>NC_138199.1:55284209-55964174 GCF_964194105.1 Spermophilus citellus | reverse complement strand
CATAGTGAGACCTTGTTTCAGAATAAAAAATAAAAAAGGTCTGGGTTTGAGGTTGTGGCTCAGTGGCAGAGTGCTTGTCTTGCACATATGAGGCACTGGGTTCAATCCTCAGCACTGCATAAAAATAAATAAGCAAAAAAGAAAAATATTATGTCCATGTGTAACTAAAAAAAATTAGAAAAAAAAAAAGGACTGGGGACTGAGCTCAGCTGGTAAAAGTACCTCTGAGTTCAATCCCCACTACCAAAAATTACCAAAAGTGAACTACTCAGAGACCACTATTCATTCCACAGAACCTGAAGCAGAAGGGGAGGAGAACACATTGCCATGATCTCTTCTGGGGACTGCCTTGTGTTCCTTTTTTTTTTTTTAATTTTTTTTTTAGTATTTATTTTTTAGTTGTAATTGAACAAAATACCTTTATTTTATTTATTTATACTTATGTGGTGCTGAGGATCGAACCCAGGGCCTCACACACACTAGGCCAATGTTCCACCGCTGAGCTACAACCCCAGCCTCCTTGTGTTCCATTTTGGACTTTGGCCCACCTTATTCAGATGGGTATGAAACTCAAGGCCTGAAGCCTTTAAACCAACTCCTCCTTTGCTATTTAGTGGGACTTGCATTTTGGAGCCTGAGTCTTCACTGACTGTCCACATCTGAGCTGGGGAAGGGCAGAGTGGGTAGAAAGGGCACTGGGCTAAGCAAGCTGAAAATTTTCATTCTTAGTTTTGCCAACGTTGTCAAATTGGGCAACTTAACTTCTCTGAGATCCAAGGGTCTTATTTGTAAAATTAAGAAAACTTCCATTCTAGACATTATGAACCACTTACTAACATAAGGAGAAATGTAGAGGCTGGGGTTGTGGCTCAGTGGTAGAGCACTTGCCTAGCATGCCTGAAGCACTGGATTTGATCCTCGGCACCACATAAAAATAAAAATAAAGGTATTGTATCCACCAACAACCATATATATAATGTAGGCTTGGGGCTGGGGTTGTGGCTCAGCGGTAGAGAGCTTGCCTCGCACATGCGGGACCCTGGGTTCAATCCTCAGCACCACATAAAAATAAATAAGTGAAATAAAGGTATTGTGTCCAACTACAACTAAAAAATAAATATATATATTTTTAAAAAATGTAGGTTGGGAAGCAGCTCAGTGGTAAAGCATGTGCTTAAGCTCATGTAACACAGCATGTAAGACCCGGTGTTCAATTTCAAACATTAAAAATTTTAAAAAGGAAAAGAAAAGAAAAAAGGAGAAGAAATGCAAGGCTCCCATGATGGTATAAGCCTATAATACCCATGTAATCCCCAGCTATTTGGGAGGCTGTGTCAGGAGGTGTGCAGATTTGAGGCCAGCTTTAGCAGCTTAGGGAGACCCTGTCTCAAAATAAAAGTATTGGGGCTGGGGATACGTCTCAAGTGATTGTGCGCACGGCTGGCATGCGTGAGGCACTGGGTTCGATCCTCAACACCACATAAAATAAAGATACTGTGTCCACCTAAAACTAAAAAATAAATATTTTTTAAAAAATAAAAGGATCGAGGAATGTAGCTCAGTGATACAGCACCTCTGCGTCCAATTCCCAGTAAAACACACATACACACGTGCGTGCGCGCACATAGACAGGAATATGAATAATCAACAGTAACAGGAAAATATGTGAAATCACAGAAATACAAAATCAGACCACTTTGAAATACTTTTTCACATGTACAGACAGCTTATTTTTTAAAATTAGAGCCCTTGCTGTGGATGAAATAGTGGTGGAATTGATACATCTCTAAACTGCCAGGAAATATTATAAATTGGTATATACTTCTTGGAAAGTAACATGGAACTTTATGCCAAAGCCATAAAGATGTCCACACCCACTGGCTCAATAATCCCATTTCTGATAATTATCTGAATAATTAAATTAATTATTTTTCAAGTTCAAAATAATTAAAACAAAAGCAGAGTTATATGTATAAAAGCATACATTGAAGCATTACTTATAAAACCAAACACCAAAAACTAACAAGCCTGGAAATTAGCTAAACTTTAAAAGACTTGGGAGATGACTATTTAAAATAAAAGCACATCCCTGCATGGAAATTATGCCGATCTTTAAAAGATGATTTCTTATGCCAGGCATGAGTGCCTGTAATTCCTGCTACTCAGGAGGCTGAGGCAGCATAGTAGCATTCCAAATTCAAGTCCAGCCTGGGCAATTTAGGGAGACCCTGTCTCAAAATGAAATGAAATAAAATAAGGGCTGAGGCTATAGTTCATTGGTAGAATGCTTGCCAAACATGTGCAAGGCTCTGGGTTCAATACCCAGCACCACAAAACAAAAAGCAAACAAACAAAAAGTTCATTCATAGCTGGGCGCAGTGGTGCCCACTGTAATCCCAGCAGTTTGGGAGGCTGGGATAGGAGAATCGAGAGTTCAAAGCCAGCCTGAGCAATGGCGAGGTGCTAAGCAACTCGGTGAGCTCCTGTCTCTAAATAAAATACAAAATAGGACTGGGGATGTGGCTCAGTGGCCAAGTGCCCCTGAGTTCAACCCCAGGCACCCCCCCCTCCAAAAAAAAAAAAAGCTCATTCATTATGAAGACCATTAACAACATGGGAAACATTCACAAGTGTTGAGTGAGGGGAGCGGAAACTCAAATGGTGCCAGGCTTGGTGGTGCACAACTGTAATCCTAGCGATTTGGGGGATTGAAGCTGAAGTATTGCAAGTTCAAAACCAACCTCAGCAATTTTGCAAGGACATAAGAAACTTAGCAAGACCCTGCCTCAAAATAAAAAATAAGGGCTGGGGTTGCAACTCAGTGGTAGAGCTCTTGCTTGGCATGTATGAGACACTGGGTTCAATTCTCAGCACCACATAAAATAAATAAATAAAATAGACATCCATTGACAAATAAAAAATATATAAAAATAAATAAAGTTATAAAAAAAAAGTAAAGCAAGCTGGGGGTGTGGCTCAGTGGTTAAGTGCCCCTGGGTACAATCCCTGGCACACACACACACACAAAAAGAAACCCAAATAGTACACTGACTACAGTCATGCACACTGTGACAGATAGTTTAGAAAGGGAGTGGAGGTAACATGTAAAACAGAGGAGTTCAGAGGGGAATATATCTCTTTGTTGAAGCCTAAATATTTTTAAATTTAATGTTTTTCATCTTTTTGCATTGCTGGGAATCAAACCTAGAAAAAAAATAACATATATATATTTATATTAAGCACTCAACCCCTGAGATACACCTTCAGAACTAAACCTTAAACAATTTTTATTGTCAAGCATGGTGGCACACACCTGTAATCCCAGCTACTTGGGGAGGGTAAGGCAGGAGGAGCACAAATTCCAGATCAGCCTTAGCAACTTAGTAAGACCCTGTCTCAAAATAAACAATAAAAATCATGTGCAGATGAGTGAATTCAGTGTTAGAGTACTTACCTGGCATGCACAAGGCCCTGGACTCAATTCAATTTTCTTTTTTAACTGCTACATTCTTTATTTTCCTAAGAGAAACTATTAATTCCTGCCCTTCCTACCATACTGGTTTATTAGACCAAATGAATAATAGAAAATTATTTTATGTTTATGAAAATTGTTGGAGGTGAATCTACTATTTATGACTCATGTTTTTATCCCTGTCGTCCTAGTTAATTAATAATAGAGAGGCTGAGGATCTAGCTCAGCAATAGAGTGTTTGCCTAACATGTGAGAGGCCCTGGGTTGGGTCCTTAGTATAAACACACACACACACACACACACACACACACACACACACCACCCATTTTTATTCCATATCAAGCTGAATCCTGGGTAAGGACACCAGTGTGAGGATTCTGGGTGCTTTCAGGCTTCAGGGACAATATATATTCAGTATTTGTGGAGTGTGTCTATAGTTCTGTGGTGTAACTGCTGTGGGAAGAAAAGAAGACACAAGCTGTTATTTCTGAAGAGGCTCATAAAATAGAAATATTTATGGTTTTAAACTGAGCTTTCCCTTCCTCAAGGGATCGGTTTGATTGGCCCATAATTGGGAGGGTTGCTAATGTTGGGCACAGTGAACTGTTTTGTTTTGGTACTTGGGATTGAACCCAAGGGAACTTCACCACTGAGCTACATCCCAGTTCTTATTTTTTATTTTGAAATAGGGTCTCCCTATGTTACTGAGGGTCTCACTAAATTGCTGAGGCTGGCCTTAACTTTGTGAGCCTCCTGCCTCAGCCTTCTGAATTATAGGTATGTGCTACTGTACCTGATCAGGCACTGGGAATTTTTTTTTTTGTCTTTTTTTTTTTTTTTTTTTTATTGGTTGTTCACAACGTTACAAAGCTCTTGACATATCATACTTCATACATTAGACTGAAGTGGGTTATGAACTCCCAATTTTACCCCAACTGCAGATTGCAGAGTCACATCGGTTACACATCCACAATTTTACATAATGCCCTATTGGTAATTGTTGTACTCTGCTCCCTTTCCTATCCCCCACTATCCCCCCTCCCCTCCCCTCCCTTTTACTCTCTCTACCCCATCTCCTGTAATCCATCTCCCTCCTTATTTATTTTCCCATTCCCCACCCAGCCTCTTATATGTAATTTTGTATAGCAATGAGGGTCTCCCTTCATTTCCATGCAATTTTCCTCATCTCTCCCTTTCCCTCCCATCTCATGTCACTGATTAATGTTACTCTTTTCTTCCTACTCTTCCTCCCTGCTCTGTTCATATTTGCTCTCATTATATCAAAGAAGACATTTGGCACCTGTTTTTTAGGGATTGGCTAGCTTCACTAAGCATAATCTGCTCTAGTGCTGTCCATTTCCCTGCAAATTCTATGATTTTGTCATTTTTTATTGCTGCATAGTACTCCATTGTGTATAGATGCCACATTTTTTTTATCCATTCATCTACTGAGGGGCATCTGGGTTGGTTCCACAGTCTAGCAATTGTGAATTGTGCTGCTATGAACATCGATGTGGCAGTATCCCTGTAGCATGCTCTTTTAAGGTCTTCAGGGAATAGGCACTGGGAATTTTGACAGTATAAATGACATTGAGTCACACAAGTTCAAATATACAGACAATATGGGGCCTCCAGTTGCAAAGGGAGATGGCTTCAACCAGAAGGTGTCGGGCTGGCTTTCTGGAACAACAATTACAAAGGACCTGGTTTTATTAGCTGCTCACAGGGGTGGGGTTGAAGAATGTTGTCCTGATGAGGTAAGTGAAAGTGTCCTGGCTCTAATGGTGCACCTTTGTATTCTTTGAGGGCCAGTAAATATGGTACATTTAGCATCTGATAAATTGTAAAGTGGGACGTTTTAATCACTGTCAGGCTATGAGCCAAGGTCCATGAATACATTTGCTCCTTGTCCCTACTATCTTGCTACTACTAAGATTTAATAAATGGAAGATGGGATGGTCCTGCACAATGAATGCCCCTGTTGAGAAACTCTGATCTAAACTGGGTGTGGTGGCACAAATCTGCAATCTCAGCCACTCAGGATATTGAGGTAGGAGGATCACAAGTTCAAGACCAACCTTGGCAACTTAGTAGGGCCTATCTCAAAAATTTAAAAAGTAAATAAAAAGGGCTAGGAGATATAGCTCAGTGGAGAGGGCCCCAGGGTTCAATCCCCAGTACCACAAAAAATAAATAAATAAAAGTGAAAATAGAGACAGAGAAACATTGATCTAGTCCATAGTTGGGGCCATCATTATGGGTGTGCAGGTTGTCCACTGCACAATTCTCAACAATATAATTCATGTGGTGGTTAAGTGCATGGATTCTGAACCCAGATTGCCTGAATTCAAATGCTAGCTGGAGGTCAGGGATGTAGTTCACTGGTAAAGCACTTGCCTACCATGTACAAGCCCTGGGTCAATCCCGGGGTGTGTGTGTGGGGGGTGGAGAACGTGAGCTGGAAGCCATTGGACATGTTGCTTATCTTCTGTGTGCTTCAGTGTCTTCATTTGTAAAATGGGAATAGTAATAGAATTCACAATAATATAAAATAACCTCATAGGGTCACTTTTTTTAGGATGACTTAATATATGTAGAGCTTAGAACAGTGCTTTTAACAGTTCAGTTAATGCCAGGTGATTATTATTCTCTGAGGTCTGACCTCCCCATCCATAGGGGTAGAACTGCAGTTACTACTCCCTGATCCTGATTACATATCTGGATTCCTGAGGCTTAATTTTCCCTGGTGCCATCTGTAGTCTTTTTTTTTAAATATATTTTTAGTTGTCAATAGACCTTTGTTTTATTTATTTTTATGCAGTGCTGAGAATTGAACCCGGTGCTTCTCATATGCTAAGCAAGCGCTCTACCACTGAGCTAGGACCCTAGCCCACCACTTGTAGTCCTACTGTGAACTCCCCTTATCGCTGAAGGTTGGTTATTGTACTCTGCAACCAAAAAATCTTATTTATTTATTTATTTTTTAAGTTGCTGGGGATTGAACCCAGGGCCTTGCATGTGTGAGGCAGGCAATGAGTTACATCCCCAGTCCAAAAGTCTTATCAAACAAGGTAGAAAAGACTCACCAAAAGCAACAATAGGTAATATAAAAATGCTTCCCATTAAGTAAGGGATTGCTTAGAAAGACCAGAAATGGTACAGACAATACCTAATCAAAATTAAGTGAAATCTCAATGCAAATGACAAGTCATTAAGTGAATGGAATGCTGTTAGCTAGGATTTCATTTGCTATTCTAAGAGACAGGCTAAGCCACCAGGACCTGTCCAGGTTTGTTCCTAAAAGGTCAAGGGAAAGAGGCCCTCACCCCTAAGATGTTTCCTCACAACACCTGAAGCTCTATCGCTGGAGACTCATGCCTTTTCTTAGTAGGCCGAATTTGAAAAAAAAAAATGAATGTGGGGGGGGCGTGGTTATTAAGTGGCTTCCTCCCTCTCCCTCCATTCTCCCAGAATGGAGGAGGCTGAATTTTGCAGGAAGCATCCTCCTGCAGAATAGTTGACATGTACACCACATGTTTTCAGAGAGCCAGCAGTGGCCCTTAAGGAACTGGACAGAATGTTCAGATTTATTTGTCTGGCTTGTGAACAGAGGAATGACTGTAGTTGTTCAGTTTGGCAAAGATAAATCTGATCTTGATTGCTCTGAAATGAAGGTAAAGGTAAAAGGGGGTGAGCTTTTGGCTCCTAGAAATGATTGTTCATTTATTAAATCAGTGACTCCCAAATTTTGTTGCAGATTAAAATCATCTAGAAAGCTTTAAAATCTCTTGGCACTGGACCAAGAATGCTTGCCTAGCATGTCCAAGATCCAAGGCCCAAGGCCCTGGGTTTCATTCCCAGCACCACAAAACAACAACAACAAAACAGTAACATTTCTTTCTTTCTGGTGGTGTACAGTTTTATGACATTATTATTATTATTATTATTATTGGTACTGAAGAGTGAACCCAAGGGTGCTTAACTACTGAGTCACATCATCAGCCCTTTTAATTTTTATTTTAAATTTTGAGACAGGTCTTGTTAAATTGCTTAGGACCTTGCTAAATCCTCCTGCTTCAGCCTCCCAAGTCTCTGGGATTATAGGCCTGCACCACCATGCTCAGCTCAGTTTTATAAATTGTTTTGTGATGATAAAATTTACATACCATAAACTTCACCCTTTTAAAGTGTATAATTCAGTGGCTTTTATTATATTCTGTTGTATTCACAAACTTGTACAGCCATCACCACTATCTAATTTTAGGATATTTTCTTTTTCTTTTTTCTGTACTGGGAATTGAACCCAGGGCACTTTACCACTGAGCTGTGTCTCCAGCATCCTTTATATTCTTTTTGAGACAGGATCTCACTAAATTGTTCAGGCTAGCCATGAATTTCAGATCCTCTTGTCTCAGTCTCCCCATGTCACTGGGATTAAAGGTATGTGCCACCACATGCAGCTTTCTGGGACATTTTCATCATTTTCTCTAAATACTCTATACTTATTAGGAGCTATTCCCATTTCCCCCCTCTCCCTGACCCTTAGCAAATATGAATTTACTCTGTTTCTATGGAATTGCCTATTATTGATCTTTCTTGTAAATGGAACCACATATCATGTGGCCCTTTGTATAAGGTTTATTTCACTTAGCACACTATTTTCAAGATTCATTCATGTTGCCAGGCCTGGTGGCACATGCCTATAATCTTAGTAATATAGGGGGTTCAGGCAGGAAGATTGCAAGTTCAAGGCCAGCCTCAGCAATTTAGTGAGAACTTCAGCAACTTAGTGAGACATCCTGTCTCAAAACAAAAAATAAAAAAGGATTGAAGATGTAGCTCAGTGGTAAAGCATGAGGAAGAAGGAGGAGGAGGAGGAGGAGGAGGAGGAGGAGGAGGAGGAGGAGGAGAAGGAAGAGGAAACTTATTAATGTTGAAGCATATATTAGTTTTCATGCTTTTATTGCCCAATAATAGTCCACTGTATGGAAATACCAGATTTTGTTTACTAATTTATCAGTTGATGAATATTTGGATGTTTTCCACTTTTTTTACTATTATAAATAATGCTGCTAAAACATTTGCATACACATTTTTGTTTGAACATACATTTTATTCTCTTGTCTATATATCAAGAAATGTAGGGCTGAGTGATTAAAAGTCAGGACTTTGGATTCAGGTCATCTGGTTCCAGCTATACAACTTGCCATCCATGTGACCTTGGGCAGGTCATAAATCTCTGTACCTCTAGTTTTTTTTTTTTATTTTCAAAATTAGGGTAGTAATAACACCCACTAAAGTATTGCTGAGGATTAAATGAGATGATTTAGGGGGTACACAGCAAACTCCATGGGTGTTAACTCTTATTATTTGTTTTTTTTAACAAACATTTGTTCTGTGGGAATCAGGAAGAGGTGGTTTTGTTTTTAATATAATCCCTGGGAATGGAACCCAGGGCCTTGTGCATGCCAGACAAGTGCTCCACCACTGAGCTATACCCCCAGCCCAAGAGGTGTTTTTTGAGCTGAGCCTCAAGGTCTAGAAGGACTTCCAGAAATTGAGATGGAGGCATTGATGGAGTGGAAGCTGCTCTTTAGAACCATATATTTTTATGGTGGCACACGCCTGTTATCCCAATGTCTCAGGGAGGTGAGACAGGAGGATCCCATGTTTGAAGCCAGCTTCAGCAGCTAAGCAAGGCTCTGAGCAACTTAGTGAGAATCTAACTCAAAATAAAAATATAAAGGGCTGGAGATGGATATGGCTCGGTGTCCAAGTGCCTCTGGATTCAATCCCAAGTACCCAAACCAAACCAAACCAAACCAAACCATATATTCTCTCCCCTAAAGAAAAGTATTTCTTTTCTCTTTTTTGTTCTATTCTTCCCTTCCTCTTCATCCTGTTCTCTTCTCTTGCACCTTGACTTTGTGAAGTCACTGATGCTCTGATGCTCTGAGGCTGCAGGTCCACCTTTGGCCCTTCCCTGGGGACTCAATATCTAGATCCGAGTGGAAGCAGGATTCTGTCAAGGGTTCTTTCCCTGCAACCTGGTGCCAGCGCTGGGGGGCGGGGATGGACTTAGAGCTGGGTTACTTCTATTACAAATTATTGAATGGTTTTCTGTGTCGACATCAGGCTCATGTTAGGATAACAGCTCGCCCAGCTCAGGCCTGTTCAGTTAATAATTTACTGCTGGGGAAATGGGAGCAAAATGAGCCAGGGGGCATATTTTGTGTGAACTGTGGGGTACCTCTGACAGCAATTTGTGTAATTTGTCCAGGCAGATCCTAAAGCTGTCTGAATTCTAATGTCCCACCTGCCACACTGACCTTTTGGGTCCATTTTATTAACATGGTTGGCTTTTATTTATGTTTATTGCTCTGATTTCTCTGCTGAACTCGTGACCACAGCAATAGTGAACACGGAAATGGCTCTGTGAGGAATTAGGTTCCTGGGTGTCCTCTCGAGGAAAGTCACCAGCAGCTGTGGTTTTTTTCTGCTTTTACAGCTGGGATGTCTTGTGATAAAACTGCCTCTTTCTGCTAGGTTGATCACTTCATGTGTGCAGGGCCCCTTGTCTAGAAGGACTGACCCTATTTGGATTTAATGTTCTGCTGCTGCTACCATTTTGATATTATCAGTACTTAATTTTTTTTCCACTTTTTAAAACCATTTAAATTTTATTCAATTTTCCATTAAATATGGGCTGGAATTGTGGCTCAGTGGCAGAGCACTTGCCTTGTACATATATGAGGCACTGGGTTCAATCCTCAGTGCCACATAAAAATAAATAAATAAAATAAAGGTATTGTGTCCATCTACAACTAAAAAAAAATTTTTTTACCACTAAATAAATGTTTAAATTAAAACATTTACTGGGTGATTAATCATTAATCATTGAAACTCTCAAGACAAACTGAACACTGGAACAGCTGCCCTCTTGGGTGTAGGAGCTGTTTCTTCACAGAATTCATGCCTGAAATTGTGGTGTGTGATTTTTTTTTTTTCTTGGTACCAGGGATTGAATTCAGGGGCACTTAACCACTGTGTCATATCCCCAGCCCCTTTTTAATATTTTATTTAGAGATAGGCTGTCCTTGAGTTACTCAAAGCCTCATTAAGTTGCTGAGGCTGGTTTTGAACTTGCAATCCTCCTGCCTCAGCCTCCCAAGCTGCTGGAATTACAGGCATGTGCCACCATACCCAATGGTATTCAATTTTTAGGTGCCTTATTTGATCAGTCCAGGTGGTATTCCAATTTAATTTAATTAATTATTATTATTTTTAGGGGGACACTGGGGATTGAATCCAGGGGCACTTTTTTAAAAAATTTTTTTTGTTTAGAGAGAGAGAAGAGAGAGATGGAGAGAGAATTTCAACATTTTATTTTTCAGTTATTGGCGGACACAACATCTTTTTTGTATGTGGTGCTGAGGATCGAACCCGGGCCGCACGCATGCCAGGCAAACGCGCTACCGATTGAGTCACATCCCCAGCCCCTCCAGGGGCACTTTATCACTGAGCTAAGTCCCTAGCCCTTTAAAAATTTTAAAAATACTTTTTAGTTTTATACATGGACACAATATCTTTATTTTGTTTATTTATTTTTATGTGGTGCTTAGGATTGAACCCAGTGCCTCATACGTGCAAAGTAAGTGCTCTACCACTGAGCCAAAACCCAAGCCCTTTAAAAATTTTTTAAAGAATTTTTTTAGTTGTAGATGGACACAATACCTTTATTTAATTAATTTATATATTGCTGAGGATCAAACCCAATGCCTCACACATGCTAGGCAAGTGCTCTACCACTGAGCTAAGACCCTAGCCCCCCTTTTTAATTTTTTTTTCTTTTTGAGACAGAGTCTCACTAAGTTGCTGAGGCTCCTGGAACTTTCCGTCCTCCCACCTCAGCCTCCTGAATCACTGGGATTACAGGCGTGTGCCACCCCTCCAGCTGTATTTTGTCTTTTAGCCTTGGCACTCCAGTTATACTTTTTCTTGCACTTGGTAGGATAGCCACATATGTCACAGATTGACGTCTGAAGATGGCAGGCCTTAGAGCCACAGCGGTGGCACAGTGTATGCATCTTATTATGATTCTGTCCAAATGATGACATTCCCTTCGTCATCTTGCTTCTGCTGCCAAGAGCCTGGAAGATACTGGAAGAACCTCAATACTTTATGAATAAGGAGTCACACATTTTGTACTAGACCTATGTTAGTACAGCTTTTTTTTTAAGATTATATATATGTATGAATACACATACACATATCTATATTTTAGTTGTAGGTGAACACAATACCTTTATTTTATTTTTATGTGGTGCTGAGGATTGAACCCAGTGCCTCATGCATGCCAAGTGAGCACTCTATCACTGAGCCCCAGCCCCAGCCCCTTAGTACATCTTTTTTTTTTTTTTTTTTTTTTTTTTTTTTTAGAAAGAGGAGAGGGGGAGAGAGAGAGAGAGAGAGAGAGAGAATTTTTTTTTAATATTTATTTTCAGTTCTTGGCAGACACAACATCGTTGTTTGTATGTGGTGCTGAGGATCGAACCCGGGCCGCACGCATGCCAGGCGAGCGCGCTACCGCTTGAGCCACATCCCCAGCCCCTTTAAATTGTTTTTTCAAGGTATTTTGTCCCTGCAAAAAGATGTACTAAGGGGCTGGGGATGTGGCTCAAGTGGTAGCGCGCTCGCCTGGCATGCGTGCGGCCCGGGTTCGATCCTCAGCACCACATGCAAACAAAGATGTTGTGTCCGCCGAAAACTAAAAAATAAATATTAAAAAATTCTCTCTCTCTCTCTCTCCCCTCTCACTCTCTCTAAAAAAAAAAAAAATTTTAAAGGAGGAAAGGTTTAGTTTGATTCATAGTTTATGAAGTTTCAGTCCATAGTATAATGGCTCCATTGCTGGGACTTGTGGTGAAGCAGAATATCATGGTGGAGAAGGTGTGGTAGAGCAAAGATCTTATCTCATGGTGGCCAGAAGGAAGGAAGGGGCTCGGCCTGGCTTGGCCAGGGACAGGAGACAGTCCTGAAGAGCAAGGCTCAAGGGACTTACTCTCTTCAACTAGGCCACCTCCTACCATTTCTACCACCTTCCAGTAGTCCAGTCAGCTATGTATCCATCAGCAGATTAATCCACACAAAGATCTGAGTCCTCATTATCTATTCACTTCCTGAAGACCCCACTCTTTTGCATTGCTGCACTAGGGTCCAAGTCTTTAACACATGAGGTTCTGGGGGGAAGTTCAGATCCAAACCATAATAGGGCCCTAAAAATTCTGCAACCAGTCCCGAGTATGTGTGTATTTCATATCCCCAGTTCTTTAAGTTGAGGTTAGGTGACCTCCAAGGTAATTCTGTTTTTTCTCCTGCTCTAAGGCCATCTTGGAATCCTGAGTGATGACCTCTAGAAGGCCATAGGAACTTTGTACAGAAGTTTTATAGTCCCACCAACTAAAGTATCATAAAACATACATAGAGATAAATAATTTATTTAAAAATAAATAATGTGGGGCTGGGGTTATGGCTCAGTGGTAGAGTGCTCGCCTAGCACATGCAAGGTTCTGGGTTCAATCCTCAGCACTACATAAAATAAATAAATAAAGGTATTGTGTCTAACTACAACTAAATGAAAAATACATAAATAATGTATTAAAAAATAAAATAAATAATGCATGGTTATATTTCAAAATTCAAAAGGTACAGAAGGGTATACATTAGGGCTCCACTGTGATCCTCTAGTTTTGTTTTTTTTTTTTTCTTCACTGGTGATTGAACACAAATATGCTCAACCACTGAGCTCCATCCCCAGTACTTTTTGTTTTTTTAGAGCTTTATGGTTATACATAGTAATTGAGTTTATCCTGACAAACTCATACACGTATGGAATTTGATTTCAGTTCATGATGCGCCCCCTCTTCTCTCCTCCTCCCCCAGCACTTTTAATTGTTTATTTTAGGACAGAGTCTTGATAAATTGCTCAGTTTGGCTTCAAAACTTGTGATTTTCCTGCCTCAGCCTCCTAAAATGCTGGGATTACAGGTATGCTACACCACGCCTGTTTTTTTTTTTTTTTTTTTTTAAAGACTAGGGTCCTGCTATGTTGCCCAGGCTGACCCTAAACTCCTGAGTTCAAGCAATCCTCCTGACTCAGTCTCCACCTCAGCTGAGACCCCAGCACACACTCACCTGGAGCTTAACTCCCTACTTATTTATTTATTTTTGATACTAGGGATTGAAACCAGGGGTCTTTAACCACTGAGTCACATTCCCAGCCTTTTTCATATTTCACTTTGAGATAGGGTCACTCTAAGTTGCTTAGAACCTCACTAAGTTGCTGAGGCTGACCTTGAACTTGTGATCTTCCCAACTTAGTCTCCCAAGCCTCCAGGATTTCAGGCGTGTGCTACCAGGCTGGGCTAACATCTTATTTTCCTTGTTCCCCTTCTGCAAAGCAAGTGCTGCTATCCATCTCTGGGCACCCTGCAGACAGAGTCTATGCTTTGATAAGATACATGTATATATTTCTATATTTTTTTTCTTTACCATATGGTGGGTTGGTTTGTATACATTTCTTTCTTTCTTTCTTTCTTTCTTTTTTTTTTTTTTTTTGAGACCCTGAGGATTAAACCCAGAGGCCACTTTATCACAGAGCTACATCCCTATCCTTTTTTTATTTTTTAACAGTGTTTTGTTTAAGCAATTTAGCTTAGACTGGCCTTACACTTGAGATCCTCTTGCCTCAGCTTCCCAAGTAGCTGAGATTATAAGCATTTGCCACCATGCCCATCCATTCTTTTGAAAGTTCCCTTTAAAAAAAAATCTAACTATGCATCTTAGAAATAGTTCCAAATCATCATAGAGATCTACCTCATTATTTCTTCACTAACAATTTCCCATTATTTGAGTTTACCATAATTAACTTCACAAGTTTCCCTACTGATGGACACTTAGGTTATTTCCAAACGTTTGTTCCTATAAATAGTGCTCTTAGAAAAGGATGGCCAGATTTATCGAATTAAAATACAGGCTGTCCAATTAAATTTGAATTTCAGATAAACCATGAATAATTTCTTAGTATAAGTGTGTCCCATAATTTTGTCCCAAAAATAAAGTGGGCTATTTGGGACATAATTATATTACAAAAAAAAATGTTGTTTAATCTGAAATTCAAATTTACTATGGCATTCTATAGGGGCTCAGTAAAGATTTTTTGAATAAATTGATAAATGTTCCTTCTCTAGAATGAAAGCTCATAAGGGAAGTTATTTTTTTAAATATTGTTTTAGTTGTTGATGGACCTTTATTTTGTTCATTTATTTATATGTGGTACTGAGAATTGTACCCAGTGCCTCACATACGCAAGGCAAGTGCTTTACCACTGAGCCACAACCCCAGCCCAGGGAAGTTACTTTGAGGTGTTCCCTGTAGGATCCTTGGTATTTAAAAGATGTGTTTGTTCAACACATGGACAAATGTTACAATGATGGTCTTCATGAATGTTTCATTGGGCCCATGAGATAATTACTTGTGGAATAAATTCATTTGTTTAAAAGTCTGGTTGATTCTGTTAAATCGCCTTCTACAGGACTCCAAAACTTCTTGGCCAGGTTGTGTAATTATATTCCTATGTCACTAAGTCAGTTAACTTTTGGGGGATTTTCCCCTTGAGGCTGCTCTAAATGGGGATCAGAAAGGAACTGAAAGTGCCAAACCCATTATACCAGCCCTTCATGTCTCCTCCATCAATTTGTGCCAGAAAATAAGGAATTTTAGATGCAAATGGTTGGAGATAACATCTGGCCCATCAGGACCCCCTCCCTCCCCCATTATCTTGTCCCCAGAGGTGCCCAAGAAGCCCAGAGCGCCCTGCCAGTTCCTGGTGATGGATGGTTCACATTGGCTGGGCTGTCCCAGAGGCACCCTTGAGTCCATTGTCCACCTGCCTCCCAGTCTTCCAATCTGTCACTGGCACAGGATGATTTAATCATTATAATGAGGCTGTCACTGAGCGCATACTCTGCTACCTCGATGGGAGAGGTAGTTCCTTGTCCCAACTGAGCTAGGCACACATGGTCTCTGTTTGCCAACCACAGAGGGGACACAGTATTAAGCCTTTTGAACTAGGAATTAGGGTGGTTGGATTTGGGCCTCTGTTTCATCAGTTCTGTACCAGCTGGATGACTTTGGACAAGTTACTTAACCTCTCCAAACATCAGCTTCTTCTGCAGTAAAAGAGGACTAATAACTCATAACTATTACTTCATGGGTGTGCCATAAAATTCGATAATTATGGGGAAAAGAGTTTGTAAACTGTGAAGTGGTCCATAAACACAAAATATTTTGAGGTATGTGTTGAATATGGATGGCAGAGGGTCTAAAGTGGTTTCTGGATTATTATTTTTTGAGGTACTGGAGATTGAAACCAGGGCCTAGAACATGCCAGGCAAATGCTCTACCACTGAGCTACATCCCCAGCTCCCTCCTTTTAAAAAATTATATATATATATATATATATATATATATATACATATATATAAATATACATTTATATATATATAAATCTGTAGTTGGACAAAATACCTTTATTTATTTATTTTTATGTGGTGCTGAGGATCCAACCCAGGACCTCACACACATTAGGTGAGCGCTCTACTGCTGAGCCACAACCCCAGCCCCCCACCCCCAGCCCTTTTTATTTATCTTTTTTTATTTACGTTTCATTTTGAGACAGGTTCTCACTAAGCTGATGAGGCTGGCCTCACTCAAACTTGCCATTCCCCTGTCTCAGACTCCCAAATTGCTGGGAATACAGGTATGTGCCACTGTGCCTGACTAGCTTGTTTTAATCTTATTTTTATTATGATGGCTTCAAAATTTCTATCCAAGAATGCTTAAAGGGCAGCAATATGGAAAATGGATGGCATAACTTACTCTTTTCAAAACATTTAGAAATAGTTGATATTAATCTTAGTGTCCGTCAGTGCAGGGGGCAGAACTAGCTGGTTACAAGGGCCGGTGAAGCCTCTCTAAACCACCCCTTGGTTACCCCATTGTTTCTTCCCAGAACTGGGAAATAAGGTCCCTGTTCCCCTGGGCTTCTTGTTTCTCTATATAGAGAACCCTCCTGAAAGATTGTGGAGACAGACAAAATTGAGTCCATTAGCGTCTAGAAATCTGCCAAGGAGGTGGTTGCCCAAACTAATTAAAGATGGAGTTTCTCCCAAGTCCTCACCTTGGCACCTGGCAATCCTTGGAGGATGGGAGTTCTTGCAGTATTAGAAAAGAAGCCAATTTCTCAGCACTCCTAAGGAGGGAGAGCCTTCCCTGAAGAGGCTGGGAAGCACAGGAAGTGCTAAGCCAGGCCTGGGGCGAGGGAGGGAGGTTCTTTCTCACACTTGGTAGACCAGGATGTGAGTGTTGAAGTGAAGGTCCTGACCCACCCTGTCCCTGCCTGCCAGCTCTGGGTGTGTGGCTCTGAACTCTTTTGTTTCCTTTGAAGTAGATGGAAAGGTGGCAAATCACATTTTGTGTGGCGTGTGTGGGCCTGCCCATGTGTGTACCGAGATGGGGGGCCAGGACATTGCTGACCTGGTCTACAGAGGCCCCCTTTCTGTGAAGACACACGAGTTTTGCTGGGAGCTGGCAAGAGAATAACTTCCCAACAGCTACTTCCAGTGTAAATTACCTCCAAAAGTCTCATGTTGCACCTTTTTGGAGAGGCTGCCAGCTGTGTAGCCAGTTGTTGGGCCTGACAGCTTCACACTCTGAAGTGGGAAACACACAGGAGTGAAAATAGGTTTGTCTACACTGCACAGGGGTGGAAGGAATTCCCTAGATGGAGAAATCAAACGGACCTAGCCAGAGCACATCAAACCTCTGTTTATTTCACATTCCACATCTGAGGGCAGAAATGAATTCTGAGCTTTAACAGAGCAGGGGAGTGAGAGGTGGTGCATGCTGGATGCTGGAAAAACTTGGTGCTATAGGCTGGGGATGTAGCTGGTGGTCGAGCTCTTGCCTAGCATACAGAAGGCCCTGGTTCTCTCTCCAGTACAGCAGAAAAGAAAAGATTAGGACTATAACCTTTGTAGCACAAAAGTGGGTAATGTACCCAGCTGAGAGAGCCTCTGAAATGTGAAGAGGGGTGTCTGGTTTCTGGCATGGTGGCAGCATGCCGTGTTTCCTCCTCTGTACTCTCCTTCTCAAAGAGTTTGGGATAGAAAGGGGGACATGTCCCTTTCATGGTACTGTTTTGGCACAGGAAATAGGTAAGTGGAAGAAGGAGGTAGAAACCACACTATTCCCCAGCACTACTCCCAGGAGGAACCTTTTGGCCAATTAAAAGTTTGGAAGTTTGGGGGCTGGGGATGTGGCTCAAGCGGTAGCGCGCTGGCCTGGCATGCGTGCGGCCCGGGTTCGATCCTCAGCACCACATACCAACAAAGATGTTGTGTCTGCCGAGAACTAAAAAAAAAATAAATAAATATTAAAAAAAAAGTTTGGAAGTTTGGAACCTATAACTTTTTCCATAAAGTGGCCCTCCTTATAGCTCTTCTACATTGGCCTTTTTATTTTGGAAACTGCCATTTTGTCTCAGCAGGGCCTTTGAATCTGTTGCATTCCATCCAGAGTCTTAGATATCACAAGTTAGAAGCCAGCCTGGGCAATTTAATGAGACCCTGTCTCAAAATAAAAAACAAATAGGGCTGGGATGTGGCTCAGTGTTTGAGCATCCCTGGGTTTGAAAAAAAACACATCTGTTAACTTGTTTGTCATCTGTCTTCATAGGAGCAGAGACATTCTCTCTCTCTCTCTCTCTCTCTCTCTCTCTCTCTCTCTCTCTTCTATAATTAGCACCTGAGAGAAGAGTACCTGACCCATAAGTGATTCTCAGAATTTGTTGGATGAATGAACAGGGACCATGTTTGTCACAGATCTGTCCAGGTTAAAACGAATGCCCTCTTTAGAAGAAAATTCTTTTTATTTTCGGTACTGGGAATTGAACCCAAGGATGCTTTAACGCTGAGCCACATCCACAGCATCTTTTATTTTTTATTTTGAGGCAGAGCTTTGCTAAATTGCTTAGGGCCTCGCTAAATTGCTTAGAGCCTCGCTAAGTTGCTGAGGCTGACCTCAAACTTATGATCCCTTCTGCCTCAGCCTCCCAAGTCTTTGGAATTACATGTGTGTGGATTATATAACCAGCTTTCAGAGGAAAATTCTGACACATAGATAGACTGATGTTGTTGTAGAACTAGTACCATTAATCCAGAATCACTTTCCTGCACTGAAGTCTGAATAAAGTTTCTTTTTCTAATATTTTATGAAATTGGTTTATGTGTCTATTGATTGCCTACTGTTTGTGCTAGGCACTGTACTGGGAACTTTTACATATGTTGTACCTCAACAGAGAAATTCTATTCAACAGGTAATATCATTTGAACTTTTGCATTTTTCATATATATGTAGATGGACACAATACCTTTATTTTATTTCTTTATTTAATGTGGTGCTGAGGATCGAACCCAGTGCCTCAAACATGCTAGGCAAGCACTCCACCACTGAGCTACAACTCCAACCCTGTATTTATCTATCTTTCTTTCTTTTCTTCCTTCTTTCTTTTTTTTTTTTTTTCCTTTTGTGGTGCTGGGGATCAAACTCAGGGTCTTGTGCGTGTTACCACTGAGCTGCATCCTCAGCCTTTATTTTTAAATTTATTTTGTGACAGAGTCTCACAGCATTGCCAAGGCTGTCCTTGAACTTGCAGTCCTCCTGCCTCAGCCTCTGGTATAACTAGGATTACAAGTACATGCTACCATATGCAGCTGGATGTTTCTTGATTCAAGATCAAAGGGCTTACTTTGAAGTGGTTACATCAATGACATACTTGATGGCAAATATGGTGATTTGGACTAAAACTACAGCAACACAAAAGACTAAATCTGAATTTAGGCAATAAAATGTTGCATTCTCCCGTTTTTTGTATTTTGTATTTTTAGTTACAAGGGAAGTACTGTAACAAACAAAAGTCAGTTAAAGATCTAGGTAGGATTGTGTCTGGTCAACAGGGATTTTATTGTACATTTGAACTATGCTTTTACATTACAAAACTTCGAACAAATAATAGTAGGTGACATGTATCATGCATGTACTCTCATGAGTAATTTATATTTATTAACTCATTTAATCCTTCGAACAAATCCTTTCTAGCTGTTTTTTTTTAAAAAAATTTAGTTGTAGATGTACATAACACCTTTATTATATTTATTTATTTTTATGTGATGTTGAGGATTGAACCCAGGCCTCACATGTGCTAGGCAAGTGCTCTACCACTGAGCCACAACCCCAGACCCATCTAGGTACTTTTATTATCTCAATTTTACAAACAACCAAAAAAAGTATTGGAGGCTCAGAGAAGTTACACAGCCAGGAAATGGTAGAGAAAGCATTTGAATCCAGGCTCTTATGCTTACATTATGCTGTTCTGGTAGCCAACCAACTTGTCCTGGTTTGCCCAGGACTTCCCCGATTTTGGTCAGCAATTTTGTAAATAAAGCCATAATTACATCCAGATTGTGCAGCATCCAGTGTGCTGATCGCTAAGAAGATAGGGGAGTTGTGAAAATGACCTTGTTAGGCTGTTGCTATTAAAGTAAACTAGGTAATATGGAGAGAGATCTGTGGAGAGGACAAAAACATGAGCCAAGGAAAACAGTTCCAAATGAACTATAATGACCAAGAGAGAATGGGATTGGCAAAGGGCTGGCTGCAATGGAGGCAAAGAGAGTTGGAAATACCCCAAACAATGAAGGTGATAATGGTGATAGTTGAATGTCATGTGCCAGTTCTTTCTTTTTTGGGGGGTATCGGTGATTGAACTCAGGGGCGCTTAACCATTGAGCCACATCCCCAGCCCTTTTTAAATATTTTATTTAAAGACAGGGTCTCTCTGATTTGCTTAGGGCCTTGCTTTCGCTGAGGCTGACTTTGAACTCACGATCCTTCTGCCTCAGCCTCCCTAGCCACTGGGATTCCAGGCATGTGCCACCATGCATTGGGTTCTTTCTAATCATCTTATCAGGATTAACTCATTTAATGCTCGGGCAGCCATGTGAGGTAGCACTATTATACACATTATTTAAAACTGAGACTCAAAGATGTTAAACTGGGAGAATCCTTGTTGCATCAGAGAAAGAGACCTGCCCCAGGAGGGCATTACTTGAAAAAGAAAACCCCTGTGAAAAAGATGTAGGCTTAGGCCTATTCTTGACTTGAAAGATTGTTTCAAAATGTTTCCTACTCATATTGTTTCCAGAATCCCTGAGGACAGAGGCATTTTTTCCAGCCCCAGTGGTTTGCCCACATTTGAACTGGAAATCAGAATAAAGATTAAGAGCAGCCTGGACCTTTCACTCACCATAAAGACTACAGTTTTGTAGTCAGTAAACTGCTTTTATGAGCAGAGCTTGCCACGTGACCTGGTGTTTGACAGCTGGCAAGTCAGGCGTCTCCTGTGTGTCTTGGCTGGACAACTGGATGTTAATGAATGACTGATGAAAAAACACCGCAGTGATTGCCCCTGTTAGATGTCCCATTGCTTTGGGAGACGCCCAGGCCCCTCTGGAACAGCCAGTTTCATTTTATGCCCCTTAGCGAATTATTCATCTGTCACCCTCAAGGGCTTGCAATTAATTTTCATTTGTCCTGGCTTTTTTACAAGTGGGTTATAAATGGCTGGCTTCCCACTGGTATACAAAATCTCCTTTTAAAATAGTCTCCTGTAATAGGTAGAAAAGATCTCTTTAGAGCTGGGTAAATACATGAAGGACTTTGTTTTGTTCTGAGGATCGGATGGACCTGATTTGTAATAATCAGTGGCTATCCTTGGTTCTATTTTCAGGGAGAATGTGGATTTTTTTTTTCTTTTCAGTACTGGGAATCTACCCAGGAGCACTTTACCCCTGAGCTATATCCCCAACCCTTTTAATTTTGAGACAGGGTCTTCCTAAATTACTGAGGCTGGCCTTGAATTTGTGGTCTTCCTGCCTCAGCCTCCTGAGTAGCTGGGATTATAGTGTGAGACATTGTGTTTGGCTAGAATGTGTTTTTTTAAAAAAGGGATGAGGGTAGGGCTTTTATATTTGCTTTATTTTGTTATTACTATTTACTATTTATTTTGTTATTACTATTTACCCCCACCCCCTTTCTTTTTTATAAAGATTTTCTTTCTTTCTTTGTTCAGTGCTGGGGACTGAACCCAGTTACATGCTAAGCAGGTAACTACCACTGAGCTATATCCCTAGCCTACCTACTTTAAAAAAAATAAACTCTGACTTAATGGATATGTGAAGTGTGATTTAGTAAGTAATTTTGAATCAAAGTGTACTACCTGAATACTTCTAGAAAATTGTGGTAAACTACATGTAAATCTGAATTGTACCTCCGGAACCATTTTCAGAGAATAGTTCAATGGCTTTAAGTATGTTCACATTATTATGCTACCATCACCACCATCCTGCCACAGAACTCTTCTCATCTTGCCAAACTAAAACTTGGTAACCATTAAACAATGACTCCTCATTGTCCTCCCTCCTTTTTGATTTTTATTTACTTTTTTTATACTGTAGATTGAATCCAGAGGCTTTAACCACTGAGACACATCCCCAGCCCTATTCATTTATTATTTTGGTACTGTGGATTAAATCCAGGAACACTTTACCACCGAGCTACATCCTCAGCCCTTTCTTTTCTTTGAATTTTTATTGAAATATTTGTTTTTTGTTGTAGATGAATATAATACCTTAATTTAATTTATTTATTTATGTATTTATGTATTTACTTATTTATTGTACCAGGTATTGAACTCAGGGGCACTCAACCACTGAGCCACATTCCCCAACCCTATTTTGTATTTTATTTAGAGACAGGGTCTTGCTGACTTGTTTAGTGCCTCCCTTTTGCTGAGGTTGGCTTTGAACTCATGATTCACGGGTCTCAGCCTTCCTAGCCACTGGGATTACAGGCGTGCGCCACTGCGCCGCGCTTCTTTATTTATTTTTATGTGGCGCTAAGGATCGAACCCAGTGCTTCAAACATGCTGGGTGAGTGCTCTACCACTGAGTCACAACCCCACCCCCAGCTCTTTCTTTTTTTTAATTTTTTAATTTTGAGACAGGGCCTCACTAAATTGCTGAAGCTGGTCTTGAATTTGCAATATTCCTGCCTCAGCCTCCTGGTCACTCCTCTGTCACTGGGTTTATAGGCATGGGCCACAGTGCCTGGCTCATCTATTCTTTTAAAAAAGAAACTACAACAATGGAATCTTACTGTTTGTACCACTCTGCCACTTCAAGGCTACATTATGTTCATTTCATCCATGTGCCATGATTCATCTAACCATTTTCCTGGTGATAGACATTTGGATTGCTTGTAGTTTTTCACTATTATAAGCAATATGGCAATAAACTTCCTTATGCATTTTTACATAGTTTGCATAATTGTGTATACATACCTATAGGATAAATTCTTTTTTTTTTTAAGAGAGAGTGAGAGAGGGAGAGAGAAAGAGAGAGAGAGAATTTTAATATTTATTTTTTAGTTACTGGCAGACACAACATCTTTGTTTGTATGTGGTGCTGAGAATCGAACCCGGGCCGCACGCATGCCAGGCGAGCGCGCTACCGCTTGAGCCACGTCCCCAGCCCCTAGGATAAATTCTTAGAAATAAGATTTAAAAGTTAGATGGAGGGCTTGGGTATGGTTCAGTGGTAGACATGCTTAGTTTGCATAAGGCTCTGGTTTCCATTTCTGGCATCAAGAGAAAAAAAAAATTTTTTTTGGATAGATATTTCCAGATATTGAAGGATAAGATTTTAAGTCAACTGCTAATCTGAGAAGGCTGCTATTGGCTTTATGAATGGCTATAAACTAAAGAGATCTTCAGCCAGTCAATAAGGACCATGCAACTGAAGGGAGTCTATGTTGTCCTTGCACCTACATCATTTCAGGCTGGAGTCTTTGTAGCACCGAGAAGCTTTGCTCTCATTATAAATGAACATCTTGGTCTTCTGATTTCTAAGACAGTCTCTTGATGATTTTGGTATCAATTCATTCTCTAGAGACTGTCAATTTAGGGTGATCAATATGATCTACAATCTAGTCTCTTTATTGTCTTTAGAGGCTCTGCTTGAAAACCTTTCTAGCTCTTTCCTATCCTTCCTACTACTTACCCTTGGTGGACATTTTAAGAATTTCTAGTCAAGCTGGGTGCAGTGTCATATGCCTGCAATCCCAGCAACTTGGGAGGCTAAGGTAGGAGGATAGTAAGTTTGAGGCTAGTCTCAGCTACTTAGTGAGGCCCTGGCTAACTTAGCAAGACTCTGTCTCAAAATGAAAAATAAAAAGGGATGGGGATGTGGCTCAGTGGTTAAGCACCTTTGGGTCCAATCTCTGGTACCAAAGGACAGATAAATAAATAAATAAGTACAATGTGATTTATCTTGTCTGTGGATTATAAACTCTATGGACAGGATTTTTTTTAATACCCATTTTTGGATCTCCTACAGCACTTAGTCCATACTAAGTGCTCAGTTGCTTTGCTTAATCAATTGTTGGCTTGAACAATTAAATGCCTGGAGCCACTATGACACCTGGAATAAATATGGATTCTCATTTTGTCCAAAGTCCAAGGGGTTTCTGGTTAGTCTTGGCTGTCCTAGGGGAGTCTGTTCAAAGGAGCAAATAATCTCTTCCTGGGTATTATTCCATTTATTTTCTTAGGATTAGGTTGGGTTGGAATTTAACCAGGACCTCAGATTGTCCAATATGAATTTGAGTTAGAGATTCATACCCAACCGATCAACCTGCCCAGGTATACCGGAAGGACACACCAAAAATTGCTGTCTAGGCTTTGAAAGTGGAACACCACACCCAAAGGGTCAAACCTGTGATCAGCAGCAAGAACTCACAGGCATTCAGAATTTTCTTTGAGCTTCAAGTGACCCATATATATGATATATATTGCTGGCTTTTTCTCTGACTCTTCTTTCCTGCCTCAAATGACCCAAGATGGAGGATGCCCTCTTGACTCATTTTGTGCTTCCCTGTCCAGGATCTGTGAGTTGAGTCAAAATCTTTGAACTCATTTCCCTTTGTGGTGGTGTGTTGAATTTGAATCTTTCTTTTGAAAATCCAGGAGATACCCAGATTGGGTTTTCCCAGAGAGGGCTACAACCATAGTCAGGCAGGCATAAATAGGACATGTATGGGACAAGAGTCACAGTGATGTCTGCCAATATAAACAAGTTTCCCTTGTGAGAAACCCCCTGGTTGTGGGTTGAACAACTAGGCATTAAGTTGCCCTCCACGTAAAAGAAGTAACCCATGAAAGACACACTGCAAACACCCACTTCTAGCTCCTCTTCATTTCCTATTAGGGCCTGGTTGCTAGTTGCTCTGGTACTAGAACCCCAATTTAGCTGGGGGGCTCTCAAAACACCAGAGAACAGAACCATCTGTCTAGTGCCAGGGAGTCAGTGACAGATGCCTCTCTGGGTGCAGGAAGCGATTCTGCAACTTCAGCTGAGATTCCCCAAGTGACAGCAACGCCTCTACCCACATTTACATTTTGATCTAATTTCTGCATGTGATTTTAGAACTGATATTTTTCAGGTGATGAGGAACTAAAGCAATGACAGGCCTGAATCACCGTCATGTGCATGACAGGAAAAAAAAAAAAATCACGTTTTCTACTGCTGGGATTGCCTGCTAGTAGAAGGGCAGGGTTTTTATCTCCATGGACTTAAGCAATGGAATGTCCTACTGTCTCCTTGAATTAGTGTCTCATGCCACTGAGACCAGCAAAAGGGTATCCAGGTTGCATGTCCAATCTGTAATCTTTTACTAGCTCCTGCTATGATCATTTTTTTTCTTGAACATTTTTTTGTGAGTCATAGGTTTCTTGTATAGCTTGCTTGAGAAGCAAGACCTTTCTATGCTGGAAGATATAATAATTTCTAGGGTCAGCAAGCATTTATTTGCAGGGCCAGCAGGCACAAGTGTCTTCTCATGCAGTGGGGAATTAAGGTCCCTGAACTTGCAGTACATGAAGTTATGACCAGGTTAGAAATGCTCACAGTTTGAGATATAGCTTCCTATAGTGTGGCACGGCCTAAGACAACCCAAATTTAAGTACTTCCTCCAAATCTAATTACTTGTCATATTGAACGAGTCACTTCATGCTCCTGAGCCACACTTGAAATGGTCACTGAGCATTGGTAGCACATGGAATGAATGAACCCATAGTACTGAGTACCTGTTATGCCTCTGGCTCTGTGGTTTCTTTTCACAGTCTTTGTTTCTGTAAAATATGGTTAATAATTCTATACCTGCTCTCTATCCCTGCAGTGTTTTCAAAAGACAAAACAAGATAATGTGGGAAGGAATAAAGGTATAACAATGTAGAAGTCTAGTTACCTTTCTCTCTCTCTCTCTCTCTCTCTCTCTCTTTTTTTTTTTTTTTTTTTTTTTTTTTTTTTTTGGTACTGAGGATTAAATCCAAGGGCACTTAACCACTGAGCCCTTTTTATTTTTCATTTTGAGATAGGGTCTAGCTAAGTTGCTTAGGGCCTTGCTAAATTGCTAAAACTGGCTTTGAACTTGTGATCCTTCTGCCTCAGCCTCTGGAGCTGCTGGGATTACAGATATGCACTACCAAGCCCAGCGCCTTTGCCTTTAATTCAGATTTTCTACATTCTTCTCTTTTTCCCTTTCATCCTAAATCTGTATGAGTTTGCCTGGGTGTGGCTTCATGGGACTGATTATTCATCTTGCCCCATCCAAGTCCAGTGCAGGCACATAGCTGGGAGAGTAGCATTTCCTCCTGATCTCATGCCCCTAGGTGTACATGTCATCTTGAAATGTACAACATCCATGGGAACATCAGCTTCCCACACATTGTAGGAGATTTCAGCTAAAATGTGTATAAGTCACGTGAAGTTGAAGGGCTGGTTTTGGAGCTTTTGGGCTACTCATTTCCACATTATCAGAGACAAGATCTGAGTGACCAGGTGAATTTGGTCACCTGCAGCAAAAACAGCACGGGCTCAGAAGTCAAACCATTCCATCCAGGACTCCTTGCCCTGCCAGTTACTGATTACATAAACTGGTCAATGACTTAACCCAGCTTGGGAGAAAAGGGAAATAGTGGAAGGATTCCAGGGCCTCTACAATCAGGGATAACTGAAATGAGGGATTTAAATGCCTCCAGGATAAATTTTCCTGTTTCTTCCTCTTTTTCTATGTTATTCTTTCAGTCATGATTTTTCCCTAGAGAGGGGACCATGACTTTGATAGCTCTCATGTCTCATGGGTTATAGCTCTATTATCAGAAAAGCCCTGGTCTCTTCTCTCAGTCCCAAATTCAAAAATCCTGGAGTGGAACTCTGATTGGCCTAACTTAGGTCAGTAGTTAGGTCCCAGACCAATCAACTGTGGCAGGGTGGAGGCAAGGTCATGGAGTAGAGGCAAGACCATGGGTACCACTCCCAGAGATTCTGAAACCCACCGGAGCCTCATGTGCTTGCACTTAGACAGTTACTTCACCTCTCTGAGCCTGTTTTCTTATTATGTAAAATAGGACTATTAATATGGCCCAACACCATATATAGCTTTCATTTTCATCTTGCCCTTAGTTTTACTTGGGGCTGAAAAATGATGAGACAAACCAGATTTTTAAAAATGTATTCTTTTAGTTGTAGACAGACAAAATACCTTTATTTTGTTTATTTTTATGTGGTGTTGAGGATTGAACCCAGTGCCTCACACATGCTAGACAAGTGCCCTACCATTGAGCCACAACCCCAGCTCATTGTTTTGTTTTTTTAAGATGGGTTCTCACCATGTTGCTTGGGATGGTCCCAAACTCCTGGGCTTGGGGGATGCAGTACGCACGCCTGTAATCCAGCAGCTTGGGAGGCTGAGTCAGGAGGATCACGAGTTCAAAGCCAGCCTCATTAAAAGCAAGGCACTAAGCAGCTCAGTGAGACCCTGTCTCTAAATAAAAATACAAAATAGTGCTGGGGATGTGGCTCAGTGGTCAAGTGCCTCTGAGTTCAATCCCTGGTAACCCCCTCCCCGAAAAAGAGATTTGGTGACATGCATAAAGCAGTTATTTTTATATCTAAATTATTTTGGGACAAGACCTATATTCTGTAATTTAGTGTCTAATTAAATAGTACTTTTAAAAATAGTAAATGAAAATGTTTGAATATTTAAAAATGCAAACTTATCTAAAGATTATTATTACAGGACTGGGGTTGTGGCTTAGTGGTAGAGCCTAGCATGCTCGAGGCCTTGGGTTTGATCCTCAGCACCACATAAAAATAAGTAAATAAAATAGAGGTATTGTGTCCAACATCAGCTAAAAAAATATTTTAAAAAAGATTATTTTACAGAACTGACAAAAAGATGAAAATACTAGTGTAGGTATACAAATACATAATTGAAGCTGGATGTGTGCTATATCCTTGTAATCCCAGCTATTTGAGAGGCTGAGACAGGAGGATCACAGGTTTGAGGTCAGCTTCAGCAACTTAGCGAGGCCCTAAGCAATTTATTGAGACACCGTTTCAAAATAAAAAAGAGAAGGGATGTGGCTCAGTGGTAAAGCACCCCTGGGTTCAATCCCCATTATCCAAAACTACCACCAATAACAAAAATCCCATGTTTGAATATGAAATGTTTCTGTTTTTGTAATCCAAATTTAAAACTACTAAAGGGGAAGGTACAATGTAAAAAATTTACAAGAATTTTTTTTATAAATAAAGAATTTTAAGCTACAATAAATGAATAGATTAAAAGTAGAGGGGTGGTGGTTGTGGCTCGCTTAGCATGTGTGAGGCCCTGGGTTCGATCCTCAGCACTACATAAAAATGAATAAATAAATTAAATAAAGGTATTGTGTCCATCTACAACTAAAAATAAATAAATATTTTTAAAAGTTGATATTGTTCTGCTTGGGAGGCTGAGACAGGAGGATAGTAAATTCGAGGCCAGCCTTGGCAACTTAGAGAGACCCTGTCTCAAAGTGAAAAAAATAAAAAGGGCTGGGGATGTAGCTCAGAGGTAAAGCAACCATAGATTTGATCCATAAGACCAGAAAATTAATTGATTAATTAAATAAAAATAAAATAAAGTAGATATGATATACATGTATTTATAATACACAAGAGATTATGCGATTATTCAGTCTTTCTTTTATAGTTACAAAAATACTTGGGTGACACCCAAAGAGTTTCCCTGTTTTTTTGTTTTTGTTTTTGGTACTGGGAATTGAACCCAGGAGTGCCTTTATTACTGAGCCTTAGCCCTTTTTATTTTGAGACAAGTTTTTGCTAAATTGCCTAGGACCTTGCCAAGTTGCTGAGGCTGGCTTTAAACCCATGATCCTTCTGCCTCAGCCTCCCCAGTAGCTGGGATTACAGGTGTGAGCCAGTGTGCCCAGTTGTTTCTTTGTGTTTTGGAGAAAGAACGGTCTTGTTGTGAGCAGGAGTAAAAATATATTGAGCACCGTCTCCTATGTGGTAAAGAGGATGGTTTCTTGATCATAAACCCAGCTGACATTTATAAGTAGCTATGAATGACTAATCGAGGCCATGACAATTGGGGGCAATACAGGTCTTAGAAAACAGCCCAAATTGAGGCCCATCATTTGAGGTCTGGTCAAATGGTCCTGTTGTTTGTCTGCACACCTCCTGTATCTTCCTGTAGTTCCTATCTACTTTCCAGGGTTGTAGTAACAATGGCTAAAAGTATCTAGTTGCAGCCTACAAAGATACTCAGTAAATACTGATTCACTTTCTTTTCCCCATGTCTTAAGAACTCTTGCAAAAATTTCATGAGGAACAGGGTGCAGTGGTGTGTACCTGTGGCTCCAGCTACCTGGGAGGACTGAGGTAAGAGGATTGCTTGAGCATAGGAGGTCAGGACCAGCCTGGGCAACATAGCAAGACTCCCATCCTCACCCCTGCATAAAAAAAAAAAAAAGAAAGAAAAGAAAAGAAAAGAAAAAAAGAAAGAAAGAAAAGAAAAATACAGAGAGAGAGAGAGAGAGAGAGAGAGAGAGAGAGAGAGAGAGAGAGAAACGAGATTGGGTATAGGCATTCCATTATAGGAATCAGTCACATGGCTCAAATACTGACTGTAGTGTCCTCTGATTTGTTTTTAAATTGGCTTTGAGGATCCCACCATGATTCTCAATTTAGCCTGAGAAAACTCAATTTGAAATATATTTCAGTTTTTTCTTTTTGGCACTGGGAATTTAACCCAGAGGCAGTTAACCATTGAGCCACTTCCCTAGCCCTTTTTATTTTGAAACACAGTCTCACTAAATTGCTGATGCTGCCCTTGAACTTGTGATCCTCCTGCTTCAGTCTCCTGAGTCACTAGATTACAGTGCCTTCCACCATGCCCAGCTATCTCAGTATTTTCTAAATGCTTACCTGACCCATTAGGAATTCAGCAGATGAAAGCATGTGAAGAAACACATCTAGTCCGCAAATATATATGTGTGTGTGGGGTGTGTGTGTGTATGCATAAATAACATATGTGTGTAAATAAATATGTATATATTTTATTTACCGTGTATATATAGACACGTGGATATAATTATAGTGTACAGTATGCCACAGGCTCAAAATAGCGGAACAGTTATGTAAATTATAGTTTAGAATTTCTCAAATCACTACTTTTTCCTAACAAGTCCATGTCCTTATGACATTGTCAGCACAATCAAAAGAAAGAAATAAGGTTTATATTATGTGAATGTGCAGTCTCTATCATATGGCAGAACATCTGTAACTAGCCATGTGGCTTTGGGCAAACCACTTGGTATTTTCAATTTGAAAAACACTTGTGTGCTTAACACGTGTGAAGCTACGAGATGGAATCTGGGAGATGATTCAGACATGCCTTTAAAGAGAGGGGCCTGTTGGAAAGACTTTCAGTAGAAGTAAGTACAGAATCTGCAATGGTTCTAGAAGCATAGGGCATATTTAGAGTCAGGACTCGCAAGTGGTCTGGGTTGACTGAAGTTTATAAGACATGGAGCTAAGGTGTGTAGGGAGCTAAGGTGTTGGGGAGTTATATCCATATAGGGGTCAGGAGGGAGGGAGGTGGCATAGATCTGAATTTAGATGACTTGAAGAATGGGATACCTTTTAAGCAATATTAGGGAAAAATAAGAGAAGGAGTGAGTATGGGAAGAATAATGACTTTAATTTTAAATATTTGTACTGGGCTAGGGATATAGTTAGTGATAGCATGCTTGTCTAGAATGTGCAATGCCCTGGGTTCAATCCCTAGCACCACAAAAAAAAAAAATCCTAGTTGGCTAGGTGGACATCCAGCTTGGAAGAGTTGCAGGGGTTGAAGCTAATAGACCTGAGAGTTGTTTAAAGTGGTATTTGAGCCAGGTGTGGTGGCACACGCCTGTAATCACAGCTGCTCAGGAAGCTATAACAGGAGGATTCAAGTTCAAAGCCAGCCTCAGCAATGGCAAGGCACTAAGCAACTCAGTGAGACCCTGTCTCTAAATAAAATACAAAATAGGGCTGGGGATGTGGCTCAGTAGTCGAGTGCCCCTGAGTTCAATCCCCAGTACCCCCACCCAAAGTGGTATTTGAATCACTGTTTAGGATATAGTTTCCACTGCTAAAATAGTGATACCAAAATACTTGTGGTTTAAACCATATAGAAGTGGTTTTCTGGGCTGGGGATGTGGCTCAAGCGGTAGCCCGCTCGCCTGGCATGCGTGCGGCCCGGGTTCGATCCTCAGCACCACATACCAACAAAGATGTTGTGTCCGCCGAGAACTAAAAAATCAATATTAAAAATTCTCTCTCTCACTCTCTCTCCTCTCTCACTCTCTCTCAAAAAAAAAAAAAAGAAGTGGTTTTCTTTCTCACATAATTCAGGAGTAAGCAGTCAAAGGATAGTATGGTACTCTGGAAAGTCAAAGATGCAGACATCTTCTTTTTGCCCTGTCAAGCCCAGGGTCATTCACATGGACAAAGATGAGTCAACATTACCAAATCTGTTCTTCCAGCCAGTGGCTGCCCACAACAAAGACTACTTTTCTCCCTTGCAGATAATGTGGCCAATGAAAGGTAAGCAAAAGACATGTGAGCCTCCTACAAACATATTTTGAATATCAATATATTCTCAAAGACTGTCACAGAGTATAGCATTATGAAAGGAGTCTTCTGAGGGAGGGACTTCAGGGTGCCTCAAGTAAAGGAGGAGGAGAATGGAAGGCATGGGGGCAGTGGTCCTCAACCAGGAGTGATTTTGCACTCCCCAACCTGGTCCCAAGGCTCTCTGGAGATATTTTTGGTTGTCACAACTGGGGTTTGTGTGTGCTACAGGCCTCTAGCAAGTAGAGGTCAGGGATGCTGCTAAACAGTTTACAAATGCAAAGGAAACCCCCAGCAACAAAGAATGATCTGGACCCCAAATGTCAATAGTGCTGAGCTTGAGAAATTTCATATTAGGAGATGAGGACAGTGGTTCCCAAACTTTGCTGCACATTCAAATCACCTGGGGAGCTTTTAAAGCTCCAAATACCCAACTCAGACCTAGGCCAATAAATCTCTTGGTGAGACTCAGGCATCAGTATTTTCAAATAATCCCAGGTAATTCCAAAATGTAGCAAGGTTCAAGAACCACTGGATTAAAGGATCTGGTAAACTCTAAGGGGAGTTTCAATGATTCCTGGCACATGGTGGGTTCTCAGTAAACATCTGAGGAATGAGCAAATATGTAAGTAATAACATCATGGGGAGTAGAAGTAAAGGGTCAGGAGTTAAGGGAGTAGATTGGAGGTGGAGGTAGAGGGAGAGTTTTGCTTACAGATTATTCTTAGAACTATTGCTATATTTGGAAACATGAAGGGCAGTAGGTTGAGGAAGAAGCTGATAGAGAAAAGATTTTCTGTTTTTAGGTTGACGGAGAATTGTTTGTAGGAAGAGGGTAAGGAATAAGGAGAGGGAAAAGGGGTAAGGATATGAGAGAGAACCGGAGACATTAGTAGAGGGTATGAGACAAACAGAACTATTCGAGGCATGAAATTGAGAAGAGACACATTCTTAGACACAGAAGGATAACTCAGGTGAAGATATGGACTAATTTTGAAATGGGGATAAAGGTGGGGCCAGAGTCTCCCCCAGCCCCCTTTTCTTTTCTTGGGACTGGGAATTGAACCCATGAAGCACTTTACCATGAGTTAAATCCACATCCCTTTTTGAGTTTTGAGACAGGGTCTGGCTGAACTACCAAGGTTGGCCTTAAATTTATGGTACTCCTGCCTCAGCCTCCTGAGCCACTGGGATAAGAGGCATGTGCCACCACCCCTGGCTAGTAGAGTCTGGAATGACCTCCATCTTCCCTATAAGTGGATGGGAGGTGAGGAATCTTCTGAAAATAAATATGATGGGAATGGATTTTGAACTTGAGGAGTGTGGAGAAGTCTTGGGTCACACTGTATGAAAAACCATTGTTAAGAGCCCAGGTATGGGCTAGGGTTGTGGCTCAGAGAAAGAGTGATTGCCTAGCATGCCTGGGGCACTGAGTTCAATCCTCAGCACCACATAAATATAAAATAAAGGCATTGTGTCCAACTACAACTAAAAAATAAATGCTTAAAAAAAAAGAAGAAGAAGAAGAAGAAGAGCACAGGTGGACTGAGGATATAATTTAGGGGTGGCACACTTGCCTAGCATGTGTGAGGTCCTGGATTCAATCCCCAGCACCACTTAAAAAAAAAAAAAAAAAAAAAGAGCCCGGTGCTGGGTATAGTGCACATACCTGTAATCTCAGCTACTGGGAAGGATGAGGCAGGAGAAATGCAAATTTGAGGCCAGTCTTGGCAATTTACAGGGTTTCCAAATAAAATAAGAAGGGCTGGGGATGTAGCTGAGGGATAGAGCATCCCTGTCTTCAATCCCTAGTGCTGAGTGGGCAGAGAGAATTTTTTGAGATTGTGAATTTATACTAGGTCAAACTAGCATGACCTTGGGCCTTTCTCCAGTAATGTGGAAGGAGAGAAACAAGTCAAAAGGAGCCAGTTGGGGCTGGTAAAGCAGGGACAGTAGAAAACCAATTGAGAGGGCTGGGGCTGGGGCTGAGTTAGAAAACTGTGCTTAGCATGTGCAAAGCCCCTGAATTCAAGCCTCAACACCAAAAGGAAAGGGTGGGTGGGGGTGGGGTGGGGTGGGGCAGAGTTCTTTGGCATTTGTGATCACATTCCAAGATGGCTGAACATGAGATCTAGGTCAGGAGGAAATATGAGTGAAATTAAAATAGTGCTGAAGGATGGGGCTGGGGATATGGCTCAAGCGGTAGCACGCTTGCCTGGCATGCGCGCGGCCCTGGGTTCGATCCTCAGCACCACGTACAAATAAAGATGTTGTGTCCACCAAAAACTAAAAAATAAATATTAAAAAAAATTCTCTCTCTCTTTCTTTAAAAAAAAAATAAAATAAAATAAAATAGTGCTGAAGGATTGGAGAAATGATGGTAGGTGAAGACTTAGAGATGTCAGGAAAATTAAAAGGAGGTTCAATGGTAGAGAAAAAGATGAAGTTGGGTCAGAGAAAACTTCATAGATTAAGATCTGGGAGTAGAATAAGTTCAAATAATGATCAAATTTAATGTGTAGGTTTGATTGTATTATCTTTTAAAACCCTTTTAAGTATAAAAAAAGTCTATGAGAAATGTGAATTGTTGGATTCTGAATTTACATCCTAATTTCTGAGAAGCTAAGAATGTGACCCTAATTGATCTTTTTTACACGTGAAGTTCCAAGTGGTTTGTGTCCATAGGGAGGGACTATCTGGGAGGCCTTCTGCATGTGCTCAGTGGTGAAGATGATCAATCAGTATTGGGCCTCAATGTCTTTCAAATTTTTTTATATAAATTCAACTGACACTAAAATTTAAGAGTAGGCTGTGGAAGTTGGGAAACATGAGAATCTTTCTGGGTCATATAAAAGTAAATATTTGAGAATGAAAAAATCTGCCTCGCACATGCTCATGCAATAAAGGCTAACCTCACTTTTCCCTTTCTCTGCCTTTGGGCAAATTGCAATTAAAAAAAAAAGTAAAATGGCGATATCCTAGAACAGATTACTTAAACCACACATTGGCGTTTATGGGAGGACTCAGATTCACACTCCATTGTGAGACTAACAGGATGCTTTTCGGGGTCTTGTGATCATTACTTGTGATCCACATAGTGGAACCTGAGCCCCTGAACTCTCTTTCTGCTGTGTTCTGAGAGCCAGAGTTTGGCTTCCTAATTGCCCCATATGGTGGTTTTATTTGGTGGCTCAGCTGGGTGGAGTGAACTCTCGGAAGAGATGCATTCATTTTTAGTTACCTCATCAGATTGCTAATTTTCAATCTGGCGGCATAAATCACCATAATTACTGTAATCCCCAAACAGAGAGGCAGATATTCTGGCATAGGGTAGCAGCTATTGCTATTGCTACACCAAAGCTGTTCTACCCGGTGCTCAGAGGTTGGAGAGTGTCTGGCCTGCCCTGAAAAGACACTCTGGGATTTGGGATGGAGGGCTTGCTGGGCAGCTATTTTCCTTTACCTGGGGGAAAACTCAGTCCTGAGAGGAGCAGCTTCTTCTGAACTAGCAGCAAGGGTCTGCAGTTTAAAACAGACTTTTGGGTCTGGAGTGTTCCTCAGTGGTAGAGTATGTGGTTAGCATGTGTGAGAACTTGGGTTCAAATTCCAGAACCCAAAAGAGAGAGAGGGGGAAAAAAAAAGGCCCTTGGCCTTGGACAGCTGTTTACATGGTGGTGTGCAAACAGAACTCAACAAAACTTCAGTCCTCATTTCTTTCCCTTTTTCTCATGAACTCATTTCTTGGTGTGGCGTTATTTTTGCATCTCTCCTGAGGAAAGCTTTGAAAGTCCCAAAGAATTATCTCATATCAGAGAGGAAAAAAGAAATTCCAATGTAACTTACCTCTTTAACATTTATACTTGTAATATAGATTTTAAAAAATAAAATTAAAAAAACCTAAACTAAGTTTTAGATATACAAACTAGATCCTGAATCAGTCACTTGGTGGAAAATATAGATGAGTGGTAGAGTACTTGCCTAGCAGGTGGGAGGTCCCGAGTTTGATCCCAAGCACTAAAGGGAAAAAAAAGAAAGAAATCTTGTAAATATGTGAAAATTCCTTACCATTCCCACAGAAGGTGAGGAGGTCCATACCACACTTTCTTGCTAAGTTTATATCATAATGTTGTTTGAGTACCTGTTTATTTTGTTTGGGTTTTGCTGGGCATTTTTAAATGTTTGGAGTATTGGTGATTGAATCCAGAGGAGCTTTACCACTGAGCTACATCCTCTTTTTATTTATTTAACACTCTCTCTCTCTCTCTCTCTCTCTCTCTCTCTCTCTCTCGGTACTAGGAATTGAACTTGGGCACTCGATCAGTGAGCCACATCCCCAGCCCAATTTTGTTTATCTTTTTAACTCTTGAGACAGGATCTTACTAAGTTGCTTAGATTCTCACTAAGTTGCTGAAATTGGCTTTGAACTAGTGATCCTCCTGCCTCAGCCTCCCAAACCACTGGAATTATTGGTATGTATCCGGCTTTGTCAGGCATTTTAAAGACAGCTTTAAAGTGAGAGAGAAAGAGGAAACCAGACTGTAACAAAAACAAAAAAAGCCTGCTGAGGAGGGATGTTTTTTTATCTAATACTATGAAGACCTGGTGGATTTTGAGCCCAAAGCGTCCTTATTACTGATGCCCTGAGAGTAAATTTTAGGTCAGGAATGTTCTGCGCAAAATTGAGGCTGTGCTTGGCCATTTCAAGATAAGACAGACAAATAATGGATTGCAACAGGATAAATTGCCCAGTAAGATGGCCCTGGCCCTGTCTGCCCCTGTCTCCCCCTGGCCTGGCTGCCCTCAGATGACAGGAAACAGACTTACTTTGTTTTTTGTGTTCTAGTCACCTTCCCTTGTGTTTCATTAGCAGAGGGACTTGAATTATAAACACAGTTCTGCCATGAGCTTCCTTGACTGAGTGTGGCATTTAGAGCATTCTCATCCTTTTTTGATGTTTCCCACTATCTTTCAGATCTCTTATGATTCTTTCCAGAACATAATACAGTGCCTAGGCACAAAGTAGATGTGAGAATTTTTTTTTTTTTTTTGTACTGGAGATTGAACCCAGGGGTGCTCTACCACTGAGCTAAATTTTATTTTGAGACAGGGTCTTGCTAAATTGCCAAGGTTAGCCTCAAACCTGATCCTCCTGTTTCCTCCAAGTCACCTGGGATTACAGGCATGCTCCATCAGTAAATTTGATACATGGTTCAAAAGTGGAGAGGAATTTTGCAGGGGGTGGGTCAAAGAGTAAAAAATGAGGGGCTGTTCAGTTTCTTTGAAGTCTTGTTTCCAACAAGCAGGGGCCTCAGAAGCAAGGCTCAGGTTATTCTCAGAAGTGTCTTGAAGATTGTTTCTAGGCTCTCCATTGGGTTTGGGCTAACTTTTCTGAAGTTTCTCTGCATTAATGACAATAATTTTTGGATGGCAGTCACATGCTTAGAAACAAATCATTTTGATCTTGCCTTCTAGAGCAGAGATTTTCCCCTTGAGATCTGATCTCTTTTACTCCAGTAAAAAAGGCCAAGGCTATAACACTATTTTGTTTTGGTGACAGGATGCCCTTTCTTACCAACTTCTTAAGGATACCATTTTCAGCTACATATACCTAGATTACCCTCTCCCACTCAATCTAAGGTTGCTAAGAGGTCTGGTACTTTTTTTTTTTTTTTTTGGTACCTGAGATTGAACCCAGGAGTGCTCTATCACTGAACCACATTCCCCAGTCCTTTTTATTTTTAATTTTGAGATAAGGTCTTGCTAAGCTGCGTAGGGCCATGCTAAGTTGCTGAGGCTGGCTCTGAACTTGTGATCCTCTTGCTTCACCCTCCCAAGCTGCTGGAATTATAGGCATGCACCATTGTGCCTGGCTGGTACATTTTTCTCTGCTTCCTACCACCTCCTAACTCCCAAGTTCTTACCCATATGCCAGTAACTGGGATTAGTTTCTTTTATAGAGCAGATATGATAATTGGGGGGTAGGATTGAACTTACATGTCTTGGGGCTGGAGGTGAACTCAGTGGGAGAGCATAAAAGCCCAAGGCTCTGCATTCAATTTCTAGAACAACAAGAACAAAACAAGCAACACCCCTTTTTACTTCAAGGATGGTAATTGGAAGTAATACTTATCCATCATGGGTAATAGTGAGTAGTGACTGAGTATAGTCTATTTGTTTTAGTATTTTTTTAATATTTATTTTTTAGGTGTAGATGGACACAACACAATGCCCTTATTTTTACGTGGTGCTGAGGATCGAACCCGGATCCTGCCCATGCTAGGCGAGCGCTCTACTGCTGAGCCACAATCCCAGCCCTGTTTTAGTATTTTTTGCAGAGGTAAATTATTTATTAAGAACTATCAATGGCTGTGTTAAAGGGTCACATGGAGACTGTCCAAGGAAGGCTTTACAATAATAATATAGTAAACAGCCAGGTGTGGTGGTGCACGGCCTATATCCCAGCAGCTGAGGAGGCTGAGGCAGGAGGATCTTGAGTTCAAAGCCAGCCACAGCAAAGCAAGGCACTGAGCAACTCAGTGAGACCCTGTCTGTAAATAAAAATACAAAATAGGGCTGGGGATGTGGTTACCCCCCCCCCCAAATAATAATGTAGTGAACAATTGTCTGATTATACTAAAAATATATATTGTATTCAAAGACAGTTAAAATGTTCCCCTTACCTTTTCTTTCATGCTGGGAATTGAACTCAGGGCCTTTCCCAGGCTAAGCATAAAGTCTATCACTGAGCTATACCCCCAACCCTGTATTCACTCTTTTTAAAAATATTTTTTTTTAGTTGTCGGGGGACCTTTATTTATTTACTTATTTATGTATTTATATGTGGTGCTGAGAATCAAACCCAGTGGCTCACACATGCCAAGCAAGCGCTCTACCACTGAGCCACAACCCCAGCCCCACTATATTCACTATTTAACTACATATGGTTCCTTGTCTCTTATAAGGAGAGTGCATAGGAAGATTCCATGTGCCTCTGTTTAGGCTGTCAAGTTATTATTTTTATCTGTTTTTATACTTGCTTTCCCTTGATTAAAAAATTCCATGGTAGTACAGGAAATATGTGATACTGAATAAAACTGTCACTTCTGAAAATATGCAGTTAATGGCATTATATAAATAAAATTTAATAAATATTGTTAATATTTACTCTTGAAACATGTTCAATAATACCAAATTTTAAAAAATTCTTACAGAACCAGGTACAGTAGCACAAGTGTATAATTCTAGCTACTCAAGAGGCTGAGGCAGGAGGATCACAAGTTTGAGGCCAGTCTGAGCAACTTACTGAAGACCACATCACAAAATAAAAAGGGCTGGGGATGGGACTCAGTACTAGAGCACTTGCCTACCATGCAAGGGGCCCTGCGTTCAATCCTTCCCTCCCTCCCCCCAAAAGCTCTTACAAATATTTACTGCTATTTCTACATCTTTAATCCCTTTTCTGACATAGATTTTAGAACAAACTCCATAATATGTTCCCTTTTCCTATTACATGTCAGAGTAAAACAGAATAGAAATATCAACTTTTAAAGGCAAACAGGCACTGGAAAGGAAATCAAGTGGAAGAAGCCCCTGAAATCCCAACTCCAAGCGGGCAAGTTGACCACTTTGAATCAAGTGCAGGATTTTCTTTTTTTTTTTTAATATTTATTTTTTTAGTTTTAGGTAGACACAATATCTTTATTTTACATTTATATAGTGCTAAGGATCAAACCCAGTGCTCGTGCATGCTAGGCGAGCACTCTACCACTGAGCCACAACCTCAGCCCCAAGTGCAGGATTTTCTATTCCATTCATGGGGAAAAGGAGGAAGAGAAAATGGAGAAGATTCAAAAGCTCCGAGTGTCAGTATTGATTCCTTAGGAATCTGGAAACAAGAATCTTTTTGAGGCAGTGCACTATTTTGGTTTTCTCCACCTGCCTGCAATTCTTTAATCTGTGGGGAGATGCTGAGACGCTGAAGAAAGAGTGCATAGATCATCCGTGTCATGTAGCCAAAGCAAAAAAGCAGAAGGGGCTGATATTCTTCCTTTTGATTAATGGGAGGGCTATTCACTTTGGAGTGCCTCCATCTCCCTACTTGTCACACAAGAAATACTCACCTGACTTTAGGGCTGCCAGAGGGGAAAAGAAAACTGAAGTTGAGATAACTAAGTGTATGACAACAGGTTCGCAGCACAACTTATATTGGGGAAGAACAAGTTCTGAGGGCACTAAGGATATTGGCAACAGGAAAACTGAGGGTTAAATTTCACAAGAAAGGAGGGAGGTGGCTTTGTGGGGTCTCAGACTGGGGGAGGGGGCATGTGTTTGACAGGCTTCAATGGGACCACTGTCTCTGCCTTGGGATACAAGAATCATTGCTATTTGTCGTGCATGCCTACTGTGCGTCAGGCTCCTTAGATAGTCATTTCAATTAGTCTGCACCTAAACCCAGTAAGAGGAACACTATCCCAGTTTGCAGATGAGAAAACTAAGGCTCCAGACAGTTAATTTGGTCAAGGCCACCCAGTTGGAGAAATGCCACTCTCCTCATCTCATCTGTAAACTGAGGAGTTATTAACAGAACCAGAATCCATCGTCTGCTGGTTTGAATTGCTTGAAATCGAGCGTGAGAATACACGAAGAGAAGAGGCCCTGGACTATTCCGATCTACCGACAAGTGAGCTGGGCTTTTCCAGACTTTTGTTTGGGTTCCTTTTTCAAGGTTTCTAAAGCGCAGGCGCGGGAGGTTAGCCACCGTCTTCCGGCGCCCCTTGAGTAGTCCATGGTCGCCCTCTGCTGACGTGTGTGGCAACTTGCGGAGAGCTAACATTTCCGGGCCTGAGGGTGGATTTATCTCGCCAAAGAGGGCGCCCTTCGTCGCGCTGAGTAGGCCCACTCTTGGAGTTCCTTCCTTAAGGACTTCCTGTCTTGGGCTGGGGATGTGGCTCAAGCGGTAGCATACTTGCCTGGCATGCGTGCGGCCCAGGTTCGAGCCTCAGCACCACATACCAACAAAGATGTTGTGTCTGCCGAAAACTAAAATAAATATTAAAAAAAACATTTAAAAAAAAAAAGAAAAGGACTTCCTGTCTGATCTCTATGATCCATCCTGTTGAGACGGGCGAAGTTCCTAAAGTTTTCAATTTACAGTAAACAAAAGAGACCTGCTCCAACCCGGAAGTGAAAACTGGAGCCTGACCTGAGTGGCTTCCAGCGCCGGCCGACCGGAAGAAGGCAGAAAGGAAGCTGCTGCCATGGCTGTGGCTTTGGCCGCGGCGGGAGTCTTTATCGGCTCCGAGCCAGGCCCCGCGGAAGAACTCGCCAAACTTGAGTATCTGTCTTTGGTGTCGAAGGTTTGCACCGAGCTGGATAACCACTTGGGGATCAACGACAAGGACCTAGGTAAACTTGAGGAGGTCTCAGCGGCCTCAGGGATGAGGTTAAGGAAGGAAGAAGCCGGGTGATTGATGGGCCGACTGTGTGTGTTCGTGTCGATCTGTCACAGATTTGAACCCAGAGAATCTGTGGCGGTGGCTTCTGCTCGAGAGGTCTCCTCTCCCTCGGTCCCGTCATTTTATTTTATTTTTTTTTAAAGAGAGAGTGATAGAGGGAGAGAGACAGAGAGAATTTTTCAATATTTATTTTTTAGTTATCGGCGGACACAACATCGTTGTTTGTATGTGGTGCTGAGGATCGAACCCGGGCCGCACGCATGCCAAACGAGCGCGCTACCGCTTGAGCCACATCCCCAGCCCCCCGTCATTTTATTAGAAACCATTTTCCAAAGCTGTCAGTGAAGCCTGGGGCTGCCATCTCTGCTTGATACCCCCGTCCCAAGTTATTAAACAACAGCAGCAGCTGCCGCCACAATGAGGATGATAATTATGGGTGACATTTACCGAGTGTTCACTGTGTCAGATAGTATGGTCAATTCTTTATTTATATTATTCTATTTGGACTTCACTCACTTTTTTTTTTTTTTTTTTTTTTTGGTACCGGCAGTTGAATCCAAGGGGTCTTAACCACTGAGCCACTCCTGAGCCCCCCCCTTTTTTTTTAATTTTTCATTTTGAGACAGGGTCTCGCCAAATTTCTCAGGGCCTTTCTAAATTGCTGAGGCTGGCTTTGAACTGGGTATACTCCTGCTTCAGCCTCCTAAGCCGCTGTTCTCGCCACTCTTTTAGATAGTATCCTTTGAGCTCTGTGCTTTACCATATCTCAGATAGCCGTCATTTAGGCGTTTGGGGGCAGACTACATCCAAACTAAAAAATTAGAAAAGGCCACCGACCTACAGCTAAGGTCATAGGCAGATGGAGGTGAATAGGGATGGGTAGAAATCAAGGGTATAAGTGACGGAATTGCTTTTGATGGTACAAGGATGTTTCAGCTATTGTAACAGGAGAATATGACCATAGATGTAACTAACTTTAGAGATTGATGGTAGGAAGATGAGTGAGAGAGTGCCATTTGTTTTCAAAATGAAAATGTAGCGAAATTACCAGATGGAGGAATGGTGGGAAGGGGCATGTGATAAGACTGCTGGAGATACAATATTTCAGTGCTAGAGGGTGTGTGAGGCTCTGGGTTTGATCCCCAGCATTACCAAGAAAGGGGGTGGCTGGGTGTCAAGGAGGTTAGATTCCTGACCTTGGATAAGATACTTAGTTTCTCAGAAGCTGTTTTTCTCAACTGTTAAGTGGGATAATAATATTTCTTCACAGGGTTACTATATAGCACCTTGGAAGATGCCCTGAAGCCAGTTCATTTAAGTTCATTTTTTTCTTGGCCTTTCAGTCAAGATGTGCCTATCTTATACAAATCAAGAATCCCTGGGCTGGGGATGTGGCTCAAGTGGTAGCGCGCTCGCCTGGCATGCGTGCGGCCCGGGTTCGATTCTCAGCACCACATACAAACAAAGATGTTGTGCCCCCCGAAAACTAAAAAATAAAGATTAAAAAATTCTCTCTCTCTCTCTCTCTCTGTCTCTCACTGTCTCTTAAAAAAAAAAAAAAAGAATCCCTAACCCAAAAACACAAAATCTGACACTTTTTTGAGTATCAGCAGTCTGAATATATTGCTGCTTGCTTTGGGATCCTTTGAGTATGGAATACTGGGCACCAAATGACTTAATTGTCCCTCCGCTTTTCTCTAAAGAATGTTGCTGAAATCAGATTGCGTGGGTTCCAATCTTGTCTCCACCAATTATTATTGGGAAAGATGGTGTCTCAAACACTATAAAATAGGACAATAACAGTACCTACTAATGAGAATTGTTGTGAGGGTCTTGGGGATAACCCATATAAAACCCTTAGTTTAGTGCTCTGCAGATAATAATGTTCAAAAAGTGTTAACCATTAGCATTGTTGTTATTAACTATGTGTGTGTGTGGAGGGGCTACTGGGGATCGAATCCAGGGGCTCACATATGCTAGGCAAGTGCTCTATCACTAAGCTGCATCCCCAGTCCTTTTTTTTTGAGACAGGGTCCTCACACTGAGTTGTTCAGGCTGGCCTAAGATTTCTCCCTCAGCCTCCCAAGTAGTTGGGATTATAGGCATGTGCCATCCTATGCTCTTAGTTTGTTATTATGCATAAGCATTATGCTTAGTATCATTACAAAAAAAAAGGCAAATTCTACCATGGAAATGGTGTGGTAATACCAGTCAACCAGATTTTCCATTTATTTATTTATTTATCTATTTATCTATTTATTTATTTATTTTAGGATTAGCATTCAAGAAAATAATCATTAGTAATTTCTTGTGTAACTCACAATGTGAGGTTTATTATCTCAGCCTATGTTATAATGTGCTTCTTTTCTGAAAGTCTCTTTATGAATAAATTGCTGTAATATTAGAAGTATTTTTGTTCTTTTTTTTTTTTTTTTGGTACTGGAGATTGAACCCAAGGGTGCTTTACATCCCTAGCCCTTTTTACTTTTTCTTTTTAGACAAGGATTCACTAAGTTGCTGAGGCCCTTGCTAAGTTGAAGAGTGAGGCTGGCCTTGGACTTGTTGTCCTCCTGCCTCAGCCTCCGGAGTCACTGGGATTATAGGCATGTGTCACCATGCATGGCTACTATTAGAAGTTTTAAGAACTAAGCATGTTTGAGGAGACAATTTTGGGAACAATTAAGTCTTTCATCAACTTGGAAATTATATCATCCAGTATCTGCCTGACTTTTACTTATAGATTGGGTCGGACCTTCTAGAAACCATAGAAAGCATTCTGTGTGTGTCTGTGTGTGTGTGCATGGGCTCATGCTTTTGTACATTTTCACCTTTAGAGTCTATGTGGCAATGTGCATAGCTGATAGTTTTGTTTTGGTTTTTTTGGTACTGGGGATTGAACTCAGGAGCACTCTACCACTGAGCTATATCACCAGCCCTTTTTATTTTTTAATTTGAGACAGGATCTCACTAAGTTGTAGAGGCTGCCCTTGAACTTGTGAACCTCTCATCTTAGCCTCCTAAATTGATGGGATTATAGACATGCACCACTGCACTATGCCATAGCTGATAGTTTTGTGAGTAGAGGGTATGACAGTCTGGGCAAATAGGTCTTCCTAGTTTAAATGCACTCAAAGACTTGGTTGAGCTGTTTTTAAATAATGTTTTCATTTATAAAAAATTGACTAGAACATATATGGATAATCTCAGCCATCTAAATTTTCTTTACCTTCACTAGATGATAGTCTTTGGCTTTTATGACTGTTGGATAACCTGATTAGTTTTTTTTTTTTTCACTGTACTTAAAACTAATTTCTTGCTCAAGTTTCTATTCTTAATTCTTTTTCTCATTTGCAGCTGAATTTGTGATCAGCCTTGCTGAGAAAAATACTACCTTTGATACTTTTAAGACTTCATTGGTCAAAAATGGTGCAGAATTCACAGTATGTATATTTGAAGACTATTTTTTTTGTTTTGATGTCATTATTGAGTTTAAATTTTGGGAGGATTTAATGGTAGGATTTGGATGTAGGAAGGAGGCAGTTTGTATATGCCTATTAAATAAGCCATTTAATGTGCAATGTTTTCATGCCATGAAGCAGTGGTGATGAAGCTGGATTTCCTGTGCCTCCTTTCTAGGAAATTGCATTATGATTTCCATCATTAAATATTTTTGGATGTTTACATTCTTGTTCTGTGAATCAGAAAGTCTGAAATAAGAATCTAGGTTTTAGAGGTGATGCTAAAGAATAGGAAATAAAATGGTTGAAGGGAACTAAATAACTTTTCCACTAAGGATTCGTAAAATTAGCATTCTCTAAAGCTGCTATTTCTAGCTTCATGTTGTACCAGGTTGAATTTTGTGTTCATTTGTTCCATTAGCTAAATTCAAGTGCGTAATTATCCCTCACATTCTTTTTTTTTTTTTTTTGGTACTGGGGATTGAACTCAGGGGCACTTGACCACTGAGCCACATCCCCAGACCCGGTCTCACTGAGTTGCTTAGCACCTTGCTTTTGCTGAGACTGGCTTTGAACTCACAATCCTTCTGTCTCAGCCTCCTGAGCTGCTGGGATTATAGGTGTGCACCACTGCGTCCAGCTCTTACATTCTTTTTCTTTTCTTTTCCTTTCTTTTTTTCTTCCCTTCCCTTTCTTCCCCCTTTCTTCCCCTTCCCCTTCCTATTCTTTCCTTCCCTTCTTCTTCCCTTGTCTTCCTTCTTTCCTCCCTCCCTCTCCTCCTTTCCTGAGGATTACACCACTGAGCTATATCCACAGTCCTGTTTATTTTGAGACAGGATCTCACTAAGTTGTGGAGGCTGGTCTTGAACTTGTGCTCTTTCTTACTCAACCCCCTGAGTAGCTGGGATTACATGTCTGTGCCATACCTGAACCCTTACTTTTTTTTTTTTTTTTTTTTTAGTTATAGATGGAACATAGTATCTTCATTTTTCTTTACTTATTCATTTTTATGTGGTGTGGGGATCGAACCCAGAGCTTCATGTGTGCAAGGCAAGCGCTCTACCACTGAGCTACAGCCCCAGCCCCCTATATTTATTTTTTAGGTGTATATGGACACAATGCAATACCTTTATTTTTATGTGGTGCTGAGAATTGAACCTGGGTCCTGCGCGTGCTAGGTGAGCGCTTTACCGCTGAGCCACAATCCCAGCTCTTTTTTTATTTTTTTATTTTTTTTTAGTTGTAGTTGGACATAATACTTTTATTTTATTTATGTATTTTTATGTGGTGCTGAGGATTGAACCCAGGGCCTCACACATGCTAGGCGTTCACTCTACCGCTGAGCCATAATCCCAGCCCCCTTACTTTTCTTTTCTTTCTTTCTTTTTTTTTTTTAATATTTCTTTTCAGTTGTAGATGGACACAATACCTTTATTTATTTTATTTATTATTTATATGTGGTGCTGAAGATCGAACCCAGTGCCTCACACCTGTTAGGCAAGTGCTCTATGACTGAGCCACAACTTCAGCCCCTTATCCCTTACTTTTCTAAGTATGTTTAATCACTGATTGAGGGTTTGACAATTTTTCTCCTGTATTTTTTTCAAAGGATTCTCTTATTAGTAACCTTCTGCGTCTCATACAAACCATGCGACCTCCAGCAAAGCCTTCTGCTAGCAAAGGTGAGCAAAACTTCCAACTGAACTTAGCCTCCAGAATGGTTTAGATTGTGAGCACCTTCTAAATTGTTTTTATTTTTGTCTGTGTAGCTGCTGAGCAAGTAAATGTTCATAAGAATTTTTCAAATGATTTAAAACAAAATTAAAATTATACGACATAATCAAATGAGTACTGATGTACTCCCCCTCTATATGTCCAGAGTTTGTTGAGGTTTTGAAGTTAATGTGTTTAGAAAATTAAATTGTATATATAATAACTCTATGGTTATGTGTAGCAAAGTTCCATGTTCTTTTTCAGGTTAATTCAAATCTAATATTGAATTTACTTTGTAATCTGTAATATTTAATAACGTTAAATATATCTTTTTTTTCTCTTTAATTCTTTCTTGTTCTTCAATGAATTAAGATCCAGTTGTTAAGCCAAAAACCGAAAAAGAAAAGCTGAAGGAACTTTTCCCAGTCCTTTGCCAGCCAGACAACCCTTCCGTTCGGGTACGGACCCATTTTGAAAATGTCTGCTATAAATGTCTTCCATTCCTCTTCTTTGTATCATTAGTAATTTTATAATTTTTTTTAGTAATTTTAATAATTGTTTACCTTTGTTGTTCCATGTTTCTCAAAATGAAAATATGCCATCACTCCCTGATCATGTTCTATGTATCGAATAGTGTTGAAGGGTTCAGAGAATGATATTTAAAAGAAGTGAGCTTGGGAATTTTGGGAAGCAGTGATTGAGATATAAAGTACACATGAAATGATAAGGTTCTGAAATAGGTGACTGATGGGTGAAATTAGACTTGCTAGAGGAGCAATTTTTTTAAGGTAATTTGGTTTTTAAAATTCATTTTAGCTAATTATCTGTTGAGTACTTACTGTATGCCAAGCACTGTTCTAAGTACAAGGTAAAAAACAGTGAAGAGAACAGATAAGCGTGTCTGCCTTTTTGCAGATTATACCCTAGTGTTGGGTGAAGAGCTAGAAATTAACATATAAGTAATCTAGTGGGGGAAGAGACAGATAATAAACAAATAAGCATAATTATCCCACAAAAAAGATAGATAAATAAGTGTGTAGTATTTGCATAAATTACATCCTTTTGTATACTTTATGGTTTATTTTTTGGTTTTGGTTTTGGTTTTGTTTTGATACAAGGATTTGAATCCAGGGGTGCTTTTTACCACTGAGCTACATCCCTGGCCCTTTTTATGCTTTTAATTTTGAGACAGGGCCTCTCTAAGTTTCGAGGCTGTTCTCAAACCTACCTCAGCCTCCTGAGTCTGGGATTACAGGTGTGTGCCACTAAGCCTGGCCTTCCATATACTTTAAATCATTTCTGTATTACCTAATACAACGCAAATGCTATATAAATTGTTACTACTATTCTGTGTGTGTGCTGGGGATTGAACCCAGGAGTTCTCTACCATATCCCCAACTTCCCCTCCTCGCCCTTTTTTCTTTTGAGACAGAGCTATGGAAAATAATAAATTGGGAGGAAGTTGGGGAGTGCTTTGGGATAGTTGCTTTTTATAAATTTTAATATCTGAATTCTAGTTGTAATTATTACTTGCATGCATTCATGAGAGAGGTGATTAATATATAATTGCCTTCGTTAGGATTGTATTAAGGTCAAATGGGATTTAGTACATGTAGACATGATGCTCAAGAACCTTTGCCCATTCCTTCTGGTTGTCTCTAATCACATTAGAAATCTGTGTCCCCTCTGCTTCCTTCACATAGGTTTTTAGTGATGTGGAGGGTGGTCAGATTTGTAGATATAGCTGAAATACATACTGATTCTTGAGTAGTTTGTTTTCCCTCTCCTAACTTTGCTGGCCTTTGTCCCTGCAGACCATGCTGGATGAGGATGACGTGAAGGTTGCTGTGGATGTCTTAAAAGAACTGGAAGCTTTAATGCCCAGTGCAGCAGGCCAGGAGAAGCAAAGAGATACTGAACATGGGTTTGTCTTTAGTGTCCTTTTCTTTGGAAGTTTTGAATACTGTATTATTGTATCTTGTGGACTAGTCAAGCAAAATTTAAGGCAAATTTACAGAATCTGAACTGGTCATGTATCCTAGTCTTGGATCTCTTTTCATTGCTCACTGCCAAGTGTATTTATGCATTAAATGCTAAGATGTTCAGAAGATAGAAATTGGGGTTGAAAGACTAAAGGTTTGTGCCATGATCCATTTTTGGCCTACAGTGATGTCATAATCATTGAAATGCTTAATTCATTTTAGCACTTAGCTGTGTTTACCATGTGCATGGCACTGTACTGGGTGCTTAGGGATGCAAAGATGAAATTGGGCTGATTTCTTTTTCAAACAGGTACTTGTTGATTTATTAGGGACAGGACAAAAAAGAAGAAGCGGAGTCGAAGCCGAGACCGTGACCGTGACCGTGATCGTGATCGTGACAGAGAACGAGATAGAGAGCGAGACAGAGACCACAAGCGGAGACATCGATCCCGTTCTCGATCACATTCTAGGACCTGGGAGAGGAATAAAGGAAAGTCTAGATATCGGTCCAGGAGTAGAAGTCAGAGTCCCCCCAAAGACAGGAAGGACCGTGACAAGTATGGGGAGAGAAATCTGGACAGATGGCGGGATAAACATGTGGACCGCCCTCCCCCTGAAGAACCTGCCATCGGGGACATATACAATGGCAAAGTTACCAGCATCATGCAATTTGGATGCTTTGTGCAGCTGGAGGGACTAAGGTAATGTTGGTGTTCTTTCAGAATGAGGGCAGAATGTCTTCTATTACTGGCAGTTTTCACATTCTAAAAAGTTATGATCAATGACATATTAATCAAATCAGCTATTCCTGGTTCTTAGAAATTAACTTTTCTGTTTGTTTTGTGGTGCTGGGGATTGAAACCAGAACCTCGTGTATGTTAGACAAGTACTCTACCACTGAGCTATATCCCCAGCCCTTGACTTTTTTTCTTTTTTCTTATACTAGGGATTTAATCCAGGGGTATTTTACCACTGAGCTATATCCCCAGCCCTTTTTACTTTTTTATTTTGAAACAGGGTCTCACTAAATTGCTTAAGGCCTCTGGCTAGAGTTGTGGCTCAGAGGTAGAATGTTTGCCTATCATCCATGAGGTACTGGGTTCAATCCTCAGCACCACATAAAAATAAAATAAAGATATTGCATCCACCTATAACTAAAACTAAAAATAAATAAATAAATAATTGCTTAGGGCCTTGCTAAGTTGCTGTGGTTGGCCTCGACCTTGTGATTCTCCTGTCTCAGCCTCCTGAGCTTCTGGGATTACAAGTATGAGCCTCTATGCCCAGCTAACTTTGACTTTTTAAATGAAATGCTTCAGAGACATTTATTTCTTCCTCTGCCTTCAGTAGATCTGCCCTTTGCTTCTTAGGACAAATGAGAATTTGTCCCTCTTTCTTCCCCATTATTCAGTATCTTCTTTAGAAAGGTGGTAATACCACCTTCTTGGTACTTATCTCATGAGCTTAAGACCATTTTGTTTGTTTATCTCCAATAAGGGTTGGAATTGCTTGGGGAAAAGGTGTTTTTTGGCATGCTCCAGATGTGTCTGATTCTCTCTTAGGAAGCGATGGGAAGGCCTGGTGCACATCTCTGAGCTCCGGCGGGAAGGCCGTGTGGCCAATGTGGCTGATGTGGTGAGCAAAGGCCAGAGGGTCAAGGTCAAAGTGCTGTCCTTCACAGGGACCAAGACCAGCCTGAGCATGAAGGTAGGTGAGATGTCCAGCCTATTTCTACATTTGATGACTAAGGGAGTGTGAGACAGCAAGTGAGATAACACCCTTGTTTCTCTGCCCTAGGATGTAGATCAAGAGACTGGAGAAGATCTAAACCCAAATCGACGTCGAAATTTGGTTGGAGAGACCAATGAAGAGACCTCAATGCGGAATCCAGATAGACCCACTCACCTTTCCCTTGTCAGTGCCCCTGAAGTAGAGGATGACTCACTGGAGCGCAAGCGCCTCACCCGCATCTCTGATCCAGAGAAGTGGGAGATCAAACAGGTTGGGGCTATTAACTTTCATGGCTACAGTCATCTATTATGTAGAGTGGTGGTTAGGAGTGGGGACCCTGGAGTATGATGGCCTGGGGTGACTTTTGGCCACTTACTAGTTTGTGATCCTGAGTCAAGTTCTTGTTCCTTTTTGTGACTCATTGCCCTCATTTGTAAAACAGGTCTAATGATGGTGTTGTGGGAATTAAACAGATGAATAGAGTTGAAACTCTTAGGTTCGTGCCTGGCATATGGTAATTGCTATTTAAGTCTTTGTTATTGTTTTCATCATTCTTCAGTAAACATTAGAACTATGATGTGTCAGGCTCTGTTTAGTGCTGGGGCTACAAAGACAAAAATTTCATGATTCCTACCCTTGAGCTCAAAGTTCAGTGGAGGAGACAGAGCTAAACAAACACTTGTGAAGGGTTACATGTCACGTAAGAATAAGAAATATAAAGAGTACTATGGAAATAAGGGAAGGGACAGGTAATTCTTCCTAGGGATAATACCTTGGAGCTGATGCTTTTCAGCACCTTGTCATAGTGCTCCCCAGGGATGGGATATGTGACATTATAGGCTCTGACATTGTGGGTCAGAGGAGGAAAAAATACCCGTGGTTTCCTGTATGAAACCTCTGTAATTAACTGCTGGAAAAGAGTTTTGATTCTGACATATTACGAATGCTGCCTCTGTCCTTTGGCTAGATGATTGCTGCCAATGTTCTTTCCAAAGAAGAGTTTCCAGACTTTGATGAAGAGACTGGCATTCTCCCTAAGGTGGATGATGAAGAAGGTAACTAGCCGCTTGGATTGACCAGGATATTGGATTGGGAGGATAATGGCAAATTGAGTCATTAGACTGGGCTGTCTATAGTTTAACCTAGTGGTTGTAAATCATTTGTTCCTTGGATCTCACCACTCATCTCTTGATATAAGCAAGAAGGTCATTTGCCTGTCAAGTATTCATTTTATTGGGCTGGGGATGTAGCTTAGTGGTGGAGCACTTGTCTTGCATGCATGAGGCTCTGGATTCAATCCCCAGCACTGCAAAAAAGAAAAAAAGTGTTTATATATTATGCTGGTTGCTTGTAATAGGTTCTCATTTTAGAGGGACTGGGGTTGTAGCTCAGTGGCAGAGCACTTGCCTAGCACATGTGAGGCATTGGGTTCAATCCTCAGCACCGCATAAAAATAAATACATAAAATAAAGGTATTGCTGGGCATGGTGGTACACACCTGCAATCCCATGGCTGGGGAGACTGAGACAGGAGGATCTAGAGTTCAAAGCCAGCGTCAGCAATGATGAGGCACTAAACAACTTAGTGATATCCTGTCTCTAAATAAAATACAAAATAGGGGGCTGGGGCTGTAGCTCAGTGGTAAAGTGCTTGCTTTGCATGTGTGAGGCACTGGATTTGATCCTCAGCCCTACCATTTTTATTTATAAAAATAAATAAAGATACCGTGTGCCCATCTACAACTAACCAACTAACTAAATAAATAAGTATGCAAAATATGCCCGGGGTTGTGGCTCAGTGGTTGAGTGCCCCTGAGTTCAATCCCCGGTACCAAAAAAAATTTTTTTTTAAATAAATAAAAACTATTGTGTTCATCTACAACTAAAAATATTTAAAAATAAAGTTATAAAGTTATATTTTGGGGAATAAATTTGATCTCATAATCTTAGTAATTATTCTGAAATCCCTGGATCTACTTAGATTATTCTGAGTTGCCCTAGTAACAACTGTTAATTCAACCTATTAGTAATTTTTTTAATTGTGAAATAAATCCTGTAATGGAGCATATGTAACTAGTATAATAATAATAATTGAACTCTTGTGTACTCACTGCCCAGTTGAAGAAGTAGAAAACTACCTGCACCTTTGAAGTCCTTATATGCCCTCCTCTGATTAAATCTTACTCTTTCCTCCTAGGGGTAACTGCCATCCTAAATTTTGCATCACTCATTCACTTAATTTTCCTTACTGTTTTTTCATCTAAATATCTATTCCTAAATGTTGTATAGTTAGTCTGTTTTTTTTTTTTTTTAATATTTATTTTTTAGTTTTTGGCGGACACAACATCTTTGTATGTATGTGGTGCTGAGGATCGAACCCGGGCCACACGCATGTCAGGCGAGCACGCTACCGCTTGAGCCACATCCCCAGCCCAGTTAGTCTGTTTTTTAACTTAGTTCATTTGTGGATTTTGTTTTGTTTTTTGCAATGCTGAGGATTAAAACCAAGGCCTTGTGTACTTGTGTATGCTAGGCATGCACTCTACCACTGGAGCTACACCCCTTGGTTTCCTTTTTCTTTTTGTGACTCTCGTATTTTTACTATTTATTCTTGTTCCTATTTATAGTTGCATTTCATATTTTCATTGCTGTAAAGCGTTATATAAATTTACCCATTTTACATTCTTTTTTTTAACTGGGGATTGAGCCCAGAGGCACTTTACCACTGAGCTACACCCCCAGTCCCTCTTAATACCAGTTAAAATAGCAAAACATATATTTGCACAGGCTTAGTTTTTTTGTTGATTTTGCTTATTTCATTTTTTTGTTTTGTTATGTTTTTGTGGTAATTGGGATTGAACCCAGAGTACTTTACTGCTGAGCTACATCCCTATCCCTTTTTATTTTTTCTTTTGAGACAGGGTCTTGCTAAATTCCTGAGGCCAGCCTCAAACTTATGATCCCTCTGCCCTAGTTGCTAGAATTACAGGTGTGGCCACCATACCTAATGTGGCCTAGCTTCTTTTGAAAGCAACTTTGATCAGTTCTTGGGCTGGAGCACAAATGCCCCAGAAATGGCTGGGGAGTTTTCAAGGGGGAGGAATAGACACCTGGGCTAGTTTCACTTGCATTGCTGTCTTTTTGACCTTGGAAACTATTTTTGATCATGGTGCTAATAGAAATTAATTGTTTGGGTGAAAATAATTGTTCATTTCTCTTATTTGTTTATGACTAATTCTTTTCTGGGTACTTTTAGATGAGGACCTTGAGATCGAACTGGTTGAGGAAGAGCCTCCATTCCTGAGAGGGCACACCAAGCAAAGCATGGATATGAGCCCCATTAAAATCGTTAAGGTAAGAAGTGCTGGGACTTCAACCTGGAAATGTCCCATAGACTTCTTAAAGGAATAGGTCAGATTATCAGAGCTGTGTAAGCAGAACTCAGGCCACTTAAGATATTACTTACTGTTAGGCAAAGTCTAGAATATTTTTGATTTAAATGGAGATTGGCTGGGCTCTGTTGCTTTTGCTCTTTTAGTTTTTGTTTGAACTCATTTTGGGAAGAAACAGAGATAAATGAGAGTATGGATCTACTCTCCTTGCCTTTGCCTAGATTCCTTAGGGCTCAAGTCATTATCTTGCAGATTCAAAAGCAATTTTCTTTTCTTTTTTTGGTACCAGGGACTGAACTCAGGGGCACTCGACCACAGAACCTCATCCCCAGCCCTATTTTGTATTATATTTAGAGACAGGGTCTCACTAAGTTGCTTAGCATGTCGCTTTTGCTGAGGCTGGCTTTGAACTCATGATTCTCCTGCCTCAGCCTTGCCAGCTGCTGGGATTACAGGCATGTACTACCGAGTCTGGCTCAAATGCAGTTTTCAAGGGGTCATTTAGTCAGTTTTGTCTTGTTCCCTTAATAAGCTATAGCCTGGGTGTTGGAGGGCAGAGCCATGAGGAGAATGCAAACCAGAATCCATAGAACTGTTAAAAACTTTTAGGTGTGGGGAAAAAACACCCATGTAATGCTTACAATCCACTTATGTAACTCTTCTGTATTGTTCCTCCCATGTGATTATCTCATAATTGCTTGACATTAGTGACAGGGAATTGACCATCCCTTAAGGAAGCATATTTCATCTTTGGATGGTTCTGATTGTTCTTATGGTTCTTTTGTTCTTATGGTCATACAGGAATTCTTTTCTGTCTCTTTTTTATATCCTTCATACATTTAGAGGTTGCACTGTTCTTAACTCTTTTGGGGTTCTCATCATCAAGCTAAAAATCCCAATTCTTTGAGTGATTTTTAAAATTTTATCCCCCTGTGCTGCAGTTTATCCATTTATTTTATGCAGTCTAGAATTTTATTCTAGCTGTGGTCTCATGTTTTAGATTACAGTGTCTTAACATCTGCCTTTTATTTCCCAGGCATTTAATGCATGTTGCTTTTTCTTGTGTTGCTTTAGAACCCAGATGGCTCCCTCTCCCAAGCAGCCATGATGCAGAGTGCCTTGGCCAAGGAAAGGCGGGAACTCAAGCAGGCCCAGCGTGAAGCTGAGATGGATTCTATTCCCATGGGACTCAATAAACACTGGGTTGATCCTCTGCCTGATGGTAGGACCCTTGGAGGGGCTATACCTTTTTTAAAAATCTGAGCCTTTACATATACACATAGAAGGCACTGCCAGGACACATTGAAAATTTAGCCTCATTTTTCCCCTTCCATTAGAGAATGTTTGTTTTCTTGGCTTTTTTTTTTTTTTTTTTTTTTTGGTATTGAGGATTGAACCGAGGAGCACTTTACCACTCATCTACATCCCCATCCCTTTTTATATTAAGACGGGGGCTTGCTGAGTTGCTGAGGCTGGCCTTAAACTTGCAATTCTCCTGTCTCAGCCTCCCAAGTTGCTGACTCTAGGTATATGTTTTTTTTTTTGAAACAAATATTTAAAATGTTTTAGTAACTGATCAGATAATTAGATTGGCTGGTTGTTTATCCTAAATATTTTAAAAGTTTTGTTCTAAAACTATTGCAACTTTTTACTTATTTATTTTGGTATTAGGATTGAACCCAGGGGTTTTTAACCAATGAGCCATATCCCCAGCCTTTTTGTTTTTCTTTTTCTTTTTTCTTTTGAGACAGGGCATGACTAAGTTGCTTAGGGCCTTGCTGAGTTGCTGAGGCTGGCCTCAAATTTGAGATCCTCCTTCCTAAGCCTCCCAAGTTGCTGGGATTATACCATGCCTAGCAAAAACCAATTTTCAACTTTCCTTTTTGCAGTGGCATGCCTATGATCCTAGCTACTTGGAAGGCTGAGGTAGGAGGATAACAAGTTTAGGCCAGCCTGGGTAACTTAGTGAGACCCTATCTCAAATGAAAAATAAAAAAGAACTGGGGGTGCAGCTTAATGGTAGAGTGCCCCTGAGTTTAATCCCCAGTACCATATACTTCTTTGTGCAGTAAATATTAGCTAATTACTGGACATGTCATAACAGATTCTTATTAATTTGCATTAGGCAATTGAGGATACAACTGTGAATTACATAGACATGATCCTTGCTCTTAGAGGCAGGAGAGATGGACATTAACCAAATAACTACCAAATAACTAACTAATTAATTATATTCTGGTCAGTGCTCTCTAAAGAAGTACGGGTAGCATAATTGGCTAGTGGGGGTGTCATGTCACTGGGGAAGTTGAGATATGAAGGATAAATAGAACCTAGTTTATCAGAGGGCATTGGGAATGTGTTTGAAGTAGAGGACCTTATAGGAAGTTTGTGTAGCTGGAGAATAGTGAGTGAGGGGCAGGAGTTGAGGCAGAATTGGCAGGCCAGGGCTTTATGGACGGCATTAGGAATCTGAGTTTAATTCTAAGTGCACTGGAAAGTGTTGAAAAGTGTTCAGCATGAAAATATACTAAATGGGGGAATGGCATGATCAGAGGGTCATTCAGGGTGCCCTAAAGACTGAGTTACTGAGCAAAGTAAAATGTGAGGTGAATAAGAAAGCTTTAAGAGGAAAGAGAATAGTGGCTTGAACACAGAAGTAGCAGACAGGTAGAATGTGCTTGAAAAATGTGATTTGTTGACTGAGGGAAAGGAAAATAGAAGTGGGCAAAGATGACTTTTGGGTTGAGTGATGGTACTTCTGGGAATGGGGGCTACAGAGGAAAAATAGGTTTATGAAGAAAGATTATGAATTCAGTTCTAGATTTGTAACTAAGGTAAGTAGAGGATATCTTAGGTGAGGTATCAAGTAGGTTGTTAAGTATAATAAGTATAATAGAGAGATCTGGGTAGAGGCAGAGTTTTGGGAATTGGGTTTGGATAACAGTCTGGCTGTAAGTAATAGATATTCAAAATATTATGTTAACATTAGAATGTTGGGAGTATTCATTTATTGCTTTTAAAAAAAAAATCCTCTTTCAGAATAAGCCTCAGTGCCATGACTCTCGTTTGTCCTTTTTCAATGTTCTTTTATTTGCTTCAGTAGACTAAAGTTTGTGTGGCGTTGAGGGGTGGTGTCCCCATAAATGGGGATTGAACTCAAGTCCTTTACCACTGAGCTGCATCCTCAGTCCTTTTTTAATTTTTATTTTATTTTAAGATAGTTTGAGATAGGATCTTGCTCCTTCCTCAGCCTCCGAAATTGCTAGGCTTACAGGCTCGTGCCACCACACCAGGCTGAAGCATATTCTACAACTAAAAAAATATTTAAATATCTTTTTAGTTGTAAATGGACACAATATCTTTTTTTTATTTGGTGTTGAAGATCGAACACAGGGCCTCACGTGTGCAAGGCAAGTGCTCTACCATTGAGCTACAACCCCAGCCCTGAAGTACATTGTTATAGCATACTTTTACCGTTCAAAGTTATAATATATTTGCTTATTCTGAAGAGCCACTAAAATTCTGTTGATTCCTTTGCTTATTATTCAAGTCACAAATTCCGTGGTTAACATTAAGCCAGGTGAAAGAAACTAGACAAAACACCACATATCCAATGAAATATCCAGAGTAAGTCAACCCAAAGAGATAGAAGGTAGACTAATTGGTTGCCAAGGGAAGGGAAAAGGGGGGAAAGAGATTTCTTTTGGGGGTGATAAAAATGTTCTAAAATTAGATGGTGGTGATGGTTGCACAATTTTGTGAATAAACAGTAAGCCACAGAGTTGTCACTTGAAAAGAATGATATCAGCCGGTACAGCGCGCATGCCTGTAATCCCAGCAGCTGAGGAGGCTGAGGCAGGAGGATCTCGAGTTCAAAGCCAGCCTCAGCAATTTAGTGAGGCCCTAAGCAACTAAGTGAGACCTTGTCTCTAAATAAAATATAAAGAAAGGGACTGGGGATGTGGCTTAGTGATTAAGTCCTCCTGGGTTCCATCCCCAGTACCAAAAAAAAAAAAAAAAAAAAAATGATATCATATATAAACTATATCTCAATAAAGCACTTACTAAAAATATATATATATTTTTAGGATCAAACAATCAAGTCTGACCTCTCTCAACTAACCTTCCTTTTTTCTATTAGGAGGTATCACAGATTGTAGCACCACTTATTAGGGTCTCTTCCCCTTGCCTATCCCCTGTTTCCCCTTCTCTGTCCTTTTCTTCACATTAATTTGTTTCTCTGAGTACTGTTGGTCAAGAATCAGGCAGAACACATGTGCCGACCTACCATTTTGTTGATTCCCTTGATTTATCTTTGAGGTAACATGAGGACGCTACTCACTTGCCTGTTTTCCTTTACAGCGGAAGGCAGGCAGATTGCTGCCAATATGAGGGGGATTGGGATGATGCCCAATGACATTCCAGAGTGGAAGAAGCATGCGTTTGGGGGCAACAAAGCTTCTTATGGAAAAAAGACCCAGATGTCAATCCTTGAGCAGAGGGAGAGCCTGCCCATCTACAAACTGAAGGAGCAACTGGTTCAGGTGGGAAGTGCTTTTATGATGTATTGGTGATAGGGGAATAGAGGTGTTTGCTAAGAGGGATGGATGGTGTTTTAAAATTTGAAGTAATTAGACAAGTATGTGCATATTTGAAGTGGCTCTTTCAAAAGGGATAAGGAAAAAAAAACTAAACATTTGCAAATACTTTTTAAAGAAATGTGTATTATTCTATATTTCTTTGTTTTCCTATGAGGAGACAAATTTTTTAATTGGGCACCCTGGATCAGTTCTGGTGGGTGGAATATTATGGCGCATGGAACAATAGCCCTGGGCAGTAATTAAAAATAGGTATACTCAGTAAACCATGGCAAAATCTTTCTTTAGATACTTCTTTCCATCTCTGTAGTTCTAATTTTAAGATCATCAAACCTTCCTGGAGGTAACCAAGTGTACTAGCTTTCAGTGAATCCTTGCAATGGTATCTCATGTGTATAAGCAAATATAAATATATGTGTATATTTGGAAGGTGGTACTGGGGATTGATTGAACCCAGGGCCTACACACATGCTAGGCAAGCATGCTTCATCTGAGTTATAGCTCAACCCTTTTTATTTCTTTGAGACAGGATCTTGCTAAGTTGCGCAGCCTGACCTTGAATTTGCAGTGCTCCTGTCTCAGCATCCCACATAACTGGGATTTAGTTGTAGTTGGACACAATACCTCTATTTATTTTTATTTGTTGCTGAGGATTGAACCCAGGGTCTTGCACATGCTAGGTGAGCACTCAACCACTGAGCCACAACCCCAGCCCAGATTGTTCCTTTTTTAAAATACATTTTTAGTGCTTTTTTGTGTGGATATGCTTATTTAATTACTACTGTATTTATAGACATATAGGTTGATCACAATCTTTTGGTTTTACAAATAGTGTGAAAATATGAAATAGATAATTTTGGAGGGTGAGGTATTGGAGATTTGGGAGTGGTGGTGGGAAGAACACTTTTTATTATTTTAAATTTGCTGTTGAATTCTTTATATATTGACTTCTTTATATATGTGTGTCTCTTTTCCTTGTTTAGTGTTAGAACATAAACATTCATTATTTTACTCCAGTGTAATGTGTGGCAAATTCTAATGACTTGATTCAAATTCTGCTGCTTTCAGGCTGTACATGACAACCAGATCCTGATTGTTATTGGAGAGACAGGGTCTGGAAAGACAACACAGATCACCCAGTACCTGGCAGAGGCAGGCTACACTTCCAGGGGCAAGATTGGGTGTACCCAGCCCAGAAGAGTGGCAGCCATGTCCGTGGCCAAAAGAGTGTCGGAGGAGTTTGGTTGTTGCTTAGGTCAAGAGGTAGGTGGTTAGTGAAGCTACTCTGGAAATGCTAGAAGAAGAAGAATATAAAGGCCCATACCTTTTATCTATAAAATGAGAATAATACTACCTTTTTTCAGATTTCTCCTGAGGGAAAATTTTCATTGTTATCATCGATCTATTCAGGATCAAGTCCAAAGCAGATTTTACTAGAGGAAATAGCTTCTTATCTATTTCTAGTAGTTATGAGCGCTAGTATGACTGGTTTGAAATCTTGTCTGATAATTGCAAAAGGGAGAGGTTTATGCCTTACATTTTCGACTTCTGTTCTGCTTTAGGTGGGCTACACCATTCGGTTTGAGGACTGCACCAGTCCTGAAACAGTCATCAAATACATGACAGACGGTATGTTGCTCAGAGAGTGCCTTATTGACCCTGACCTAACTCAGTATGCAATCATCATGCTGGACGAGGCACATGAGAGGACAATTCACACCGATGTGCTGTTTGGATTGTTGAAAAAGGTAGTCTTTACTGACCCTTTTACTTAATGAAAACTGATTTCTGAGAACAGGCTGTGAGTACCTATGTCCTTTGGGTAGTCTTTTTGGTAAGCCACATTGCATTTCCCTTTAGACGGTTCAAAAACGGCAGGACATGAAACTGATTGTCACGTCAGCTACCTTGGATGCAGTGAAATTTTCTCAGTACTTCTATGAAGCTCCTATCTTCACCATCCCAGGTCGAACATACCCAGTGGAAATATTGTACACAAAGGAACCTGAGACAGATTATCTGGATGCGAGCCTGATTACTGTCATGCAGATCCACTTAACTGAGCCACCAGGTGAGAAGAAAGAATGTTTTTTTTTCCTCTAAGATAAAAAATCCTAATGTGGGTATACCTTTTAAATACTGGTCTCTGGAGATTCTGTAAGTCTCAAGATTGCATATTTAAAATGGTGGTGGTAGGTAGGCACAGTGGCAACACACCTCAGCTGCACAGGAGGCTGAGGCAGAAGGATCACAAGTTTGATCACAAGCCTGGTCAACTTGGTGAGGCCCTGTCTCAAAATATAAAGGTCTGGGGGCATGGCTCAGTGCTTGTCTAGCATGTGTAGGCCTTGGTTCAATTCCTAGTATTGGGGAAAAAAAGAAGAAAGAAAGAAATGATGGTGGTCAAAGTGTAAAAAAGTGTTGTGCTGGGTTTAGATACACCTATTTAAATATGGGTAGATGATGATTTCTTGGTTTAGCTAGAGGTCAGAATGTGAATGTGTATTTTCTGTCATTTGAAGGTCTGTTAGCCTTGTTATAACCTTTGTGTAAAATACATACAAGCCAGGCACTGTAATATCTGGGACTCCAGATACTCGGGAGGATGAAGCAGGAGGGTTGTTTGATACTGGAAGTTTAGGGCCTGCCTGGACAATTTAGGGAGACTATCTTTACTTTAAAAACAACAATAACAACAATGCACACAAAGTAAATTAATGCTCTGTTCTCTTCATAGGTGATATCTTGGTTTTCTTGACTGGTCAGGAAGAGATTGATACTGCTTGTGAAATCCTGTATGAAAGAATGAAATCACTAGGACCTGATGTTCCAGAATTAATTATCCTCCCAGTGTACTCTGCTCTTCCCAGTGAGATGCAGACCAGAATATTTGACCCAGCTCCTCCTGGCAGCAGAAAGGTAACATTGAGCTAAAATAAGATGTTCCTCTGTGCCCTGAAATCATGTGGTCTATGTATCCACCTGTGGAGGAGATTGTGTAAGAGCTTAAGGTGTACATGAGTCTTGTGTGTTCCATTTGTTTGATTGTTTAGATTGAACTTTGGGGTGCTTAATCACTAAGCCACATCCCCAGCCTTTTTTTGTATTTTATTTAGAGACAAGAGTCTTGCTGAGTTGCTTAGGGCCTCACTAAATTGCTGAGGCTGGCTTTGATTCTCCTGCCTCAGCCTCCTAAGCCACTGGATTATATGCGTGCACCACCATACCTGGCTTGTATGATATGTTTTAGAGACTGGTCCAGCCAGTTTTTCTAGGAACAGGGGTCTTATATATGACTTCTACTCTTCTGCCTTCATTTGCTAATTTTTTTCTTTTTAATTAACATGTAATTATTCATATTAATTGTATACAGTGTGATATTTTGATATAAATATGCAAGATATAATGGTCAAATGAGGGTAATTAACATATCCATCATCCCATATGAATTTGATAAATATTTTTTGACATCTGCCAGGCTGTGAACTAGACATTTGGGTAGCAGTATAAGGAAAGGCCTCTCCATCTGCTTAGGGGCATCCACCAGTAAATAGGCCTTCAGCATATTATTGTGAAAGTGTTCTAGTGTTCAGATACCCAGAATGGTAGCACCCAACCCTGTCTTTTTAGAGGAAGTAAGGATCTAAGCTAATCATGCAGAACTGGTAAAGGGCAAGGGGACCTGCATTCTGGAGAGATAGACCTCATGTGATGGCGTGGAGGCTAGCAGAAGGGGTCAGTTCAAAGCTGTGTAGTTCCAGTAGCAGAAACTAAGTGTATGACTATGCTTGTAAGACACTAGGAAAATATTTTAAAAAATAGAAGTTTTAGTGAAATATGATATAATTATATACCTATGTCAGTTTTGTGCTGTTATAACAAGATACCTGAGACTAGATAATTTATAAAGAACAGATTATTTCTTATAGTAGTGGAGGTTAAGAAGTCCAAGATCAAGGGCCACATCTGGCAATTGCCTTCTTGCTATGTTATCCCATGGTGGAGAGCACAGGGACAAGAAAGCAGGAAACACAGATGAGTAGGGAAGGGGCTGAATTCCTCCTTTCATCAGAATCCCGATCTTGAGATGGCTAACTTGCTCCCATGGTAATGGTATTAATCTGTTCTTGAGGGCAGAGCCTTCCAGACAGATCCAGTCACCTTCTAAAGGTCCCACTTCTCAATACTATTACATTGGGGATTAAATTTCCAGCACATGAACTTTGGAGGATACATTCATTCAAATCATAAAACAATTCACTTTTCTCAAGAGAACAGTTCAGTTTCTTTTGGTATATTTATAGGATTGTGTAGCCATCACCACAAAATTTTAGGAACAGTTTCATCATCTCAAAAAAGAAATTGTACAGTTTTGCAGTCATCCTCCCCACCATTCACCCCTCTGCTTAGCTTCTGGGAACCACTAATATATACTTTCCATCTCTGTGGATTTGCCTATTCTATGCATTTACATTTCATGTATATTTATGTTTGCCTATACATATACATTTACATTTGCCTATTCTGTTACATTTTACGTTTCATATAAATGAAATCATATAATATGTGGTCCTTAGTAATTGACTTCTTTCACTTAGCATGTTTCCAAGATGCATCCACATTGTAGCATGTCAACACTAAATTTCTTTTTATTGCTGAATACTGTTCTATTGTATTGATGTACTACATTTTGTTTAGTATTCATCAGTTGATAGACATTTGGACTCTTTGTTGTTTGGGGCTTATCATGAATAATGCTGCTATACACACTTGTTTACAAGTTTTATGTATGTATGTATGTATGGGGAATTGAACCCAGGACCTTGCGTTTGCCAAGCAATCACTCTATGCTTGAACTATGTCTCCAGCCCTTTTATTTTTTGAACAGTGTCTTGCTAAGTTGCATAAGCTGGCCTTGAACTGGCCATTCTCAAGCCTCAGCCTCCTGAGTAGCTGAGCTTATAAGCATGTATCATCTGTTTACAAGTTTTTTTTGGACATATGTTTTCATTTCTCTTAAATATATACCTAGGAGGTAAACAGATGACTTTGAATAACACTAAAGAGCTCAAATAAATGAGACCTGGTGGGTACTGGGAGGTGGAGGGGAGAAGGTGAAGGAAAAGTCAGGCATGACTCCCAGGTTTCCTACTTGGACATCTGGATGGAAGATGGTGCTGAGGAGATGAACATAGGAGGGGAAGCAGGTTTGAGGTGGGGGGAATGGTGAGTTTTTCCTCTATTTTATTCCTGGTGGTTGGACTTGTGTTTTTTTTAATATTATTTTAGTTGTTGATAGATCTTTCTTTTATTTATTCATATGCGGTGCTGAGAATTAAACTCAGTGCCTCACACATGCCAGGCAAGTGTATTACCACTGAGCCATAGTCTTAGCCCCTGAACTTGTTTTAAAACAGGGCTTCTGTAGCTCTGTGGCAGGTAGAAGGCAGTAAGATGCTGGAATGATGAGAGATATTTGGGTGCCTCCTAGCAATGATTTTTCTAAGCAATTGTATTTTATGAGCTGAACCTCTGGGTGGAAGAACAGTGGCAGAGCCAAGCTGAGAATAATAATCTTCTGGATCACATAGACTGCTGCACACAGACAAACCGTGAAATTCCTTTGTTGCCTCGTGGTTCATTTTATGATCGGGAAAAAATAAACAATTTCCCTCTTGTTCCACATATACATACAGCCCATTTTGTAGTCCAGATGTCTCGGTGGGGGGAAGGAAAATCTCATTTTGCACTGGCACTTGTGATGCCAGGAAATTTCTGCTTTCCCAGGGTGCTAGAAAATTAAAATTGTAGTAATCAACATTGGATCTAGACAGTGAGATATGCAGCCATTTGCACTAAATGAAATTGGCTTCCATCAGCCTTAGCTCTTCACTATTCCACTTCTCTCAGGTACCGTCCCCTCTCCAACGTAACCTACCAGGTGAAGTAACCTTCTCTCTGCCCATTGGAGGCTGAGCTTGGATTAAATGTCATCTTAGGGCTGGGGATGTGGCTCAAGTGGTAGCGCGCTCGCCTGGCATGAGTGCGGCACGGGTTCGATCCTCAGCACCACATACAAACAAAGATGTTGTGTCCGCCGAAAACTAAAAAATAAATATTAAAAAAATTGTTTTTAAAAAATTGTGAATGCCTTTTAAAAAAAATGTCATCTTAACTTGCTTGAAAGGAGATAGCTGCACACTCCCTAGGGAAGATGTCAGAAGTTGGAAGTCTTGTCATACCTTAGCTCACTCCAGCTGTGCCTCTCCCTCCTGCAGGTCGTGATTGCCACCAACATTGCAGAGACATCACTAACTATTGATGGCATCTATTATGTCGTGGACCCTGGATTTGTGAAACAGAAAGTTTATAATTCCAAGACAGGGATTGATCAACTTGTGGTGACACCTATTTCTCAGGTATGGTGGCTTAACTAGTGGCTTTCTTAAAAATCCTGGCTAAGGCCTTTCTGAAATGTTTTATGGTTCCATATTTTAAAATTGTTTTCAAGATGAACTCAGTGGAACAAGGGCTGGGGCTGTGGCTCAAGCGGTAGCTCGCTCGCCTGGCATGCGCGTGGCCAGGGTTCAATCCTCAGCACCACATACAAACAGAGATGTTGTGTATGCCGAAAACTAAAAAAAAATAAATAAATATTAAAAATTTAAAAAAAAAAGATTCATGTTTATCATCTTTAGTGTTTCAACATTAAAATAACCTATGAAACATGAACTTCAAAGAAAGTTTGAATTCTAGTATCCTGTTACCCAATTTAGTTGAAAAGAACATATTTCTTAATGGCCTGTACTTAGCTTTACATATGTAAAATATGTAAAGTAATAACTTGTGAGACACAGTTCTTTAGTAACTATGGAATCATTTCCTGCCTAAATTACATTCTAAAATGAATTACCTGATCACCTTTTTGAAGGCAGTTTGGTAATAGAATATCCAAAATTTTTAAAGTTCATCTCTTTAACCTAACTGTTCCACTTCTAGAAATATACAGGAAAGTTAAAAATGACCAAATACGTATTCAAAGGTAATGGAAAAGGGTGTTTAATTAAAACATTTTTTTTTTTTTTAATTAGGGGAAACCTGGAAAAATTTCTAAATGAGCTCCAAAAGGGAAGGATTTAATAATATATGGTATATCCGTGCCACAGAATGTTATGTGACATTAACCATTACTGTGTATCTATATTTAATAACATAAACATCTGAGATAAAGTATTTGAAAAAAGCAAGCTATAAAATAGCATGAATGGTATAATCCAATTTTTGTTTAAAAATACATGGTGTGCTTTTCTACAGAGTGGATATGAGTGAGGCCTGGCTGAGACTGGGTACATGTCAGCTAAATATTAGCTAAGTTTTTTTTTTTTTTTTTGGGGGGGGGTGCTATTGGTTTCTGTGCTGATAAGGTGGTATGCATTTTTTCTTTATATATTGTCTTAATATTTTATAATAGGCATGTGTTACTTTTGTAACCCATAAGGTTATCTTAATTTTGAGACTTAAATAACAGTGATAGTTAATGCTTAAAGGGCATTTATCAAGTCTGACCCTATTCTAGGTACTTTTTTTCTTTGCTAGTACTGGGGATCAAACCCAGGGCCTTGTACAAACTAAACATGTGTTCTGCCACTGAGCTATATCCCCAACCCCCGTGGGTACTTTTACATTCATTGACTTGGTGCATTCTTATCCCAGTTTTAGATATCATAATCCTCATTTCATAGATAAGGAGATTGGGCACAGAGGGGGTTAAGGGACTTGCCTAACATCACATAGTTGGTGGAGCCAGAATTTGAAGTTGAGCAGTCTGGCTTGAGCTTATGTGCTCTGTACAACTTCTCAGGGCATTGTGTGACCCTCACAATGACCAAAAAAATTGTTATACATGCTTCCTGATTTGGAGAGTGACATCTTTATAATGCTGTGGAGTCTCACCACTGTGTGTGATTGCTGCTTGGATTTGTGTGTTTTTTGACCTTTCTTAGGCCATTCGTATATTTGGAGCTGGTGTAACAATTTGTAAATCCTGGTACTGTTTGTTTCTTTTCTTTTCTTTCTTTTTTGTACTGGGGATTGAACCCAGGGGTGCTTAAACCACTGAGCCACATCTCCAACCCTTTTTATTTTTTATTTTGAGACAGGGTCTCACTAAGTTGCCGAGGACTTTGCTAAGTTGCTGAGGCTGGCCTTGAACTTGCAATCCTCCTGCCTTAGTCTTCTGAGCCACTGGGATTATGGGCATGCACTACCATGCCTGGAGATCCTGGTACTGTTTGTAACAACAGATGGTTTTGTCAGAAAATGACCCTCTTAGCCAGGTGCTATGGTGCATGCCTATAATCCTACTTGGGAGGCTGAGACAGGAGGATTGCAAGGTTGAGACTAGCCTCAGCAACTTAGTGTCCCTGGATTAAATCCCCAATACCAAAAAGAAAAGAAAACGGCCTTCTTTGTGTTTCTTTTTCTCATGGTTGCAGTTCTAATAGTTAAGTATGAGGTTTTGTGTATTTTTTTAACATTTATTTTTTAGTTACAGGTGAACACAATCTCTTTATTTTATTTTTATGTGGTGCTGAGGATCGAACTCAGTGCCTCATGCATGTGAGGCAAGTGCTCTTCCTCTGAGCCACAATTCCAGCCCCTTTGTGTATTTTTTTAGAATTTAATTTTACTGATTATTAACAGAATACATATTCTATATTTGGTAAAGTCTAAAGAAAATAGAACTCATCTTCACACCACCCTCATAGTTAGCCACTATTAATATCTTAGGGTATTTTTTCCCCAGCCATTTCAATACAGTAATTTATATGTACACATAAAAACTTTCTACAAAATTAATTTGTATTGCAGAGTTTTCTAACTTGCTTCTTTCACTTAATGTGAGTTATTGTTTCCTTCTGTCTTTGAACATTGCAGACTTGATTTTGAATAGCTTCAAGAGTCATTATTGGTATGATTAACATACTTTATTTTCTTATATGTTTGGTCATAACTGAGGAGATGGTATTTTATCATTGTTTTAGCTTCTTCTATTTCTTCCATTTACTCTGCTCATCTTTGCCTCTCTTGAACAAACCCCTAAGGTGCTGAGTATAGAGAGGGGCTGAGGGGCTGGGATTGTGGCTCAGAGGGTAGAGCGCTCGCCTAGCATGGGCAGGACCCGGGTTTGATCCTCAGCACCACATAAAAATAAAGGCATTGTGTAGTGTCCATCTACACCTAAAAAATAAATATTTTTAAAAGGAGAGAGAGGGGAGGGTAAGAGAGCATTGATAGTCTTGGAATGATACTAAAGGAAGTGAAAAATAAATCCATTTCTGATTTTGCCAGTTGCCAAGTGCCTCCCACCATCAGATTTCCGGGGTAAAGTTGGTAAGTAGTGTTTAACAAATATGTTATTTTTATATGTGCCCCCTAGGCTCAGGCAAAACAACGAGCTGGCAGAGCTGGGAGAACTGGCCCAGGGAAGTGTTATAGGCTATATACGGAACGTGCCTACCGAGATGAAATGCTGACCACTAATGTGCCAGAAATCCAGAGAACCAACTTAGCAAGCACAGTACTGTCCCTCAAGGTAAAAAATCACTGTCTTATTGGAAAGGGTTGGTGGGACAGTCCTATCCGTAGCCTTCATAAATGAAACTCAGCTTTATGAACCTTGTTAAATACTTGACTGATCTCATGAAACCTGTTCCTTTGAGTGAAATACAAATGGCTGTGATAACAGTTTCCCCGTGGCAGGTCAGGGGCAAAGTTGGTACGTCTTCTGTGAACACACATTTTTTTTTCCTCATCATAATAACCAGCAGGATATTTGATTGTAATAGGTTTTAGTTAGGTACATTTTTCTAAAATGAAATTAGAAAAATATGATCTGTGCAAACTGTGGACAAACACACTTAACCTCAACCACTTTAGCGTTCCAATCTGATTCTTTTCTTTTACAAGGGGCGGGGGGACCCTTATCTGAAAACTTTGCAAGGAACTATCATTAGAGATTTCAGACTGGCCCTCTGGGGGCTTGGTTTTCATTCTGAATCATCGCTCTTCCTCTCTTGGTCCCCAGGAGGACTTTCATTCTCTTTTGGCAGGAGTAGCTGCAAAAGTAATTTCCCAGCTGATGGCATTTCCCCCGACACCAATGTTACCCTGGAGCCCTGGCACTTTACTAGTGCAGAGTGCTCTCTTGTCATTTATTATTCATTCCCTGTAAGAGAGGCTAAAACAGCTTCAGAAAAAACCTGCTCCAGTCTCTGGAGTGCCAGCAGAGAGCCATCTGTGTCTCAGACTTCTGCTCCAAGTTGTGTGACCTTGGGCAAGTTTATCTGCTGTGCCCTCTGCTCTGTGGTCTTGTCTCAAACAGGGAGCTGTTAATATTATCTGTTGTAAAGATTAGTGTAATATTGCAGGTAAAGACACTTGGCACACAGTGCTTAATAATTGCTAACATAATTTCTCATAGTTATTATTCACACAATTAAGCATTTATTGAACACCTGCTGTGTTTATGGTCATGATCACTTTATGAGAAAGAAATAGAAAGCTTCAGTCCTACCACATCACCCTTTATACACATTGAATAGTGCATCACTCACTTGCTTTTATTTATCAGATTAGCCAACAAATGTATTGAACAACTTCTGTGCCAGGCACATATGTAGAATGCACCGTGAGGTAGTTTTGTGAATGTGATTCTCACCCATTGTGAACTCTACGAGAGCAGGGAGCATATCTTAGTTCCTACTACCCAACATGGTACAAAGTTCTTTACAGATGTAAAGTAGAAATGATATATGCAGAGACAAGGCAAAGTGATATAACATCTTATTGTTATTATAAAATACATATAACATAAAATATACTAATATAATATTTTCTTTGTTTTGTTTTAGTGTTGAGTAATGAACCCAGGGCTTTGTACATGCTAAGCACTTACTCTGCCCCGAGCTACAATGCGAGCCATTGTAACCTTTTTTTTTTTTTAACCCTTTTTTTTAGTCTGGGGTTGAACCCAGGGCCTCATGCCTACTAGGCAAGCACTCTACCACTGAGCTAAACCCCAAGCCCCATTGTAACCTTTTGAAGTGTATAATTGGCATTAAGTACATTCACAGTGTTGTCACTATGAACATTAGTATACAAATATTTGAGTCACTGCTTTCAGTTTTTTAGGTTTATATCTAGAGATATAATTGATAGATCATATAGTAGTTTAACTTTTTGTTTGTTTTTGGTACTGGGGATTGAACCCAGGGGTGCTTAACTACTGTGCCACATCCCTGCCCCCCCCCCCCCCCCCCGCGCGCTTTTTTTAATATTTTATTTGAGACAGGGTCTCTTTAAATGCCTCACTAATCTGCTGAGGCTGGCTTTGAACTCATGATCCTCCTGCCTCAGCCTCCTGAGTTGCTGGGATTACAGGTGTACTCCTCTGCATTCGCTTTATGTTTAACTTTTTTTTTTTAATTTTATTTATTTATTTTTAGTTTTAGGTGGACACAATATCCCCATTTTATTTTTTTATGTGGTGCTGAGGAACGAACCCAGTGCCTCGTGTATGCCAGGCGAGCGCGCTACCATTTGAGCTACATCCCTAACCCTATGTTTAACTTTTTTTTTTTTTTTTTTTTTTTTTAATGAGAGAGGAGAGAGAGAGAGAGAATTTTTTTTTTTAATATTTATTTTTTAGTTCTCGGCAGACACAACATCTTTGTTGGTATGTGGTGCTGAGGATTGAACCCGGGCCGCACGCATGCAAGGCGAGCGCGCTACCGCTTGAGCCACATCCCCAGCCCCTATGTTTAACTTTTTAAAGTTTCATCAAACTGTTTTCCATGGCATCTGCACCATATTATGTTCCTATGGCAGTGGAATAAGTTTTCATATTTCTCCTATCTCTGCCAACGCTTATTTTCTATTTGTGTTTTGTTTTGCTTTTAATTAAAGCCATACTAGTGGGTATGGAGTAGTATCTTATTGTAGTTTTTTGTTTGTTTTTGTTTTTTGCACTGCTGGGGATCAAACCCAGAGCCTCACACATGCTAGGCAAGTGCTCTTGTCATTGAGCTGCATTTCCCAGCCCCTTGTTATGGTTTGATTTGCATTTCCCTAATTACTAGTGCTTGTTTTTCATTTGTATATGTTCTTTAGAGAAATGCCTGTTTAAGTCCTTGTCTGCTTTTTAATTAGGTTGTTTTGTCTTTTTGTTTTTGAATTTTATGTATGGTTATCTTGAATTCATTGTTACTCTCAACTGGTGGCATTTGAAGAAATAGGAAAGAAAGTGACAAGTAGCCTCCCTCCTGTTAAGACTGTCAAAGCTGATCCTCCCATCACTTGTTTCTCTTCTGTTCTAGGCCATGGGCATCAATGACCTGCTGTCATTTGACTTCATGGATGCCCCACCAATGGAAACCTTGATTACAGCCATGGAGCAGCTATACACCCTGGGGGCCTTGGATGATGAGGGCCTGCTCACTCGCCTGGGCCGCAGGGTAAGTAGGGGATAGACAGCTTCCTGTGTTCTTGAGAAGGCTCCTTGGCCAGTCTTCCATCTTTGGTTTTTGCAAAAGTAAGCATTGAGGTCCTGGAAAAGCTTTGAGTAGGATTCTAGGTTATTTATTTATTTATTTATTTATTTATTTTTTTGGTGGTGGTGCTGGGGATTGAACCCATAGCCTTGTGCATGCAAGGCAAGCACTCTACCAACTGAGCTATATCCCCAGCCCTCTATATATTTATTTATTTTAACCTTAATTTTTCACTGTCACTCCCCCCTTCCCCACCTAGCGATAAACCCAGGGTTGCTTTATCACCGAGCTACATCCCCTTTTTCTTTTTTTTCTTTCTTTCTTTATTTTTTTTTTATTGGTTGTTCACAACATTACATATTTCATACATTAGATTGAAGTGGGTTTATTTTTTATTTTAAGACAGGGTCTCACTAAGTTGTCGAGGGTCTTGCTGAATTTCTTTGTGCTGGCCTTGAACTTGTGATCTTCCTTCCTCAGCCTCCCAGGTCACTGGGATTACAGGCATGTGTCACACTTCTGCTTCTACTATTACTTTAAACTTTCTTCTTTATAGAAAAAGAGATTTCTATTCACAGTTAATTTTACCTCAGGATGATTATTTAAACTAGTCTTAATTTAAAAGGTGTCTGCAATATTCCTTTTTACCCCAATAGTAACTATGTTCTTGGTCACCTGCATTCCATTGGGGTTTATTTGAGGGGGAAAAAGTGGTTTTCTGATGGAGACAAACACCCATGTCATCCTGCTTTAGGGAGGTCTCCTGTGATCTCTTACCCCCTCTGACCAGTTGACCAATGATCCTGGTCAGTCCATGTCCTCCACAGGGAAGCAGTTGTAGTTCCTTATTTTTCCTCTAGATGGCAGAATTCCCCTTGGAGCCAATGCTGTGCAAAATGCTTATCATGTCTGTGCATCTGGGGTGCAGTGAGGAAATGCTGACCATCGTGTCCATGCTATCTGTGCAGAACGTCTTCTACAGGCCCAAGGTAAGGAGTTAAAGCCCATGTTTCATGTAGGGGTATGATGAAGTCAGCAAAATCAGCCTGTTGCCTCTATCATGGCTGATGGGGACACTTCTGACAGGACCTTGTAGGGTTCCTAGGACTGCTGGAAGCTTAGTTAATAACTATTAGATGGAAATGATCTTCTGTCCCACTAATTGGCAGGATAAGCAAGCCCTCGCAGATCAAAAGAAAGCCAAATTCCATCAGACAGAAGGGGACCACCTTACCCTGTTGGCTGTGTACAACTCCTGGAAGAACAACAAATTCTCCAACCCTTGGTGCTATGAGAACTTTATCCAGGCTCGTTCCCTGCGCCGGGCCCAGGACATTCGCAAACAGATGTTAGGCATAATGGATAGGTAAGCCAGGAATCTGGTGACTTCTCTGTTTGGGTTGAATCTCCATGAGTATCATGTCTGTTTATCTCTGAATGTATCTATAAAGTTATAAGAACATGTACTCTTGGTCCTCACAGAACCCTTTTCTTCCAGCATTTCCACCTTTTATACTACTTCTCCCTAGGCAAGATGCAGCTGAGAGACCCATCAGAAACTCTTAAGAGGAAGATGATATATTAGTTGTTAAAAAATGCTTTATTTACAATCTTCTGGAACATTATTAGTCCAAATTTGAATTCTTGCTTAAATGAAATATCTTAGCTTTTAGTTGCCTCTATCTTGCCTGCTGCTTAGAGCTACCCTTGTAGTATACTTAGGGCAGGAAGGAAGGTCCTGGTGACTATTTGGGATCCCAGCATGGGGTATTGGGTACTTTCTTTATCCACTCCTTACTCATTCTCTTGATAGACATAAACTGGATGTGGTCTCCTGTGGCAAATCCACAGTTCGAGTGCAGAAGGCCATCTGCAGTGGTTTCTTCCGTAATGCTGCCAAAAAAGACCCACAGGAGGGTTACCGGACACTGATTGACCAACAGGTGGTCTACATCCACCCTTCCAGTGCTCTTTTCAACAGACAGCCGGAATGGTAAGTGGGCAGGTTTTAGGGGCTCCTTCAGGCATAGAGAACTTATAAATCTCCTGGCACTTTGAGCTTGTATCTTTACCATTCAACTCTTTCCTTTTTTTTTTTTTTTTTTTTGTACTGGGTATTGAACTCAAGAGCACTTAACCACTGAACTACATCCCCAGCCCTTATTTATATTTTATTTTAGAGTTAGGGTGTTGATAAGTTGCTTAGGGACTCACTGCTGAGACTGGCTTTGAACTTATTATCCTCCTGCCTTAGCCTCCTGAGCCTCTGGGTTTACAGATGTGCACCACCCAGCTCTTTCTTGTTCTAATTTTCCTTATATTCTAGAGCTGTAGAAGCCTCAAGTAGGTACAATATCAAGCCCTTTTGAGAGAAATAAAATAGGGTAAAAGCTAGGAAGCATCTTAGAAATCATTTAGTGAGATGGTTTTAAAAAGTAGTATTTTTAAAAATTGGACTTTTTCTTTCTTTTTCTTTAGGTACTTCTTTCTTTCTTTTCTTTATTGAACCCAAGGGTGCTCTCCCACCAAGCTACATCTCTAGTCCTTTTTTATTTTTTTATTTTAATACAAGGTTTTGCTGAGTTGCTGAGATTCTCAGTATTTTTCTGAGGCTGTACTTGAACTTGCAGATCTTCATGCCTCAGCCTCCAGAGTTGCTGGGATTACCCACATGTGCCACTGTGCCCAGCTTTAAAAATTGGACTCTTGGGGCTGAGGCTGTGGCTCAAGTGGTAGCACACTTGCCTGGCATGCGCAGGGCACTGGGTTCAATCCTCAGCACCACATAAAAATTAAAAAATAAAGATGTTGTGTTCATCGAAACCTAAAAAATGGAAAAAAAAAATGGACTCTTTTTTTTAAACGTTTTTTATTTGTTTTAATTAGTTATGCATGACAGTAGAATGCATTTATGCACTTTGATATACATAGATGAGATATAATTTCTCATTTTTCTGAGTGTACATGTTGCAGAATTGTATTGGTCATGTAATCATATATATACATACAGTAATGATGTCTGTTTCATTCTATTATCTTTCCTATCCCCACATCCCCTCCCCTCCTCTCTCTTCACTTCCCTCTTCCTAATCTAAGATAATGCTATTCTTCCCTAGTGTCCTATGCTTTATTGTGCTTTAGCATCTGCATATTACAGAAAACATTTAGCCTTTGGTTTTGTGGAATTGGCTTATTTCGCTTAGTATGGTATTCTCCAACTCCAAACATTTACTGGCAAATGCCATAATTTCACTCTTCTTTAAAGCTGAGTAATATTCCATTGAGTATATATACCACATTTTCTTTATCCATTCATCTATTGAGGGACACCTAGGTTGGTTCCATAGTCTAGGTATAAACATTGATGTGGCTGTGTCACTGGTATGCTGATTTTAAATCCTTTGGGAATAAACCAAGGAGCGGGATAGCTGGGTCAAATGGTGGTTCCATTCCCAGTGTTCTGAGGAATCTCCATGCTGCTTTCCATAGTGGTTGCACCAATTTGCAATCCTACCAGCAATATATGAGTGTACCTTTTTTACCACATCCTTGCCAAAATTTATTGTTGCCTGTATCCTTGATGATTGCCATTCTGACAGGAGTGAGATGAAATCTTAAGAGTACTTTTGATTTGCATTTCTGTAATTACTAGAGATATTGAATACTTTTTCATATATTTGTTGATCAATTGTATTTCTTCTTCTATGAAGTGTCTGTTCGGTTCCTTAGCCCATTTATTGATTGGGTTATTGTTTTTTTGGTGTTAAGTTTTTTGAGTTCTTTATATATCCTAGAGATTAATGCTTCATCAGAAGTGCATGTGGGAAAGATTTTCTCCCAATCAGTAGGCTCTCTCCTCACGTTATTAATTTTTTCCTTTGCTGAGAAGAAGCATCCCATTTATTGATTCTTGATTTTACTTCTTGGACTTTAGGAGTCTTGTTAAAGGAAGTCAGATCCTAGGCTGATGTGGTACAGATTTGGGCCTGTTTTTCCTTCTATTAGGCGCAGGGTCTCTGTTCTAGTGCCTAAATCTTTGATCCACTTCGAGTTGATTTTTGTGCAGGGTGGGTGAGAGAGAAAGGTTTAATTTCATTTTGCTACATGTGGGTTTCCAGTTTTGCCAGTATCATTTTTAAATAGACTATCTTTTTTTTTTTTTTTTTTTTTTTTTTTTTTTAAAGAGAGAGAGGGAGAAAGAATTTTTAATATTTAGTTTTTAGTTTTCGGTGGACACAACATCTTTTGTTTGTATGTGGTGCTGAGGATCGAACCTGGGCCGCACGCATGCCCGGCGAGCGCGCTACCGCTTGAGCCACATCCCCAGCCCTGAATAGGCTATCTTTTCTCCAGTGAATGTTTTTGGCATCCTTGTCTAGTATGAGATAACCGTATTTATGTGGGTTTATCTCTGTGTCCTCTATTCTGTATCATTGGTCTACAAGTCTGTTTTGGTGCCAATACCATGCTGTTTTTGTTGGTATAGCTCTGTAGTATAGTTTAAGGTCTGGTATTGTGATGCCTCCTGCTTCACTTTTCTTGCTAAGGATTGCTTTAGCTATTCTGGGTCTCCTGTTTTTTCCAAATAAATTTCATGATTGCTTTTTCTATTTCTATCAAGAATGTCATTGGGATTTTAATAGGAATTGCATTAAATCTATATAATGCTTTTGGTAGTATGGCCATTAAAATTTGACTCTTATTACAAAACTAATTTTAAACCACCATGCTACCCAGTATAGTATGGTATGTCTGTAATCCCAGCAACTCAGGAGCTGAGGCAGGAGGATTGCAAGTTCAAGACCAGCCTCAGCAATTTAGTGAGGTCCTCAGCAACTTACAAGACCCTGTCTCAAAAAATAAAAAGTGCTAGGTATGTAGCTGAGTAATAAAACACCCCTGGGTTCAATTCCCATTATAAAAAACAAAAGCAGAAACGTACTATGTGGTATTGGTGTGATTCTGTGCCACCACAGTAGAAGAAAGAAGAGTTGGAGCCTTGCCTGCTTGGCCTTTCACATCCTTATGGTAGTTTATGAGGACCCTAGAATTCTGTGGAAACAGTCTGAAAAACCACCCTTCCATTTTCCAGAGCAAGAGCAGATCTAGAGAAGAGACATGAGAGGTTCTAGGTACTTAACTAGTTCAGGCCAGAGCCAGAACTATAACACATTATCCTGTAATCTTACTTGTGTTTGAGGAGTACAGGCTCCTAGTATTGGGTTGTGGCTGTCATAAACAGACTGCAGTCTTCTAAGGGGTTAGGCAGGAGAGGTAACATGACAAAATGCCAGCTCTGCTGACCAGGTTGGCTGTCGAAGGAGGCCTGATCTTAGGCTTGAGTCTTGTCTCTGTCGCCTGCAGGGTGGTGTACCATGAGTTGGTGTTGACCACGAAAGAGTATATGCGTGAGGTCACCACTATTGATCCCCGGTGGCTTGTGGAGTTTGCCCCAGCCTTCTTCAAGGTCTCTGACCCAACCAAACTAAGCAAGCAGAAGAAGCAGCAGCGTCTTGAACCATTGTACAACCGTTATGAGGAGCCCAATGCTTGGAGAATATCCCGGGCCTTCCGGCGGCGCTGACAGGCAAGCTTGTCTATTTGTCTCTTCTATAGCAGTGGCCCAGGACTTGGACTTCCTCTTACCGATGAAAAACTGGTCCTGAATGTACAGCTGTCCTGTGACTGCATTTGCTAAACTTGACTTTCATTTCTTTCTTGGTGGTAAGATAGAAACCAGGATTTAAGTCTGGCGTTGGCTGGATCCTCTAGCCCCCATCACTCCCAAGTCTTGGGGCCAGAGAGTCAGGGGCTTATACCCAGCATAGCACACAATGCATCATCTTCAAGAAAGGGACAACTTGTTCAGCCTTGAAATGGGAAAAGGGAGTGAATGAATGTCTGATACATGCCACAGCTACAGAGGACCCTGATGCCCCAGCTGATGCTCCCTAGAAGAGAGAGCCATAATGCTCATCTACAGTGTCGACCTCACTGCCTGCCTCCTCCCCAGCTCCTGTACTCTGGCTTAACCTTCTGGAAATATTTATTTTCTTAAGGAAATAAGGTTTTCTGTGATTGTTTCTTTTAGCTGAAAGGTTAAGAAACTGGCCTGGGTTCAGGGTGAGGGAGATTTAGCATCTGTGATGTTCGTGGTGGAGAATACCCTGGAATTAAAGCCCAGGGACTCTTTCGAACCTAATGCACAACCCAGACCTCCAGCCTTGTTTTTCGGAATGGGTCCTGGCCCAGCTTTGCCAGTGGATGGCCTGGTGATTAACCACATCCATTCCACAAAGCACTTGAATCTGGCGCCTGAGTGGTTACAGATGCCGCATATTGAACATAGAAGGCTCTCCTTTCCTCCCTCCCTCCCTCCCCCCCCTCCCCTGCCATGCTCAAACAATGCACAGTGTGTCCCATTTCCTTTTGAAACATGCCAAGTACTGACACAACTTGTATTTTATTTTGTTTTTATTTTTTGCCCTGAGGTCCTTGATGGTCTTTAACAAAGGGATTTTATGATTATAGCCTCTCCTCCCCCATCCCAAGCAGAAAGCAGATACCACCTCTCTGAGCCCAGCATCTGTGCTCAGGGCTTGTTCTTAGTGGTTTTGGGAAATGGCCACTTCCTAGAGCCCCTTACAGCAACTCAGGATGCTTTTTACCTGGAGGAGGAGCAGGCAGGTCCTGCTGGGGTAGGATGTGGGGCTTGTGGAGAAGCTTGGGTACAACCTGTATCGTGGCATTGCTCCCACTGTCTCCCACAGCCCTGTATTAGTAAATTCCGAAATAGGTCAATACGAGAACTGCAGAATTGTATGTCAAACACTGAACGAGACTATATGATGTTCTGGAATATAAAGGAATGTGTGTTGTCACTGGGCAGCAAAGAAACCACTCAGTTCACAGAGATTTCAAGGGAGAAGAATATAGGCCAGGGAGGGTGCTGACTGCAGATCCCTGCCCCTTCATTAAGCTGAGTGAGCACCTCCCAGTTCTGTTGGAGTGTGCTTCTTAGTGAGGCCAGGCCAGTAATCAAGGAACAGGGCATGATGTGTCACCCTGTAAGGCCTCATGGGAGAGACAATGTAGGAAACGAGATGTAACCTAAAGGGAAGCAGGGCCCATTGTTAGTTCCCCAGTCTTAATTCTAGCCTAGATCTCCCATTCTGGAGCAACTCCTGGGCCTTGTGGCTCTGCCCATCCCAGGTGCCTACTGGCACTGACATTATTGGTGCCTAAGGAGAGGTCTGGGTTTTAAGCTGAGATTGAAAAGGGATGGTTAACAGGCCAAGGGTAAGTAATGGCAGGGCTGGTCATCCTACCTTCTGTAAGAAGGAGCCCAACTGTGTGAGTATACTTTGATCAGTTCTAAACTAGAATTCTCTCCTTTGACAGTAAGGCAGGGGTCTGACCTTTTGACTGTCCATCAGAATAACCATGTTGACAGCAGAGCTGAGGCTGCTCAAAGGGTGAAGGGGACTCCTGTCTAGATTCAGAAGTAGAGCTGGCCTACTGCTCTCACAATGGGATCCTTGTTTCTCTTTCTTGAACCATTATTTCCCAAGATTGAGTGACAGCCCAGGAGAGGATGTGGGTCTCAGGCAGAGAGTTGGAATCTTCTTGGCCATTAAAGTATACAGTTCACCCCAACTTAGCAGGAGCCTAGCTCAGAGTTTCCTGGCCCTGCACATGTGCTGAGTCTCAGCTTGTGTTTGTGTATGTGGGGCTGTCCTGATGGGATGCAGGTAAGCTCTGCTGCTGGTCCGGGTTTGCTTCATCCAGTCTGGAGCACATTTTGGCTGTCCCTCCTGCAACCCAAAGAATTTCCTCCCAGTGGATGCTGTCACTATCTCATTGGAGCAGTTCCCCTCCACATTTAAGAATTTAAACAAAGCTCTGAAGAGCAGCTTGTTAATGAACAGTCCAGAAGACAAAATGTCTCAGCCAGTGGAGACCTGTCTCTAAAAACTGCTTCTCATCTAAATCCTCTGAAGTGCACCAGCCCTCCGGGTTTCTACCTGATTTTTAATACCTTCTTTCTACCATGATAGCCTGGCTTTAATGTGGAATTAAATGTATATTTTTAAACTGGTTTAAAATTAATTTTCTTGTTCAATACATTGATGTTTTGTGTTTCTAGGAAAAAATGCTGCTTTTTATTTGTGGGTAGTGGTTGAGAGGCATCCCTTCCTGCTATCACTCCATTGTTGAGTTGTGCGGGCTGGAAGCTGCCAGCATAAGCAGCACAGGCATTAGTAGTGCTGGGCTGGCCCCACCTCAGCATAGCTGCAGTTCTGATTGAACAGGAGGCTCCTGGTTTTACCTCAGCCCCTTTTCTGGGAAGCTCTTGATAGAGGGGCTGGCTCTAGAAACATCCATTCTACCCTGCTCCATCTCAGCTACTCCTCCTGTCATAGCTCCTTAGTCACATGCTTCTGTGTTACTTTTCTACCCACCCTCAGGACTCTTGTCTCTCCCAAATTTGGACAAGGAGAATCTGCTGTTTCCCACTGCCCAGTCCCTGGAAGATAGGTCTCCTTCACTGGCCTGCTCTAGCCTCCCCCAGGACTCACTTGCCTAGGTGCCTTTCTCCTTTGGTTCATTTTCCAGACAACACTTATCTCCAATTCTAGCAAAAATAGCAATTTGGAGCTGAGGCAGGACATACAATTTGGGGTACGTCCAGTCATGGGAGCAACAGTGATCACAGAAACTGCAGATCTGTCTTTGCCTAAGTCCCCAGAGGGAAGGCCTTGCAGCTCAGGATCCCACCTGCCCCTTCCCCAGTGGCATAAATACTGTTGCAGGAACCATGCTTCAGTGGCCAAGGGGGCCCCACCTAGATTACAAAGTATGTCTTATCAGTTGTTTCTGGGTCCTTGAATAATAATTCTGGGAGAGGAAAAAGCAGGTATTGTGAAGCCCATTTTTCAGAGGAAAGCTAAAGTTAGAAGTGAACTACTTTTTTTCCAAATCAGCATAGGAAATTAAGTGTCAGGGACAGGCCCCAAATTTCAGTTATCTGCCCCAAGTCCAGATCTTTCTCTTCCAGATCCATGCCCAAGGCAGCAAAGAGCAAGCATTACTAACAGTAGGGGCCTTTATTAAGGTCTGGCAGATGAGGTGGAGGTGGAATCCCAAGCCTGGGTGGGCCTAGGAAAAGGCAGAGGAGAGGCAAAGAGCCCCTTGGAACCCATCCCTCCCTGCCTCTGTCCAGTATCCCCATCCCAGGTTCCTGCCTACGGGAGGAGAGCACCAAGATCGGGCATCCCAAGTTCTCCAGGGCCACAGCTTAGGGCAGTGTAGAGTCTAGGCTTCTGTCTCCCCACAATGTAAGAACTGGGGAGCTCAAGTGAACTTCCTGGCTAGCCTGCAAAGATAAAGTTGGGAAGTTCCTTCTCTGTCCCCTGAAACAGAACAATCACTTGTTCTCTGGTAGGGAAGGGAAACAGGGTTTAGGCCTCCAAGTAGGACTTAGGAAGAGGCTGACCTGAACTCCTGAGGATGGACGTGACCCCCCTCCCAGCAGGGAGCTTCTGAGATTCCACCTTTAGATTTGCCCTTTTTCCACTTTTGCTTCCCAAAGACTCTGGTGAGCAACTCTATGGGCCACAGGGCAACTGATGGGATAGCAGGGGTCTGCCCCAGAGACATCTGTGGGTTTTAGAATGAGGCCTTCACCAAATTCATTGATATGTACACAGGGCAGCACCCACCCCTGATGGAGGGAGAAGTTGTTGGTGGCTAGTAAGAGTAGCCACCCTTGGGGCCAAAGGGCTGGGCAGGGCCAGCCAGCTCTGGGAGGTAGGCAGGGCTCTCATCCAAGTGGGACAAAGGGACTGTGTCCTCTTCACTGATTGGCCGGTCAAATTCAGCTTTCAGAGCTGGACGCTGATTGTCCGGGAAGGCCAGAGAGAATAGGGCCTCAGGCTCACACACAAATTTGTATACATATCGCTCACCAGCCACCTAAGGGGAGAGAGGAGCTAGGTCAGTCAGTCGAGGTATACCCCACCTCAAGATAGGACTGGGGGACAGAGCCCTTCTTCATGTCCAGGTAGAAGTGTGGGAACCTTTCCCTCCCATGCAGATTCCCTTCAGAAGTTCACTTTCTCCTCTTACAGACTTGCTGAAAAATGCTCTCCTTGCCCCTTTGCTGTCACCTCCCCACAGTCACTGCCCCTACCCCTTGTCTTTGGACTCTCTGCCCTCTTCCCCACCTTCTGCATGATGCCTTTCTCATAATAGTATCGCAGTGAGCGGCTCAGCTTGTCGTAATTCATGGCTGGCCTGTTTTTCTGGATGCCCCAGAGCCTAGCGACCTGAGGACAAAAGAGACAAGTTTTAGGGTGGAGATGCTATCTCAGAGAAAAAGTGGGGGTGTGGGGTGTCAGGGCACTTGAGATAATTTTCTTTTTGTGTGTGTACTAGAAGTTGAATCAGAGTCAATCTACCTCCCAGATATACTCCTGACTTTTTTTTTAAATATAATTTTGGTTGTTGATAGACCTTTATTTTATTTATTTATATATGTGGTGCTGAGAATCAAACCCAGTGCCTCACACATGCCAGGCAAGTGTGCTACCACTGAGCCACAGCCCCAACCCTACTCCTGACTTCTTTTATTTTTTGAAACAGGGTCTTGCTAATTTTCCCAGGCTGGCCCCAGACTTGTGATTTCTCCTGCCTCAACCTCCTGAGTTGATGGGATTACAGGTGTGTGCTACTGTGCCAGGCAAAACTTGATATTCTTGGTGCCAAATGTTAAGCCAGCCATACAACTAGTACCAGCTCACAAACTCAGGCTTGGCAAGAACTCAGGTCATGTAGAACGAGGGTAATAGTGAAGGCACATGCCACTATTCTCTTATCTCCAGGCTCCAAAGACATTGGCAAGGAGGGGTGGAGACACTGATATACCCACCTCCTCAGGTTCAATTAGTTTGAACTCCATCCCCCGGCCTGTCCAGGCAATGAAATGGGCATTCGTTGGGTCATCCAGTAGAGCCACCAGAAACTGCCATAGCTGCAAGGCACCCCGGCGCTGGTAGGGTGGCCCCTCTCGGAATGCCCCAACTCCTTCCTGCTTGATGTCTCCTGGAGAATGCAGAAATAGGAGGTATGGGGGCTTTGTGTCTTCTGGTGCCCCAGCCAACTTCCTCCCTTCTCCCAGGGTGTCTCCTCAAGGGGCCTCTCCAGACCCTTTCCCATTTGTCCCCCAACTTGCATCGATGAAATGTAATGTGATTTCTTCAGGGACACAGCCAGTAGGGGATGTAGATAAGACCCTGACCCTCCGAAGAAATCACTCTGACCTTCATATTTCTCAGGGACAACGCAGACATCATCTGGGAATGGTCGCAGAGGTTTCTCATAGCCATAGCCTTGTGGAGGAAGTTTGGAGTTGCTGAGATCTAAGACTTTACTGATAATCCACAGGGACTCCTGGCTAAGGAGACCTTCCCCCCAACAAAGCCCCCTCCCCAACTTGAGAGCTTGACAGGGGAAGGAGGGGCTGCCTTACCCATGGCCCCATCACCTGGGGAGGCCGCGGAGAAGCCCTCAGTGTGGAGGTACATTGATGCACACCCAGGGACATCTGTGAGGGGTGGAGAAAGGGTGATGTTACAGGTGTCTGGGATGCGGCTGGGGGGAGAGGGGAGGAGGAAGTCCTACACACTTTCAAGTTCTTCCTGCCAGCCTGCTTTCCGGTGACTGTTCCTTTCCCAGTTGCCTGCCCACCACCAAATCCCAGGGAAAGTTCACCCAGAGGGAGCACGAGGCTTGAGCCCCTCAGCTTGAGGGCTGGGGCAGAGGGCATAGATGGCAGCAGCTGGGGCTGGGCAAGCTGTTCCACAAGGCCCAAGATTCCAGGGAGCAGCTGTTTCCTGTGAGTTCAGGGGGAGGAGGGGAGTGAGAGATGAACCTCCGGGGGAGAAAGGGTTCGGTGTCCACGCCTAAGATTCCCTCGGAACCGGCAAACGTCCGGTCAACAGGTCAGGTTCTCAGCCCTGTGCCTGTGCCTGTGCGTGAGAGCCAGAGCGTGCGTGCATCTGGGGAAGCAGCGGTGGGCACTGGGTTGCTATTTCAGGTCTAACAGCTCTTTGCACTCAATTCCATTCCTTAGCATTGAAACCTCCCCACTCCACCTCGGGAACCCGCTGTGTAAAGCCACCCTTTCCAGTTCCAACCCCTTCCCGCCCTCCCCCTCCACTCCCACCTATGAATGAGAGGCTGAAACCCGACACCTCCGGGAGGAGGCGGGAGGGCGGCTTCATTCAAGCCTCCATTTTGTGAATGGAATTCCTGACTCCATTCAGGGAAGCTGACGGGGGAGGGGCGGGAGTTCAAGGGCATGTAACAAGATCCCTCCGGTCTACAGCCTTTGAAGGTCAGCCGCAAGAGCATTTCCCTCCTCCTCCTCCCACTACCTCACAGCCAGGCCTGGCTGTGCCCTGGGTTTGAGGACGAGAGCACCCATCCGGTTCTCAGTCGGGCAGCTGCGGGGTTTGTGGTTCACCTCCCTGCCCCTGAAAGACTGGGTACCAGGAAAAGGGAAGTTCTAAAGCTCTTAGCCAGCTCTGCGCCTACTCTAATCTCTGGACTTCTTTTTCTAATGCAAAATTGCTGATAGACTTCAATTTAGTACAGAAATCAGGAGGAAAGAAGAGAAGCCAGTTTTCTGTGCCCTTCTTGAGAATGGTCTTCCCTCTGTGGTTGAGGCTTTGAACTATAGCTGTTTATGAACATAGCTGAGTACATCTCACTCCTGTCAACAGCCAGGTGGAACTAGAATTTAAAGCAGTCCCTATTTCAGGTACCCAGCTTTTGGGGGGTGGGGTGGGATGTGGAAACCATATATTAGCCCTGCATTCCTATGGGAAACTAAGAGCCTAACTAGTTTCTAGTTCATGTTTCTCTTATTCAAATCACTTTGTATTTTTAAACTTCTGCTGGAGACAGGGACCAGTGGTGACACATTCTATTCAACTTTGTATCCTCAACTCTGTACACTCATGTTCCAGATACAGTACTTTACTTTTTAAGTAGATTACTAAAACCCAAATAGAAATAAATACCTTAACTCTCCTATTGTTATAAGCTACTTGAGGACAAAGATCTGTATACCCCTTATCTTTTTATTTGAATGTTTGCTGACTGGAAAATGACAATTCTTGGGCTGGGGATATAGCTCAGTTGGTAGAGTGTTTGCCTCTCATGCACAAGGCCCTGGGTTCAATCCCCAGCACCACAAAAAAGAAAAAAAAAAAAAAGAGAGAGAATTCTTTGGAATCCACGGGGGGGGGGGGGGGGGAGAGAAAGTGAATCAGTGGGTTGAACTTATGAGCTGGTTAATAGAAAAACCTTGTGGAGACACCTGGGCTTAACTGAACTACTCATTGAGCACATGCCACCCCACCTGGCAATCCCAGAAAAACTCCTCTGAGCCCTCCCCAGGAGAGTCTCTTACCTGAGTCGTAGGTGAAGTCTGTCCGCTCCTGTTTGATCACCACCCCCGCCCCTGGGTACCTGTGCCCACTGACCCCACCCTGGCCTATGGCCTGGCCCGCCTGTTCATATAGAGGATCATGGTATTCCTGCTTGAAGCTCTGTTGGGGGTAGGGTGGGCAGGGCTCCGATAGCTGGTGTTGGTAGGGGGCTGGGAGGGGTTCCCGGCCCCCTCCCTGAGAAGATGTGAAGGAGTGGCACACATCCAGGGGCTGCTGGAAGATGGAGCTGGATGTAGTTGGATGAAGAAGAAAGAGAAGAGAATCTTATGTTAATCCCTCCTCCAGCTTGTCACTCCCAGGCTTGACCAGTGAGCTCTAGAGTAGGGCCTGCTTCAGTATCCCTTCCTCCCTCTCTCCCCCATGCCAGGTCTCTATGGAGAGCTCAGGGATTGAGGACAGACTGGTGAGGCCTGGGCCCCCAGGTATAGTGGATCTGTCTCTTTACCTATGCTCCCCGAGGTACCCATGGCCAGGGTGGGGCTGGGAGGTGCCAGTGGATCTCAGGAAACTCCGTTGTTCTGCCCTGGGAAAGGGCTGCAGGGGCGATTGTCCAGGGGCACCAGGAGTGGGGGACTTGATGGTGACTTGTCTGGGGGGGTCATAGGCACTGGAGCTAAGGGGAGACCGGGATGAGAAGGAAGAGAAGCTGGGTGAGCATCTTTGAATCCTTCACAGGGAAGTGAAATAACAGGGATTACAAGGAAAGGAAGGGCAGAAGGGACTGGGACTCAGCCCTAAGTGAATTCTTTCTCTTCTCAATTCTGAAACAGGCCTAATCTTAAGAACACCTCTCCCCTGTCCAGAGCAAATGTGTTTTTGTCACAGTAGGCCTCTGAGTGAAAGCAGTCTGCCTGGCCTTAACACATGTCCCTGAAGCCATCCTTTGCATTGTCCCTCCTGCCTACTTAGAGGAAGTCCTTATCTGGGCTGCTCCTTACAGGAGCTAAGAAATCCCCTCTGTTGTCACTTGCATCCACTGCTGCCTCTGTTCATGGGGGGTGGTTTCCCTGAAGCCCTCCACCCCAAGTCGGAGCTCCTCCCTCCTTCTGACACCTTGACTACCCTTCACCGTGCCCATGATGGGACTCACCTGGAATAAAGGCACTGCTCGCCATGGTGGTAGGGAAGTGGCGGCTTTCTGCTGCAGGACAGGGCCGGATCTGTGCAGGGACTCTGGGGCTCCTTCTTGATCCTGGTGGTGGGGCTATGGAAAGCTACTGCACAGGTAGGGATGAGGGCAGAACAAGGGCAGAGTATGTCACACAAGAGGCAGACAGGGCTTCTAACACCTTCTATTCTCTGAGGACTAGCTGGGTCACTGGTACATCTTCCTCTCCTCTCTGGGTCTCAATTTTCTAAGATCTGTAGTTAGACACTTGAACATTTTGGCTGTTTTCATTATATCTAGTTTTAGACATCAGCCTAATGACCAGTATTAACCAAAGAAACTATCTAAAATGTCAACATAATAAATGCAAGCTCTCATCCCAGAAAACCCTTTGTAGGAAGGAGCACCTTGGACCTAGGGCCTTTGGTTTTCCTGAGTGCCCTGGAAAGTTCCAAGGGAGGGACATGTTTTCTTATTTGGTGCTATAAAGAATCTTTCTAGTTAAGGTTGGATATTAGCCCGCTTGAATGTCAGCTGAAAAGCATACACATGCTCCTAATTATCTGTGAAGAGCATTGTCCTTTCCTATGGCCCTTACTGGGTTCCCTAAGTCCAGCTACCAGGCCTGGCTGCCAGTGTACATGACATCCTGGCTTACTGCACTCCTGTCAAAGGCCCTGTCATCAATGGTTCTGTTACTTGTTTTTCATTCTTTGCGCCCTGTATCATTTCATTGGTAAAGATAGTTGGAAGCAAAGTATCTGACATTAAAGGAGCATTTTTCTGTTTTTTTTTTTTTTGTTTGTTTGTTTGTTGTTATTTTTTTTTTGTACTGGTGATTGAACTACCCAGCGGTGCTTAACCACTGAGCCACATCCCCAGCCCTTTTCATTTTTTATATTGAGACAGGATCTCACTAACTTTCTTAGAGCCTTGCTAATTTGCTGAGGCTGGCCTTGAACTGTGATCCTCCTGCCTCCTGAGTTACTGGGATTACAGGCATGTGCCACTGCACCGGGCAAAGCAGCATTTTTCAATGGTGGCATTATTGATATTGAGGCTGGACATTTTATTTATTTATTTATTTGTTTGTTTATTTATTTATTTATGTGGGTGGCTGACTTGAGCATCATAGAATTTTTTTTTCTAGAAACACTGTTGGCCTCTACCCATTCACTAGATGCCAGTAACATCAAAACAAAAAAATGTCTATATTGCAAAATGTCTCCTGAGGGGCAAAATCACCTGAATTGTATAAAACCTTAGAAAACAACAGAACTGGGTTCTACTGAATAGGCCTAAGCCCCTCACTTTAGACACAAGGAAATGCAGGATCAGACAGAGAAAGTATCCTGCTCCAAGGTCACACGGCTAGGGGGAGACAAACCCCACATTTGGACGTAGGGCTTTATCTCCCAGTTATTTCCTTGGTCTTTGAGTCCATACCCAAGAATGGGGAGCCCTGACCTTCACCCTTTCTTTAGGAGAAAGTAAACTGGTCTCAGGTGCTATTCCTATGACTCATTTCCTATCCCCACAACCCCTCCAGCCCCCCCTTTCCCAACTCCCTCCACCCAAAGCCCTGTACTCACAGTTTTCTGAATGGAAATCAGGAACAAACTGCTCATCACTGTCTGGTACCTGAGCTGCAGAGAGAGGTCAGAAGTCAGAGGTGAGTCCAACATTGGAACCCTAAGTGGCAGCCCCTGGCAGAACCATTATTGCAACCCTGCAGATCAGTACCAGCCCTGGAGGGAACAACAGCCTTCCTTAGACTGCAGGCAACTCCACCTCCACCCCTAGGCTCCACTAAGACCCTGGAGGAAAGACTGCATGTTCCCAGAACCTGTCTGAGCAGATTCCAATCTTTTCCTTGATGCTTTGTCTTTATTCCCTTCACTTTTCTTAAGTGCAGACAGGCCCGCCCTTCAGAGATTACCCAGCTCCCTCTGAGCCCACAGCAGAGTCCCACCTGGGATGGGCAGGGGTTACAAGGAGTGGGATCCTATGGATCTGGAATCAAATGGGGAGATTCAGAATATGGGAAGGTCCAGGAATCTGCATTTTAAAATTTTTTTTAATACTTGTAGATGGACACAATGCCTTTATTTTATATGTTTATTTTTTTTAATGTAGTGTTGAGGATTGAACCCAGTACCTCACGAATGCTAGGCAAGTGCTCTGCCACTGAGCTATAGTCCCAGCCCCCAGGAATCTGCATTTTAAACAATGTTCCAGATGATTTTGAGATGCCCAAGAGTTTTAAATCCCAGGAAAGGAGATCTAAGAGGAAAGAGGAAGGTTCAAGAAAGGCGAAAAGAGGACAGAGGATGGGAGAGGAGGAGACTGGAGAGAGCAGGGTTCCCAAGCCTGGAGGTCTAAGAAGCACTCCTACAGTGCCAGGTGGGTGGAGCTGGGTTTGAAAATAGTCAGGAAAACAAAAATAGAACAGCAGCTCATCCTGGCACATCCGGACTCTAAATTGTAGTTCTTATCCTGGCCTTTCCAGAAGTGGGCTTCTCAGATGGATGTACAGTGGAGTACCTCCCTGAACCCCAGTGTTTTGGCCCACTTTTGCTCTCTCTTAAGGGGAAAAAAAAAAGGATTACAGCAGGAAGGGGAAGAAGGGTAGACACCAAGAAGAACTTTCTGATAGTCCAGGAAGTGACTGGATCTAAGGTGAAGCAACGGAACCTGTAGCCCAAAAAGACTGAACTCTCATGCCCTGGAGACTGCTCTCAAATTGGACAATGTGGAAACTGATGGATAAAACAACTCAGAGTTCAGAATGGCTGGTGAGGAGCACAAGGAGATAGCTAGAGATGGCTACCTCCACATCCCCAACCTGTACAAACACACCCCCATCTTTCAAGTGTCCCCCAGGTCAAGGCTCCACAGTTTCTGACTTGGATTTCAAGTCACACCCTCTTCTGGGAATTCTCTGCTCCCACTCTCACCTCCTACAGCCTGATGTTCTCTACACAGCTGTCAGAGTGATCTTTTTTTTTTAATATTTTTATTAGTTGTTGATGGATCTTTATTTATTTATTTTTATGCAGTGCTGAGAATTGAACATAGTGACTCACACATGCTAGACAAGTGCTCTACCACTGAGCCACAAACCCAGCCTCTAGAGTGATCTTTTTACAAAAAAAAAAAAAAAAAAAAAAAAAAATCTAATTATTTTTCTCTCTTGCTTAAAGTATGAAATCCAAACTCTTATTCTTGGCTTCCCAGGCCCAGCATGGTCCTGCCTGTCACTCTTTAGCATTCTGGTCTCCTCTTTAGCCTTCAACCCTATTAAACTCAGCCCCTCCTCCCCAGATCCTTGCCTGCTTTTATTTTCTGGCTATCAAGGTCTCAACTCACTTTGACACCTCTTCAGAGGCCTGTCTGACCACTCAAAGTGATCCCTCCTGGCTTTCTATCACTTTTTTTTTTTTTTTTTTTTAAACTGGGAACTGAACCTAAGGATGCTTAACCACTGAGCCACATACCCAGCCCCTTTATAAAAATTTATTTAGAGACAGGGTCTCACTAAGTTGCTTAGGACCTTGCTAAGTTGCTGAGGCTGGCTTTGAACTTGTGATCCCTCCTGCCTCAGCTTCCTGATTACAGGTGTGTGCCACTGCACCAGGCTCATATCTGTTTGAATTTCTCTCCAACATCTGTGGCCCTAAACTTATCTTCTTAATGAATGTTCATATTTATTGTCCATCTCCTCCACCAGAAAGTTAAACTCCACAAGGGCAAGGGCTTCATCTGTCTTGTTCATCTGATTCTCCAGCACCCAGAGAAGGGTCTGGTTCAGAGCAGATACCTAAAGCCTTATTCTCTGACCCCTTTCCTCAGGCTCACACAAGCCAGCATTTGGGGCCTAGGAACAAGAAGGAAAGGGCAGGGTTGTGGCTCAGTGGTGGTGGAGTGCTCATCCACCATGCATGAGGTACTGGGTTCAATCCTCAGCACCACATAAAGATAAAATAAAGATATTGTGTCCATCTAAAACTAAAAAATAAATGTTGGGGGGAAAAAAAAGGTAGGAGATCTAACTAAGCCAGCCCTTCCCTCACCCTGAGGTTCCCCCTCTCCCCACATCAAGTGACACAAGAGGCAGAGCCAGTCCCCAAAAGCACATTTTACAAGGTCTTTTACATTTGTAAAGGACTGTGGTAAGCTGTTTGGCAGAAGGATCTTTCACAACTTTGCTTTAAGTATCAGAGGGGTCAAATGCTCTTAAATATAGGTTTATAGATAGTTGATTTCTTGACAGAGATGGTAGTGAGGAAGTTTAAGAATCAGGAGTCACATCAATTAAAGAAGAATTTGTGGTAGTCAATATAATACAATTCTAAAGTGATCAGATAAATCAGAAGGACATGAAATACCTTGGCGTAAACACGCAGCTCACACACATCTTTTCAGGAGCCCAACTATAGCACAAAGGTGGCCAGCCATTCCCCAACTGGCCTGATTCAAGAATCTCCTGGGCTTTATTACCATACACTGATTCCCAGTCCTTTCCCCTGGAAAGTCTCTTTCTATGGGACAAGGTAGCCCAGGCATTGTGTGTATGTGTGTGTGTGTGTGTGGTGATGCTAGGGATTAAATCCAGGGCCTTGGGCATGCTAAGCACTCTACCACTGAGCCACATCCCCAGCCAGGAACCTGCATTTTTAACAACCGACCCTAATGACACTTAAGGATAAACTCATTTGGAAAGCACAGGAATAAAGGAAAGGTTGCAGAACTGCTCAGCTGCTCAAGGTATAAGTTCACCCCTTGTCCCTTCATAGGCCATACCCCAAAGGTGTCAGGAAGGGGGAGCAACATTCCCTCTTTGCTACTTAGTCCCAAGGGCAAGGGAAGTACAGAACTTTGGGGTGGCTGACGTAGTCTAGGCCCCTCATGGGGCCTCATTAGCGGTCAGTTTCCACTGAGGTAATGGGCTAGGGGCATCTCCTGATGACGTCACTGAGCTAGAGAGCACAGAGCCCTGGAGGTCATCTTGCCTCAAGCCCGAAAGCTGAACCAGAACCCCCCAGAGGAGGCTTCCCCCAGCATACAGCTCCCACCCCAAAAGAGGTGTGGCCATTCTCTCCCCAGAGCCAGGAGTGAACCCAGTCCCTGATTAGCCCCTCCTCCCAGGCACTGGCCTTCTCCCAAAAGGGTAGATCAGAACCCTCAGTCACCCAGACACCATCAACAAGGATAGAAATAGGAACAGCAGCAGAGCCTTGCGTTCCTGGAGAGCAGGAGAATTTTTAATTACCAGGTTTGGTCCTGAGTGAATACCACTCTATTTATTTTTCTTTCTTTCTTTTTTAAACACCACCCTATTTACTTGTTGACTTGGCTGAATTCTGGCTATTGAGCCAGTGTGCCAGGGTCTGCCCCAGTTCCATCTTGGCAGTAAGGTGGGGATGATCTGCCTGGGGTCATGGCAGATGATTAAGAAGGGGGAAGGAAAGGGGTCAAATCAGCAAAATGCCCAGATAGAGAAAGACAGAGAAAGAGATTTTTAGGGGCTGTCCTTCCAACAGGGAGTCCGTAAAAGAAGGACTTGAGGGCCTCCCAAAAGGGGCTCCAAAAAATTAGGAAGTTAACATAGCTAAGCAGTGAAGCCCACCATAGACATTACCCATCTATCTACACATGGATGCCCGTCACCTTCCCAGGAGTCAGTCTTAGGGTGAAAGGGCTAGACATGTATTCTCTGGAGCTTCTGCTCCATTGTGTTGCCACTGGCTTCAGCTCTCACCCTCACCCTGCCCCCACCCTGGCAGCCTTGATACTGGAAGGAACCAGTTCTCTATCTGTGGAGGGGACATTTGTCTCCAGAAGAGTTCTGGAAGGGGAGGAGGAAAAAAGATGGTGAAGGAGGCATTGAGCTAGGGAAGACTGAGGAGGGGGTTAACCTCATCTCTCCCCACAGACATGCTGAGGCGCCTGCATGCAGGCCCACAGACTTGTACATTAGGGGATGCACACACCCCAATTGCTGTACTTTGCCCTTGCAGCAACATGGCAACCCAGGGGTGAAACACATCCTCCACGTACACCCTTCACACATGGGGTCTCTTTTGGGACTTACAGATGAGGTGAGGAGAAGCCAAAGGGCAAGGGGATGGGAGCCCTTGGAAGAGGGGTCAGGAGTAATGATTTTTGTGAAAAGCGAGCGCAGATCCATCCCTTTAGAATCTGATTAAAAGCTAGAGATTGTTTTCTTCCTAGAAAAATCCATATACCATTGTATATGGTGCACGCCTGAAAATTTTACACGCATTATCAGAGGAATGAAGGACCCCTGGAACCTATCCCAAGGCTTCTGGGAACTCACAGACCCCAGCCTCATACAAAGGATATACGTGGCTCAGAGTCAATGTTTCATGCTACCAAATACACCACAAAGTCATTGTTCCCAAGGGTTCCTAAAGATTCCTGACAAGCCAGAAAGGAACCCAGGACTAGAACCAGCACATCTTTCACCATAACCAAATGCATCTTGGGCTCAGCCTGCCTGAGCCTGGATTTCCCTGTGACAGCCTGATCCTTTCTCCAGCATCTCAATAGATTTCTCCAGAAATCAAGACACATCTTCCTAGCCTCACTTCATCCCCTTCTGTCTAAGAAAATCCCAACCCCAAAGATATCTAAGCTGCCTCTAAAGAGTCTCACCAATGCTCATCCCCAATGTCCGGATATCAGATGTAGAACTTGCAACCCCATCAATATCTTTCTATACCTGCTCAGGTCAACCTGGTCATCACCCAGTTCACCACAGCCCCACCCACACTACAAGGATCCGCTGCTTCTCTCCAAATTGAGTCTCTAGGAAGAAACCAAGCTGAGGGATGGGGGGTTGTTGGGCTCTGGCACCCACTTCTCCTGATGTACCCCACCACTGGCAAGTTTCCAAAGGAAATAGTCCCTCCCTGCCACCCCAAAGTTCCCCCTGGGCTGCAGGGGACACTGACCTGGTGGGAAGAGGCAGGAGAGGAGGCTGGGGTGGTGCTGGGATGGTGCAGGGGGACAGGGCCCCGGCAGCTGCATCTGTCTCCGCAGAGAGAATGAGAAGAAGCAAGTGGCCTCAGCATCCCCCCCTCAGGCCTGGCCATCCATCGCCAGCTGGGAACCTGAGCTGCTCCCTCAGAAGGAAGGAGAGGGAACCAAGGAGATCCCAGCTCCCCCTCCGCCTTGCATTCCCCACCCCCACCTCCACACCCACTGGATTTAAATGTACAGGGACTGCTAAGGCAGCAGCATGTAACACACACACACACACACACACACACACACACACACACAAGCACGCGAGTGCATACACAAACACACATGCACACTGTCATATTGACACATGCAGATAGATACACGCACCATCTCTAGACCTACCACAAAGGGGTGGGGCTTCCAAGGTTGAGAGATGAGAACATTTTTCCTCCCCCTTCCATCCCAAATCCAGGCATAAATGGACCAACTGCTGCCAAAATGCCAACCTCCAAGTCCACCCCAGCTCACAGTCCTGGAGCTGCCCACTGTCAGGACCCTCAGCTGACAGGCAAGGGAAGGAGCTTGGGAAGTCAGACTGAAATCAGGCTCTGGGAAAGGAAGTGTTTGAGAGTCCGTGGAAACTGACACCTCCGCGTTCTTTAGCTCCAGCCCAGCTCCGGAACCTGGAGGGGGGGAGCCAACCCTGGCAAAGCTCTGCCTATAACTGGGAGCTGGCCACACAGGAGATGCAAAGTCAGAGAAGATGCACACAAAGACCCCAGAACCCAGATTCCTCCAGCACCCACACATCCAGTGAGCCTTAATCCCACAGAATGTCTTGAGGACATGGTCTATGCTAAATAGTCATTCCGGCAACATATATATTTTTGAGATAACATAATCGCCAAGACAGACCTAGTCTCCCCTCTACAGATAGAGCCGGAGGTCTTTTCTTTCTACCCCAACCTTCTTTGGAGGATTCTGGGGGAATTGGGTTTAAGTTCAAACAATTTCCAAAGAAGGATACCCAGGGTAGAGAAATGTAGAGATCCTAAGGAAGAGGGGAAAAAAAAAAACTCAAAAAGGGATTCCAGTGTTTTTGATATCTTGGTTTTCTGAGTGTTAAAATAAAAGGAGTGTTAACCAAGATGGGAGTGTTAACCCTTCTCAAACTTTCTAAACCACCATGACATCTCCCACCTGCAACCCCACCAGTGACACCCTCAGGCCCCACCAAAACACACCAAAGAATCCAACCAGAACACACTACCCCACCCAGAGGAGGCCCGGCCACTGACCCCATCCTGGCCAGCTTGTAACTAACCCCCCAGCATACAGGAAGGGGGGAATTTGCCTGGGGGTGGAGACCTCCAGGAGGCAAAGACCCTTGTCATTAAAAATACAATCAAGGCTATTTGGGGAGTCAGCCTCAGATCCTCTTTGCCAAAGTGCAGAAAAAAGAATTATTGAAACTTTTTTTTTTTTTTTTTTTTTTTTTGGCTTAGACAGTAAATTGGCCCTAGGAGTTTGGAAGAGAAACCAAAGGGATAAGGATCAATGTTTTGGCAACTCCCAAAGATAGGTAACAAATTAATTGCTTCTTCTCATCCTACTGTCCCTCGCTGACCCCCTCCAACACCCCAACATGCACCTAGGCCTGGTGGTTCCTGCCAAACAAACTTTGCAAATGAAAATTTCAACCAGGAAAATGGGCCTGGAGCCAAGTTCCATTCAAATAAGCAAATACCCCACACAATGGTCTGATTCATCCCTGGTCCTAGTTACACAAGCCTGGCTTAGGGCAGAGAAAATAAATATCAATATAAGTGTCCACACTGGGCTCTGGGGAGAGCGGAGTGGCCAGGGACTTGGGGAAGGGGTCTTGGAGAACTCCTTGAATAAGGACAGGAGACAGAGGAAGTAGGTTAGATGGGACTGTTAGCACCTCCACCCCGCCGTCTGCCCCCCAAATAATAGAAAAGGCCAAGAAACTACTCACCTTCAGCAAGCCATGTCTCCTGGAAGTGACTTAGATCCTGGAAGAGATCTGAAGGATGAATAATGAAATTGGTGGTGAGGTGGAGGGAATGGTGAGAGAAAAGGAACCCTTAGTAACCGCAGTGTCCCCCCTCCACCTTGGGGGTAGGGGCCAAGAAAAATGAACAGAGTCCCTTAGAGGGAGAGTCTTTTTGGAAAATGGGGTGTAGGGTATTTCCAGGATCAGTCCTTGGTATGTGGGTGTGGGGAGTGGGGAAAGGGTCGCAGTTTATCTCTCAGGCTCTTTACCTTCAGAGTCGGGAGGCGGCAGGGAGCCCGGGTCCATGAGCTTCCCCTGCGGGATCATCAGCGCTTCGCGCAAGCTCCCATTTCCGGGCGATTTCTGCGAGAAGGGGGAGAGTACTCCCAAGTCACCCTGAGGCGCCTACCCCGGTGGCGGGGTTGGGGTCCCAGGGTGACTCAGGGACCGGGCCACCCAGGACCCCGCTGGGACCGCCCGGAGGAGGCTGTGGGGCTAGCAGGGGCGGGGTGCAGGGAGGGGGCGGGCGTGGAGGCCGGCGCGGCGCTCACGCTGCAGAAGGTGTAGGGCACTTGCTGGTCCAAGTATCCGCCTTTCATCCTCCGCTCCATCCGGCCGCTCCCTCCGGCTACACGGCCGGGGCCCCGCGCGGGGGAAGAGACCTGGGGAGGGAGGGAGGAGGCTGTATTCGCACAAGGTCCTGGGAGAGCTACAGTGAGAGGGGGTCAGGGTGACGGGGAAGGGACATTCCCGAGGCTCAGGGTCCAATGGTGAAACTTCTCCGACTCACTGGGACGAAGTGGAGGTTTCTGGCTGCTGGGCCGTGAGCAGTCACCACTCCCCTCCCGCCAAAGGAGGTCCCACCTGCTCCCGGGAGCCGGGATCTGTTTCTGCTTTCTGCAGCCCTGCTCTGCCCGAACTCGGTTACATAAGACTGTGTGTGTGTGTGTGTGTGTGTGTGTGTGTGTGTGTACGCGGGCGCGCGCGGGCGCGCGCTACGGAGCAAGCAAAGCGCACCATTCGCACACCCACAACTCCGGAGCCCCCTCCAACTCCGAATCCCAGCGCCTCCCACCCAGAGTCCCTGGAATCTGCGGAGGCGGGCGGTGAGATGAGCTCGGTGTGTTGGAGGCCAAGAGGGGAATCACAGACACACTCCCTTCCATCCTCCCTCTCCTGCAGCCTCACCTGAGGCCGGGGCGTCGGTGCTGGAGCCAGGGAACCACACCGAGGGCCGCGGGGCTAGGCCGGAGCGAGGCGGCCCCTGCCCCAGGTCCCCTGCGCACCGGCTTGTTTTCCGGGCGCCGCAGACAGTTGTGAGCCCGGGGGAGCAGCTGATTGGTGCATTTCCTTTGCCTCGGCCCTGGTTCTCTCCCCCCCAACCCGTTCCCTTTGTTTCATTGACTTTTGTGAATGAAACCCTAGGGTCGGGCACGCCCGCCAATCCCGAGACTCGCCCAGCGGAGCAGGGGGGCGGAGTTTCCCAGCCGTGGTAACCAATCAGAATACAGGGGTTGGCTCCCGGTTTCATTCACGTCCTGGGCTCCCATTCATAAAAAAAAAAAAAAAAAAAAAAAAAAAACTCCTCGCGGCCGGAGTTCATTCATAAAGAACTGAGAGAAAGGAGGGAAGCCCAGGATCCAGTAGCTTCTCTATGGGGCTCTGCGTTGAGCTGGGGTTTGAGGCGCCCGCGAGCTTCTGCGGCTGGCGTCGGCACACGTCTCTATGCATCTGCGTATACGTGAGATTGTGAACCCGTCGGTGTATGTACCCTGTGGGGGAAGCGAGCGCCTTGTGTGCCCGAAGGAACAATAATAACTAGCATTTATGAAGCACTTTGCTTCCACGTGATCATTTCGTTAACATAAGCTGTTGTAGCGGATTTATTGGTTCCATTTCACATATATTGAAAGCTCAGAGAGGTACTGAGGTCAGTCAGTACCGCAAGTGTTTACAGCCTCAATGCTCCCACCCTCACGCTCTCCATTGAAGCCCTGTGAGACCATGATTTAATGAATTAAGCCATGTTTCAACAATGGATTGCAGTAGGTGCTCAATGAATGTAAATTGGCATCCAATCCAGGGTTTTCCTCAAGGGTCTGTACTTTGCAGAGCTGCTTTGTGACCTACTTTCATTACTGTAAAAACCAAAGGCTCAGGTTAGTTGATGTCTGAAAACATAATTTCCTCTTAGACATCTTTCTTCTCTCTTACCTGAAAGCAAGCATGGGCTACTGGGGAGCAAAGGCCCCAAATGATCTGATGACTTAGGGGCATGATAGGTCTCAATTTTGACCAATAAGATCTGGTAATAGTCTCTGTCACGTCCTTTGTTCATCACTCCATCCAATAAATATTTATTGTGTCAGAGACTGTGCTAGGTTGCTCCAGGTACAGCCATTGGTACACACAGAACATGAAGCCTCCCAAGGCTTTCTCCGAGACATTCTCTAGGTCTTTAGTCAATGCACTACTTTGAGATAGTGCATAGAAATGTCTGATATTGCTTCCTCACCGGTTTGTGATTTATTTAATTTTTAATATTTATTTTTTAGTAGTAGTTGGACACAATACCTTTATTTTTATTTATTTATTTATTTATTTATTTATTTATTTATTTATTTATTTATTTATTTTTGTATGGTGCTGAGGATTGAACCCAGGGCCTTGCACATGCTAGGCGAGTGCTGTACCACTTAGCCACAACCCCAGCTCCTGGCTTGTGATTTAACACAAGAGACTATCCAAACCCCAGACCACTAAGGACTGCTCTTCGGCTTTACAGCTGAGGCAGTGAGGTCCAGGAAGTATTTCTATTTTTTTTTTTTTTGTACTGGGGATTGAACACAGGGATGCTTTACCACTGAATTACATCTCCAATCCTTTCATTACTTTCTTGCTTTTTAAAAAAATTATTATTTTGAGACAGGATCATTCTAAATTGCTGAGGGTCTCTTACTAAATTGCTGAAGCTAGCCTCAAACCTGTGATCTTCCTGCCTCATCCTCCCGAATCCCTGGGATTACAGGCGTGCACCCCTACATCAGGGCGAGAAATAATACATGCAAGCTCTTCCAGCCCATCTGGATCAAAACTGAAACTAGAATATAAAACCTCTGGCACCCTTTTACAGCTCATTCCATAAGATCACCTTGGGCATATAAAAATAAATTCCCCTTCTCTGCTGAAATGTTCTTTAAGGCCCATGAATGTTCCTCCCCTCCAATAAGCCCTCTCCAATAAGCCTTCCAAGACAGCCTGGGTCAGTTCTGTGAGCATTCTCACCTATCACTGTGGTGTGGCTGTCTTCTTTTCTGCTTCATGGTGCAGACATCCCTGTATTGGAGAGTTCTCCAGGGCCTGGAGGAGAGGAGAGCTCATTTGTTTCTTAAGTCTTCCCTGACCTTTCTTTGTATTCATGTGGTTTGCATGAAATGCTTGTTTGGTGAATATGTACAATTAAGACCAAATTAATGGAGCTTAGCAGGAACCCTTCCCAAGGCTAGAGAGACAAGCCCAAGCAAATCCCAGTTTTGGGCTGGAACAAGTTTAGGGAGTAGTTAGTTCTGAGGCCAAGAGAAGTGGGGGAGGATTCTTCCAGAAAATCAGTTCTTTTGTGGTCTCCATGACAATGTACCCTCTAAAGTCCTCTAAAATACAGAGATTCTGAACTTGGGATGTGCATGCCCTGAAACTAATTTTATATTAGTGTGTGTGTGTGTGTGTGTGTGTGTGTGTGTGTTTCATTTTTTCTGAACAAAAGTTTCATAGGTTTTCTCAGGTCATCTCAGAGTATATCTATAATCCACCACCCCATCTTTCAGGCTAGAAATCATAGGAGATACTCTCCTAGTATCTTCTAGCACAAATATCTTTATACATATCTTGCCAACATATATTGCCTTAAACATTATGGGAAAAGTACTGCTATGGGAGAATGCTCTTGGGAGGGAGGTAAAGAAATTGCTTTCCTTGTTCTGTTTCACCTTCCACTTAGCCAGAGATCTCTTGAGACCTCACAGAACAGAGGGCCCTCCCTCCAGTCCACCATCAGGGACCATATTGAGCCACAGAATATAGGTAAAGCTGGGGGCACTCTGGTAGAGGAGAGCAATCTCTGGATGAAATTCCTAAAGATGAGGACTCTCAGCTGGGTGCTGTACTATAATCCCAGCTACTCAAAAGATTGAGGCAGGAGGATCAAAAATTCAAGGCTACGGGGCTGGGGATGTGGCTCAAGCAGTAGCGCGGTAGCATGCTCCCCTGGCATGGGTGCGGCCCAGGTTAGATCCTCAGCACCACATACAAAGATGTTGTCTCTGCTGAAAACTAAAATGTAAATAAAATATTAAAAAAAATTCAAGTCTAGCCTCAGCAACTTAGTGATATCCTAAGCAATTTAGGGAGACCCTGTCACAAAAAAAAAAAAAAAAAAAAAAATTGCTGGTTGTAGTGTAATTCTAGCAGCTCAGGAGCCTGAGGCAGGGAGATTGAAAGTTCAAAGCCAGCCTCAGCAATTTACTGAGGTCATAAGCAACTCAGGGAGACCCTCTCTAAATAAAATACAAAGAAGGGCTGGAGATGTGGTTCAGTAGTTAAGTGCCCCTAGGTTTATGCCTGGTACCAAAAAAAAAATTTTTTTTTTTTTTTTAAAGGCTAAGAATGGCCAGGCATGTTGGTGCATACCTGTAATCCCAGCAATTCAGGAGGCTGAGACTGGAGGATCAAAGCCAGCCTCAGCAAAAGTGAGGTGCTAAGCAACTCAGTGAGACCCTGTCTCTAAATAAAATACAAAACAGAGCTAGGGATGTGGCTGGTTGAGTGCCCCTGTGTCCAATCCCCAATATCCCCCCCAAAAAAATAAATAATAAAAATAAATAAATAAATAAATAAATAAGCTAAGGATATAGTTTGGTGGTAAAACGCCCCTGGCTTCAATACCCAGTACCAAAAACAAAAGAAAACAAAATGGATGAGGATTCTCTTTCCCTTGGGCAGGGTAGAGGTTGGGTGTACCCAAGAGCTTTGGGAGCTGGACTCCTGAGGGATCTTCCTGACAGTCAGCAATCTGAGATTGGAGGTTCTGGTTCCCTTGAGAGAGCCTCCATCTGTGGCCCTCCATCTGTGCGTGACAGTAGTGACATTCCCAGGAGTATAGTTATGAACACAATGACTTCTATTTTTCCCCCCCAGTGTGCTGGGGATTGAACCCAGGGATTTGTGCATGCGAGGTAAGCACTCTACCAACTGAGCTATATCCCTAGTCCCCACAATGACTTCTGTGGGACCAAGCCAATCCCTGGAAAGGGCTGATTTTAGGATTCTTTTCTCTGGGGGAGGGGGAGAGCTGGAACCTTTTGGGGAGCTATAATTGAAACTTGTTAAAAACCTAATGTGGTACACATTTTTAAATATATTTTTAAACAAGGCTGAATAAATATGTCCTCGTTTCATTTGTAATATTATCTCAAGAAGAAAGGTTGAGCCTAACTCCTGGAGGCCAGAGACCAAGAGTTCCCTACAGAAAGCAGTTTTTATTTTTAGAAGGTGCTGGTGACTTAAGCTTTTCACATTTTCTGCCTGCAGTAGCTCAGGACTCTCCTGAAAATGCAAAGCCTTTTTTTTTGTCCTGTTGGGTCTCTCCCTGTTAGATTTCAGCCCTCACTGCTTCTAGAAAAAGCACCACAGCTCAAAGACAGGCCTTCTCTGAAAGCTGCAGGATATAAGAATTTCTTCCTTTTGATTTTTTTCCCTTTCTGTCCAAGAGAGACAAACGGACAAATGTCAACAGTTTGAAGAATTAGAATGGAATCTGAGCCAGTTGGGCAGAGTCCAGGATGCTCCCCTTTTTAATTAAGTGCAGACTTGAATTATGAAGGGCTGCAGCTCCTGCTGGGCGGGGCTCTGTGAGGAAGGCAATTTCTCTCTTTAAAGATTAAATGTCATTTATTCCACTTAGTCTCTCCTCAGCTCTGCGAGAGTGTCTATATTTGCTCTTGTCATCAGAAATAATGGGCAACCTAGTGGACACCCAGCTTGCTCAGGCAGGGACAAGGAACCCTAGGGCTGGCAGAAGCCTGGGGACTTGACTCTTCCTGACATTTTTTGGGGGAAATGGCGTTGTTGATGGGGGATTCCTTGTTTTATTTCTGAGCTTCCCTCAACCTCCAAAAACAACAACAACAAAACAAAACTTTCTATCATTCTAGCCCCTGGCTGCTCTGGAGGCTTGGGGCATTCCTGCAACTTAGGGAGCTGCTCTTATAGATTTATTTCTTCTGTTCATTCTCATGTATCCTGCTGGCAACCCCAAATGTACAATTACAGTTGTTAATTCACAGTTTGGGGCCACAGAGCCCAGAAAATGATGCTTCTGGTCTATGGGGACCTGGGTGGAGGAGAAGGTACAGAAAGGAAGGGGGACACGTGCTGAGAGGACACAATACCTAACCAGATGGGGAGGAGGCATTCTGAATCCCAATTTGAGATTCCAAAACACGATGTGTGCACAGGAGCTTGACACTTCATTGTTTTCCTAAATCTTTTCAGACATATTATCTCACTACCTGTCCCCAGCATCCCCCAAAGTGGGCATTTGCAGTCCCACTTTATAGTTGAGCACTGTAGAGTTCAGAGAACAATTAGCTTTATGACAGCCCAAGTGGTCCAGGACATCAAGCTCCCACTTCTAGATTCTGAGTCCAAGTTTCTTTTTCTTTCTTTCTTTCTTCTTCTCCTTCTCCTTCTCCTTCTCCTTCTCCTTCTCCTTCTCCTTCTCCTTCTCCTTCTCCTTCTCCTTCTCCTTCTCCTTCTCCTTCTCCTTCTCCTTCTTCTTCTTCTTCTTCTTCTTCTTCTTCTTCTTCTTCTTCTGTGTGTGTATGCTGGGGATGGAACCCAGGGGCACTCACTGAGCCACATTTCAGCCCTATTTTGTATTTTATTTAGAGGCAGGGTCTCACTGAGTTCCTTAGTGCCTCACCATGCTGAAGTTGGCTTTGAACTTGCGATCCTCCTGCCTCAGCCTCCTGAGCCACTGGGATTGCAGGCATGAGCCACCCATCCGGCCTGAGTCCAAGTTTCTACCAGCTCCAGGGGTAGCAGCTTCTGAGGTAAGTAGAGACAATAGCTAGTTGTTCTTTTCTTTTTTTCTTTTTTTGGGGGGTGGGGTGGGGTACCAGGGATTGAACTCAGGGGCATGGACCACTAAGCCATATCCCCAGCCCTATTTTGTATTTTATTTAGAGACAGGGTCTCACTGAGTTGCTTAGTGCCTTGCTTTTTTTTGCTGAGCCTGGCTTTGACTTCCTGATCCTCCTGTCTCAGCCTCCCAAATAGCAAATTCTTTTATTTTCTTCTATCTTTTGTTTTTATTTTTAAAATATTTATTATTAAAATGATTAATTTGTTTTTAAAATAAAATTTTAAAATCAATTAAAATTATTAAATGTATTAAAATTAATTAATGCATTTTTAATATCTTTAGAGACAGATCCTTGCTATGTTGCCTAGGCTGGCCTTGAGCTCCTGGGATCAAGCTCATCCTCCCAAGTAGCTGGGACTATAGGCAGGGCAGGCACAATTCACCTGGTTACCAGTTGTTCTTATCAACATGATTTCCAGTCCTCAAATATCTGACCCCATCTGACCCTCTCCTCCTTGATATTTCCTTCTTATGTTTTTTTTTGCCTCCACAAGTCAGTCTCACTTTTCTGTTAAGAAATACCTTATTGTGTGTCTTCTTAGGGGGTGGTTCAACATTTTTTTAAATTGCTCATCAGACATGAATGTCTCCCACAAAGGGAAAACTGATGGGGGTGGGTGGGGAGCATTTTGCTCCCTAGAAATTGAGAATGTAAAGTATATTTAATTAAAATGATAAATCTGATTTTCAGTTTGGTTTTTACTACTACTAAAACTAATCTATTTTATGCATGTTTCTAGAAGGCTGCAGCCATCAAATCAGAGAATATTAGAACTGTGAGGCACTTACAGATCTGTCTGGGCCAAACCCTTCATTTTTTTTTAAACATTTATTTATTTTTTAGTTGTAGTTGCACACAATACCTTTATTTATATGTGGTGCTGAGGATCAAACCTAGGGTCTCACACATGCTAGGCGAGCGCTTTACCACTGAGCCACAACTCCAGCCCCCCAAATCCTTCAAGAAACAGGGTCAGGTTGGGGAAATCACCAGTTGCTATAATCAGCAATTGTGAATACTGAGGCCCAGACAGAGGGGGGTGGGAGACTGTTCTCCACTGTCTCTCTTCTATTTTGACTTCTTGGTGCATCACAGGGCAGGGATCCCCAGACTCATCTTCTTTCTTTTGAAATGTCATGATCCTGTCAAGTAAACTCCTGTGAAGGGGACTGGGTCTCTGGGGGCCCCAGTATATCTATTATTCTCTACCAGTGCCATCCCCTGGCCTTTCTGATCCCCTGTGGCTTTGCAGGTTGGATCCTTATTTTGTGGTCATTTGGTGACCAAATTGTATGTATCTCTCTTCTCTCTTCTCTCTTCTCTCTTCTCTCTTCTCTCTTCTCTCTTCTCTCTCTCTCTCTCTCTCTCTCTCTCTCTCTCTCTCTCTCTCTCTCTTTCTCTCTCTCTCTCTTTTACCATCCTTCTAGTTATCAGGCCTTTGTTTTTCTTGTCTGAGCGGAGAGTTGAAAACAAAAGCCATTAAATTCATGTTTTATAACACTCTGCTTAAAACAAGGTTGTGAATATAAAACATTTGTTTATTGAATGGGTATCCACATGGTACTAATTCAAACATCAGCTGGGCTCGGTGGTGCACACCTGTAATTCCAGCTACTCAGGAGCTGAGGTAGAAGGATCACCAGTTCAAGGCCAGCCTGAGTAACTTAGAAAGACCTGTCTCAAAATTAAAAAATAAAAATAAAAGGGACTGGGGACACAGCTCAGTAATAAAGCACCTCCCCCCCCCCCCGGGTTCAATCCCCAGTACCCAAAACCCCAAACAAACAAACGCAGTCATAATGCTCTGTAGTGAAATTTTATTAATTTTTTATTTTTAATCTGCAATGCTGGAGATTGGGGGATTTTTTTTTTCTTCCTTTCCCATACTAGGTATGGAATGCAGGACCTTGGGCGGGCTTGGTAGGCAAGTGCTCTATGGCTGAACTACATCCCCAACCCCAGTGATATTTTATGATCTCTCTCATCTCTGTCCCCTTGCAACCCCTTGTGCCTTCCTGGGGGAAGCAAAGATGTTTAGTTTCTTGTGCATCCTTGGTGAGATAGTTCATATTCATATTCAGACCTCCTATATATACATTAATTCCTTCACCTTTGTTTATACAAATGTGAGCAGTGTGACATGAATGTATCAAGACCCAAAGAAACTTCATCCTGGAATGTCCCAGAGAACAAGTACTTTAAGAAACAATGTATGGTGTTTGTAAATAATCGAAGATGTTCAAATATTCACTTTACAGAATTATAAATGTTTGGTTCAAATTTTTGTTGCAAAATATATGAGAGGTACATATGTTTGTGTATGTGTGGTTAGTATATATACAAAGATAAAGAGTTAGAAGGAAAAAAAAGAAGCAATGTATGAAGTTGGCTTAGAACTAACCCTCTCTCTCTCTCTCTCTCTCTCTCTCTCTCTCTCTCTCTCTCTCTCTCTTTCTCTCTCTCTCTCTCTCTGGATCTCTCTGGGGATCTGGGAATTGACCCCAGGGCACTTGGGACCTTGCGTATGGTAGGGAAGTGCTGTACCACTGAGTTATATTTCCAGCCCTGCATTTGAATTTCTAGAGGTTGTTCTGTGTATTGCTAAATTATTGTGTTTACCCTCATACAATTAAAAGTCAACACACACTACATAAATGAGAGGGAGTTTAGGCAATATTTGATTTTCATCCTGACTACCAATACTTTGTCATTTCAAAGAAAGTGTTAATAGAACCGTGACATGACCTTAGTCTGACTTTTGGCACATGGGTCACCTGGCATGGGAGTGGGAAAGGAGGAGGAGAAGGAGGAGGAGGAAGAAAAAGAAGAGAAGGAGAAGAGAAAAAGGCATTTTAACTGGGGTGGGGTGGAATCTCATGTGTTGTTGTTGTTGTTACTGTTACTGTTTTGTTTTCTTGAGATGTGAATCTCACTGTGTTGTCCAGGCTGACATTGAACTTGGGATCCTTCTGTCACAGCCTCCTGAGCTGAAGTTATAAGTGTACATTTCAGTGTAGGTTTGATTTGCATTTCTCTGATAAGTCTAAGATGTTTACTCTCTGGTCCTTAACAGAAAAAAATTCTCTGAGACTTGCTGTGAAGTATAGGCAGAGACCTAATTGAGATATAAGACATGGAAGTTGGGCTGCCCAAAGGAGGAGGGCAAGTCTCTGGTCTGTGCAGGAGCAAAGGCAGTCCAGCAAGAAGCTGGAGGGGAACCTGTCTGAGGTCCCCCAGCTAGAAACAGGCAGAGCTAGCTACGAACCCAAGCAGGCTATCTGCTTTCTGAAATCAAAGCCCCTATGACAGTGTTCAAAGGATATATATGGAGAGAGAGAGAGAGAGAGAGAGAGAGAGAGAGAGAGAGAGAGAGAGGAAAGATCAAAGAGAAGACTCCGGGGTGGAGTGGATGGGAGTCTGGGGAAGGGAGGAGACAAATCCTTGGAAGCCCTTGAGAGGCATGCCTTGGAATTTTCTCTGGAATCTTGGCTCTGTGGCCCCAGCCTGATGTCTTTGTCAGTTGTCCAGAAAGCTGAGAGAAATTCCAGACCAATCAGAGAGAAAGAGGCTCTGGTTGGTGGGTGGCTCTGCTTGCCCAGTCCTGTCCACATTGGTGGCCTTGGATGTGTCTCCTAGGCTGCGGGTCCAGTCTGGGTGGCTGGGATTTTCTTGAAAGGATCCTGGGCTGGCTGCTCCATGGAGATTCTCGGTCCTGCCTGTGAATTTTCCATGGGTTCTATAGGGTTCCACATTCCCCAAGTACCAAGGGAAAAAGAAGGGGAAATTAAACATGCATCTTATAGATTCTTCTTTCCAGGATAGGGACCCATCACCCTCTCTTGGGATGCAGTAGGGAAATTTCACCTTTGGGAACCTGGTAGATCAGTTAGAAGCCCAATTAGGAGATTTTAGTAGCTGATGCCCCAAAGGGATGAGCCTCAGGCCTTCAATCTGGGTCCCCGGCACCTACATCAGTGCTTAATAAATATTTGTGAATGAAGGAAGGAGGAGTGGCGGAGGGAGGGGGTTGTGCACAGGGTGTAAAACAGGCCTCTACCTGCCAGATGCTTCCTGTTCAGTCGGGGAGGTGGCTGGGAAGTGGCAGTATAATGTTTATTAATAACTCAAGTTGGAGGCACCAGAGGCAACCTGGGGGAGGTGTATGTCAACCTGCGGGCTGGAGAGGCCACTCCCAGGGGAGGCATTTCTAGTCTAGATGGCAGAGGCTCTGAGCTTGAGCTGTGTTAGCTGCGGATTTCCCACTTGGCCCCTCGCTTAATCTCAGCTGAGGACAGACACTTCAGACAAAGGCTTCATGCAAAGGGGCCACTGGTGTGTGTGCTCTGCTGGCTCTAAGGGTCTCCCTGAGGTGGAAAGAGAGGGTCCTGGTGACTGTGGGTCCTCCAGGTTCCCCTCCAGAGTTATAAAGCTTGCTCTTTCTGCTTAGACAGGACTGGTGGAGCATGTTGTAATCTTTGCCCAAACCCAATTTCAGCAGCTACATGTGCGGGGAAACAGCATCACCGAGCCACTCTTGAGATACCTTGTCCCATGTTTGCATGGCAAAGTTGCTAGTGGTGGCTCTTTAGTTCATTCCTCTTCCCTGGTCCCCTCAGAATCTTAAATGCTAAAGGCCTAGGACATTTGGTTCCTACTCTGCCCTGCCCCTCTCCTGAGAAGAGATCCTAGGGCAGGCAGCTGTCGCAGGGAAGAGAGCTCATTGGAACAGTCTCTGTGCCACTTTATATATTGGGGCTCACTTAGCCTCCTCTATTCTTATACCAAAACCTGGAGGCTCAGAAAGGTTAAGTTACTTGCCCAAATCACACAGCTAGGAATGGCATTTGCAGCATGAACACCCTGATTCTCTGTCTTGTGGTGTATTCATTGTATCGACTTGGTGGCCTGAGAACAGATCTAACATCTGTCTCAGACACCCCCTTCCAGAGGAAGCATAGTTCTAGCTCAGGACTCTGGGTTACCAATTAAAATGGTGACTAGAGCCTGAAAGAAGGCAGTAGAAAAGAAAGGTCCTGTTGGTGGCCCAGTGCTGCTCCTCTGTCAGGAGGCAGGACATCCTGGACAAAGATGCACTGCATGCCTGGTGGCTGTAGGTTCACAGTGCCTTCTGCTCTGCTCCCTGGGTGAGGTAGGGAAGAGGATAGGGAGTTGATGTCTACAGAGCCTTGGGGCCTTGCCTTCCAGAGAAAATATCAGATCAATGCAAATAGCCAATAGGGCCTATATCTGAAGCCCTAACTTGGACAAACAGAGGCATTCTGGGACTGGGATTAGGGAAGGAGGTGGGAAGAAATTAATAAGCTATCTTATCCATTTATTTCATTTATCTAGCAACTTCTACCTGCCAGGTGCTGTTAGGAGATGGGAAGAAGAACCAAAAACTACAGCAAAATTTTCTTTCCCTACTCACCATACCCCAGGCTAAATGTTCTACATGTGTCATTCAGGGAAGCTAAGTCATTTCCCCAAAGTCCCAGAGCTAGTAAGTACCAAAAGGAGACCATTGGGTGAATTCACTCCAGCAATACTGAAGCCCAGGTCTCTCTGAGAGAGGCATGCTCTGAATGACCTGGGAGATTTGCCAGGGGGGCTCCACATGAGAGGCAGGCTGGGGGAATGGAGGATGGGGCTGGGGAGGTTAAGAATTTTGAAGAGTGTACTTAAGAGCTTGAACTGTCTCCTTTAGACATTGAGGAGTCACTGGGTTGGGGGGAGGTTAAAGCATTTCCAATGGGATCAGACCCTGGGCAGGAAAGAGCAAGCTATTGCATGGGAAAGTTCAAGAGTAGCTCATCTGCCAGGCATAGAGATGCAGGTCTATAATCTCAGTGACTCTGGAGGCTGAAGCAGGAGGATTATAAATTCGAGGCCAGCCTTAGCAATTTAGCAAGACACTGTCTCAATAAATAAATAAATAAATAAAAAGGCTGGAGTATAGTTCAGTGGTAGAGCACCCCTGTGTTCAATCCCTAGTACTGAAAAAATTACAAATGAATGAACAAATAAACAAAAGAGTAGCCCATCCCTGATTCTGCCCCCATCCCTATATTCTCCCCACATAAGATTTGATGCCATTATTCAGCTCAGACAGATAGCAGAGGCATTACTGTGTGGCAGAGGAGAACATGGGCTCTGAAGGCTAACTCCCCAGACTTAAATTCTTGTTCTGTCACTGACATGTTTGGGACTTGAGCAAGTTAAGCTTTCTTAGCTCCAGTTTTCTCATCTGTAAAATAGCAATAATGGTACCTACCTCAGAGAGTTGGGTGTGAAATTGGTGTAAAATGAGATGACTTAGGGGAGCACGGGTTGTTAGCAAGGGTTCAACAAATGCTAGTTATTATTTTCAGATGTCACCTCAAAGTTCTGACTGTTGGGAATGTCCCTGGAGTCTGATCTAAATCCCTCGTGCTGCAGATGAATCCCAGCTTCCCTGACAGTCTTTCAGAATGGGAAGCTCCTTGTTCCTGGCTCCCTTACCTCACCCAGACTCTGATCTCCTTTCCCTCCCCCACCTTCTCCTGTGATTACCATAAACCCCCTCAAGCTAGTGGGTAGGCTCAGGGGGGCCTCATGCCCCTTTGAAGTCCCAAGCCAGGTTCCCAGTCCCACATACTGACTTCTGAGAAAGCTGCTTCCCATCAAATCATGCCGCCCCAAAGCCACCCCTCCTAGGTATTCCTGCCAACTCCGTTTTATAATCTCCATGTCGGGAGGGAGGGTGGTACAGGCACTTTGTCTGCAGGAAGGAAGCAATTAAATTATTAGCACTTTGAAAAATTAAACGACATAACTTATGGCGGAATAAGTTTAGCAAAAAAAAAAAAAAACCCTTGTAATGTGAGAAAACAATTAAAAAGAATTATATAAGGTTGGGCTCGCTCCTTTATTGCAATAGAGTTAGCAGTTCATTGATTATCCTCTTGTTATAATGCAGCAGGGGCTGCCACAGAGGCAGCGACATTCAGGAAGCGAAGCGCTTTGCTGGATCCTGCAAGGGGACAGGAGGAGGAGCTGAAAGGCTTTCCAGGAGGGGAAAGCAAAGAGTGGAGCAGGGTCAGGGGAGGCTCAGGGAGCAGCTATTCTCTTCTTCTCACTCCCTGTGCTTTGGTAAACCTGGGAGAGTTTCTGGTTTCAGCTTGCACCCTTCTGTGCCCCACACCATTCATCCCAGTGAGACATACACACAGCTCTCGAGGGTAACATGGATGAGGGTGACCTCTGCAGCATGACAGGAGGCCTCTGGGTATCCCTCCCCCCCGAAAGTGGAAAGGTAAAATGGGTGAAGCCCCAAGGAGCACCCAGGATCCCTAAGAAGCGACAGACTGGATGTATGCGGAGTTGTGCGGATAGATCTTAAAAACAAAAAAATGTCCTGTCGAAGCACTACAAAAGAATCAACTGCTGCTACTCCCAACCACGTGGAGGAATCTCCCAGACAAGCTGAGCTAAAGAAGCAAGACATGAACAAGAACCTTGCTGTGTAGATGAAGTTCAAGATCAAACTCAGCCAATGGGTGGTGACAGAAGCTGGAGTAGTGGTTACCCCCAGCAGGGGGAGGGGAGTTTACTGACTGGTAGGGGGCTCAAGGGACCTATGTTGTGCTAGAAATGCTCTCTTCCTTTACCTGGGTGGTGATTACACAGATGTATACAGTTGTCCCTTAGGATTGGCTCCGGGACTCCCTGAAGATATAGAAATCCACGGATGCTCAAGTTTCTTATGTAAAATGGAAAAACATTGGCATAGAACTTAGACACATCTTTTATACTTTAAAGCCTCTCTAGATTAATTTGGATATCTGGCCCAATATAAATAGTTATTGTTTAGGGAATAATGACCAAAAAGGTTGCAACATACTTAATACAGACACAATTTAAAAAAAACTCAAACATTTTCATCCTGCCCTTGGTTAAATCTGCAGATATAGAACCCACAGATACAAAGGGCCAAAGGCATGTAGGTAAAAATTGAGTTTTTTATATGGAAGGTCAGGGCATGTTACTTTGCTGTATGCATGTCATACCCCAATGGGTAATTAAAGAGCCAAAAAAAATGTGAAGGGGAAAACAAATAGGAAACAAGGAGATGTATGACTCAATGCCATTGTTTAAATAAAACCCTCAGTGTGTGTGACATACTTGCCCATTCTGTAAGAATTTAGCAAACAAAGCCGGGCAGGTGGGATGGTGCACACCTGTAATCCTAGCAGCTCCAGAGGCAGAGGATCATGAGTTCAGAGCCAGCCTCAACTAAAGCGAGGTGCTAAGCAATTCAGTGAGATTCTGTCCCTAAAGAAAATATAAAAAGGGGATGTGACTCAGTGGTTGGGTGCCCCTGGATTCACTCCCCAGTACCAAAAAAAAAAAAAAAAAAAAAAAAAAAAAGAGAGAGAATTCAGCAAACAGAAAAATAGACACTATCCAACAGAAATAGGCTGTGGGATAAAAGGGTCTGAATAAAATCAAGAGCAGGGCTCTGCACTGACCTATCAATCGTGCTAACAGGCCATGAATGGAGAGGATGGTCAACTCAATCCTCTCTGTCCCAGGTAGAAGTATATAGAAAAATCACTAGCTAATCCCATCAGGAGTCTTTGGGCTGGCTGTGGAGCATGTGGATAGTTGGGACTTTTTTTGTTTTTGTTTTTTGGTACTGGGGATTGAACTCAGGGGCTCTCAACCACTGAGCCACATCCACAGCCCTATTTGGTATTTTATTTAGAGGCAGAATCTCACAGAATCTCCTGTCTCAGCCTTCCTAGCTGCTTGGATTACAGGCCTGCGCCAGTGCTGGCAGTTGGGACATTTTGATCTGAGAGATAAATGTAGATTCAGTCACTGATGTCTGCAGGAGGTAAAGGATGAACCTGGCTCACCATTTGCAATTGCAAAACGAATGCACGCCCAGTGGCCTAGAGCTTCCTGTAGGGGAAGGGGGGGGGGGCAGTGTGTGGACCTGAGTTATCCTGCCTCTATCTGTTTTTCCTGGAAGTTTTTTGTTTGTTTGTTTGTTTTGTTGTTGTTGTTTTGGTACAGGTCCTGACTGGGAGGGGACTCAAGGGACCTATTGTTGTGCTAGAAATGCTCTCTTCCTTTACCTGGGTGGTGATTACACAGATGTATACAGTTGCACCTGTGCCTTCTCATCTGTACAGTGGGATGGAGGGTGATAACAGCACACTCTGACACATTTGCATTTAATTCTCCAGACCAGAGGGTAGCAAATCTGGCCCCCACTGGGAGGGTGGGATTAAACTCAGGGCCACTGGACCACTGAGCCACGTTCCCAGCCCTATTTTGCATTTTATTTAGAGACAGGGTCTCACTGAGTTGCTTAGTGCCTCACCATTGCTGAGGCTGGCTTTAAACTCTTTTTTAAAAAATTTTAAAAAATATTTATTTATTTATTTTTTAGTTTTCGGCGAACACAACATCTTTGTTTGTATGTGGTGTTGAGGATCGAACCCGGGCTGCATGCATGCCAAGCGAGCATGCTACCACTTGAGCCACATCCCCAGCCCTGGCTTTAAACTCTTGATCCTCCTGCCTCAGCCTCCCCAGCTGTTGGGATTATAGGTTTATGGCACCACGCCTGGCTTTCCTGGAAGTTTTGTTATTTTCTCTGCATCTCAGCCATGAAGATGATAAAGAGTGCCTGAGGGCTCTGTGTGTGTGCGCGTGTGTGTGTGTGTGTGTGTGTGTGTGTGTGTGTTGTGTATTAGAGCACAATTTAGATCAGGGATTGGCAAATGAAAGGGTTAGGAAGTAAATATTTTAGGCTTTGGGCCATCAGGCCTCTGTCACAGCTATTCCGGAAGCTGCCATGGACATAAGTGAATCAGAAGCATGGTTGTATTCCAAGGAAACTTTATTTGTGGGTACTAACATTTGAATTTCATTTAATTTTCATGTGTTACAAAGTATTACTCTGTTAATATTTTCAGGCTGTTAAAAAATGTTAAGAATGATACTTTGGGGGTTGGTGATATAGCTCAGTTGGTAGAGTGCTTGCCTAGCATGTACAAGGCCCTGGGTTCAATGCCCAGCACCACCAGAAAGAATGATACTTACTTAGCTCCTAGGCTGTGCACAAACCAGTGGGGGCCGGATTTGCTACCCTCTGGTCTGGAGAATGGAAATGCAAATATGTCAGAGTGTGCTGTTATCACCAGAGGGGTGAGGTGGCTTACCCAGCATCAGTGGAGCTGGGACTCTAACCCAGATCTCCCAATTCTGGATTTAGGTCTTTGAATAAATGCACAGGGAGGGAAGGGAAGAGTCCGGTTGTTCATGGTGTCCCCTTTTCCAGGGTTCATACCTTTCAGTAAGAAGTCTGGCTTCGCTCTGAGTGGCTAATTTTCCTGAGTGGAACAAAGAACTGCTCTCTCTCGTGGAGTACATTGTTACTCTTCAAAGCCCTTTCTTTTATTTTTATGTGGTTCTGATCAAACCCAGGGTCTCACACGTGTGAGGTGAGCACTCTACCGCTGAGCCCCAGCCCCAGCCCTCTTCAAAGCCCTTTCTCATCCTTGATCTATACAGAGTGACAAAGGCGTCTCTACACTGCTGCTTTCCAATCTCCCTTTGTCCCACAACATCCATTGATGCATTTCCCTCCCTCCCTCCCTCCCTCTCCCCCTCTCCCTCTCCCTTCCCTTCTCTCTCTCTCTCTCTCTCTCTCTCTCTCTCTCTCTCTCTCTCTTTGAACTGGGGGATTTTAACCCAGGGGCACTTTACCACTGAATGACATCCCCAGCTCTTCTTATTTTTTTTATTTTGAGACAGGGTCTTGCTGAGTTGCTAAGGCTAGCCTCAAACTTGCAATCCTCCTGCCTCAGCCTCCCAAGTCACTGCAATTACAGGTGTGCACCACCATGCCAGGCTCAGTGTGATGAATTTCTGTATATGGATTTTATTATGGGGCATCAGAGTGTACTTCTGGTTCTATTTATACAAAATTCAAAACCGGGGCTGGGGTTGTGGCTCAGTGGTAGAGCACTTGCTTAGTATATGTGAGGCACTGGTTTTGTTTTCTCAGCACCACATTAAAAAAAGTAAATAAAATATATTGTGACCAATTACAACTAAAAAAAAATTAAAAAATTTCAAAACCAGGCAAAGCTACTCTACACTGTTAGAAGCCAGGAAAGTGGTTATTCCAGGAAGGAGGCACATGGTAGATTCCAGGGTTGAGGAAACATTCTTCTTTTATTTGAAAATGGTCTCTGTGAAAAGGCATCAGAACTACAAGGTGCACAAGTCTGGACACAGTTTCTATTCCAATAAAATGCACATTAAAAATAGCTGCGGGGCTGGGCGCAGTGGTGCATGCCTGTAATCCCAGAAGCTTGGGAGGCCGAGGCAGGAGAACAGCTCGTTCAAAGCCATCCTCAGCAAAAGCGAGGCGCTAAGCAACTCAGTGAGACCCTGTCTCTAAATAAAATTCAAAATAGGGCTGGGGATGAGACTCAGTGGTTGAGGGCCCCTGAGTTCAATCCCTATCCCCCCACCTCCAAAAAAAGGAAAATCTCTAAAACATCTTAGGAAAAAATAAACTTTTGATGAGTCCAGTTTCTGGGACAGGAAGGCAGCACTAATGTCGCTCCAAGCCCTATTCCTTTACTGGGCAGCAATGGACACTATTGAAAAGCCCTCCAGATGAGACAGAAAGTTCTCTCACCTTTCACATTAACATAGAAGGTGCTAAATGCTTGTCTGGAGCACAGAAAATGTGTGAGTTTATATGTGTGAGTATATATGTGTGAATGTGCGAGAGTGTGTATGTGTAGTGTGCATGAGATGTGTGTGTGTGAGATGTCTGTGTATGCGTGAGTGGGTGTATTTGTGTGTGTGGCTGTATTTTTGAGTGAGTGTGTGTATAGTGTGAGATGCATGTATGTATGTGCAGTTGTGATTGTGTTTGAGAGTGTGAGGAGGACGAGTGTGTATATGTGAGTCTGAGTGAGGGTGTATACCTGTGCATGGGTGGTGGTGTTTGTATATGATGTGTGTGAGGTGTGAGATGTGTATGTACATGTGCCTATGATTGTGTGAGTGTGAGAACCACCTTCCTATGGGGCCCAGAGACCTTCCTTTCCCTTTGGAATTTGCATTTGGACTTTGTAGGGGTCCGTGTGGGCACCCAGGTGGAGGTGTGGCATGGCGGTGCTGGGACTCATCTCTCTGGCATGAGGACCTGGCTAACGTTCACTATTGCTTTTTGCCTTTATGTGTTTTTGCCGTGCAACTCTCTTGATTGTTGCAGATTTATGCAGAGAAAATGGGTTCTGGTAACTGGCCGACCCTTTTAGCCATTGTTCATTTGGGTGGATCTCAGGCCCTCTATTTGTTTCTGGAGGGTTTGCTGGAATTCTCTCTGAAATGTGCCAAGCTTCCTGCCCAAGAGAAGACGTTCATTTAATTTATTTAATCTGGGTGATTTAATTCTCTCATTTAGAGAGAGCAAAACACAGATTTTGCATTACAGGGGCCTGACAGAAAGACTGAAGGAGGAGAGAGAGGGATGGAGAAGATTGAAATGTGGCAATTTCTCTATTGCTGGGGGAGAACTTCTCATGTGTATCTTACACTTGGGTCTAGGATTTTGGAGGCTCAAAGGATAAGGGCCTGTCTGTGGGGTCTGTGAAAAATGGCTGGTCTTGAGGCAGGTGGTGCATGCCTGTAACCCTAGCAACTCAGGAGGCTGAGGCAGGAAGATCATAAGTTCAAAGCCTGTCTCAGCAATTTAGTGAGGCTCTAGGCAACTTAGCAAGATCCTGTCTCAAAATAAAAAATAAAAAGGGCTGGGAATGTAGCTCAGTGGCCAAGAACCCCTGGGTTCAATTCCAGATACTAGAACAAACACACAAACAAAAAAGCTGGTCTTTTTGGCCAGATTTGAGAAAGAACATTCCTCTGCTTCCACGCTAGATAGCCCTGCTTGGACACCTGGTGTCCATGCTTCCTAAGTCCCTGCCCACTGTGATCCCCCTCCTGCCCATCTCTGAGGGCTCCTCACTCCCTCACTTGAACTTGACTATTGGAATTCCCAGAACAGGCCATGTTTCTCTAGGGCATGGATGTCTTCTTTGGCCTCGGCCTCGGCCCACTCGGTGAAACTGTATTGGTCCTTGTTATGTCCTCTGCTCAGGCAATGGGTTTTATGAAGCGCTTTCCCATCCTCTGTCTCTTGCGCTTGACTGTGGTGCTCTCCGCACTGAGCTGGAATTCTTTGCACATGTGTTTCCTCTCCCACATGCAGCCTCAAGTTTTCCGGGGTAGAGACTGTCTTGTTCATCTCTGAATCACCGGATCCTCTGCTTGCCACAGAGGAGATGCTGGGCCAATGGAAGCTTGCTGAATGAATGAATGAGTGAGCACACAGACAGGAAAATGGATGGACGAACTCCACAGGCCTGAAACGCAGATGCACAGACACCCACAGCCCCTGGTGTGCTAAAGTCATTGCACAAATATTCACCCACACAATGCACACTCCCTGCCACTAACTCATGGCTGCTGAACTGGATGTTAACAAGTGATGCTTGTTCTGCACACCTTGGAACTTTGCTCAGGAGGGCCCTGGGTAGCTGAGGCTTTCCTTTCAGACAAGGTCTGAGTCTCAGCACTGATGAAGGAGAAAGATGGGACATCCCCCCCCCCCCCGCCAATTAAACCCTTATTTATTTATTTATTTATTTATTTTGGTGCTGGGGTTGGAACTCAGGGGCACTTGACCACTGAGCCACATCTCCAGCCCTATTTTGTATTTTATTTAGAGACAGGGTCCCACTGAGTTGTTTAGCACCTTGCTAAATTGCTGAGACTGGTTTTGAACTTTCGATCCTCCTGCCTCAGCCTCCTGAGCTGCTGGGATTTTAGGTGTGTGCCACCACACCTGGTTTTCCCATATTTTTTATTGGTATATTATAATTATACTTATTGGTGGGATTCATTGTTACATATGCATTACACATAACAATAAATTTAGCCAATATCATCTCCCCCCTCTCTCTCTACTAGTCTCCCTTAGATTATTTTTTTTCTAAAAACTTTGTTTATGTGGTGCTGAGGATTGAACCCAGTGCCTCACACACGCTAGGCGAGCACTGTACCGCTGAGCTACAGCCCCAGCTCCTTCCTTAGATTTTTTTTATATTTGTTTTTTAGTTGTAGTTAGACACAATATCATTATTTTATTCATTTATTTTTTAAGGGGTGCTGAGAATCGAACCCAGGATCTCACACGTGCTAGGGGAGCGCTCTACTGCTGAGCCCCAGCCCCAGCCCCCCTCCCTTAGATTTCCATTAGATATCCCTGACACCTTTCTTTTCCTTTTTCCTCTCTATCTTTCACATATGAGAAAAAACATCTGAACGTTATCTTTCTAGGTTTGGCTTATTTTGCTTTACATAATGTTTTCAATTTCTATTTTCCTGCAAATAATGTAATTTCATTCTTCTTTTTTTTTTGGGGGGGGAGGGTACCCAGTGATTAAACCCAGGGATGCTTTACCACTGAGTTAAATCCCCAGACCTTTTTAAATTTTTTTTTGAGACAAGGTCTCCCTAAGTTGCGTGGGGCCTCACTTAGTTGCTGAGACTGACTTTGAACTTGCCATCCTTCTTACTCAGCCTCCTGAGTTACTGGGATTACAGGTGTGAGCCACCATGCTTAGCTCTTTTTATTTTTTATTTTGAGACAGGGTCCCCCTAAGTTGCTGAGGCTGGCCTTGAACTTTCAATCCTCCTGTCTTAGCCTCCAGAGTTGGGATAACAGGCATGCGCCACCACCGCTGGCCAATTCCTAGTCTTTTGAGGAACCTCCAAACTGACTGCCACAGTGGTTGTACTAATTTATAAACCACTAACAGTATAAAAGTCTTCCTTTTTCTCCACATCCTCTCTAGCACTTGCATTCTTGATAACTGCCATTCTAACTGGAGTGAGATGAAACCTCAGTATAGTTTTGATCGCGTTTCCTTAATTGCTAAAGATGTTGAACATTTTTTTTCTGTATATTTGTTGGGCATGGAGGGGCCATTCCGATGTGGCCCACGACAAAGTCGAAGCAGGTGGGGCTTGATACTTCAGGGTCCTGGCTGGAGATGGGCTGCTTGGCATGTAGTAACAGGCTGGTGAGGGAGGGAGGCGGGAGGAAAAGGGTCAGATCAGTGACCCAGAGTAGAGAAAGATCAAAGCTGCTGGGACAGATGCTATCTCTGTACTGATGAGTGTTCCTGCAGGCGGTGAACTATTTTGAACACTCCCCATTTAAGCTCTAGTGAGAATGAGTACAAATATCTGGCAGGTTGAAGGAGTGACTGCATGGGTTTGAATGCTGCTTGACCTTGGCACAATATTTTACATCTTTGAGACTCACTTTTTTCCCACCTACAAATTGGTGGGGGAAGGGAATCTGATCTAGGTGCCTTGGGGGTCTCTTCTTCTGATTTCCTTTCTTTGTTTATTGTGGCACATGGAGGCACACACATAAATAATCAATGTTCACATTAAAAGTGAATTTTGCCTCATACCTCTCAGTATCCCCTTGAGCTCTCAGCATAAAAGAATGTAGGCTCTGGATTTAATTTTTTTGGGCTGGCCACTAGCTAATTGTGTGACTCAGGGCAGGCTTCTCTTAGCCTCAGATCCCTCATGCATGATGTAGGGATAATAAGCATCCTATTTATCACCTCGAAGTGTAAGCACCAAGGTGACAATAAAATTCAAAAGCTTTGCTACTTATAAATATTACCAAAGTGTTATTTATGATCATTTCACATAGTAGGTTCTCAGTAAATGATCACTAAATGCATAACTTTCTGGGTTTGCTTATATCTTTACTCAAACTCTGCTGACATCAATTTTCCTGGTTTCCTTTCTTTTTCTTTTCTAAATGGACTTTACCTGAATGCTGCAGAGAGCTTGAAGCAATGCACCCAGAAGTTCCCCATCACTCCATAAAAGGCCACCACCTAAGTGCACCAACTTTGTCCCTCCCATAAGTCAACAGAGTGGGTTTGGGGTGAGGAGGGGGAAATAAAAGAGCTGTTATCAGGTAGGAGCAAATCAGCCCATCTCTGCGCAAGTCACCACCAATAAAACTTAATCAATGCAGCCCCTTTTAAGTTGGTTAGATCAGTGACCCAGAAAATAGTTCCCCTGCAGAAAAAGGAAATGATAGTCAATAAACTGAGCCGTCAATGGGAAAAATCTATTAAAGAGAGTGAGATATCAGGAGACCTCTGGTGTTAACGGAGACCCTTTGGAACAGAGCCATGGAACCAAGAGCTGGTTTTTAACCCTCTCGAGGACCAGAGTCGCATCTGTCCCAACTCAGACACCAATGCAGCCTACAACTTCTGCAGCTTGGCTCGGCCCTCAAGTCTCCCCAGATGGGAGTGAGGAGCACACGCTGTGTTGATTTCTTTGTGCTGTTTACCTGTTCAAACTAGCATTTTGGAGTGCATGTGCTCTTTGCTAGGTGGTCAGAAGGTGGGGGTTCTGAGGCTCTGCCTGGGGTGCTGCCTAGAGATGACACCTCTCTGGCCCAGGGGAAAGAATCTGAGGTCTCTGCTTCTTCCAGCTGCTCTGACCTGGGCATTGGGAACCAGAGGTCAAACCTGGCTCTAGACCAGGCCTGCTGACTCCATCCTGCCAGCTAGCGGGGCTTCCTTCCTCTGGAGTTGATAAGAAAGGAAATCTGTCCCCAGGAAACTGAGGATAAGGTAAAGAGTAACAGCATGGGTTTAACTTGGCCTGCGCACTGCTTCGTTGGCACTTTAAGCTCACTGTCATTGGGTAAAACTGGGGGATGAGGGACGTTGTGGTAGGGTGGCAGGTTTCCTTGTAAAGCTGCTTTGAACCTAGAAAAATGTGGCAGCCTGAGGGGAGGAGGGCGGCTCTGAGAGCTGGTCCTGGGAATGCTGCATGGCCCACCCGGCCCCTCACGCCACATCCACTGTCACCACCACTGCCAGGTTGCACGGATGGCATCTGAGTGCCTGTAGCTGCTGAGCATGTCTCACAGAGCTGAGGCTGCCGTGAAAGAATGTCACCATCGTATCATGTCAGACACTGTCTTCAGTAAAGGACATTTGGTCACGCTGACGTGAGTAGGCATGGAAGCATCCGGGTAAGTTGCAAAGTTTCCATGGAATCAGGAGCCAGCCAGGGACTGGCCTGGGGCAAAGGCCTGCGGGGAGCAAGACCTGGGCTGGGCCTCTGCTCCTTTCATTTGCTTTTTTTTTTTTTTAATGCATTTTTCCCCTGCAGTTCATAGGATGGAACCCAGGGCCTTTTGTGTGCTAGGTAAGTGCTCTACCACTGAGCTGCACCCAGCCCTTTCTGTTTACCTTTGAACAGAATCTTTTTCTTGTTAACTCTTCATGCATCCTTTTATGTGTTATTATTATTGCTATTGTTTGATCTTTGAGTTTTTTGTTTGTTTGTTTTGGGGTACTGGGGATTGAACTCAGGGGCACTCAACCACTGAGCCACATCCCCAGCCCTATTTTTGTATTTTATTTAGAGACAGGGGCTCATTGAGTCGCTTAGTTCCTCGTCTTGGCTGAGGCTGGCTTTGAACTCATGATTCTCCTTAGCCACTGGGATTACAGGCTTGTGCCACCAGGCCCGGCTTGATCTTTGTTTTACTCCTTTTTATTTTTTTGGTACAAAGGATTGAACTCAGGAGTACTTAACCATTGAGCCATGTCCTCAGTCTCTATTTTTATTTTATTTTGTGACAGGGTCTTGCTATGTTGCTTAGGGCCTTGCTAAATTGCTGAGGCTGGCTTGGAACTTGCAATCCTTCTGCCCCAGCCTCCCAAGCTGCTAGTATTACAGGAGTGCACCACCATGCCCAGCTAGAGTCACCTTTTGGAATGAATAGAGTCTCAGGGTCATAGTATTATTTTTGCCATCCCCACGTGAGGGTGAGGGGCATAGGGGAGATATTGGCAATTTCCTGGTTCTTGTGGAACATTTCCAGGGTCTCCCTGGGTGCGTGTTTATGTCTCAAGAGGCCAAAAAGCCCAAAAGAATGAGATGAGATTGTTGGATGAGATGATCAGGACAAATATCCCCAGACTTGGGGGGAGGGCCTCCTCAATGCACTCTTCCTTCCTGACACCCCACTGCTTATGGGCTGTCAGGAGAGCGGTACAATTTGGCAGGGATTGTCAGAGATGTTCTACAGCGTTTGTGGAGGTAATCCATCGGCAATCTTATAAAAAATTTACTTTTTGGATCTGGGCATGTCCTGTTTCCACGGCACAGAAATTCATCAGGATGAGAATCACTTCTACTGAGAGCATCAGAACCAGACGGGCCTCTATCTTCATTTGCCACCTTGGGTTGGTCATGGCTTCTGGGAAGTTGTGGGGAGGAACCCCATGCTAGTGATGATGGAATCACTTGACAAATTCCACAGATATGTGAGTTGAGTTTCTGGTTTCTCTGAATCATGGGTTCATGCTTTTGTTTGTTTGTTTGTTTTAGGGTCTGCTGGTTTCTCTTTGGCATTTTAGGGGAATATTTAGGAAGTTTCTGATGTGCAGTGATCTGCCCAGAACCTCAGAAGGGGCTCCATCCACTTCTATCCCAGGAGCAAGGCAGGAGTGTTTCTTAGAGATCTCTCTCTCTCTCTCTCTCTCTCTCTCTCTCTCTCTCTCTCTCTCTTTCTCATCCCCTTCAATTAGGTGGCCCTTCTCAACTTAACACACCTGTGAAGATGGAATCTGACATGTCTGAGTAAAGCGAACTACTCATTCCAAGGGAGGTGGCCTGAGCTTTGAAGCCAGGGGAGCATTATCAGTGTTTCAGAGTAATCTTCTCCCTCTATCTGCGTGACTTTGGGCAAGTTACTTCACCTCTCTGAGCATAGTCTCCTAATCCATAAAATAAGTGCCCAAAATATCTCCCTTACAGCGTCATTTTCAGGATCAAACAAAGCAATGAATGTACAAAATAATGTATTTACCACAATAATTGGCACAAAGTAGGAGTTTGGAAGTGGTAGTTCTTTACCTCTTTTTTTCTTTTATTATACTGGGGGTTTAACCCAGGAGTGCTTAACCACTGTGCAACATGCCTAGCTCTTTTTATTTTTTGATTTCGAGAGAGAGTCTTACTAAGTTTCTTAGGGCTTCGAAGTTGCTGAGGCTGGCTTTAAACTTGTGATCCTCCTGCCTCAGCTTCCTAAACTGCTGAGATTATAGGTGTGCACCATCTTGACTGGTTAGTGATTGTTTTTTTTTTGTTTGTTTTGTTTTGTTTTTTTTGGGGGGGGGGGGATACCAGGGATTGAACTCGGGGGCACTCAACCACTGAGCCACATCCCCAGCCCTATTTTGTATTTTATTTGGAGGCAGGGGCTCACTGAGTTGCTTAGCCCTCACAGTTGCTGAGGCTGGCTTTGAACTCCCCATTCTTCTGTTTCAGCCTCCCAGGTCGGTGGGATTACAGACGTGCTCCACCACGCTCAGCCCGGCTAGTAAATTTTTAAAAAGAGTCGCACTGCCGATAGGAATGCTTCTCTGCTCCAGAACTGGTGTGGGTGGTCGGAGTGAGTGAACCTTGAGGACCCCAGTGGGCGTTGGACCCCAAATCCAGGGGCCTCAATCCAGCGTTGTGAGTTTCCGCCACAAGGTGGCGGTGTTGGCAAACACACTGCGCCTCGCCCGCTGAGACGCCCAAGTCCGAAGAATTAAACTGCAGTTTAAATTTTTATTTTGAATGTAAACGCTTATTCTTATTTTGAACGATACCACCCAATCAATCTAATCCTGGGCCGACACCTTCCAGAGACGGGAAGAGCTTTGCCTCAGATCACAGTGCTAGTTGGCAGCCAAGCTGTGTCTAGGATCTGCTGAGGATCTCTTCTTGCAACAAGGTACTTCATCCTGTGCTTTCCAACATCTCATGCTTTGGTTTGGGGTTGAGGCTGGGAATGACAAGGGGACTTGAAAGCCCTTGGTTCAGTCTTAGCATTCTTATTTTCAGAGGATGGGACCCCCAAAGTTTTATATGATCTCCCGAGATAAATAGTGTGATCCTAGAGTCCCTGTGATCTGAACTATATATCCTGCATCTCACTTAGAGTTTATTAGTATTCTAGTGGCAGAGGCAATAAGAAAGGCATGACGAACTCCCTCTTCCCCCAGCAATAATCTGTTTTTGTCTTTTGTTGTTTTTTTTTTTAGATGGACAGAATTCTTTTATTTATTTTATTTATTTTTTTTTTGAATTTTTAATATTTATTTTTTTTTAGTTCTCGGCGGACACAACATCTTTGTTGGTATGTGGTGCTGAGGATCGAACCCGGGCCGCACGCATGCCAGGCGAGTGCGCTACCGCTTGAGCCACATCCCCAGCCCCTCTTTTATTTATTTTAATGTGTGTACCTCACACATGCTAGGGAAGCACTGTGCCACTGAGCTACAACCCATGCCCCAATACTCTGGTATTTTCTTAAATCCAGAGTGAATGGGTGGGCTAGCCTGGTCTGGGCTAGTGTTGCTCTTTCACAGGATTAGAAATTCTCCTGTTTTGCTGTATTGGTTAAGGAGGCCAGGCCTGAGATTGATTTGGCTTTTGCTGCGTGTTAGGAAGTAGGTAAATGCTAACTCTCTGCCCCTCACGGATTAAGAGATGATTATACTCGGTTCACAGCTGAGAAGGCAGAGATTCCAAGACACAAAGTGAATTACCCAAGGTCACCCAACATTTCCTGACTCTGAGCTTCTACTCCCACTTCCAACTGGGATTAAACCTAGAGGTGCTCTATCATTGAGCTACATCTCCAGTTCTTTTTGTAATTTGTCAATACAGGGTCTTACTAAATTGCCCAGGCTGGCCTCGAACTTGTGATCCTCCTGTCTCAGCCTCCTGGAGTCACTGGGATTATAGGCGGGTGCCACTGCACCCCACTGAGCTTCTGATTTTGGGGAGCTGGCCCAGTTGGGTGGGAGAGGGCTGAGATGGCCCACCTTTATGGTTTGTGCCCTCTCACCAGGTTCTTTGTCCTTCCAGGGAGAGTCCCTGCTGAACAGAACATTCTTTGCACAGGCTCTGTGCCTCCTCCTGCTTTGCCCCCTCCCCTCTGCAGCTTCCCATGAGTTCCTTTCCAGAGCAGTCACTCACTGAATAGATTGCTAGTGGAAATGTGGTTTTCAAATTTGGGAAATCTCCATTAAGTCCTTTTATTTAAGGAGGATGTCATTATCGCGCCTCCCTAAGGACTATTACGGTTCTATTAGGCAAGGCCGCAGACTTCCTAGGTACTGTCTGGGGTCTGATTCCTGGGCAGGAAAATGCGAGACAGGAAGAAGGGGAGGGGGGAGTAGGAGAGAGAACAGGGGATGGTGGGGAGCGCGAGGACCGAGGAGAAGGAAGAAAGGAGGAGAAAAAAAAAGAAAGGGAAAGAGAAATGAGAAAATTAGGGAGAGGCCGAGGGTATCCCCCTCCCCAGGTGATAGCCAGAGGGCAGAAGAGACCTAACTGCCTGCCTGTTCTCAGCCTCTGCACAGACAGGGGGTCTGGGGCAGTTCTTCATGTCTCCAGCAGCTCACCACTCTTAGGTCTCCAGATTTGAGAAGGGGCCTCTGGGAGGGCCAGCAGAGAGGAAGACGATGCTCAGGGAGGGCAGTTCTGGAAACTGGAGCTGGGCTCAGGGCATTGACCTTCCTGGCCACTCTGGAATGTATTATTTTTCCCTCCTCTGCACCCCACTCCCACCCCATCCCAAGTGAATTCCAAGGAAGCCGACTTTCTCTTTGCTCTTCACTCTGCGCCAGGCAACTAGAGTAGGATCAGGCACATAGTAGGTGCTCAGTAGGTGTCTGTGGCAGGAATAATGAACTGTGATGAAGAAACAGTACCACTGCTTCCCCATCTTCTCCCTTCTTGCATTCAGAACCAAATCATCTGGTTTGAATGGTTCTTCTCAGGGAAGACTGTTGACCCCTGATGCCCTCAGATCATCCTCCTGGGACACACACACACACACACACACACACACACACGCATGCACGCACGCAGTGGGCAGGGTTTAGGGAGGGTCAAGAACCACATGGCAAGCAGCTGACCCTGGTTTGGTCAAATGAGAAGAACAAAAAAAGTCTCTCCTGGCCCTGCCTGTTAGTGGTTATCATCCGCAACTGGAAGTGTTCTAACCTCGGGGCAGGAAGGCTGGGCTCTGTGGACAAACACCCTGGCTGGGAAGTCCCCGGCCTGTGGATCCCCAGGGCCTGGGCAGCCTCCCTGCATGCCACCCTGCCCCCTTCAGACCTTCTGCAGGCTCCTGGTCCTGAGGCCAGGATTCCACCCAGGTGCTCCCCTGAGACCTGGCCCAGTGCCCCTGGGGCTCCCCTCCCTTGGAGAGGGCCTGTGCAGCAGTGATTAATGAGGCGGGGACAAAGCCTTTCTTCCCCAGCTGTGTCAACACGCCCCTGCTCCCGTGGCCTGTGGGCTGCAGGTTGGAGGAAGCAGCCCCAGGCTGGTCTTCCCAGGCTGTTCTCCCTCCCCCTGGGCTCCTCCAGGACCCTGTCTCCCACTGGGCTCCAGAGCCTCGTGGTGATGATGATGAAGACGATGATGATTTTATGGCGTTTGATATTTGCTGAGCACATGCCCCTCCTCTTTTCTCGGTTCCTTCCATCAGCTTCCTGAGCCAGAGGATGGGACAGGTGCAGCTATCTTTGGGTCACCAGGAGCAACTGGGCTATAGTTCCTGGTGCTGATGCCCCCTCCTCTGTGAAGCCTTCCCTGATCACCCCTGGCAGGCTTAGGCTTGTGGTCTTCCTCCAGTCCCTGCCAGGTATTGTCATGAGAGAAGAGTGCATCTGTCTGTTACCGAAAGCTTGGTCCTCGACCCTGATGCCAATCCAATAACGAGGACACGGGTTTGAGAAAAAGGAAAAAGAAGGTTTATTGCTTTGCTAGCAAAGGAAAAGCACAGGGGACTCCAGTCCCAGGGGCTGTGGTTCTGCCTATTGGGGAAACAGAGGGCTTTAAAGAAGCCATTCAAAGGCTACATTCCAGGTGTGTCCTGGCAGGGGGTCCCAGGTGCACCCTGATGGTGTGTTGAAATTCACTTGTTAATTTGGTAGTCACTTCCTAGTTCTTTTGGTGATATCCACTTCCTGTGGAGGTCAGATAACACCAGGTAATCTTGTCCCCCCCACCCCAGGTTAGGGAGGGAGAGAGGGAGAAGAGGGAAAGAAAAACATGTCCTTTTAAAAATAACAACAGCAGCAAGGGCTGTATTCAAAAGGTGAAGGAGACCACTTTCTTGTGTCCACCTTACTGCTTCCTTAAGGAAGGGAACTGTGTTTCTCTGAGTCTTATGCTTCTTTTGGTGGGTGGGGAGGTCCTGGGGATTGAACCCAGAGGTGCTTAACCACTGAGCCACATCCCCAGCTCTTTTTCTTTTTTATTCTGAGTCAGGGTCTCGTTAAGTTGCTCAGTGTCTCACCCAGTTGCTCAGGGTCTCCCTAAATTGGTGAGGCTGGCCTTGATCCTCCTGTCTCAGCCTCCAGAGTTGGGGTTACAGGTGTGTATCACCACGCCCAGCTGGGCCTTATGCTGTTCTGTTTTGTGGTGCTGGGAACTTAACCCAGGGCCTTGTGCCTGAAAGGCAAGTGCTAGACCACTGAGCCACACCTCAGCCCCTCTTATGTGTCTTTGAACCTGCAGTGCTCTTTCCCACATAGCTATTCTCAGGGCAGCCTAGCATGCTGCTTGGCATGTGCTATGATAAATACTTATTAAATGAACAAATGGCCTATACATCTGGAATGGTTCAGAATTCCAGGGCTTTATTCTGTGCTGTCTATGGTTCTGGGCCTTGTGTTTAAGCAAGCTCGGACCTGCCCGGGACCACACACCCTGGCCTCTGGTCCCAGCTTGTTTGGGGGGGCTCCCAGTGATTCTGATAGAGATTGTCAGAGTCTTGTGCCACTGGAGAGTGGAGGGGAGGGGTGGTGAGGCTCAAGAAGCCAGAGGCAGTCACATGACTTTTAATTTTCAAATAATTTTACATCCATAGAAATGTTGCAATGATAACAAATTATACCCTTTACCCAGTTTCCCCATGTTATGATCTTCCACAACCATGGTACTTTTATCACTGAGAACTCTACATTACTAGCAATTACACTCTAGTCCCCAGTCCCTTTTTATTTTTTAGAGACAGGATCTCAGCTAAGTTGCTTTGGGCCTTGTTAAATTGCTGAGGCTGGATTTGAAATCAAGATCCTCCTGCCTCAGTCTCCCCAGTTGCACCCAGCACAAGATGGTGTTTAATTTAAAAATTCATGCATGAAGCTGCGGGTGCAGCTCAGTGATAGCGCACCTGCATGTGCAAGATCCTGGGTTCAGGCTGGGCAAGGTGGCTCACACCTGTAATCCCAGAGGCTCAGGAGAATCGCAAGTTCAAGGCCAGCCTCAGCCAAAGCGAGGAGCTAAGCAACTCAGTGAGCCCCTGTCTCTAAATAAAATACAAAATAGGGCTGGGGATGTGGCTCAGTGGTTGAGTGCCCCTGAGTTCAACCCCTGGTACCCTTCCCCCGCTAAAAAAAATATTGTCTTTCTGTTCATATAGTTACATGTTTATTTCCTGTGGCTTCTCAGGCTCTCTTGCATACTGCTCCATACAGTCCTTTTGGGGACTGAAGTTTTGAAAGTCTCAGGTCATCTTTTGTATTCCCAGCATTATAATCTGCCGAGCGCAGGTCTGATGAAAGCAAGAAACAGGGATCCCTGGGTCAGTAGAGGGCTGGGGAAAACAGGGGGAGGGTGGGAAAGGATGTATGTTTGGGGAAGATCTGGGTGGGGGTCCAGGTTGTGGCCTGGGATCCCCTGGAAAGCAGAGACATGGTGTTTGAGCTGTGAGTAGGATAAATGTCCTGGGTTCCCCAGTTCCTGGGTCCCAGCTTTTGTCTCTCTCTACTTGTTTATCCATCTTGCCACGTGTATCTATTTGCAGCATTGCAGTTGGTCTTTTGCTTGCATTCCTGGTAAACCGAAATAATTAGAGTTGAATTTTCAATTCAGATGTTACCTGATGTTCTGTTTAGTAATACAGGCAAACATCCCACCCACCCGCCCCTGCTTTAAGGAAGGCAGGCTCCTCCGGTGAAGCTGTCTAAAAGGGCTGGAGGAGAAAGAAGCCTGACTGCAGGTGGGGGAGGGCTCCCTTAGGCTCCTTGCTCTTTGACCTCTGCAGACGCAGACTTGGCTCCTTTCTTGGAACAATGACTGCTGTTGTCATCCTCTATCCCTGTTGCTTTCCAACTCTCTTTGCTCTGAGAGGTGAGCAGACAGCGAGGTGGGGAGGAGGGTCAAGAGGGGACAGTGGGGAATGTGGAAGGTAATTTGGAATTTGGAATTACTTTTGGAAGGATAGCCAGGGACTTCTGGGCGAGAGTCTTTCACTGGCTCTGTATTCGGGTGAGGGGCTGGGCTGATGGCCTGGGAAGAGAGGGAGAGGCAGCTGAAGACAGAGGACCCCACGTGTTTTCCCCACCCTGCTGGGAACAGGAGGCCCTGCTGAGTAGTTCTGAGGCCAGAGGTCCAGGACATTCCCTGGGCTTCCAAGCCCAGGTCTCCCCAGGGGAAAGGCCTGCAGAGGTCAGCTCAGCAGGGGGCAGAGGGCACAGTAAGGGTCACAGGAGTCATTGCAGTAAGGGGGCAATGTCTTGGGGTGTTGTCTCCAGGTGCCAAGAGCCACAATGTGCTTTTGGAGCAAAGGACATTTACTGCCATTTCTTTCATAATTCTCTGGTACAAATTCACTTCCTGGTCGTTCTGATGATCTCAAAGGTCCATAGTGGGTAGTCATTACCTCAAGAACCCTGGGTGATTTGAAACCTCATCATTCCATGATCCCAGTTGTTTCCCCAATTCACACTGTACCCATCAGGCAGTTGGTTTAGAAAGGAGCATAGGTTTATCATGCTAGACAAGTTTTGGGGTACCTGCCTGAGCCCTCACATTCCAACCTCTGTAGGAAGTGCTGGGCTAAGGAGTGGTCTTCTCCTGAATTCCTGGGTCCCTTCTCACTGTTCCCAATGATGGGAACAGGGTGGGCACCTGACCTTCTAGGGAAGTTTTAAATTTTTCACTTTTTCCTCTCAAGCTTTGATAATTTTAGTCTATGAAATAAATGGACAGGAGGTTAACAGTGGGGAACACCTGTAGACCCAGCAACTCAGGATTATCCTCTGGGATTATTGGCACTCCCCACCATGCCTGGTTTACAATTGGTTTTTGTTTTCAAGCCCTTCCCGCTGTTCTGGACCCTTCTCCTATAGTATATCTGCTCCTCTGGGCTTCCTAGATGGCACTTGTTCTGTTCTTCCTTCTCCTGGTCCCCTGGCTCTTCATGGGTGTCCCTCATCTCTGTCCCCTTCCTCCGTGAGCCTCTCTCCCTCGGCTCTCTTCTCATGTGACGCTCTCTACCCAGGCAGCTCGTGGGGCCCAGGTACCCTCTGCTCATGCTTCAATATCTCCAATATCTGAACAGTCTTCCAGGCACCCCAGGGTCAACAAGTTCACAGTTGAGCATGTCCCCTGCTCCCAACTTTTCCCTCCTCCTCTATTTCCCTACAGATTTGCTGTTACCACGATGCACAAAGGCCCAAACCTGAACACCGGCATCAACCTGACTCCTCCATTTTTCTTACCCCTGTCTGTACTTCATCAGTGTAGTTTCTTGTCAAAAATCTCTCTGAACTCCATCCCTGACTCCTGTCCCTACCCACCAATACCTTGGTTCGGGTCTTTGTCATTTCTTCTGGGATGATTGCAAAATATACTAACGGGCTTTTTACCCCCAGACCCTTCCGGCTCCAGCCCCTCCTCTCCATGGCTGCTAGTGTTCTCTTTCTAAAAACAGATCAAAACGTGGTGTTTTTGCCTGACAGCTTCCAGAGTCTCCCCACTGCCAAGGGAATAAAATCCAATTTTTTTTTTTTTTAAAGAGAGAGTGAGAGAGGGAGAGAGAGAAAGAGAGAGAGAGAATTTTAATATTTATTTTTTAGTTATCGGCGGACACAACATCTTTGTATGTGGTGCTGAGAATCGAACCCGGGCCGCACGCATGCCAGGTGAGCGCGCTACCGCTTGAGCCACATCCCCAGCCCCCAATTTTTTTTTTTAATCTCACACAGGGAGGGCTTTCATAGACTGCTGAGCTTATCTTCCCCGCCCCCACCTTGGGCTGTACAGTTTGCTCAGCCTGCTGCCTCCTGTACCCACCTTTTTCACACTCTACCTTAGTCACCCAGGTCCTTATCTGAAAATTGTTAGTCCCTCTGTCTGGCACAATTCTATTTGCATGGCATTCAAGGCCCTACTCTGTGATACCTCTGTCCACTTTCAGTGAAATAGTGGTCCTTGCTGGGTGTGGTGGCACAGGCCTGTAATCCCAGCAGTTTGGGAGGCTGGGGCAGGAGGATCCTGAGTTCAAAGCCAGCTTCAGCAATTTAGTGAGGTCCTAAGCAACTCAATGAGACCCTGTCTCTAAATAAAATACAATATAGGGCTGGGGATGTGGCTCAGTGTTTAAGTGCCCCTGAGTTCAATCCCTGGTAGCAAAATAATAAAAAAAGGAAGTTGTCTTCTCCAAATTCTATCTCTAAAGAATACATGCACATCACTCTATATTGCAATTTTCTTTTTATTTTATTATTTTTTTTGAAATTTTTTTTAGTTGTAGTTGGACCCAATACCTTTATTTCTTTTTTTCTTTCTTTTTCTTTTTCTTTTTTCTTTTTTTGTAAGAGAGAGTGAGAGAGAGAGATTTTTTTTTTAATATTTATTTTTTTAATTTTCGGCGGACACAACATCTTTGTTTGTATGTGGTGCTGAGGATCGAACCCCGGCTGCACGCATGCCAGGCGAGCACGCCACCGCTTGAGCCACATCCCCAGCCCCAATAACCTTTATTTCATTCACTTATTTTTATGTGGTGCTGAGGATCAAACCCAGGCAAGCAGTTCTACCGCTGAGCCACAATCCCTGCAATTCTTTCTTTCTTTCTTTTCTTCTTCTTCTTTTTTTTTTTTTTTTTTTGATAGTGAAGATTGAACCCAGAAGTGCTTAAACACTGAGCTGTATCTCCAGCCCTTTTTTATATTTTATTTAGAGACAGGGTCTCTCTGAGTAGCTAAGTGCCTCACTAAATTGCTGAGACTGGCTTTTTTTTTTTTAAAGAGAGAGAGAGAGAGAAAGAGAGAGAGAGAGAGAGAGAGAGAGAGAGAGAGAGAGAGAGAGAGAGAATTTTTTAACATTTATTTTTCAGTTCTCGGCGGACACAACATCTTTGTTTGTATGTGGTGCTGAGGATTGAACCCAGGCCGCACGCATGCCAGGCGAGCGCGCTACCACTTGAGCCACATCCCTAGCCTCTGAGACTGGCTCTGAACTCACAATTCTCCTGCCTCAGCCTCCCAAGCCTCTGGGATTACTGGCGTGGGTCACTGCACCCAGCTGCAATTATTTTTCTACATCTGTAAATATCTTGCGCTCAGGAACATGTCTGACTTGACTAATGCCTGGCTATGCCTGGCATGTACAGGCAGCTAATGGACACCTATTATTGGAGGAATAAATGAATATGCAAATGAATGAATTTTTTTGGTCCTTGGATTTACCTCCTTCTAATCTGTGAGTATAAGCTGCAGAGGTGGATATGTACTTCTCACATCCTGTTTACCAATGTTTTCCCAGGATAGTGCCTGGCACATAGTAGGAACTCAGTTTTGGTGAATTGGTTGTGCAAAGTTCCCTGGATGTAGATTTCTTTGGAATAAAAAGCATCAAATAAACATTCCTGTCTTTATTTAACAGACGAAGGGCTGGGGATGTGGCTCAAGCGATATCGCGCTCACCTGGCATGCGAAGGGCACTGGGTTTGATCCTCAGCACCACATAAAAATAAAATAAAGATATTGTGTCCACCAAAAACTAAAAAATAAATATTAAAAAATTCTCTCTCTCTCTCTCTCTTAAAAAAAAAAAAACAGATGAAGCAACTGAACTTGGAAAGTTTAGATACCTCTTCCTGCGTCATGGTAACATCAGATATTCCAAGGGACAGGGCACAGTTTCTGCCGGGTCCCTTGCTTAGGGGTTGCTGACCAGCATAGAACCCTCAGCATACATGGAAATTTTATATCACCAGTTGAGCAGCCTCCTAGGAGCGTGTTGTTCTGGGTAGGTTATTGATCTCCTCACTGGAGTTTGTATTCCAAGAAGAGGCCTCTGTGACAGACCCTGATTTAGGGTAAGGGAAGTGAGTCACTCTCCAAAGGTCCAAACTGTAAGGGACACTGAAAAACTCAGTAAAACTTAACATGATATTTTTTAAAAAATGGTAAACTACTCATGGGACAGCTGCCTATTTTAAAAAATAGTTTTATTGGACCACGTGCTGGGATTAAGGTGAGATGGATGAGGCAGGGTATTGAGGGCAGGGTGAGATCTTGATTTTGAGATTGATATTTTACCATCATGGTCTTTTGCATTAATTTTGAATTCTTAAAAACAATTGCACTAAGATACTATCTATCTTGGTTTCTGAGTTTTCTTAAGTTTTCTTCTCTTAATTTATGTGACTGAGAGAAGCACTTCACTGGCCTTTCAGAACCTTCCCTCAGTGTCCTGGGAACCTAAGTTGGGCAGATGCAGCCCAGGATGGGGTTCCTTGGGGCTTACTTTCCCTGGATCCCTGGCTGACCTAGATGAAGCAGCTCAATCTTCAGAGATTGTAGCATGAGGTTTTAGTTTGGTTTCTTTAGGAAATTAGGTCTCCCCTCTCATACTGGTGGCTATGAGTCAGCCACCAGAGGTAACAGGCTGGATTCTAACTGTCATGTGAAGCTGTCCTTCTCCCATCCCCTGCTGTAGGCTCCCCCACCTTCTGATTGGTCTCCTTGCCACTAGCCTTTCTCTTTGCATCCCTTCAGGGCACCTGGATAAAGTGCACATCTTGCCTCAGGGTTAAACTCTTCCCTGATTAAACTCTCCAGTGCCGTTGGCACAAAGTTCCCATGCCCCAAAGTGACAAAGACTTTCCTTGACCAAATCTGAGTTAGGCCCCTCTGAGTCCTCTTTTTGATGAATCCCTGACTTTGGGCTTTGTCCTGGGACCATTTAGCCTGGTTGCAGCAAGAATCCTGCTAGGACAGTTTAGCAAACCTGCTTCCCCCACTTGATATCTGATTAAATTCCTCATCCTCTATAGTTATAACTTATCAATTTGATCTGTCTTCAGCAAGAATCCTCTCACCTTGATGTGTAGTAATTTTTCATCTACTGACTCCACCCTGGTCTTGGCTATAAATCTCTTTTTTTTTTTCCTGGGGGCAGGGGGTGACCCAGGTACTCAGGGTCTCATTAAGTTGCTTAGTGCCTCGCTAAATTGCTGAAGCTGGCTTTGAACTTGTGATCCTCTTGCCTTAGCCTCCCAAGCTGCTGGGATTCCAGGCATGTGCCATGTGCCTGGCCTAAATCCCTTCTTATCCTTGTTGTATTTGGAGTTGAGTCCCATCTCTTTACCCCAGTGTATTAGTAGTCCCCTCCAGTGTAGGCTTCCTTTCCTTCTCTCTCTCTCTCTCTCTCTCTCTCTCTCACCTTGGTACCAGAGATTGTATCTAGAGGTACTTAACCATTGAGTCATATCCCAGTCCTTTTTATTTTGAGACAGAGTCTTGCTAAGTTGCCGAGGCTGGCTTTTTGTTGTTGTTTTTATGGTTCTTTTTAGAGATACATAACAATAGAGTGTATTTTGACATATTACACACACACATAGAGCATAACTTCCCATTCTTTCCCATTTTTGTGGTTGAACATGATGGTCATATGTTCACATATGAACATAGGAAAGTTATTTCCAATTCATTCCACCGTCTTTCCTACTAAGGCTGGCTTTGAACTTGTGATTCTCTTGCCTCAGCCTCCCAAGTTGCTGGGATTACAGGAGTGAGCCACCGTGCCCGGTCTTCCTTACCACCTTTAATAAGTGTTATTAATACTTTTTTAAAAAATATTTTTTAGTCATCAATGGACCTTTATTTTATTAATTTAGGTGCGGTGCTGAGAATCAAATCTAGTCCCTCACTCATGCTAGGCAAGTGCTCCACCACTGAGCCACAACCCCACGGATTGAACTCAGGGGCACTTGACCACTGAGCCACATCCCCAGCCCTATTTTGTATTTTATTTAGAGACAGGGTCTTCGTTCCTCCCCTTGGCTGAGGCTGGCTTTAAACTCAGGATTCTCCTGCCTTAGCCTCCTGAGCCGCTGGGATTACGGGAGTGCACCTGATTCTCACAAATACTCTATTATTTTACACATCAGGTGGCCTTCCTAAGCCACCCTAGCCTTTGGATTCTCTGCTGCAGCCTCACCAGACTCCTCGTGGTTAGAGCACCTGAGTCCTTTTCTTCCCTGCTTCTCTCTGAACTCACATCTCCTTATCTGCCTTCTGAACCAGCTCAGAGTCCCTTCTGTGCCTTGTGACTCCTCTCTGCTCACCCACGTGATTCTGTTGGCTTCTCTGTGTCATAGTTATTTATTTACAGATCTGTGTCCCCACCACACTGTGAGCTCCTCGAGGGCAGGTCATGTTCATTTTGTATTCCCTCTGCCCACACCCCCGGTATAGGCCCTGGCACAAAAAAGGCACTGAGTGAATGAGTGAGCCAATGGCTGGCTGGCTGGATGAATGGAAAGGATAGCATTGGAGGGGAGAAAAAATAATTCTTTCCTCGTTCATTACAAGGTTCATGGTTTGAGATCCTTATAACAAAAGACAGATTCATGAGAAAAAAAGCACATAAATGTATTTACTATGTTTTCCATGACATGGGAGGCTTCATAAGTGAAATGAAGACTCATAGAACAGGGGAAAGTGGGTATTTGTACTGAAGCTAGATGAAGAGTGGATGGTCATGCAGAAGCAAGATTGGACAAAGGGGTGTGACCTAAGCAGATGTGATAACCTGGGGGCAGCGTAGGGAGGCTGTGGGTTCAGGCATCTCTGACTTCATTCCTCTCCTTCAGGTTCAGGAACTGTCTGGAATAAAGATCCCAAGACCTGATTGAAAAGCAGATCAGAGAATTCTTTTGTGACTGGCTTCAGGGGAGAATGGCAGAAGGGCAGGGAGATCTTGCTTCTATCTTTTCTTAAGAGCCCAGGGGGCCTGAATTTTGGGGTAGTGGCCCTGAACTCTGCTGCTGTCTGTATACTCCTTCAGGATTTGCCATTCAGCAGAATTCTGAGCAAATCCCTAATCCCTATTGTCATTTCAGAACTCACAGCATCAGATTTGGTGGAGGTGAAGGATTCCTGGTGCCCCAGCATCAGGGAGAATGGGTGAGAAGGCCACCTTGGAAGAGCTGGGTCATTCCAGGGGAGGAAATTAAAAGTAAATTGAATTAATTAGTTTTCATATTGAACCCTGCTTCTTGAGTGTGCTAAATGTCTGATTAAACAAACAACTGAAAAGATAGACTCACTTTGCTATCATTTTTCTATAGTAAGAGAAAAGAGAAAAAAAAAAAAACAAAGATGTTGATTTAAGATACAACCCGGGGATGGGGGGTTGGGGACACCTGGCGAGGGCTCCTGTTGTTTAGGGTCGGAGGTCACAGGAGCAGCTGCTGCCTGGGGATCAAGCTCAAGGTTCTGGAGGGATGGAAAAACCTGGCCTGACGCTTTTCCTCAGCGGACCCTTAACTGCTAACAGGAGCCAGCTGACGAACACAAACAGAGGCGCTGTGACCGGCGCAGATCCCAGCTTCCTCTGAAATTTCCAGGCCTCTTTTTTCCTGTCGGATTCCAGACAGATGAAATTTTCCTGGCCCTGGACCGTTCCTGGCAGCATCTCCCCTCTGAATCACCATAAATCAGGGCTGGGGGTGAGCAGTGGGATTTTTCTGATTGACAAGCTGCTGCCCTGGTAAAATGGGGCTCTGCTTCCTGGGCTAAAAATAGCTGGGGGTTGGGGGGGGGCTTGCCTGAGTCCTCCACATTGCTGGTATCTGCTTCGTATTTTAAATATTCCTATCTATGATTATTATTTCATCCAGGAGTTCCCATGGACGTGTTGATGTGGGCCGCTGGGAGCCATGGTGGTCGTGACACCATTGTTTGGGGGATCACATGGGGGGCCTGTGCATTCCTCAAAGCCTCCATCATCCGCAGAGCCCCCAATTAATTTTAATACAAACACCGGATTTGGCCTCCCCCACACCTTTGCAGCCATAACACATGAGGTCATGCTGCTTTGGTTAACCAACCCGAGGAGTAGCTGGGGCTTGGGGGCTTCCAGGTCTCTGGGAGGCTGGGGTGGCTGTCCTCCCTGGCTCAGGCAGGGCTGTTTACTGCAAGGGAGTCTGCACCTGCACTCTCGACCTTCCTTCCTCAGAAATCCTGAAACCTTTGATTTTTTTTTCTTTCCCCAGTCCCTCTCCTGTCTCAAACCACTCTTGGGCCAGTGTGCCACCCCGCCACCCCTATAGTTCTTTGAAATTCTCTCCCTCTGGGTGTTCTTGCAAACACATCTTCAGCCCCCTGGAACCTGGTGTTACTTCTTTATCTGGCTCCTTGTTCACTGCAGGGGTTTCCTCCTCCAAGAAGCCTTCTAGAAGAGACTGGCTGGTTGTGGAGCTCTGTTCAGGGGAGGAGGGCAGTTGCTGTCTCCCAGAGCAGAGCTTCTGGGCAGGAGGGCTGGTTTGGGGTCATGTTGAAACTGGAGTTTTGATTTGAGACTAGATTCCCCACTTTGCCAGTTTCCTCTGGGTTTCTGTCTTGCAAATTTTGAAGAATAAAGTTCACAGGCAATCATGGAAGGGAAGAGTAAACAGAGCAGGATTTATTTAAGAGAAAAGAGATATAACTCCCACCGTGTGGGAGGGGACCTGACAGCAGAAAAAATCTGTTTTGGTGTGCCATCTTGGGCGTTTAGGTATGGTTCTGGGTAAAGCATGGAGCAAAATGTATGTTCAATAAGCATGGAAAAGTACCAGGCTATTGTGGGTTCACCCCCATCTTCCTTCCTATAACTTCATCTGGGGTCACCCCCACTTTCTGTTTTCCATCTCTGGGACAAAGGAGTTGGGTGAAGGTGAGCTTCAAGTTCTTTTTTTTTTAAATTATTATTATTTTTAAATTTTTTCATTGTGGATGGACATAATACCTTTTATTTATTTATTTTATGTGGTGCTGAGGATTGAACCCAGTGCCTCACGAGTGCTAGGCAAGTGCTCTATCACTGAGCCCCAGCCCCAGCCCAAGCTTCAAGGTCTTTACCATTTGAAATAGGCCTTTAAGTTTGAAATGGTGCTCATTAATATTCTACCTTTTAGCTTCCGAGTTTGGTTCCTGTGTTTATGACTGACATTGATATTCTTCTTCAAAGTGTGAGGATCACCCTAAACAAGGTGAAGGAGAGTAAACCCTGCACTCGACAGGTGCCCCTGAAAGCTGAAACAGGAGGGCTACTGATTCAGTTGCAAGCCAGCAGGATGAAGCGGGGCTCAGTAGTTCAGCTTGATTTTCTCCTTCTGAGAAATCTTGGATGATGAAAGGAACTGGAGACCCAGCCTTCCCTTGAATTAGTCAACATCCCAGTCCCCTTTCCTGACACATTATGCTCTAGCCACACAATTGGGTGAGATCTCATCCTCTGCCCCAACTGTGAACTCCTTGAGGATGCATCTTTTAAACAAAAAATATGTGAGGCTGTTGTGCTATTGTTTGGACTGAGCTTCTGCACTAGGCTCCAACAGACCAGAGCAAACCAAAATGGAATCACTTATACTAACTGAAACTTTAAGGAAGGAGATACTCCAAAACAGATCAGTTTTGCTGAAAACATGAGATGATATCTGAGTCAATGTAATAAGGAAGTCCCTCTGCTTTAACCCTAACAAAAAAGTAAACTGAAGTTAACTAATATTATTTTTTTAAAAATTGTTCTCTTTCATTACCAAACCCATTGTTGTCCCGTGGGAACTCTCATTCTATTTTATAGAATGGAGGTGGATCCTATTAATGAATTGTGAATAAAAGCCAATTTGATTTATGACTAAATTGGTTGCAATTTTGTCATTTGACTCATATCTTCGTTGTCTTTGCAGCCACCCTTTCCACACTTAGAGCTATTTCCTACAGTGTCTCCAACGCACATGTCTTTTATGCCTCCACGCCTCTGCCTCCCTGCTTAGCGCTCCTCTTGTTCCTTTTTTGCTAGTACAACTCATCCATTTAGGACCAAGTCCACGTGCGCGGCCACCTCTGTGCTGGTCACAGAGGCTTGCCTGCTCCCCGGGGCTTTCACATGGAAGCAACTTCATGGGTTTGTTTCCTGCACCAGATAGAACATCTCCTTGTTAATTTCTTTCTCTAGCCTCTAGTTCGAGCCTCAGCAAGGGCATTTTGAATTAGATGGCACCTGCCCATTGTTTTTGGAGACTGTGCTGGTGAGGGGGATCAGGTAGGGACTTTGCTCACCCTTTAACTGCCAGGGCTGCTGGCTGAGCTGAGTGAGGAGTCTCTAAGTGAGAATGTCCCTGTCTTGCCACAAGTTCAGCTGAAAGGGGGAACAGGCTGGGGTAGAGCTGAGAAGAACCAGGCAGCTGCCTCAGGTCAGACAGCAAGGATTCCAGAGTCCAGCCATAGAGGGTTCAAAGCCCAATTTTCTTCTAACCACCTGTGTCAACTTGCGCAAGTTATTTGTTGTCATTGAACCTTGGATTCTTCTTTTGCAAAATGGGGATACTAACCCTCACTTCCAAGGCTGTGGCGAGGAAGAAAGAGGATAGCATACGCCAGGCTTCAGGCACATGGCTGGGCAGGGGCTGCCTGATCCTCTAACCAGAACTTCAGAATCAGGACTTGGTGCTTTATCTCTGCAGGTTCCAGGAGTGGCTCACTCCTAATTTTCTGACAATAACAGAGGACAGCAGTCTGCAAGGGGAACTGGAAGCATGCATTTCACCCAGGCTGGTTTCAGCTAAAAACCTAGACCTCAGACAGGAGGGAGGAAAAATTATTAAAGGATTAAATCCAGAATAATCCTATAAGCCCCAGGAGGCTCAGAAAGCAATAAGCCATGGACTTAAAATCTGATCTGTGAAGTCACGGGGGTGGAATCGACATCCAAATGCAGGGAGTGGGTTTCCAGTGTGCAGTGTGGTCAGATCTTTTCTAAAATATGGCCTCATTTTGGCCACTTGGACAGCATTTTTTTCCTCATCTTGTCATGGTTTTTAATAACAAGGAGCGAGCTGTAGGAGTGGGGGAACTTTTGCTAAGATTCCACAAAAATAAAAATTTAATTAAAATACACAAGTCGTGAGATTCCATCCTTGTAAAGTGAGACATCTTGGGACTCTGCCCCGAGCAGAGCTTGCTCCCTGGGGTCCCAGGTTCACACCGGCTCCTCCTTGGGCCCTGTTGGAGGAGACACAGCCTGATTTGCTGTGTGTTGCTGGTTGCGTGAGGAGGCATCTTCCGGCTCCTCCTCTGAACTCTCTCTGGGGTGAAGCAGATCCCCGGTGTCCTGTTCAGAAAGGCCAGGAGGGTCATGGGGCTAGAGTGGGGGCTGTTTTATGGGACTGGAGGCAGGTTCCTGCATGTGAGCTCCAGGAGGGACGGGGTGTCCTGGGATTTGGGGGAAGAAAATATAGTTTCCAATTTTTCTCAGGAAAGGGGCAGGGAGGAGGGAGAGAGAAGCACTGGAGATTTAGAGCTAGGGATTCTTGCATTCTGGTCCCCATGATGTACAACTAGCTGGGCCACATGAACAACTCACTTCTCTGTGGGTCTCAGTTTCCCCATCTGTAAAATGAATTGAGGCTAGATCAGGGATTTTCCAAGCACACATTGAGAAGTCTTAAGAATCTCATAAAACCTCCTCGGGTCTTCCCAGGGGTCTCTGAGGGTCAAGGTTCCCCTCCTCTGGCCCCCTCCTTGCTTCCTTTTCTCCATTTCACAGATTGGGTTTTGTTTGAACAAAGGGTGCCGAGGCTGAAAATGCTTGAATCCTCTGAGGACCTTTCTCGTTGGAACAGTCTGTGATCTGCCATTCAGCATCTGGCCCCAGCCTCCATCTGGCAGCGCTTGCCTTGCTCTGGTGCAGGAGGACCTCGGCCCCTCCCACTACCATCTCTTTCCCTTTTCTCTGTTTTCTGAGTCAGGCCTCTCTTTCGACAATTTGACGAAAGTTTCCAATCTTCTCCTTAGAAAACACTTATAGGACAAAATATATACCGATTGAGTATGTCTTATCTAACATGTTTGGGACCAGAGGTGTTTGGGATTTTTTCCCCCCAATTTTGGAAGAGTTGTGTATACAGAGTGAGATATCTTGGGGATGGGACCCAAGTCTAAACACGAATGCATTTACGCTTATATATACCTCATATACATTGGCCAACCATAATATTATTCAATATTTTTAACAATTGCGTGAAACAATGTTTCGTGGTATGGACTTTTCCATTGTGGCAATAGGTTGGTGCCAAAAAGTTTTGGATTTGGAACATTTTGGACTTCAGATTTTTGAATTAGGCATGCTTCACGTGTACATACTGTACAATATAACTATTAGAGTATCAATATCCCTTTTGGGAAAGAGACTGTCTGTGAGAAAATGATTCAATGGGGCCATGAGCCCCAGGGCCAGGTATGAATGTGGAGGCAGAACTGGGAGAACTGTGGGCCTCTGGATATGAAGATAGTGCTCTGTATAAGAAAAGGCTAATTCTGTGGACCTTCTCCCTATCCTGCAGGTACTTCCAGTGTTTGGCTCTGGCCCAATCCAGACTTGGAAGTCACCTCTTCCCTATGTCTTTAATCCCTAAAACTGTCTCTGGTCTGAGCTCCTCCCATATCCCAAATCTCATTCGTGTTATTTTTTCTCAAACAGAAGATTCCAGGGCTGAGGACTTCACCCCTCACACACAGTCTTCTCTAGCTCACTCTGAGATGTGATCCAGACATTTCCATGGGAACTTTCTGGGCTGTTCTGACTATGGGGTAAGCTTGGCATTCTGCATCTGGTTGAGTTCTCTTCCCCCTCAGGACTAGGTACCTGTCCCAAGAGAATAAAAGTCTACTGCCACCCCCATCCCTTCCTCCCCACTCCTGAGGACATGTTCCTCCCAATGACGTAATCTCTGGCGCAGGGTCTCAGCTGGAAGGAGCAGCCGTGGGTCACCCGCTGCAGCTAGCTCTAGCCTGGGAGCTGCCACCACTCTGTCCTAGGCCTCAGCTCCTGCGGGATTTATTGCTACCCGCTTTTGTTGGATCTGACAACTACAGAAAGTTGGAGAAAGGATTTTGAATTTGTCCCAAGGAAATAATTCAAAAGAAGAAAAGCATTACAGGCAAGATGGTGTCCTGTGGTATGAGAGTGACACTGATCAGCATCAACCTAGAAGTCTAATAATGAGAATAATCAACAATTGCCCTGCATTTCACATTTCTTCCCTGTACCTTGCAATTACCCTGGCAGCTGGGTAAGCACTTGGCCCAAGTTTATAAAATGAAGCAGAGCTAGACTTTGAACCTGAGATCTTTTGACTGTATCTCTATGGTGATATTCCTTCCACTTGATTTTATCACTTGCCTTACACAGCTTAAGTTTGCTAAAAAATGCCTTTTTTTTTTTTTTTTTTTTTTGGTCAGTGACAGGGTTCAAACCTAGGCTCTCATGAGTGTTAAGCCTGCACTCTACAACCCAGCTACATCCCCATTTCCCAAGAAATCAAACTGTCATTGATTGCTGGCTTACTGTGTGCCAGGTACTGTGCCAGGCATGCTACAGATGTATAAATATGAGCACATATGTATGCTCAGCAGACCTTTCTCCAAGCTCTGTGAGATGGACGTTATTTTAAAGATGAGGAAACTGAGACTCAGAGTGTGTTATTTCTCCAGAGTCACAGATGCACTTTCACGTTTTGTCTAATTATTGTAATTAACAAAGCAATGAATTGCATCCTGTTTCCATCTTTTTTCTTTTTAAGAATTATTTCCCTTAGAATAAACCAAAATGGGGCTGGGGATATAGCTCAGTTGGTAGAGTGCTTGCCTTACATACACAAAGCCCTGGGTTCAATCGCCAACACCACTAAAAAAAAGAAAAAAAAAAAAAGAATAAACCAACTCTGAACCTCAGTCTCTTTTTTTACAGTTATTGTTTTGTTGGGTTGTGCTAAGATGAGATATCCTATGTAAGAGCAACTGGCAAAGTAAGCAACATATAATAAGTCTCAGTTGATGTGGATTTCCTGTCTTCCTTTCAAAACCCTTGACAGCAGGCATAGTAAATGGGACTCATTGTTTTGTTTAACAAGATGACTCTGGAATGGGTGAATGCTTAACATGGACACAGGTGGCCCAGAGTTGGCAGCGTAAAGGAATACAGGGGACACAGAATTAAGTCTGCAGAGTCCTCACCTGGCTAAGACAGACAGCAAGATAGTTTTCTAATGCTACTGTCAAGTCCTGCATTTGAATTTTAAAAATCACTGACTCAAGTCCACAACAGTGGGTGAATAGGTTTTCCTTGCAGTTCATGGGACATAGAAGGGTTTTAGTCACACACAAGGTCAGAATGAATCATCTGTGAGATATGTCCATTAAAATGCTAATGGCATCTTGAGTGGGAATAATGGACAGTGTCCATCACTCAGGAGGAAATAGTTCTGTTGCAAGACCACATCTAGAGTGTTGTGAGCCATTCCAGGCACCATATTACAGGAGGGACATTGATCTATTGAGTATAGACAGAGGAAGGGGGAAGGGTCTGGAAATAAATGGAGGCTGGAGGAACAAAGATGTTGGACCATATATTAGTTATTACTTGACATGTAACAAATTATACCCAAACTTAGTGGCTTAAATAAAACCCCAGACACTTATTATCTCCTGGTTCCTGTGGGTCTGAAATCTGGGTGTGGCTTAGTTGGGTCCTCTGCTTAGGGTCTCCCAGGGCTGCAACTAGGGGTGTTGTCATCTTACCTTAACCAGGGAGGAGGATCTACTTTGAATTCACTCTCATGACAGTTGGCCATCAGATCCTTGCCCTGTAGGTCTCTCCATTAGGGCAGTTCACAATATAACAACTGACTTCTCCCAGAATGTGGGCTCAGAGAGAGGAAGAGAGTGAGACAAATGGAAATCACTGTCTTTTGGAAAGCTAAAATGGAAGTGACATCCCATCACTTTTACCCTGTTCTTCCTTTTCTTTTTTTTTTTTTTTTTTTTTTTGATATCAGGGATTGAACCCAGAGTGCTTAACCACTGATATATCTTTAGTCCTTTTCATTTTTTATTTGAGACAGGGTCTTGCTGAGTTGCTTGGGGCCTTGCTAAGGTGCCAAATCTGGCATCAAACTTTTGATCCTCCTACCTCATCCTCCTGAGGTGTGCAGCATTGTTACCTGGCTGCCCTGTTCTATTTTTTAGACGAGAGCCCTGAGATTTAGTTCACTCAAAGGGAGTAGAGATTATACAAGGATGTGGGCATAGCAAATGGGACTCATCTCTTAAAGGTTGCCTAGCCCAGCCAGGAGAAGAGCATTTGAGATAGAGGTGAAGACAGAGTACCAACTCACTCTTTGTTAAGAAGGGTCACTTATTGCTGGGCCCAGTGGTGCATGCCTATAATCCCAGCAGCTCCAGGAGGCTGAGATAGGAGAATTGCAAGTTCAAAGCCAGCCTCAGCAATGGTGAGGTGCTAAGCAACTCACTGAGATCCTGTCTCTCCATAAAATACAAAATAGGGCTGGGGATGTGGCTCAGTGGTCGAGTGCCTCTGAGTTCAATCCTTGGTACCCCACCCCTAAAAAAGGAAGGGTCTCTTGTTGCAGACGTGCTGACTGCATCACCCAAGGGTACACATGCATGGAAAAATGTCAGGGAGGCCAGTCAGCTGGAGTGTCAATTAGAACTCCCCAATAATGGAAAGGACTCCCTGTGTAGATAGTGAGCTCTCTATCTCTGGTATTGTCTAAGCAGAAGCTAATGCTTAGGTAAAACCAGGCAAGTGGTGAAGGTTCTGGTTTGGATGGCAGGCTAGACCATGTGTTTCCAACTCTAAGAGCCTGATTTTCTGCCATTTGGACTTTCAGGTATTTGCAGTTCAGGAATGATTACTGATGTAATTGTTACTCAATCTTGGCAGAAACTATTTAAATAGCAAGCTTTTCAGCTTTTTAAAAATAGGATTCAATTTTTAGCTGGGTGTGGTGGTGCACACCTGCAATTCCAGGTACTCAGGAGGTTGAGGCTGGAGGATGGCAAGTTTGAGTCCAGACTTAGCAACTAAGTGACATTATTTGAATGTCTCAAACATTCAAATAAAAATAAAAATAATAGCTGGGGAATGTAGCTCAGTGGTAAAGCACCAACCAGTACTGCAAAAGATAAAGTAAAAAAAAAGAAAAGAAAAAGGATTCAATTTACAAAGTGGTAGGTAAGGGGTAGAACTACCCTTTGTTGAGTTCCTGTGATAGGCCAGGCACTGTGTCATTGGGTAATTGTGACAGCCATCACATCTTCTGACAAGGAAAACCAGGCTGAAAGAGGTGAGGTGATAGGCTCAGGTCACACTTCTGGGCAGCAGCTGAGTTGGAACTTCAACCTGGTTAACTAGGTATGAAGGCGAGCATGGTCGGAACAAGGTAAGAGCTTTGGACCTCTCCTGGGTGGGCAGCAAGGCCCTAAGTCAGATGGTTCAGGCTCTTAGGGACTGCACAACAGTGAGTGAATAGCCATCATTCACTTCTGTCGACTTGATCATGACTTCTAGCATCAGGCCAGCCCCAGTCTAAGGAGGTGCCCTCTCTTGGGTCCCTGCAGGCCCTTGGACTTGGATTCTTTGGCAGCATTGCTCAATCTGAACTTTCCTCCCTTCTGGTCTCGCCTATGGCCCCTGCTAGACCACAAGCTCCTCTTTAGCACAGAGTATGTCCCAATTTGTGGCCATCTTCATGGTTTTTAGAACATAGTAGGTCCTCCTAAAATATTGACCCAAGACAGTTAGCCAAGGCTGGGAGGACACTGTGGGTTCATTTCATGTGCTTCACATTCTCCTCGCCATGTAATACTGTCCTTTGTTGTGAGGAATTTGACTGGTTTAACTTGTCCTCAGTTCCATCTGCTGGTCATTTTCCCTGGCTTTCTCATTTCACATTGTCCAGTAAACTGGCCTGTGAGGTTTATTCATTTATTCAGTCTAAACTACACAGAATGTAGTTTAGACTGACTTCACAGAGACCCCCCAAGGTAATCTTGTCTCCTATAACAGCTAAGACCCTCGGTTAATATGGTAGCTCCAGAGTAATGGGGGCCCAGGCTGCTTCTTTCCTATTGATCCACCATCCCTGAGCATTGCTTTTTTTTTTTTTTTTTTTGGTCACTCAGCCACCCATAGAGTGGTGTCCTTATCTGCATGGTTCCAGACAGATCTCTACTACCTCTGCATTCATATTCCAGGTGGAAGAAGGGGTGTAGGAAAAGCTCTGACTTCATTTTTGATGGTTGACTGCAGGCAGCTTTAAGCTCCACCCCTCTCTTTCTGAGAAGCCAATGAGAAATCCCAGGTCCTCCCTCCTTTGGCACCTGCAGGAAGTTCAAACTGCACAGGAACTCTCACTCCAGCCTCATCCCCCAACCACCTCAAAAACCTTAGGCCAGTCCCTGTTCTCTCTTCTTCCCAGAGAGCCTCATTATGTGAGTAAATAAACTATTCATCCTCTTTTTGGTATGTGTGTAGTGTGGTCTGCCTTGACATTTGAACCCAATTTTGGGTGGGGTTCCATTATGTCTTTGCAGCTGGTCACAAAACAAAAGGGAAATGGGCAAAGCTCTCATTGCCTAGAAGGAACGCATGGCATTTCTGCTTGCTTCCCATTGGTCATCACAGAGTCACGTGAGGAGCTAATGAGCCATACCTAAGCTGCAAGGGAGGCTGGAAAATGTAGTGTCTACTGGGCCTCCATGGGCTCAGCTGAAATTCTAGGGTTTGTTGCTAAAGGAAGAAGGGGAGAATGATACTATCAGTCACATCACCAGTTTACAGATGCAGAAAAGATACTTAGGTTAAATAAATTGCTCAAGATAACACAGCCAGAATTCCATATCCATCAGCCCTGTGCTATTGCAGAGAGACGTGCCACTTGTCTACTAAAAGTCATCCCCAGCAAACTATTCTCCTTGAGGGCAGGGCATGTGCCTTTCCTTTCTGGTAGTAAGTGCCCAGTCAGCACTGGTTGTTATTGTGAGAGAAAAGTACCAGAGATTCACAGCTGCTTCTGTAGCGTTTCTGGAGTATCACACTCACTTGGGAGCAGGCCCTGGGTTTCTGGATGGGTGGGAGGACTGTGGGTGAGGAACAGGAGCAAAGGAAAGCAAAGGCAGGCTGATTTGTTTCTGCCATTCTGCACAGCCCTGTGTCGGCACCGGTCATAGTACAAGCTGCATTAAAGTTTCATCATCTATTTCTGTTTCTGTCCCTTTCCCTAGACTGGAATTGTCATAAGTGTTCTGTAGGGGCAGCACTTGGTCCAGTGCCTGGCATGTGACAGGCATCTTACAAATGACTGTTGACTCCCTGAGTCAGTGAACTGAAGAAGTGGGGGTTGAAGAAAGGATGGGGACACAATCAGGGATTAGAAGGATGTCACATCAGTTTTACCGCAGCAATGCTCTATGACAACCTGCCCCAGACACTGGCTAACAACTGTGGTTCACATGTTTTCTCCACACACGACTCTGTGGGTTGGCTGGCTCTGCTGGGGCTCAGCTGAACTTGGCTTCAGGAGGTGTTCAGGTATGCTTTATGCATTTCTTCATTTTCTGGGGCAAACTGCTATTTGGGGCATGGGTCCTTCTGAGGGTAAATGGCAGAAGCAGAAACATATGGTGCCCCTTCAGGCTTTGGCTTAGGACTGGCATTCTGTCACTTCTGCTCCTATTCCATTGGCCAAGACAGGTCATATGGCCAAACTGAGATGGGGAAATAAATTCCACCCACTCTTCTACCCCAAGGCCCCAAGATAAGTGAGAGCGAAGAGCTGAATGACAATCTACTACAGTGTACCTAAAGCCCAGAACCTTCTTTATTCCTAAAGTGAGAATCTCCAAAAGTGGTTGCTGTGGTCCTGATGTCACTTTCCCCTTGGGATTTAGAGAAGGAGGCAACAATTATCCCCATTATCCATTGCCCTCTCCTTGTCTTTATTTTTTATTTTATTTTTGGGACCATATAGCAAACCCAGGGCTATATGGTCTTTACTTATTTTGGTACTGGGAATGGAACTCAGGGACACTCAACCACTGAGCTACATCCCCAGTTCTATTTTGTATTTTATTTAGAGACAGGGTCTCACTGAGTTGCTTAGCACCTTGCTGTTGCTGAAGCTGGCTTTGAACTTGTGATCCTCCTGCCTCAGCCTCCCCTGCCCCTGGGATTACAGGTGTGAGCCACTTGTCAGACTCTCTTTATTTTTTATTTTGAGATGGGGTCTTGGTGAATTGCTTAGGACTTTGCTAAGTTACTGAGGATGGTTTTGAACTTATGATCCTCCTGCTTCAGTCTCCTGAGCAGTTGGGATTACAGGCAAGCATTCCCAAACTCAGCCTCTCCTCTTTATTAGCAGAACAACGCAGGTGTTAGTTGGGCACATGATACCCACTAGAGTCCACATTTCCCAGCATTCCTTTGCAGTTCAGTGTGGCCACGGGACTAAGTTGTGGCCATTGGAATGATGCAAAAGTTGCTACAGGCAACTTTTTTTTTTAAATATATATTTTACATTTTTTATTATTTTACATTTATGTGGTACTGAGGATTGAACCCAGTGCCTCATGCATGCTAGGTGAGCACTCTACCACTGCGCTAAAACCCTAGCCCAAAGGCAACTTCTAATGTCTCCCCCACTCTGTCCTTCCTGCCTTGGGCTGGATATAGCCTTACTTGGATGATGAGGAAGCCTTGGCCATGGCCGTGAAGATGAGGCCAGCATTCTAGGGGATACTGGAGAACACCGTGGAAGGAATCTAGATGTCCACACAAGCTCTTGGAGTTTGCCCTGGTTGTCTGCCCAGCCCTGAACCAAACATAAGAAAATAATACAATTCTTATTTGTTCTAGCATCTTAGCTTGTTGTGCCTTAGCCCCTAAAGGTTAAATAAATTGATTTAACCAAAATGTGGTTTTCCTTTGCCAAATTGAGAGAGGATGGATTAAAAAAAAAAAGTTGTGAACTACAAAAAGTAGTCAAGGGAATCCAAAAAATGAGGCATAAACCAATCAAGTTTATCATGGCAATGCCTCCCTTCACCGTGACCATGATCAGGGCAGTCTAATCGGGGGCTAGAAATTTGGAGAATATGAAATTTAAAACAATAATGACAAAGAATGGTAAAAATTTAAATGGTACAACATTTATATACATAGCATATGTGCCTCTGAATTGACAGAAAACAAAGGGATTTGGCTCTTCCAACAGGAGCTTTCAGAGGGCCTGTTGTTAATATCGCCCTCTTCGTGATTCATAGATGGAAAATCAAAGTTGGTTTGAGGGTGCGTTTCAGGGCCTTGCATGAGGCAGCCAAAGTGCCAGAGCTCCGTGTCCTATTATTCGTGACTCACCCCATGGACTTGCACCATTTTCATGCTCACCTTGTAGAATTTCCAACTAGTACAGCTTCGTGGTCACTTTATGGCGTTTCTTACTCCCCAGTTCTCAGGCTGCTTCTCTCCAACCAGCATCATCTTATTTCCTGCCCTTTCTGACCTGGGCTTATGGCCATGCTGTTTCTTCCTTGACAAGGACCAGGAAAGTTACCCCAAGCTCCCTGGAATTATTCTTCTTAATTCTGGGTTTAGTTCAGAGTGACTTGTGTCATCCCTAGGTCATTGCCAGGGAGTCCGGTGATGAGTCCAACAAATAACCTGTGACCCCATATTTCCCAGAATCCAGTGGGAATTTGATATTTGTAAATCCCAAAGTCTCACAATTCCCTTAATTATACAACATCCTTTGCTTCCACAGGAAGAAAAGGAGGAAGGGACCAGGCGTAGTGGCGCACGCTTGTAATCCCAGCGGCTTGGGAGGCTGAGACAGGAGGAGTGTGAGTTCAAAGCCAGCCTCAGCAAAATCGAGGTGCTAAGCAACTCAGTGACACTCTTCCTCTAAATGAAATACAAAAATAGTGCTGGGGATGGGGCTCAGTGAGTGAGTGACCCTGATCAGGTTCAATCCCCGGTATAAAAAAAAAAAAGGAATGAGCTACTGATACAAATAAACAGTTGGATTAAACTCAAAAGTATTATGCTGAGGGCCAGGGGGTAGAGGGCTAGTAGATGGCTCAGTGTTTGGGTGCATCTGAGTTCAATCCTCAGTACCAATAACTAAATAAATAAATAAATAAATAAATAAATAAATAGTGGAATCAGATAATCTAGCAAAGAGGAGGGTGGAGGAAGGAGAGAGGAGGTCAAAGGGTTCTGCCTCAATAAGCGATTTGAGATTCCAAGCATGGAGCTTTTTTTCCACACTATACTTTCTGGAAACACCTACATCCACTCATTGTGATGAGCTCACCCTTCTGTTGGCAATGACTGCCTCTTCTCTTGGCTCCGTCTGGGCCACACCAACATTTCTGCAGGAGGAATAAGACAGTAACAGGAATCTCATTTTTCTCCTTAAAATAATACCTCTCTGTTCTGCCAACAAGCAGGGAGCTGCTCCTGCCAGCCGTCCTGTGGGAAGCCTGCTCCCAATCCGGTAGGATTAGTCTGATGCTGGCTTCCCAGCAGCCCCCAGCAGCCAAGGCAGCCCTCAGGTGACCTTGAACTCCTGGCTGCAGGTCCCTTGGTATCTTGCTCATCCCTTGTGTATGTTAGGGGGCAATCACTTACCTCCCTGTCTGCATGCCAGTCTCTCCAGTGCAGAGGGGTGCTCTTCTCACCAGCCTCGGCTTCCCCTAGCTGGTGGCTCCTCCCTGGCCTCTCTCTAGTACCTATGCAATTTCCTACAAGGAAAGAATCATTGGAAAAACCATTTTGAACAGGAAGAATTTAATTTAAATTTTTTTTCTTGCAACTAGCTTTCCCCTTTTTTACAGAAAAAAAAGAGAGAGAAAAAAAAGTCCTCATTTGCCTAAAGGTCTGAATGCCTGGAAATTTCTTCCCTGTGTGCACATTACCCATTTCCTGGCTGCAGGGATGGAAGGACTCAGAGAATTTGAAGGATATTAAACAGATTCATAATGGACCCAGCAATATAAACATGTCTCAAGTACAGACAGAAATGCCACAAGCTCCTATCTGGTTTAATGTAAAACATACACCAGTTGTGTCCGTGTTCCCATTTTACAAATAAACAAGGTGGGGATATGGGCTCACAATTCTCCCTGGGGATCCAGGTGCCTCCGTTCATTGCAATTTTGAGGCTTCTCTTGCCCACAAAAGACTCAGAAAAGAACGCTTAATGTAGCTTCGAAGATCAGTGCCAAAAGGCACAGCAAATGTGAGGCCAGACCAAATGGTCTGCAGCGATTCCCAGTCTTTGTGGTTGTGTCCTCAGTGCCTAGGGGATCAGGGGCCCCTCAGAGGAAATTATCCGGCAGCAGGATGTACACAGTCTGAAGCATTGGGAGCTTGGGTTCAAATCCTGCTTCTGTCCCCACTGCCAGCAGGACTCCAGGCAACGCCCCCACCTCTCTGCCAACAGGTGGGTTTTCTCATCTGTGGAATGGGTTAGCAATCCCAGATCAGTGGATGTCACCACAAGACTTCTAATGCCCTCCATGAGGCAAGGGGGTGAATGACCCAGGTTAGGAGATACATGATCTCAGGAATGGCCATTTTCCTGTTTTAATTCAAAATCAGTGTTTCCAGACACTGATTCCTTTAAATCCAGAGCTGGAGGGACTGTGTCACTGTCAGAAAATCTAAAAATCTTGAGGAAGAGCATGGATTCAAAGGTCAAGGTGACTAATTTTGCCCCATAACTTGTCAGTTTGGAGTCAGAAGCATTAGCCAGACCAGTGAGCTGGCTGGATTGACTGGAGGGGTCAAAATGTTACTCCTGCTGGTCATTCCAGCAGGGACCCAGCCCATATTTGCACAGGGAAGGAGGAGATTACAGGGGAGACGAATTTTCTAATCCTCCTGTGTCATGGGTTCCTCATGTGCTGAACAGGGACAAATAGAAGGCCCCTCAGAGGAGATTGTGAGGATGATATGCTCTCACCACATGGAGAGCTTCAGGCAGTGCTGGCCCCAGCCAGTGTTCTCCAAGTGTACACTATTGTTTGCGTCATGTCGGGAATCAACAGCAAAATGTCTGCAGAGAATAAAAGAAATTCCCAGGTGAGAAAACCAAGGCTTGTACTTGGGACCCAATCCATTGAAGGTCATACAAGTCAAACCAGCATTTCCAGGCACTACCGTCACAATAATAATCATATGGGTACCATTTATTGATCCCTTTATCTGTTCCAGGCAAGATGCTAAGCATCACTCACCCTTTATGTAATTAAATCCTTACTATATGCTCTGTGAAGAAAACACATTATCCCCATTTTATAGATGAGAAAGTTGAGTCTCAGAGAGGGAAAGGACTTTGACTGAGATCAGACAGCTGGTGGCTAGATCTGATGTTCTTCTCTAGAATGCTCACTACCCCTTCAGCCAGGCCAGGCATCTGGTTATTTCTTTCTCTGTCCCTCCCTCCCTCCCTCCCTCCCTCCCTTTCTTTCTTTCTTTCTCTAGGAATTGACTCCAGGGGCACTTAACTACTGAGCCACATCTCCAGCCCTTTTTATTCTTTATTTTGAGGCAGTTGCTTGGGGCCTTACTAAATTGCTGAGGCTGGCTTTGAACTTATGATCCTTATGTCTCAGCCTCCAGAGTCGCTAGGATTACAGGTGTGTGCCACCACGCTGGGCAGCATCTGGTTCTTGATTCTTGGCTCAGACTCCAAGGCTCCCCATGGTCTCACCAGGGCCTGGGTGTTCAGTCTCACTCAGTGAGGGGGATGATGCACGATGGCTTTAAGCTCAGCCCTGGGTTGTCCATGTTGGTGTCACTATGTCTCCCCAGGTCCCCTTGCCTGGCACTACATTTTTCATTGTGCTCAGAGCTGTTTCCCTCCAGGTTTTTGGCCACACTCTTGTCTAAGGCTCTAAGAATTCTCTGTTTTCAGATAATAAATAACAAGTTTCTCAAGTCTTCCAGAGATGTGGGAAGGGAGACGCTTAGCAGCTCTCAAGCCTGAAGAGACCTTGGATCTTACCCAAGAGTTCCTGGCATCCTGGTTCATCTGTCCCCAAAGACATCTACTCTCCTACTTCTCTGATCTGCTGGCATGTAAATTATCCCCAATTCTTCCTAGGGAAAATAGAAGGGAGGAGTGGAGAATCAGAGAAAGAGAAAGTGAGGAAAGAAACGCCAAGACCCTGGGGAGAAAAGAATAAACGCTTACTCACTCTCACCTCATAGTTTAGAGCATAGCTTCAGGAGTGGCCCCTGATTGGTGTGTTCAGCCATCTGAGCCCAGGGCTGGATTTCTCCTGCCATACTGCCTTCATAGGGCCAAAGATATGTGGCTACTTGCAGGTCGCATCCCCCTCTGTACCATGCTGTGCATGACTGGGATCCTGGGGTTCCCTGCCCCTATGGCTCTGAGCCCTTTTCCAGGATCTGCATGGGCCTCTCCCTGGACTCTATCTTCCCCAAATGCCCCAGGTGTGCACCTCTGGGTTCACAGCTGTTTGTAGGAGGACTGTGGGTTAGGCATGAGGGCTGGGGCTTCCTCATGAATCTGCATGAAGCCCTTGCCAGGCAGGATGGAGCTGGTGGGGGAAGAGAGGAAGGGAATGAGCCAAGGGTAAGAGCCAAAAGCTGCTTTTCCCCATGCTGTGGTGTTCCATGCTGAACTCCAAGGAGTCCAGGGCCTCTAAATTCAAACTGGCCTTCTGGACATGATAGAATATTAGTCAAGGTTGGAGGATGAAACAAATTTAAATTTTGTAAACTTGATTTTTAGCTCTATAGTGTTTAGGCACATGTAGGTGGACCGCCATCTGTATTCTTTATTTTTATTTTATTTATTTTATTTTTTTTTAGGACTAGGGATTGAACTCAAGAGCACTCAACCACTGAGCCACATCCCCAGCCCTATTTTGTATTTTATTTAGAGACAGGGTCTCATTGAGTTGCTAAACGCCTTGCCCTTGTTGAGGCTGACTTTTACTTTAGGGCCCTCCTGACTCAGCCTCTTGAACCTCTGGGATTTCAGGTGTTGCACCACCTCTCCAGCTCTCCATCTGTATTCTTGCCCCAGGCCCTGCGATTGTTGGGGATTGTCCTGGTTTCCAAATTCTTTTATTCCCCCCACAGATATCATCTCATTTAGTCCCCAAGTAATCCTATAAGCTGGGTATACAGTAGTCCCCCACTTTGTCCATGAGGGATGTGTTCTAAAACCCCCAATGGGTCTTGAAACTGATGCCTAAATAGGATAGGACCAAACCTTATATACACTGTGGTTCTGTTCTATACATACTTACCTATGATTAAGTTGAATTTATAAATTAGACACAGTAAGAGATTAATAGCAATAACTAGCAATAACAGAACAATCATAACAGTGTACTATAATAAAAGTTATTTAAAACTTATGGATCATTATTTCTAGAATTTTCCATTTAATATTTTCAGATCATGGTTGACCTTAGGTAACTGAAACCCTGGAAAGCAGGATGGCTATGGGTAAGGAAGGGAAATTGTAATCCTTTTCAGTGACAAATGAAGTCTTGGGGTGGGGCTCAGGGAGCTTGGCTGAGTTTGCATAGCTGGAAAGTGGTATAACTTGGACTTTTTTTTTTTTAATTTTTTTAGAGAGAGAGAGAGAATTTTTTAATATTTATTTTTTAGTTTTCAGCGGACACAACATCTTTGTTTGTATGTGGTGCTGAGGATCGAACCCTGGCCGCACGCATGCCAGGGGAGCGCGCTACCGCTTGAGCCACATCCCCAGCCCCATATAACTTGGACTTGAAATCAAACTCTCCAACCCACATCTGGCTTTTCCTACTCTACTGTCCCTACCCCCCTTTCCCCCTTCCTCCTGTCCTGTCCTGAGGACTTCCTTCCCTTGAGGAGGTGACCTCCGTGGGTGCCTAGGTTGAGTGATCAGCCAGGTGGAAAGGGGCATACTCAGGCTGGGAAATCCAATAGGACAGACTCACCCCAGAGGAGGGGCCCTACCCTGAGGGCAACCAAGGAGAGCTCAGAAAGAAAGGAAAATGAGACCTTGTTGCTCATCAGATTGGCCGTTCCTGACAGCTCCTGTTTCAAAACCATAACCTCATCAGGAGGCCCCCCTCTCAAATCTCCTTTCTCGTAACAAACTAGAGTTTTCCATTGTAGACAAAGAAAGAAATGTGGCTCTAATCTCCTTTGTTCCATGATTTCATCTTCTCTCTCTCTCTTGGGGGGGCGGGGCTCCAGGCAAATAGTCGGGAGGGAAGGTGGGGCGGGAGGAGAGTCAACACTCTCCTCTCAGGGGTCTGTGGGGGTCATGGGGGCTTTAGAAAGGAGAGGAGGAGCTGGAAGGGGATAGTCCCGCCCTTTCTCAGCAGCCAACAGAGTTGGAAACCTGGGAGTTTTCTCTGAGGCCACCCTCTGCTTCCCTGCTCCCAGGCCCACATGCCACTGATTTCATCCTCCTGCCTCTGTCCCCAGTAATCCATCATGGATACTCGAGCTGCCTGAGCGTATCCTCATCATTTCCCACTGGATTCTGCAACACCTCCCACAGTGGCCTCGGAGTCCAGCACTATCTGCCATGGGCTCTCTTCCACCAGCAAGTCTCCTCCTGGCCACCCCTCAGGGGCTCTGCACTACCTTCAAGATAAAGCCCAGGCTCCAGCATGACACCCTAGGCCCTCCTTTGTCCTCTCTCTGCCTTTTCTCCAACTCAGTGGTCACAATGTCTTCTTGACACCTTTACTATTTATTACCCCCACACTCCTTACGGTGCTGTCCTGGCCTCTACAAACACACACACACACACACACACACACACACACACACTGCTTGGACTACCACTTCTTGGGGTTTCTCTAGTCTCCTGTGATTATTTCTATCATGTACACTTCCCATTTATTTTCCCTCAACCATCTACTTATCTCTCACCCACTAAGCACCTTGAGGGGTGGGTATCCCCACATTTTTATGTTTTTCTTTCTCAGGTCCTACTGAAGCTCTTAGCCAAGCAGCCCTACCCTGGTTTCCAAGTGCTTGGGGAAGCCTGGAAAGCTGTAGTGTCCTAAACTCACCTACCATCTCTCAGTCTTTCCTGCTGCCCAGCATGACCTGAATGCAGAGCCCTTCTTTCCTTCCATCTAAAGATGGCTGACCAACACATGCGCATTGGCCCTTCCTACCTCCTCAACCAAAATCCCCAAAAGAAGAGGATTTTTTTTCCGCAAAGGTATAAATGCACAAGATTAGGAAGATAGGAGAAGAGGCAACATATAACAGGAATTTGGAAACTTGAGAGAAGGCGGATGGAATGGAATGGAGAAAGCTCAATCTTGTATAAGCCACAGGGAAAGTTGGGAACCAGCCTGATTTTCATTACCTGAATCCCCAAACTCTTGGGAATGGTGGCATTGGGAAGCTCTAGAAACTCTGGGGAAATGTGTGAGGGGGACTCTGAACTGCTAGTGGCGCATGACTTCTCAGGCCCTTTGATAAGTGAGCATATTTATTGGGACTCTCCAGGAAAGGAATTCACTAGGCAGTATTTTCAAAATATATTTACCCATAAAACTTTTTTCCTACTTTTTTTTTGTATCAGGGATTGAACTCAGGGGCACTTGACCACTGAGCCATATCCCCAGCACTTACTTTGTATTTTATTTAGAGACAGGGTCTCATTCAGTTGCTTAGTGCCTCACTTTTGCTGAAGCTGGCTTTGTACTCAGGATCCTCCTGCCTCAACCTCCCAAGCCCCTGGGATTACAGGCATGTGCCACCACACCAGGCTTTTTCTACATTTTAACATCTTGAGGAACACAGCTTGGGTAATACCATTAAAATTTGTCTGGGAAAGAGGGTGGTGGTATGTATCAGAGGTCTTTACTCAGATCAGCTAAATCCAATAACTCAGGGAGTCACATTTACTCATTAATAGTGGGTTTGTTAAATACCTACTATGTGCATTAGGCATGGTGGCATACACCTGTAATCCCATCTGCTAAGGAGGCTGAGGCAGGAGGATCACAAATTCAGTAATTTTACAAGGCCCTAAGTAACTTAGTGAGACGCTGTCTCAATATAAAAAATAAGAAGGGTTGGGGATGTGGCTTAGTGGTTACATGTCCCTGGGTCAATCCCTAGTACCCCAAACAAAACAAAACAAAAATATCCAAACCAACAACAAGAGCAACAACAAACCACTATGTGGGAGGCTATGTGTGTTGAGGAAACCAAGAACAAGACCATCCTGTTCCCACCCTTAGGAAACTGACCTCCAGTGAGAGAGTAATCAACTGCCTGTCTCCATGTGGTTCTATTCAGGTAGCAGAAGAATCCAGTCCTGTCCTGTTCTTCTACAGAACCATCTTTCTATAGAATATTCAGGAAAAGCAGCTCTATCTCCATGGGCTGTGGCTCAGTTCATGGTCTTTGCATCTCTCCCTAGTGCTCCCCTGCCTCCACCTTCTATCTGGCGATGGCTTACAATTGACAGACTTGCACTCCACGTTTGGGGCAATGTGGGGTTTCCAGACAGGCACCACTTAAGATGGAATATCATCCATTGCTAGACCATGGATAAGCAGGCTCTTTCTGTCAAAGGCCAAATAGTAAATATTTTAGGTGCTGTGGGCCAAGAGCAAAATCAAGATTATTATGTATAGATTTATATAACAAAATAGAAAACAAATTTCCATAATTTTTTATATTAACAAAATTCAAAACATAATAATTGAGTACTTTTTAATAATTCAAGTAAACTAATGAGAAGAGTGGAATTATTTGGGGGATATAACATTTTGCTTAATTGAGGTTTGCATTTATAAACTGTCTATCCACATATCAAAATGCCCAAAGCAATTAACTTATAAAGTTCATTGGTATTGGTTCTAGAGATTCCAGTTCCTTATTGCTCTGGCAAGAGAAGTATGTCATGTTAGGATTGCATGGGGGAGCAAAACTTCTCACCTCTCAGCCAGGAAGCAAAAGGAAGAGCAACAGGCCGGGATCCCACAATTTCTTTAAGACTTTCTCTCAGTGATCTAAAGATCTCCTACTAGGCCCTCTCTCTCTCTCTCTCTCTCTCTCTCTCTCTCTCTCTCTCTCTCTCTCTCTCTTTTGGTGCTGGGGACTGAACCCAGGGCCTTAGTGCATGCAAACCAAGCACTCTACCAACTGAACTATATCCCCAGCCCTAGGCCCCATGTCTTAAAGGCCTTCTTACCTCCCAACAGTGTCATACTAGAGACCAAGACTTTAACACATAGACTTTTGGGAGACACTAAACCATTGCAGCGGTTAGTGTAGGTTTCCCTATCCATTTGCAAACATTCATCTATAAAAATTATTCTTACTTCACAGGCCTTACTGAAACAGACAATAGACTATGGTTTATTGACTTTTGGTGTTTTAGTCCATTTTGTGTTCACTATAACAGAATTATCTGAGACTGGTTAATTTATAAACAATAGAAGTTTTTTTGACTCATGGTTCAGAAGGCTGAGAAGTCCAAGATCAAAGGGCTGCTTCTGGTGAGGGCCTTCATGTTGTATTATCCCATGGCAGAAGGCAGAGAATAAGAGAACTGGCTCAAGTCTGTCTTCCTCTTCTCATAAAGCCACTGATCCAACCATGGGGGCCCCATCCTCATGACCCCACCTAACCCTAATTAACTCTCAAAGACTTCACCTCCAAATACCATCTACACATGAATTTGTTGATTAAGTTTCTAACATATGAACTGTGGGGAACGCTTTCAAACCACAGCACCTGGCCTAGACAGTTATCCTTGCCTCACTACCTAGCTGTCTAACATAGCCCTGGCCTGTCCTCATGTCACCCCACCAGACCTCTCCTATCTAACTCCCCACCTCCTCCCCACCCCCTCAAGTCTAGATTCAACTCTGAGAACACTGTTCATTTAGTATGTGGAGATTTGAATTTTTTTTAACAGTCTAAGGGCCTTTATTTTTTAATATCTAGCATGCTATAAATTCTTAGGGTACAGGTTCCAGCAGCTCAGGTTCCTTTCCATTGATTCTCTCTCTCTCTCTTTTTGGTACCGGGGATTGAACTCAGGAGCGCTTAACCACTGAGCCACATCCCCAGCCCTATTTTGTATTTTATTTAGAGACAGGGTCTCGCTGAGTTGCTTAATGCCTCGCTTTTGTTGAGGCTGGCTTTGAACTCACAATCCTCCTGCCTCAGCCTCCCAAGCCGCAAGGACTACAGGACCACTGCACCCAGCTCCGTTGGTTTTTCTGGGTGGAGCAGGCTGGTGCTTCTGCTGAACCCAGGCCCCTTTCTCTTTGGCTTCCTTCTTTTTCTGATCATTTTTCTTCACACGTTTCAAGAAGCTGTCTCCGCTCTTAGAGTGCTTAATGGGCTTAACATGCACATTAATTTTCTTGGCAAGAATCTTGCCCTTAACTTTCTTGCCCACAACTATGCACATAGCAGGCTGGGTAACTTTGTAGACTTTCCCAGTATTGCCACAGTAATATTTGTGGGTCATTCCTTTTTGAACAGTAGCCTTCCCCTAATGTCTACTGTATCACCCTTCTTGTAGATTTGCATATATGTGACCAAAGGAATGACTCCATGTTTTCTAAAAGGTCTAGAGAACATCTATCAGATTCCTCTCCTCTTTCCCTTTGTGTTTTTCATTCTGCAGAATTACTGGAAAATGGTGGTTCTGGCCAAATGGAAGAAAGCATTTAAATCTTGTTGAGCTCAATTTTTCCTACCTGCTCCAGGGGACTGCTGAACTCATGAGCTGAATCTTACCTGCTGTCTGTCTGTGTGTGGTCTATGAGCTAAGAGTTTTTTTGTTTGTTTTTTAGAAACAGCTTCATTGATATATAGTTCACCCATTTAAAGTGTGCAATTCTGTGTTTTTTAGTATATTCACAGATATGTGCTTTTGATCACTCCAAGAAGAAACTCCACCCCCTTAACCTGTCATCTCCCACTCCCTCACCCTCCCAGGCCTAAGCAACTACAAGTCTACTTTAAGTCTCTATGAAGAATGGTGTTTACATTTTAAGTGGTTAAAGGAATCAAAAGAAGAGCCATGTACAGTGGAGCACACCTATAGTCACAGTGACTCAGGAGGTTGAGGTGGGAGGATCACAAGTTCAAGGACTTCCTGGGTAACTTAGTGACACCCTACTCAAATAAAAAATTAAAAAAGCTAGGGATTCATCTTAGTGGAAGAGTAACCCTGGGTTCCACCCCCAGTACTAGGAGGGAAAAAAATCAAAAGAAGAGTATTTTATGATGTGGGACAACTATAGGAAATTCAAATTTCAGTACCCACAAACAAAGTTTAATTGGAATACAGCCATCCCATTCATTTACACGTTTGTGGCTTTCATGCTACAAGGCATGTTGAGTAGTTGTCCCAGATATTCCATGGTCCACAAGCCTAAAATGTTTACTATCTGACCCTTTGCAGAAAAAAAATTTCTGACCTCTGCTTAAGCCAAACCCAGGGTGGAGTTAGAGAGGAGGCAAGGATGGGGTTTCTTCCCCAGAATAGTAGGTCCATTAGGAGAGGTTTCTCACCTGGGAGGAATATGAGGCTCTCCTGGGCTAGTGTTTTTAGCTGTGAGTGTGGGGGGCCTTGGCTCTAATGCTGTTTCCTGCACCTCATTCCAGTCAATCTGGTTTAATGGGTCTGAGGTGGGGACCCGAGTCTGCCTTTCAATTAGCACCTGTGATTCAGAGGTGTGGGAGGGTGTCTCCAGGTCACATTGAGAAGTGCTGTCCTCTGCCAATGTACGCAGACCTGTTGCTCCTGTCAGGGGATCAAGGACATTTCCTTTCTGTTCTTGGAGGCAGACCCTACAATGTCATGACCCTACAATGTGACAAATGCCACTAAGATGTATAGTTGTGTGTAGTTGAGGGGAGCCCAGAGGAAGGCTGCTGAGGGGGTCTGCAGGAGTCCTGTGGGAGCATCACCAGGGAGCAGGGGTTCCTGAAGGGACCTGTCTGGTCTCCAGGGAGAATGTGCAAGAGGTTGGGACTAGACATGTGCAATCTTACATGTCCTCAGATTGGAGATTCTGGTCAGATGCTGAGTATCTGGCTCAGGGCTGACCCAGGAAATGTTTTGTTCGTATTGAAGGTCCCGGATGTAAGGGTGAGGCCTATGGAGGAATGGTTGCTCTCCCCTTTGCTCCCCGGGGGTGAGGGGAGAGGGGAATGGCGTTTCTGAGGGCCGGACAGGGTCAGGCTGACTCGTCAGAGGTAATTCTCCTCTTTAGATTATAAAAAGTATCAAATGTGCAGAAAAACAGAAAGACTGGCACAATATACACCTATGTATCCACAGCTTAGACACAACAACAGTCAAATTTTGCCATTCACTTTCTCTTTTTCTTCCAATATCTCTCTTACTCTTTTTAAGATTATTCATTAAGCCTGGTGCAGTGGTGCACCCCTGTAATCCTAGTGATTTGGGAGGCTGAGGCAGAATTGCAAGTTGGAGGCTAGTGTCAGTCACTTACCGAGACCCTGTCTCAGAATAAAAAAGAAAAAGGGCTGGGGATGTGGCTCAGTGGTTAAGTGCCTCTAACCACAAAAATTGTACATTAAAATTGGCTCGTGTGTGTGTGTGTGTGTGTGTGTGTGTGTGTGTGTACAGTTCTGTGAATTTTAACACATGTATATAAGGTTTTTAAACACATTTTAACACCTGTATAATGAGGTTATGGAACAGCTCCATCACCCAAACAGCTCCTGGGTACAAGTCCTCTCCAGATACACCTTCCCCTGGTCCCATTGATAACTCCTGGCAACCCCTATTGTTTCTCTCTTTGGGAGTGTCAAACTGGTGGAACCACACTGTATGCCACCTTTTAAGGTTGGATCCTTGCACTCAGCATAACATTTATTTTTTTATTATTATTTTTTAGTTGTAGATGGACACAATACCTTTATTTATTTGTCTTTATGTGGTGCCAGGGATCCAACCCAGGGCCTCACGCATGCTAGTGCTCTACCACTGAGCCACAACCCCGGCTTCTCAGCATAACATTTTTTAGCTTAATCCAAGTAGTTGTTTGTATTAGTAGCTCATTCCTTTTTTTTTTTTTTGTACCAGGGACACTCGACCACTGAGCCACAACCCCGGCCATATGTTGTATTTTATTTAGAGACAGGGTTTCATTTAGTTGCTTAGTGCCTTGCTTTTACTGAGGCTGGCTTTGAACTTGTGATCTTCCTGACTCAGCCTCCTGAGCTGCTGGGATTATAGGCCTGCGCCACCGCACCCAGTTTCATTCCTTTTAATTGCTGAATGGTATTCCACTGTATGGAGGTGTCACCGTTTGTTTTTTCACTTGTCTCCTAGAGGACATTTGGGTTGTTTCCAGCTTTGGGCAATTATAAATACATCTGCAATCAACATTTGTGTACAGGTTTTCATTTGGAGGTAAGTTTTTATTTTTCTAAGGTAGACACTCAGGACTGTATATAGTACACACATGGTAAACACATGCTGACATTTATAAAAACCTGGTTAACAAAAAAAGTCTGAGGACATAGCTTGGTGGCAGAGTGCTTGCCTAATATACATAAAGCCTTGGATTGGATTGCCAGCACAGACAAACAGACAAATAAAAACCAAAAAATTTTGGTCATGCATTTCAGATTAGTGATTGCACAGGAAGAGGAGAGAAGTGGGTGATTATTTAAAGGATGTGAGATGTTCAGGAATGATGGGGAAGTTTGCAACTAGAGAGAGATGGTAGTTGTACAACTCTTTGAATGCAATAAACACTATCCCTTTGTTCATTTTAAAATGGTTACTTGCAACTGGGTGTGGTGGCACATGTTTATAACCCCAGCAACTCCAGAGGCTGAGGCAGGAAGATTGCAAGTTCAAGGCTAGCCTCAGCAACTTAGTGAGGCCTTAAGGAACTTAGCAAGACCCTGTCTCCAAATAAAAAATAAAAATAAAAAGGGCTAGGGATGTGGCTCAGTGGTTAAGGGCCCCTGGTTTCAATCCCTAGTACCAGAAATAACAATTAAAAAAAAAAGAAAAAAAAGTTAATTGTATGTTATATGAATTTCACCTCAATATAAAAGAAAACCCCATAATTCTTATAAGAACCACAGATTACACTTGATGGTTATGTGTCTTAACCTCCTTTTCTCTAAAGCAGCCTCTCCCCATGCCCATCACTTTATTTTCTTGACATCGACTTTTGAAGACAGACTGGACCAGTTGTCTTTAGGAATCGCCCTTTATTTCCTTCTCTTATTTAACTCACTCCCACATCCTCTGACCTTCTCATATAGTTAGGTGGACCATTTTGGACAAGGAGGTTTCTGGGCCATGTGGGGCACTCCATGCAGCATCTCCTCAGGAAACACCCTGTGACTTGTGAGTACTCTGTGACTTGTGATGCAAAGTTGATCACTGGATATGACAAGAGAAGTCAGATCTCTTCATAGGCAATATATTTGTTTCTCTTTGCCACTGGTCAGCAATCTGGGGTGAAACTGGCAGCATGTGAACATCTGGTTTCCCAGAAGAATTCTAAATCTTCCTAACATCCCTGCCATGTAAATTATTATATCCACCTTATGAGTAAAGTTTCAGGGAGACTCAATAATCTGCCCAGCAGGTGCGATGGCACACGCCTGTAATCCCAGCAGCTCAGGAGGCTGAGGCAGGAGGATCACAAGTTCAACACCAGCCTCAGCAACTTAGTGAGGCCCTAAGCAACTCAGTGAGACCTTGCCTCTAAAAAAATACCAAAAAGGGCTGAGGATGTGGCTCAGTGGTTAAGTGCCCCTAGATTCTATGCCTGGTACCCAAAAAATAAAATATAAAAAAAAATTTCCCCCCTCCTTCCTTTTAGTTTTCCCTTCTGTAAGCTGCACATATTTACCTCACAGTGCAGACACATTGTACCTTCCTGAATGTAACCATGCCCTGCCCAAAGTGTGGTTCTGGTGGGCCCTGCCCAAAGTATGGTTCTCTGGAGGCTCCAGACACAGCCTGAGACCCTGAGGGGCTGACAGTGGCTGGGGAGAAAGGACTCCCTCGATGGGCATGATGGGAAGACTGCCCCTCCCTCCCCCATCCTTCCTTTCTAGCCTCATGAATCCAGCAAGAAGAGCAGACCAGATCCCCTCTAAGGCAGAGGAAAAGAAGGGAAAAAACTTCTCGCATCTGTTGAGAATTAACCTCTGAACCATTTAACCAAACATTGGCTTCTCCTGTCATTTGATAAGGTGTATCCAGCAAAGGGAGATGAGAAAATTGGGAGGTTATTCTTTTAAATTACATCAGCAGGGGGTTTGTTCCTGCCGCAGAGCTCGGAGGGTCCCGTCTGGGACATCACATCACCACCAGCACACTCAAGGACAGACTTGAGTGCTTTCCTCTGCCTGGGAGTTCAGGCATTCACAGGGATATAAAAAAAAAAAAAGCAAGAGGGATTTTAAAATAAAGTCCGTGCACGGCAGGCTGTCTGCCCTGAGCCAGCGCTGCAGCGAGGGTGATTATGGAGGAAGGAATGGTTTGTGTCACCGTCACACGGAAATGTCCGACGGCTTTTCTGCAGAGACAACACCTCTCAGTCTTCCAGAGACTCCGTGTGCAGACTTCCGGAGCTGTCGGGGACCTCCAAGGCCATCCTGCCTGCCCCAGCCCCGCTTTGAGTGCAGAGTTTCTCCTTTCTCGGCAGGATGGGCCAGGAGCAGTCTAGACAGATAGGGACCTCCAGGGCTGGCCAGCCAGTTTCCGCTGGCAGATCGGACTTGTTGCAAGGACACCAGCCTTGGACAGAGGGGTGGGGTCCAGGCTTTGGATGCTGCCAATGGACCCGCCCTCCCTCCTGTCCCTTTCTGACCTCCAGTGGATAGGAGCAGGTTCTCTCTCCCTTCCCGTGACACACTTAGGCCCTCTTCCAGTCCCACTCAAGCAGCCTTGGAGATGCAATGAACACTGGAGGGAGTTGGGAGTCTGCCCTGAATGCCTTCTGTCACCCCAAAACTAATCTCTTCTCTTTGTGCCTCAGTTTCTGCATGGGTAAAGCAGCTGGATAAGGTGATCTTCAAGGCCCTATCAACTCTGCACATAATGGTGTTTGTGGGCTGGGGATGTGGCTCAAGCAGTAGCGCGCTCACCTGGCATTCGTTTGGCCCGGGTTCGATCCTCAGCACCACATACAAACAAAGATGTTGTGTCCGCTGAGAACTAAAAAATAAATATTAAAAAAATTCTCTCTCTCTCTCTCCCCTCTCTCACTCTCTCTTTAAAAAAAAAAAAATAATGGTGTTTGTTCCTAAGATTCCCCAAGAGGGAGTGAATTTTTTTCTTGAGATTGATTTATTTTTTTCGAGAAGCAACTTTCTCTGCTTCTCCCAGGGACATCTTAGCCCATGCATGTTTCTGAACTTGTCCCCATGAGTTTTTCTGGACCTGTCTTACTGAAGCTTAGCTCCTTTTCTTAGGACCCTGGTGGCCAGAGCTGGTAAGTTCTCCTCTGCCTGCTCCCTGGGACTCACGATCTTATATCTCTACATGTAAATTCTTCCCCAGTGGGGGAAAGACAAAGGTGCCCCCTCTCCCTGAGCATTGACTAAGTGCTGGGCCCCAGGCTGGGCTCTTCCATGTGGGTTAGTTAATTCACTGAATCTTCAAAGACATCTCAGAGCCACGGATGAGTCAGTTCAGATAAGGAAACTGAGGCTGAGAAACCATGGCTTAGGCAAAGTCCCAAAGAAGAGGTGACGCTGGGAATCCAACTGCATTTGTTTGTTCCTAAAGCCAGATTCTTTCCTTTGCATCATGTAACCACCTGGCTTCTTCCTGGAGGAAATTCCTGGCTCAAGGACAGGGGTGGCCAAATGGCAGAGAAGACAGAGCACAGAATGTTGCTCTGAAGACACAAATACTCCTCAGGTAAACAGGACAGGGGAAAAGGAAGCACTCAAATCTCAGAAACTGGTTAGGATGTGGCAATAATTCACCTGAAGTCAAGGTTCCTGGCAAGGGACATCACACCCAGTCTGCTCCCCACCCAGCTTTGTCAATTTGACTCTTTAAAGAGGGCTTTTTAACAAATCCTACAAGAACCCAAGTGACACTGTGTAAGGTGACATCATTTCCATCACAGAGGAACTGTGAGGACTTGGATAAGTTCCTCCCAGGTTCAAAAACCTTGGTGTCTTCATGTGCATAATGGGTGTTCGAATAGACTCCTTTCTCAACAGATTATGGTGAGCAGCAACAGTGAACAGACTTTTCTAACTCAGATGTAAAAACATACTATCTTCTTTCACTCATAGAACCCACCCATCCCAAGTGTCACCTGTAGCAATACCTGGCAGACATTATTGGAGGTATACCTGTCACCCACCTTGGACTGCCCTTTAGAGCTTAGTAAATATTTCCATGTCTTCTAGTTTTAATTCTCCCAACAGATCTTTCAGTAGGCAGGGCTGCCCCTCTCCTTGGCTCTAGTTCACAGATGTAGAAACTGAGGCCGACCCTTTATGGTTCCCAGCTTGTCGAAGGGTTGACATGGTTTTGGAGCACTCTGTCAACAGTTCTCTGTCTTCTTGTCATTTGGAGAGATCAGGCTTGTAAGGGCAACTCTGCAGCCAGCTGTGGCCCAGATGTGGAGACCTGACTGGTCACAAAGGAGGTGGGTGTGTGGGAACATCCTCCCATTTCCTCTCTCGAAGACAAATGGTTCAGGGGCTGCTGGAGGCTCTTCAGGCCACGGTTGGATTAGAAGCCTCCCTAAGACAGGAGGTAGCTTGGTCATAAAAACTATTCCTACCTTATGAGGTGACTTCTTGGAGGATGGACTCAGAGGACAGGGTGCTTAGGCAGCTGCTACCCCTTCCCCTCATAACATGACTCTCTAAAGAATTTTGTTTAGGCTCCAGTTTCCAAAGGTCCTCGTCCTGGGCTGGGGGTGCTAAAAGAAGGAGCCATGTTGGCTCACATTTTTTTGGCCAGTATCTTGAACCCTCTCCTCTGGCCATGAATCAAGAGAAACGCACTCAAAAAAGACCCAAAACACCGGCACTGTGCACACACCCATATGTGCACGCACACACAGGCACACACACATAAACACACACATACACATGCACATACACCCATACCTACCAGAAGCGGCCATAAGTTCCCTCAAGCTCTCAGAACTCTCGTCAGCCGCTCAGGAGAGGAGGGAAGGAAGCTGGGAGTCATATATCATTTCTCTTCAAACAGGCAGTGTCCCCTCTGCCCAGAGCAGGGGTGGGGGTGGTCGGCAGCCATGACTGGCCTCGGGAAAGAGCCCCTCTGGCCCATATTTCACAGACACCCAGACGGGGCCTGCTGTCAGGAGTGCTGTCTAATTTCCTCCCCTGACTGCTGGCCCAGATCCCCCCAACAAAGAGGGGCATTGTGTCCTCCTCCCCACCCCTGGCATCTGCTCCACAGAGATCCGTTGGGGGACGCACAGAGGGGATTTAAGGGATGAAGGCGCCTCATCCTGCACCACAGGCCCAGAAGGGTCACAAATTCTTGAGTTGAAAGAAACTGGTCCTGGCTGAGGGATCGTGCAGCCTTGCAGCCTTGGCCGTCCCAGTGCCCCCAGCATCCCACAGTCCTCTCAGCCCCCCAAAGGCTGTGACAATAGCATCTCTTCAGGTCTGTCAGGATTGAGGATAGAAAAACATTTTAAGGGGACTGGGCCTTTTCACCCTCTATGAGAAGAAATAGCCTTCAGCATTGGCTCTCTCCTTCTGGAGGGGGACTTAGCCATGTGGCAGGCCACGTACAGGGCACCTCACCATTGCTGGGAAGATCTTTCATGGGTTGGTCATGCAGGAAGGAAAGGTGAGGTTCCAGCAGGGAGAGCCTTGGAAAGACAGAATGAAAGGACAGTGGGCAGGTGAGAAATGACCATGGCCTGAGTAGCATTGCCAGGCCTCTGGGAGAACACTGCCAGGAGGTACCCTGTGCCTCCGTTCTCCAGTTCCCTCCTGGGACACCTCTAAATAGGCTGCCCCTCCCTAGGTGCCACTGGGTCAAGATCTGAGTGACACCCTATGGAAGGTGTGTGTGGGGGGTTGATTTAATAACTGAAGGTGCACTTAGGGGTTGTGGTGTGTGTCCACACTGTGGAAGTAGGTAGAGGTTCTGTTCTGGGCCCACACACTGAAAGCAAATCTGGACTCATCATCTTGGAAGCCCTTGACCTTCTTACTGTCCTCTACTGCCTCTCAGCTGCTTACAGCTGTTTATAGCTGGGCGCTTCAAAAACATTTTGCTCACAGAGCATTTACCATTTGTATTCAGGGCACAGCAAGTACTAGAATGTTCACTTTTGCAGACAGAACATTGGTCTAGGGAGGTAGCAGGCTAGTTAAAATTCACACAGCAAATGAATAGGAGAATAGCTACTAAAACCCAGGCTCCTCCTGCCTGATTCTCCCGGGTTTCAGTCTCCTTATAGACCAGAGTTTGTTGTATCTGAGATAGGGGTAGAGTACATGCTAACTATGTGCAAGGCCCTGGGTCCATCCCCCACATCACTGATGATAATGATGATGGCGACAATGACAAGGTATGCATATGTGAGGAACAGAGAGGAGCTCATGCCCACTGAGGGCCCACTCTGAGCCAGGTACTGTGCAAGGTCCTCTGTAGACCTTACCCCACTGTCCTGGGGACAGGCTGCCTGTGCCTCCAATGATCATCTCTAAGACTTAACACATACTGGGCACTTAAGAAATATTTTTGTGGAATGAAGGAATGACTCTCATCTTCCCATCAGACTGTGAGTAAAACATGATCTCTTCTTTGTAGAAGCATTTTTCAACAAATCAAGCCCAACTTCTGCAGGCCGCTGGGATATGGAAACTGAGGCTCAGTGAAGGTTGGTGGCTTCCAAAAACCACAGAGTAAGTCTGTGGCAGAATTCATGCTGGCCCCTAAGCCTTTCAGTCTCCCAAGTCTGTGTGTGTGTGTGTGTGTGTGTGTGTGTGTATGTGTGTGTGTGTACTTGTGCATGGGACAGGAGCTGGGGAGGAAGGTGATAAGGAGTGAAGGATTTCTCCTCCTGCAATGCAGAGAATATTAAAGGAAAATAGCTGGAGAGAGCTTAGCCCCTAGAGAGTTGCCAGCTCAGACACAGGCCTGCAGCCCTCTAGCCAGGTGTGCTGGGTGCTTTAGACAGGATTTGTGTTCCTGGAAAACTGGGTTTAAATCATCTGTAAAAACACAAATAAAACCATCCCTCATAGCCACTGGGGACGCCTGCAGCATGATGAAAGTCTGCGGCAAGTTTTCCTGTGCACCATGAGGAACTTTCGAAACTTGGGATTTGCCCTCCTTGGAACTTCTCAAAGAGTGGTAAATGTGCTGGGTGGGAGAAAAAGCCAATCACAGGCTAAGAACCTCTGGCTAAGAAAAGCCCAGATTCAATGGTGAATGTGCTTCACGGGGGTTCTCAGACCCCAGCTAAGCCTGCTGCCTTCCCAGTCACGTTGGAGTTAAGCCCAGCCGTGGGCCCCAGCTCTGGGGACAGCCCAGAGTCCTGAGCCAGCAGCTCTGGTTAGGAAACTAATAAAGACAGAGAATCTCTTGCAGCCAGGCCCGTGGTGAGAGACGAGTTAGGTCATGTCTCTCTCTGTTCAATCGGATATTACTCCCAACCCTGATGTCACCTTCAAGCTATTAAGCATCACCCTCTGAGACGTACATGTGCAGCTCACAGGCCTCTTATCAGGCTGTCCTCTGAGTCTTACTGTGGTCAGGGGTCAGGGCTGAAAGCTGTTTCTTTGCCAATTGCTGGTCAAAGAGGACAGGCTTGTTCAGACTTCAGACAGGGTTGAGAGGGTAGGCAAAAGATCAGCAGAGAATCTTGGTTTGGTGACCAGGATCAGAGAGAGCTCCCCTGGGCTCTAGAAACAGGGTAGGTATCCCCTCTTCAAGGGTAATGTCTGCTAGACCGTGTGGTCTCTGAAGGGCTGTACTGAATCAAGCCATCCAACTAGCCTCTGGGCCAGAGCTTCTCTACATGGCCCATGTGTCCAGCAATGGGTTGTTTGGAGCTAAGAATCCAGGTGATACCGAGGATTTAAGTTTCCCCATCCATCCATCCATGCAGTAACATCTATTGAGTGTTCATTATGTTCCAGGCTTCATGATAATAGTTAGGAATAAAATGGTTAGAGAAACACATCCCTTCCCTTCCTTCCAGCTTGGAAAGCAGACCAAAAATAAACAATCAAAAATTAGAAGAAACTGAAATTTAAATTGAGGTCATGGCCAAAAAGGAACAGACACAAGATGAGAAGACAGAAAGGGATGGTATGGGACATGGGTGTGGGTGACATTAAAGAAGGGCATGGATTTGAGATATTCTTGAAGGGGTTTCAAAACTATTCAGATGTTCAGGGTTTTGGGGAAAATGGGACTGAGAATGGACAAACAGTGAGAAAAGGAACATGGTGGGAGCCCAGTGCCGAGGTGGCCAAGAGAGGACACAATTGGCAATTGCCTCGTTGGTGGTTGTAAGGGGTTAGCTAACACAGTCTCCTCCATCTGGCTGGAGAACATACAGCTATTAATGGAAAACTTTTCTTCTTAAAGGAAGGAGAGAAATCCACCCAACAGAGGCTTACCCAGTTACTGGCACTGTGCAGCTTTGGGGATCATGACAGGAGAGTGGATCTGAACATGACACTGGTTTTCTTTTTAAATAGAAGATCTGTCAGAAATGCATCAGGTCCTGGCCCAGGCTGGTGGGCAGATTTCTGCAGCTCTGAGCCCCTTCAGGCCCTTCATTTGGAAATGAATTCTGTATTCACTTCCTCTTTCTCTTCTCTCCCCACCTCTCTGGGAAGGGTAGCCATACATTCCTTTGTCCCTGATGCTCTCTCAAGGAGAGATAAACCCATTACTGAAAAGTTCCTGTCTGGGAATTCTCAGTTGTTTGATTTTCTACCATGTCACCCTCTCTGGGCACAGTCAGTGGCTCCCATCAGGGAGTCACCAGTGGGTGGCCCTTCTTCCCCTGCACAGCTTTCCCCTAGAGAGACAGTAGTGGGTTTTTACCAATTGGTCCCAGCTACCGTTCAGCCAGCACAGGTAAATCAAATGCCAACGCTGAGGAGGGAGACAGGGAGTATGCAAAAGTTGACAGTCTGAACAAGGGCAGCGGTGGAAGGGGGACAAAGGATGTTGTGGGTGGGAGGACTACCTCTGTGGCAAGTAAAATGAGCAAGACCTGGTCATGGATTTGTTCTGAAAAGCAAAGACATTAGCACCAAGGGTATGTCCTAGATGCACAGTATGGGCAAATGGGTAGGCTGTGGTGTTGCCAACTAACAAAGGAGAATCAGAGTATAGGCGAGAGGGGCCAGGCCAGCTGAGGGAGATGGAGGTTTCTCCTTCAGGATTTTGAGTTTGAAGTGTTCGCAGTCATCTAGGTGACAAAGGGCACTAGGAAATGGACTATATATAATACCTAAAGATCCCGGATCAGCCATAGGTTTCATCACTGGAGTACTCAGTCTTGATGAGGTTGTGCAGCAGTGACACATGACCCCAGATCCCAGTGGCTTACAACATCAAGCATTTATATCCTCACTGACAAATGTGAAGGTCATGGAGTCAGATGTGGCTTTGCCCCACATCTTTCCCATTCTAGAACCCAGGCTAAAGGGGAAACCTCCATCTCAGGTTTATTCAAGGGAAAAGAATGATGGCAGAGTCACCCCGTGACTCAAAGCTTCTACTTGGACAGTGCACATGTCACTTCTGCTCACATTCTGTTGGACAAAATGAGTCACACAGATCCACAAGGTAGGACAGCACCCCCCCACTGCTGTGAATACTTCATATGACAATGGTCAGGGAGGCACATTCCCCCAGTGGAGAGGAAAGAAAATAATTGGGCCTAATGATACAATTGGCTATAAAATGTTGGGGGTTCATACAACTTCTGTTTGGGGGACGTAATCTGTGAAAGGGAATGATAGTATTACCTCTTAAGTTTGTTAATAGAATTAACTTGGTTCATACATGGAAAGCATTCAAAATGGTGCCCAACACAGTAAATACTATAAATGTAGTCGGGTAGAGTGGAGGGGAAAGGAGTAAGGCTAGTGTTTAATTGGTACAGAGTTTCACTGGGGAAGATAACCAAGTTCTGAAGATGGATGGAGTCAATGGTTACACAGCAATATAAAAAGTACTTAATGCAACAAGTTGGACACTTAAAAGTTGTCAGAATAGTAACATAATGACCAATATATAATGTTATGTATATTTTACCAAAATTTAAAAACTGTGGGTGATAGGATCATTTAGGGAGGAAATGAAGAGTAAGGAAGGTGATGGGCAGAAAGAAAAGAGCTTGGGAAACAGCTGTGAGGACAATGGCATTGAGAAAGGATCTTCAAGGAACTTTTGGGACATGGAAAGAAAATAAGAAATTGATGTCTCCCTAAGTATGAGAGTTGAGTTTCCTGTAGGGAGGAGTGTTGGATTGCCTGAAGACATTCGTGTCACTTGACTTTGAACCTAAACCTTAGCCCACTGAGCTAAGATTCCCTTTGGTACATTGATTTTTGTGAGTCGGCTTCACTCTGCCAGTCCTGATGATGTCACTTCCAGCCACCTACCATACCTGACCTAGGCTACCTCAATGCAAAATCCTGGTCAGGTCTCCTCTCCTTGCTCCCTCCCTCCCCCCAAACCAGTCCTATTTGTCCTTTGTGGATATCCTGGTGAGATAAAATTGTTCTTTAATTAAAAAGATATAGAATATGGGACTTTTTCCCCCATATGTCATTATTATTGGTGTATGTATATTTTCTACCCTGAACAACAACAACAACAACAAAAAAAACCCTCCAATCTTGGAATCTCAAGAGAGAAAGGGGGGGGGAGGGAGAACCTTACTAGGGATTGTTATTTTATGGTCAAGATTCCTTTACTAATAGAAGAGTTCATCTTTTGGTTATTGAACTTTGACTCTTTGATAAGTCATAGGTTGGGGAAACAAAGTGAAACTTTTACAAATGGGAAATGAACACAATTCATCTGTATGGGCGAAAAGTTCTTTTTTGGAGTTTGTTTTTCGGTGATTACATTTTGAAGAACCTAAAGTAGAAGACCATGGGTTCAATGATTTCTTTCCTTTTCTTGTTTTTCCTAGACATTGTCTGGGAAATCATCCGATGAGAATCAGAAGACTGCACACAAGAACTGTGGTTCTTAGTGCTGCAAAGAAAAGGGCCTGGAAATTTTTTTTTTTGTATTGATTTTATTTCTCCAAGAGATTTCTTACAAAGTGAATTGACCTTGTACAGTTAATTTGATGTTATCTTAAGAAAATAAATGAAGTATGCTTTAGAAAAGAATTATACATGTTCCAACCAGCCATCTCATTTGGCAGTCATTTTCCACAGCTTTTGTGCTTTCTGGGGGTGGGGAGGTGGGGTTGTTTTTACACATAAATGATTAAATATACACACAGAAATCCAAATTCCAAATTCTTTCTGACCTTCTTCTACAATACCAGCTGAGATCCAGAGACCAAGCACCAATCAAGGGGCGGGGTTGAGGGGGGTGTTCTTTTTCCAAGGCTGCAGTCGCTTCGGGCTGCTTGGCCATCAGTCCTCAAAGTGGCATCCCCAGAAGATGTGACTGAGGTCCGAGCAGTGCCCACACATGAACCTAGCCATTCTTCCCAAAGTTATGGCATTTGTGGGACACACAAGAGGGACTTAATTGCATCCCATGGAAAAAGAGGTTGTCTCCTTGTCCTGTTTGCAGTCAGCCCTTTGAGAGCACAAGATGCTGCAGCCAGGGAACCTTCCACTCCAGAGTTCCACATTGCTAGGTCCTCACCCAGCAACCCTCATGTTTTCACTCCATCCCTGGGACATAGGGGCCACTGTCCAGCTCTCAATAGTATCAGCATCTGGAGAGGTTTTCAATCTGGAAATTGTGGATTGAAAAGGAATCGCTGCTGCACTTCCCGGGACCTTTGCTGGAGAGCCCCAGCTCTGTATTCCTGCATTGAGCTGAGCAGCAGGTGCTGTCCTGGGTTTGTTCTCAGTCACCCAATCAAACCTGCCTGAACGGGGACATAAGGACCTATACCAGTCTATTTTTCTGCCTTCTTTCAGTCAATGCTCATAAATTTGCTCACTCAACAGCCAACACATTTGGAGACAGGGGCAGGTTACTGATGTGCAGTCCCTGGGTTGCTGTCTTTAGCCCTCCTCGTGCTGGTTTCCCTTGGGGTTTGGGGACAACTAACAACCCCCAAAGCCTCAGGTGTAGAGCTCAGAGAGGAAAATGGGAAGGTGGGCCAGGGTGTGTGTGTGTCTCCATCATTTCCTTTCTTTTGGAGCATTTGCTTTTATGAGTCACCAGCTGGTTCCAAGGTTTCTTTCCCTGCAGGCCAGGTGGTGTCCAGAACTGGAGGAGGCCTGGCTGAGCAGGAGGAAGGTGGCAGGAGGAGGTGTGGGTGACAGCCAAGAGACCCTGAGAAGCAGCATCCCTGGAGCTCTTTCCAGACTCATTCAGTTCAGCTGGCGCTGGATGATTCCACAAGAGTGTGGGAAGCAAAGGGCCCTGGGGAGGGGCTGCTAAGCCAGCAATGTGGGCAGCACTTTCTGGGAAACTCAAAGCGCCGGGGCACCCTGGGCAGCTTCGTTTCTGAGTCAGTGAAAGGTATGGAGAGGCAACTGTGGGGCAGAGGGAGAAAGGTGAAGGTGGGACAGGGAAGGGGCAGTTGGGGAGGGGCTCAGTCCTTAGTCTTTATTTTCTCCATGGAGAACCTCACTCTGAACTTGGAGAGGCTGCAGAGTCCCCATCCTCAGGGTCCTGCCCATGGGGAGAGACAGGCTGACCCCCTTTCACACGCTTCCACTTCATCCTTCGGTTCTGGAACCACACTTTCACCTGAGGGAGGAAGCAAAGGAGACTGATCACTCCAGGGCCCCGGTGACTTTCTCCCCATGGTGATGCTCAAGATAGCCAGGGTACAACTAACTCCAGGGACCCCAGCTTAAATCCCTCACTTGCTGCTCCCCATTTTCCCAAGATCTCAAGAACTGAGGCTAAAGGGAGAACATACCAGTCAGCTGAGAGGTCCACCTTGTATCTCAAGATGAAGCCCCAGACAGGTGCAGGAACCTCTGCATGGGCCCCACTCTTTCACCTGTCCCACCTTTCCTGTGCCAACACGCCTCCCTCAAAGGTCTGGGAGCAGAGGGTCATCAGCCTCATCCTTAGGTACATTTATAGAGCACTTTTCAGTTTAGATAGTTCTGATCAGCACATTTTCTGGTCTGAGTGTAGGATTATGACCTCATTTAACAAATGGAGACCCCAGAGTCATGGACTTGGCAGAGACAGGATCCACAGACAGGATCTTCTGATTCAAAATCTAACACTCTGGCAGAGTCCTCTGTCAACTGAATACTGTTATAGAATGTTGTTGGTGTTATTCTATATCAGAACATGGGTATGAGCAGGGTGAGATGTTCTGAGGAAAGGCCTCAGCAAAAGGCCAGGGAAGTTTTTCTCCAAGTGTGCCCAGGAATGAACTGCATATCCTCATGACCTGCAGAACTTATCACAAATGCAGATTCTCATTCCCTCTCATCATTATTGCAAAATTCCAGAACCCCAGGGTTCTGGAACCTGCGTTTGAACAAGTGCCGAGGTGATTCCGATACCCGCTCAAATCTGGGGAATAAGCAGATCAGATGTACAGAGAATCACCTGGGGGATATTTGAGAAATCTGGGTGTCTGGATTCCATCCCAGATCAATTACAATGATCCCAAAGAGTGGAGCCCAAACATCAGTGTTATTAAAATCTCCTCGGATGATTCTCAGGTACAACCACAGTTGAGAACCACTGGTTGGGTGGAGGGAGAAGAAAAAGAAAGTCCAGGGAGGGGTAGTGGGAAGGGAGAGAAGGAAGCAGGTGAGAGAGCAGTGAGAAGGTAGGGCTGCCTGGGCTGTACCTGTCGTTCAGAGAGGTCCAGGTTTACCGCGATCTCATATCTGCGGAGCCGGGTCAGGTAGTTATGGTGAGCGAATTCAGCCTCCAGCTCCCGCAGCTGCTCCTTGGTGAAGGCTGTCCTCTCCTTTCGGGCCTTGCTGCTGCCTTCTGGTTTCCCTCGGTTCTCTTGATTGTCTGGGGAGAAAGGACCCCCAAATAAGAAGATGTGAGCTGAGGGGGCTTGGTTGGGCAATCTTCTTTGGAGGATGCTGAGAAAGAAGCTACCTCGTTCCTTCATTCTTTTTAGTGCTGTATCCTTCTGACAGTTGGGAAGCTTTTGGGGCTTCCAATCTCAGTCCCAACCCCTGCCCTGCAACTTTTCTATTTCCAAAGGATGTAAAGCTGTTCTTGGCTGTTTAATGATCTCTGACCCCAGCCAACCCTAGCATGACATTAGTGGCTGTTGCATGTGTACCAGATGCTCTACAACAAATTCTCAAGGCATGTCAGGCCAGCAGCATCAGTCTCACTTGAAAACTTGTTAGAAATGCAAATCCTAGGGCCTCACCCCAGACCCATTGGATTAGAAATTGGGGTGGGGTGGGGATTCAGTCATTTGTTTTAACAAGACTTCCTGATATTTCTCGTGCATGATCAAGTTTATACACTTCTGCTCTAAGACCTCACTCCCCAAAGTTTCTCAGGCGGCCAGCAGCATCAGCATTGCTGGGAAGCTGGTCACACAGGCTGGCTCTAGGCCCTGCCAGAGACCTACTGACTCAGCCTCAGAGGGCCAAGTCTGGAAAGCCATCTGAACCCTGGGGAGGAGGCTGGTTAGACACAGTGGGACTCTGTCATAAAAGCTAACAGGGCCAGGGGAACATAAACTCTGTGCCAGGCACTCTACCTAGCACCTGGCATGCATTAATCCCCTAATCTTCACAATTACCCAACCAGGTGATTTTAGTATTAGCCATATTTTATACACCAGAAAACTAAGCACAGAGTTCAAATTGATCAAGTTTATCCAGCCAGGGAGTGATGGAGACCGGAATGAAACCCAGGCAGTTTGACTCGCATACTGTTCAAACGCAATATTTGTAGGAAGAATTACAAACTGTAAAGTCCTGTGCAGATCAAAGGGGCTGTGCTGTGTCTTATCTTTTGAGCTAGTGGCTGGACCTTCACTTCCACGGTGGTACACAGAGCGGCACAGGGAGGAGACCTACACATCCACACAATTAACTAACAATGCGTGCCACGTGGCCCGTGAATGGTTGCAAGAAGCATTCCTGCCATGCTCTAATATTCTGCGCTCTCTTCATTGGTCTCCTTTTACAGGCATGGGGACTGTGGCTCAGAATCAGGGGCTTTACCGAGAGCTGCGCCCCAACCCACTGCCGGCTCTCTGGTCCCCTCGTCGCCTACTTGGCCAGGGGTGGGTTCTCTGTTCTCTGAGGCCAGGTTTAAGCCGATCTGGGTGGTGGGCGGAGGATGCAGACGGGATGTAAGTCAGGCCAGCCGCCCACACTCTGGGCTGAGCTGCCAAACGGCGGAGGGGCCTGGGGAGGTAGAAACCCCACATTAACCGGGAGATCCAATTAGAACTTTGAGCCTGGCTGGTTCTTTCTTATGCTTTCCATTCAACTCGTTTGTACTTCGGTTTCCCCGACTTCCGCCCCCGGGGCGACTGCGGGGGCACCCGGAGAGAGGGGCGGGGTGGGTGGCTCTGCAATCCCGAGAGGAGCGGGGCCATGACGCTCCTCTCCCGCTGTGGCCGCCCCGGGAACCCCGAGATGGCCCGAGGGTGCTTCCCGCAGTCTAGATGCCTGGCCCGTGGGTGTCACGGAGCCCTGGCCCCGGTGCCCGCGCCCGATTCGCGGGGGCTGCCTGCAGGGCTCTCCTGGGGACAGGGGAGGGGGCGAGTTCCCCAGCGCGGGCTGCCTGCCCGGAGGCCTCTGGCTCCAGACCGGAGAAGGCAGGCCAGACCCCTCCGGAAGCCGGAGCGTGGGCCGGAGAGGAAGGACGCGCAGCTCCGGGCCGGGGTCCCCGAGGAGCCCCCCCGGCCTTGGCGGCTGCCAGAGCCGCACCCCGTCCTGGCAGCGGTCTGGGGAGGCTCAGGCAGCGGATGGACGGCCTCCCCGGGGCACATCCAGGCCCGTGGACGCTAAAGTGAGGCCAGGAACACCCCCCGGCTCCCGCCCCCCGCCCCCTCCTGGTGTCTAGTTCCTCAACCTCCTCCTGTCCCGGGGTTCACAGTGTTCAGAGCCTTTCCTTGTCACAGCTGGGGGTAGCCAATAGTCCAGAGGACTTGCGCAGAGGTTTCAATCCTGATCTTTTTGCTGGAGACTTTGAGGAAGTTACTTAACCTCTCCGGGCTCTCCTCACAAGAAATGGGAGAAAATAAGGCACGTACCTCCCAGGGCTATTTTGGGAAGACTGGATGAGCTAATGTGTGTAAAAAATGCTTTTAAAATCTAAAGTTACTGGACAAATATATTGTTCCAGTGTTTTCACTCCACGAGCTGCCATGGGAAAGCGGGTATAATAAGAGCTGGCATTTCTGAAGGCTTCTCTGTGCTTAGATACACTCACTTGTTTAATCCTTGCCACACATCTCCTCTGGGAGTAGGTGCTATTATTATCCCCTTTTAGCAAGGCTATGTGGATTTGCCTGATCATTTGGTTAATAGCTCTTTCCCAGGGATGCTTTCCTCACTCTTGCTTCTAGCCAGTAGCTCCTGTACCTGGCACATGCTAAACCATTTGTGGTTATACAGAGGAAGCAGCCTCAGAGAGGCCCAGGAGCTTGCCCAGTGTGCCCAGCAGCCTTTCAGCCACAGAAGGGAGATTTGAATACAGATCCACCTGATTAAAGCCAAGGCTTTCTCAATCTTAGCATCAGATTCTCTATCTTCTGGTTGGCCCTGGCCAGGTCCGGGAAAGGGACCATAGCAGCTCTGCTTGCCTCCGCCTCCAGGGCTCTTAGGGGCATGGCCCTAGGTTGCCACCCATACCCACCCTCCCCTTTTCTTAGGACTTCCTAGGTGTACACAGCTGCCTTGTGCTCTTCCAGAAAACAACTCCCATGTCCCCCCAAGTCCTGAACACAATCCTCCCTAGCAAAAGTGAAGAAAGGGAAATGACCCCTTTGCAGCTGGTCTGGGACCAATTGTGTGGGCAGCTGGCCACCCCCACCAAGCCAACTCCCGCCCTCCCCCTTTCCTCTCCTGTCTCCTGTCCTGATTTAGGTTCTGGGGCTTCAGGGCCTAATGTCTCCCCATGCTCTGGGAGAACGCTTGTCCCTCATTAACTTTCCAGAGTGGCATAAACTTTTACACTGTTAGGATTGATAAAGGCACCAGAAGTATGGGGAAGGCACTGCGAATCTCAGGTGGAAGTTATTGTTCTCTTGTTTTGCAACAGTATTAAAAATGGCAATATTTTTATCAAGACAGGAAAAGAAAACCATGAGCACTTTCTTGCCATTTCTGTCTGGGGGTGTCCAAGTCTGCCATTTCAGGGGCTCAGTTCAAGTGCATACTACCACGTGTAAGGAACTCATGCCCTGGGTAGAGTACATCTTTGTTGGGCAGGCTCCCTCTCCTTTCTGGGCCAATTTCTCCATGTGTAGAAGCATGAGATCAGACAGGACTCTTTCCCCTGGAGAGCTGGAGTTCCTTCCAATATACAAGCTGTGACACCCTCTTTTCCTCTCCCTGTCCCTTTTCTTTGGACAACATCTGGCCTTGATGAACTCTGTGGCCCCTTCCATCTCTTACTGTGTGATCAGTCACAAAACTCTCTCCAACCTTCCCTCAGTCCTCAGCCCAAAGATTGGGCATATGCTAGAGAATTTCTCTCTCCCTCCCACATGCAAAACTTCCTGTCCTGAGCTGAGTGAGGGGTACTGTATTTACAGATGCATCTGAGGACCCATTGGAGAGCCTAGGCCTTTGCACTCACAGGTGCTGGCTCCAAGGAGGAGTTTTCTGACCTTGGGCAAGTCACTGAGGTTCTCTGAGCCCCAGTTTCTTCATTTACAAAATGAGAATAGCTACACCCACTGTGATTATAAAGCAAATGAGAAGGTAAAATGAGATGGATAACACGTACTCAGCCCTAGCGTGGTGCTGGGCCCAGTGAGACTCTGATTTTAATGGATGTGATGTTTGAGATGTGATTCACCAGCTTAAATAAGATGCTCGAAAAGCACCACTTCTCCAGCCCTGTGTGGAAGAGATGCCCTTCCGATGTCTGAGTTTTCAGCAATTTTCCCTTCACTTCTTTTCTACATCTGTGAATACAGATCTGCATATTCTGGACACTATTGGCACCACTCCTTGAGTCTTCCAGGGGGCCCAGACTCCCACGCACAGTTACAGAATGACCATCCACATTGGTTCTCCTGGTCCTGCTTCTCTCAGGGGTAGCCACTGCTTTTGGCAGGATCACAGAGGGAGGAGGCAAACCCTCAGCTGGCTGCCTCTGTGGTTAGGGAGGAGCCACCCACCCCAAGAAGGGCCACGAGGGATCAGTCAACAGTACCCCAAGAAATGCAAACAGGATGTGTGTGTGTGTGATTGCAGTTTCCACCATGAGCTTTTGCATAGTCCAAGGCGAATTATTTCATAAGTAGGTGTCAGGTTTGGCAGGCCTTCCTAAAGTTAGCAGACAGCCTTATCAGAGCTGCAGGAAGGTTCCATCAGCCGAGTGGAACATGCCTTTCTGGAGTCCTATGTTCCCACTCCCCACTCCACAGCATTATTTTACATATATTTCTATCCAAGACCATACAGAAAGCCACATGTCCCAGATTCAAATAGCACTTTGCAGTTGATGGTGGATTTCTTTCTCCCATAGAGAAACTTCTTTTGGACTTTCATATCTACTCCAGGATCACAGAATAGTAGAGCTGGAAGGGATTTTAGAGAAGACTTATTGTCCCTGTTCATTTTATAGGTGAGACAGAGAAGGTAAGGGACTAGCCTAAGAATACAGAAAGTTAGTTGCTTACTGGGGCTGGATTCTGTACTTCCTTATAGGTAGCTATTTATACACCATCATGCTGCTTCCTATTGAATCATTATTATTATTACTTTTTTTCCAGTTCTGGGGGTTGAACCCAGGGCCTTGCACATGCTAGGCAAGTGCTCTACTACTGAGCTACACCCCAGTCCCTGTCCTAGTAATTATTCTGGAAGGACCCCTGAGGACCTGCTTGGGCCCCAATCTCTGTTCTAAATTTCTTTTTTTTTTTTTTCTTAAAGAGAGAGTGAGAGAGGAGAGAGAGTGAGAGAGAGAATTTTTAATATTTATTTTTTAGTTCTCGACGGACACAACATCTTTGTTGGTATGTGGTGCTGAGGATCGAACCCGGGCCGCACGCATGCATGCCAGGCGAGCGCGCTACCGCTTGAGCCACATCCCCAGCCCCTCTGTTCTAAATTTCAGTTAGCACATTGAACAGGTAAGGAAATTAGACCCAGAGGCTAAATGGCTTGTCCAATTCTCCTGGGACAAGTCTAGGGCTATAGCCACATATCACACTGCCCTAAAGCAAGGTGGCAGGGGTGGATAATGGAGGCTGTGTCTACTCCAGGTCTGGGTCTGGGTCCAGGTCTGGATCCCTATTGCCAGGGAAGGGAGAGAAAGGGACTGTTTGGCTATGACCTCAGTAGGTGAGGCAAACCCCCTGAACATGGTGCCTGCAGCTTCTTGGGCTGCCACACTAGGGACACTTGGAGGTGATCATTAGCTCTGCTGTTTTCACCTTCAGGAGCAGGGCTCCAAGTCCATCAAAACCAGACCAGACCTGGAATGAGCCAGACCAAGACCAGTTGGATATTCCCATCTGGAACCTCCTGGGCTTGGCCTGACTTTCTCACTCAGCCCTTCCCGAATAGCCAGACCCTTCCACTCTCTTGCAAGTGCCTAATTGTATATATCGGCAGGGGTCCTCTTTGAGGAGCCCAGCAGTGGGGACAGGGAATTCAGGGTATGTTTTCTGGGAAAGAAGCAGATTCTTCTGAATGGGAAGGCCTGGTTTTGGAGAGTCCCAGATGTGGTGGAACTGTGAGTTTAGGCAGTGGTGAGGAGAGTGGGGGGGACTGTGGAATACGGAAAAACCAAGAATAGGGGGAACAGAGGTGGCGGTGGCAACAGGAGGTGAAGATAGCGGGTTTTTTTTTTGTGTGTGTGTGTGTGTGGTGGTGATGTGGGGAATGGAACTCAGGGCCTTGTGCATACTAGGCAAGCACCTTATCCCTAGCCACATCCCCAGACTTGGGGAGCAGCCTTTGAGAGAGGCTGGGGAGGCGCAGGCAGCACTGGGCTTTGTTCATGTTTATAAGTTCCAGATGTCACCCTCAGTTGTCACCAAAGGAAGTAGAGGCTTCAGGATCTAGGGCTGCTGCTCATGTGGTCCCCCTGTACTGTTTCAAGAAAACAGGGAAAAGCAAGAAATAGAAGAGGACAGGGTGGGTCCTGGCCAGAGGCAGGGAGTTGGATGTGAAACTCCCAACTCTGTGTGCCGAGAGGGTATTGGGGGCTCCGGGGCCTGTAGGGGACGTAAGGCCTGCCTCTCAGGAAGAAAGAATCCCTCCAACCTTCCTGATTTATTCAAACCAGAGAAATAGGCAGCCTGAGTCCCTATCTGGTAGGGCAGTGGGCAGAGTTGAAGCAGTCCCTTCACTGACCGTCTCGTGGCCCATGGGCCCTTTGAACCTTTCCATCTTACATCTTGGTCAAGATTCTGCTGCCTCAGCAGAAATAGACTTTCTCCAGAACTTCCTAACCATAGCTGGTTAGGGGCCTGAGCAGGCCAGGATTTGTGCTGGTGCCTCTGAGCTCAGATGTGGCCAAGGCCTCAGTCCTGTTTGGGCCCCAAACTTTGCTTTTCAGAGACACAGCAGGAGCTGGGACTCTGGCCAGGAGCTCTAGCCAGGAGGCAGGGAATGCGAGGAGCAAGGATGGCCAAGTGTGGAGTTATTTTCTCCTCTAAGCTAGTCACCTCAGGCCCTAAGCTTCTTTCTCGCTGGGGCTTCTGGGTTGGGTGTGGTGGTGCACGCCTATAATCCCAGCATCTCTGGAGGCTGAGGCAGGAGAATTGGGAGTTCAAAGCCAGCCTCAGCAACTTAGTGAGGCCCTAAGCAACTCAGCGAGACCCTGTTTCTAAAAATAAAATACAAAAAGGGCTGGGGTTGTGGCTTAGTGGTTGAGTGCCTCAGAGTTCAATCCCTGGTACCAAAAAAAAAAAAAAAAGAAAAGAAAAAAGAAAAAGGAAAAAGAAAAAAGAAAGAAAAAGAAAAGAAAAAAAGAGGGGCTATAGCCACTGTGTACCCTTCAACCACACCCTGCCCAGCACTGCAATGACCCTGGACCAGAGAGCATTTAAAGCCAGGCCACCCTGGCTGATGGCAGGTAGCAAAGTCTCCAATTTAGCTCAGGTCACTTTGCCTAGCCAGGATTTGAACATGAGCAATTTGGGATGCAGCCAGCATGAGGGGGAGATATTGAAGACAAAAGGGGACTCATTTATCTCCACATCTGACCCCAGCACCACATGAGGGATTCCTGAAGAGTCAGCCCAGCCTGCATGTTTATGCATCTTTCTGACCCCAGACCCCAGCACTCACTCTGACCATGGGTTGAGTTTATGATTGAAGTCTGGCTCTTTGAAAACCTTTTTCATCAGTGAGACTGTAAAAGCACATGACTCAGGGTGAAACACTCATGCCAGGCGGTGCAGCTGCTCTCAGAGAGAAAGTGAGAAAATAAATGCAATTGAGACTATTGACCAGATATTGAATGAGCAATTCCTGTGTGTAAATGTGTCACCAGGAGCTAGGGGAGATGGCACAGGTGATGTGATACCATTCTGATCTTCTAGACCCTTTAGTTTTAAGGGGACAGGGAGTTGTGTGCATCCATAACTCTGGATGCAAGGTCAACTGGGTTTGATGCCACTGTAGAGGTACACACAAGGCACCATTCATGTGTGCAGAGATGGAGATCAAGAAAGGATTCTGACATATTTAGGAAACTAGGAACAGCAGGAAATTACCACAACCTAATGAGGAGCATATGTGAAAAACCCACAGCTAATATCATACTCAATGGTGAAAAACTGAAAGCTTCGCTCTAAAATCAGGATCTGGAACAAGGCAAGGATGCTCATTTTTGCCACATACATTCAAAATAGTACTGGAAGGGGCTGGGGTTGTGGCTCTGAGGTAGAGTGCTTGCCTGGCATGCATGAGGCACTGGGTTCGATCCTCAGCACCACATAAATATAAAATAAAGATATTGTGTCCACCTATGACTAAAAAATAAATATTAAAAAAGATAGTACTGGAAGTACTGGCCAGAGCAATTAGGCAAGAAAAAGAAAAAGTCATCCAAATATGAAAGGAAGAAATAAAATTATCTCTCTATTCACAGATGACATGATCTTATATGCTGAAAACCCTAAGATTCCACATAAAAAAGAACTGTTAGAATTAATAAATTTAGCAAAATTGCAAGATATAAAATAACACACAAAAATCAGTTGTGTTTCTATACACTAACAATCCAAAAGGGAAATTAAAGAAAACAATTCCATTTACAAACCTAACCAAGGTCTATATACAGAAAACTATAAAACATTGCTGAAAGAAATTTTTAAAAATACACAAATAAATGGAAAGACATTGTGTTCATGGATCAGAAGTCTTAATATAGTAAAACAATCCACATTTCCTCAAATGTGTAAAGCCCTGGGTTCAAGCCCCAGCATCACAAAAGCAAAGTAAAACAAAACAAACAAACAAACAAAACCCTAGAAATTCAATAAAATCCCTATCAAAATCCCAATGACATTTTTCAACAAAAATCCTAATATTCATATGGAATCTAAAAGGACTCTAAATAGCCAAAACAAAATTGAGAAGGAAAAACAAAACTGGAGGCCTCATGCTTCCTAATTTTTAAACAATTTTTTTTCTTTTTTAAAGAGAGAGATAATTTTAATATTTATTTTTTAGTTTTCAGCAGACACAACATCTTTGTTTGTATGTGGTGCTGAGGATCGAACCGGGGCCCCACGCATGCCAGGCGAGCACACTACCGCTTGAACCACATCCCCAGCCCTATGTTTTCTAATTTTGAAACATTACAAAGCTACAGCAATTGAACCATGGAATAAAGACAAAGAGGAATGGAACAGAATAGAGAGGTCAAAAATAAACCCTCAAATGATCTTTGACAAAGTTACTAAGGCTACACAATGGGAAAAGGATAGCTTTTTTTTTTTTTGTACCAGGGATTGAACTCAGGGGCACTCAACCACTGAGCTACATCCCCTATTTTGTATTTTATTTAGATTTAGGGTCTCACCGAATTGCTAAGTGCCTCTCTGTTCCTGAGGCTGGCTTTGAACTGGCTATCCTTCTGTCTCAGCCTCTGGAGCTGCTGGGGTTACAGGCGTGTGCCACTTTGCATGGCAAGGTTAGCATCTTTAACAGATGGTGCTGGGAGAACTAGACACCCACATGTATGAAGCCAGATCCTGACTTCACACTGTACAAAATTAAGTCAAGATGGATTGAAGACCTAAATGAAAGACCTACAAATATAAAACTCCTAAACTCCTTTGGGAAAGCTTCATGATTTGGATTTGGTGATGATTTTTGTAGATATGATTGCAAAAGCACAGGCAACAAAAGCAAAAATAGACAAACAGGACTGCATTAAACTTAAAAACTGCATGGCAAAGAAAACAATCAATAGAGTGAAAACAACCAATGGAGTGGGAGAAAATATTTGCAAATTATATTTCTGATAAGGGTTAATATTCAGAATATATGAAGAACTACAACTCAATACAACCCTCCCCAAAGAATCCATTCAAGATGGATGAAGAACCTGAATAGACATTTCTCCAAAGAAGATACATAAATGGCCAACACTGATATTGGAGGGTGCTCAATGTGACTAATCATTATGGAAATGCAAATCGGAACAATCATAAGCTATCACCTTAAACCATTAGGATGGCAAGGAAGGAAGGAAGGAATAAGTGCTAGCCAGGATGTAGAGCAATCTGAACCCTTGGAATATACAACAGTGAGGCTGCTATGGAAAACAGCACGGAGACTCCTTAAAAAAAATTAAGAATTATCATATAATCTAGAAATTCTACTTCTAAGCATATATATCCTCTGAAGAACTGAAAACATGAGCTCAAAGAGATATTTGCAAACCCAAGTTCACTTCAGCATTATTAACAATTGTCAATTGTGTCCATAAACAGATGAATGGATAAAGGAAATATGGTATGGGGTTGGGGATGTGGCTCAATGGTAGAGCGCTTGCCTAGCATGCATGAGGATCTGGGTTTGATTCTGTCAGGCTACAATGTTGACAAAACCCAAGGGTATAAATGGTATAAGACAGTCACAAAAAGACCAATACTACATGGTTCCACTTACATGAGATATCTAAAATAACCAACCTTCTAGAAAATAGCATGATGATTTTTCAACAGATATAGTTTTTTTCTTTTTTTGCTGAGACGACAGGAATTGAATACAGGGCCTTGTGCATCCTCTGCAAGCACTCTACCACTGAACTGCATCCCCTACCCTTGCAAAATTTTAATTTAATTGAATATTGAGACAGGGTCTTACTATGTTACCCAGGCTGGCCTTGAATTTGTAATCCTCCTGCCTCAGCCTCCTGAGTTGCTAGGATCAGAGGCAGGTGCCACCACACCTGGCTAGAATTTTGTTTTCACAAAAATGCAACAATTCTAGAAATCTATCACACAACAATGTATCTATATTTAATTACTGTACAGTATCATTTCAAAATAGTTAAAGATAGCAAATTTTATATTATGTTGTTTTGACCATTATAAGAAAAAGGAGATTTCAAATATAGAATGTCACATGATAAGAAATCTTAGGAGAGTTCCTTTATGAAGTTGCAAATTATAGTTCACCAAAACGTTTTCATTTTTTTGGCGGGGGTGTGCCAGGGATTAAACTAAGGTGCACTTGGCCACTTAGCCACATCCCCAGCCCATTTTTTTTTTTTTTTTTTAATTTGGAGACAGGGTCTCACTGCATTGCTTAGTGCCTCACCATTGCTGAGGCTGGCTTTGAACTCGCGATCCTCTTGCCTCCTTGTCTCAGCTTCCTGAGCCACTGGGATTACAGGCATGAGCCACCGCGCCCGGCCCTTGACTATAGTTTTCACTTATATGATGCTATGTACACGTATAGTCATAATTTTTTTAAAAAGGGGGGATACTCTTGAAAGGGTAGATTTTGAGCTGCGTTTTGAATACGTAGGATTTCAACAGGCCGGAGAACTCTTGAATGCAAACAGCCAGAGCAGTCAGGCAGGAGGGGAAAGTAGGATGTATTTTCCATGCCAGCACAAGGTGTGGCTTTGTGACACCGTGAGTGGAGGTGGAGGTGGGGAGGTGGCCCGTCCTAGGGGGAGATCGGGTGGAGAAGGGCGCGAGAGAGGGACCGATTTGTGGACCGCTTTAAACCTCTGGCACATTTGCAGGTTTCCGTAGTTGGGCAGGGGCAGGTGGAGATCAGGTCTTGGAGAAAGGAAATCGGGTAAGAGGAGCCCCAGGGAAGCGCACTAGCTGGAGCTGAAGGAGGATGGGACGGAGGATGGGACGGAGCCAGTCCGAAGAAGACAGCGCGGAGCGCGCGGGGAAGAGAGCCTACAGTAGTGGCCACAGCGCAGCGCGGCAGGCGCCGAGCTGCTTCTCCTGCAGCCAGGCTGATCACACTCAACCTTCCCTTGAACCCCATCAGGAAATCGATGCGAAATCCCTCATCCCCATAAATAAAAGACGACCACAGTAGCAAGGACAGTTTGGGAGAAAACAACAGTGGCCTCACAGCTGTCCCTGTCAGCAGGGGTCTTTAACACCCACTGGCCCCCGGGTTGGGAGTGGTTGATGGAATAACATCGCCTGGATCCTCCTGAGTTGGTTCGTGCTGTGAACCAACAGAATGCCTGGGGTGGGGGAGGGCCAGGGACCCCTCCCGCCTCCCCCACTTTTTTGATAATTTACTGCAGCAAATCAGAGCCAGCTTCCAGAGGGGGCACAGGGGGAGCAGTTGAAGATGGCTGAGGAAGGAGAGGGCAGAGCAGAGAATGTTCTTTTTGTAAACACTTTCAGTTACTGGGCCTCCTGGGCCAGCCAGTATGGATACACATTTGCCAGGTACAACTTGGTCCCCTTCCCCCAACCCCTCTGGCAGATCTCTGAGCTCCAAGATCCTAAGTGAAGACAATTGGATTTTAGGGCAAAATAATTGCAAGTAGTTCCCATGTCTATGCCCCAGGCTCAGAAATTTCTGAAATAGTGTATTTGAGATATTCAATTCCAATCTTCCAGTAAGTATAGCACTATCTTTCACACCCCTTATTCTGAAGGCTGATTCAGGAAATATGGGCCTAATACATTTACAGTTGCTATTTATTAAACTCTTACTATGACTCAGGCGCAGTGTTAATCTTATGGATCAGCACATTTACCCTTCACAGAGTCTCTAAAGGAAAGTGCTATTGTTATATTCCCATCTTACAGCTGGGGAAGTGGAGAGTGCAAGAAGTTAATTTTCTCAAAGTCTCCCACCCAAAAGTTGGATGCTGACATTGTCACCTGTCAGTTCAACAGTGAAACATTATGGAAAGATGTATTTGTGGTCAATGCTGGTTGACCTTCCAGAGATGGCCCAGCTGGGACTAGGGCGAGGCACTCACTCTTGCAGAGCACAATTTTTTTCTTTCTTTTTTTTTTGAGTGCCCCTGAGTTCAAACCAGGAATTGAACCACTGAGCCACACCCCCAGCCCTATTTTGTATTTTATTTAGAGACAGGGTCTCACTGAGTTGCTAAGTGCCTCGACATTGCTGAGGCCAGCTTTGAACTCATGATCCTCCTGTCTCAGCCTCCCGAGCAGGTGGGATTAAGGTGTGTGTCACTGCACCCAGCTTGCAAAGCATAAATTTAAAGGGCACCCAAAATCTCAATAATCAAGACAAATAATGTTTCAATACAATAATTTGAATTATTATCATCAATTTTTTTGCATTGGTGGAAATCAAACCCAGAACCTTCCAAAGACTAGGCAAGCACTTTAGCACTGAGCTACCTCCCCAGCTAATGAGATGCTTTTAAAAAATCAAAATTAATGCAAAAATCCATAGTGAGGGGATGTGGCTCAATCAGTGGTAGAGCTCATGTGTAGCAGGCACAAGGCCCTGGGTTCCATCCCCAGCTCCAAAACAAATTCCATATGACTAAAATATTAAAATTTAAAATAGAGAGAGCCTCTACCAGGGACTCAGATCAGCCTGGTGGCATGGGGGTTCTTTGTGGGCTTATCCCTTCTGAGCTGAATTCCATATTCTGGAATTGGTTGAGTCCTGCTCATTATTTTTCCCTTCCTTGGGCTCTTATGAAGCTGACCCCTCCTGCCTCCTTCTTCTCCTTCAGTTAAATTCCAAATGAAGACTCTAGCATCTGGGCAATAAATATTTCCCTGCTGAACAGAGAGAGAGCCTGGGCCAGCTGGGCCCTATGCATGCCGCTGCAATCCTGCCATTGCTCCTGAAGGGACCCCACATGGGGAGAGCCCAGGGGCCCTCCTGAGTGGGAACCTCTTCCCACCAAGAGGTTGACCTTATCAAGAGTGTAGGACAGTCCGCAGAGGGTGTCCACGTGCTATTCAGGTGGTCAGAAGTTGGCACGTGTGCCTACTCTGTAATGGAGTGACCTCAGCCACTTGCCAAAAGGAAGACAGCACGTTCAGCTTGTGCTGAAACTCCAGATGATGAAAGATTTCGCCTGAGCCCAGCAGGCTCTTGGCTTTGCTCATCCTTCCCAGTGCCCTTGGCTCTCAGTTCCCTGGAAAGTGGCTGGTTGCAGCCATGGGGTGTGAGCGGAGCTGGAGGAGCAGCACAGCAGGCGCCACGGAGGGGGATGCTTTTAGCTTTTCTACTTGGCACACAGACACAGCGAGTGGCTAGTGGCGGAGCATGCCTTGGGCTCCAGAAGCACAAAGTGGCCCAACTCAGCAGATCACCATCCATGGACAGTAATAGTTAAACTCTGCCTCTGGGGATTTAGCCATGGGGATATAAAGGATCCTTCTATTTAGCAGCCAGGAGGTCATGCTGTGGTTATTGTCACCCACTGTCAGCACATGACAGGGCTTCGAGCATGGGGACCGATTATTATTTCCCAATGATGATTATGCTTCGAATCTGCTGCAGGCTGTGAGATTCAGAGTCACCAAATCTCCCCCTGGGGTTTCCCTGGGGTTTTGGACTTTGAATCCAAACACTAGAAAAATCCTGGACAAATTGAGATGAGGTGGTCACTCTGTTTTGACCCCATTCTTGCAGGATTCCCTTCAAACTTTATCTTTTCTTTCCACACATACAAAATTGAGAAACTAATAAAATCTGCTGTCCTGACTTTGTAAATATTTGTGGGACTCAAAAAAGAAGGTCTGGGGCTGAGGATATGGCTCAGTTGGTAGAGTGCTTGCCTTGCATGCACAAGGCCCAGCTACTTGGGAGGCTGAGGCAAGAGAATCACAAGTTCCAAGCCAGTTCTGTATCTAAAATAAAATAACAGCCAGGCATGGTGGCACACACCTGTAATCTCAGCTACTTAGGGAGGCTGAGGCAGGAGGATTGCAAGTTCAAGGCCAGCCTCAGCAACTTAACAAGGCCCTAGGCAACTTAGAAAGGACGTCTCAAAATAAAATAAAAGAGCTGGGCATGTAGTCCAGGGGTAAAGAGCCCCTGGGTTAAATCTTCAATACCAAAATAAAATAAAATAAATAAATAATAAATACAATGAATGAATGAATTTGATCAAATAAAATACAGTGGGCTGGGTGTAGCTCCGTGGCCTCGCTAAGATTCCGCTGCACCTTGGAACTCTGGATCAGAGCACATCCCACTGCTGACAGGCTTCTATAGGTCGATCTTCCTCTAGGTTTGAGCTCTTTGAGGTCAGGACCACTTTATTCATCTGAGCACCCTACTGTGCTTGGCAAAAGGCAGAAGCTCAGGCAATCTGTGCCAGGACCAAAGCTTTGCATAAAGCAAATCACTCTGAGTGCTCCTTTGCTTGTTGGCGCGCTCCTTTCCTGGCCTGCTCTTGCTTAGCTCCAGGAAGGTCCTTTATGCGTTTAGACCAGCAGGTCTCCCCTGAGCAAGCTGTAAGGAGTACAGTGAGGCGACAGGGGCAGGAGGCCGGGACACTGCCTTGTTCAAGGTGGGGCTGTGGGGCTGGGGGACCAGGCAAAAGTTGAAAGGGCAGTGAGAGAATCTGGGAGCACTTTGTGGGGGAGGCTAGGGACAACCACAGCAGGGAGGAGAAGGCCTTCGCCATCCTCCAGGCTTCGGGGGTCCATCCCCATTTACCCAAATTCCCAGGCTCAGAGCAGGGCCCTCAGCAGCCTGCCTCCCTAGCTCTTCCCAAGGCTGGCACTCCCCCAGCAGGGCCCTGCAGCACTGCCTTCCCTGAAGGTCAGCCAGACCTTGACATGCTGAGCTGTCCCCTTGGCCTGGACACAGCCCAGCTCTGTAGCCTGATCCCTCCTGGGCATCAGCCCCAAACCTCAGTCCTCTTTCTGTCTCTGTCTCTTGCCTCTCCCATTCCCGCCCTGGGCCTGCTTCTTTGCCTATAGCTTCCTGGAGGTGTAGGGTGGCTCTGCAGGGCCACCCAAAGTCCCAGCCTCAGTCCTAAACCTCTGACCTTTGATCTCAGCTGAATGGTCAGGAAATCCCCCCTCTGATCCTTGACAGTCTGTACCCAGAGGCGCCATCCCATGTGTCCTTCAAATCTTATTTTATTCTCTAGCTGGCACATCCTTCCCAGGAACAAGAGTGCTAGGGACACAGACATAGTCCCCATCTCCAGAGAATCCTCAAACTGCTAGAATGGAAGAAACCCCAAGTCGCCTGCATTCAGGTAGGTTAGATAGTATTGTTTGAAATTCATGATAAGGGCTCCTAGGCTCAGAAAGGGCAAGCAAGCTCCTCAGTGTCACACAGTAAAAGAATGGTCTACTCCTGTGCCACCTACCTGAACTCTCCTTTTTCCGTCTGGATGATTTCTTCTCCGTCTCACTGGCCGTGCTCCCAAGCACCCCGTAGTCCTCGCCTGGGCCTCCCATGGTGTCTACCAGGCCTGGGCTGCTGGCTCCCATCTCCCTGGAGCCTCCAGCTGGGCCCAGGTTGAGCCTCTGCCGGGCCTCGGAGACAGGGAAGTGCCAGTCAGGAGGCTGCGGGAAGGCGGGGTGCTGCTCAGTGAAGAGGCGCTCCTCTTGGGGTAGGCTGTGTGGGGTGGCCGCCAGGCAAGAGGCTGAGAAGTCGGGGTAGGCAGCTGTCGCTGTCGCTGGGAAGTCTGATTTCTGGTGGAAGGAGAATGGGGTTGGCGGGTAGTGGGGTAGCCCTGAGGCCCCCGTGCCTTCCGAGTGGGGGTTTCGAAGACAGCCCCAGACAGGGGCAGGGGGGTGGGGGCTCCTCATGCAGCTGTTGGCCACGGGATCCATCTGCTGTCTGCTGCCCACCTCAGTCCTTTCAAAAGTTTGACTCTTTTCACTTTTTATATTCAAATTTTTAAAAAAATGCAAAAACAAAAACAAAATTCAATAGGAGGGGAAATGTTCAGTAGCAAATTCACTCCAGGAACCAAAACAAAAACAAAACTAAAGTCTCTTCTGAAATTACACACACATGTGGCCAGCGACACACACACGTGTGTGTGTGTGTGTGCACACCTGTGTCGGGCTTCACTGCTTGCTTCCTGCCCCCCAACACACCAGCCTGCCTATCGGGGTCCCTTGTACATGTATTTGTTGCCGATGGCACTAAACATTTTCACTGTCCCAGCCCAGACGCACCAGCGAGGAGGAGATGGTCCTGGAGCCCGAAGCAAATGCCTGCAGAGGGCTGGACCAGGGCTGCTGAGACACACTTTTAAATCCTGCGGTGGGGAGAGAGTGACAAATTTCTGAAGTGAAATGTGAGAGAGGAGAGGGAGGGGTTAACCCGCTCACACAAGGTCCCCTCCAACCAAAACCCGAGCAGGCAACTATTAATCATCAGAAACCTTATATGCACATCTAATGGGATTTGCAGATGGAGACTTTTAAAGAAACATTGTCTGTATTTTTTTTTTTAAGGAGAGAGCAGTGCACACACGCATGCTCTCTCTCACACACACACACACACACACACACACACACGCTGTCTTTAGTGTGCCTCCTGTAACACTATAAAGTTATTTTTATTGCACAGTTAACAAAATTCCCCAAGTCTTGGATTTGGAAAAAGCCTTAAGTCAGATCCAGAATCCATCAAATGCCAAATTCCAGGGAGTGAAGTGGGGAATAAGTACAAGAGACAAGCTTGGTGATTGCATTTGATTTAAAGGCCCTTCTACTGCTGCTTGCAAAAAGGAAGGTGGATTAAAAGAAATCTTTTTTGCAAGTCTCAGTGGCCCACTATGGTCTGTGGTATAAAGAAAGACACACACACACACACACACACACACACACACACACATACAAAAAAACCCCAATTCATTTCTTCCTGCCCATAGTGACATTCTCACCAGCTTTAAAAGAGGCCATCTGATTCTTCTTGCACTTTTTAACCTCTTACTTGCATGCCAATTAGCCACACTCTTCTCTAGAGTGATTCCAGGTCATTTTTCTCCATAGCAAAGGCAAGCCTCTTAAATAAAGTCCTTGAAGTTTCTCCAGACCTCCCCCCACCTGCTCCCTGTCCTCCTAACCTTCTCACCTGCTCCCTGTCCCTTCACCTCCCCCACCTGCTTCCCTTTTCAACTGCCAAAGATCATGGAACCAGAGCATGGAAACAGGACTCAGGGGCTTCTTCCCCTAAATAATCCCTGAAGGGGACTTTCTTTGGCAGACAGTCACTTAGGTCTTCTGGGCTGGTGCCTGTCGCAGGATGGCCAGCCCAAGTGCCATTTCAACTGGCCACCAGTCCGCCGACATCGTGGCCATGCCCTGATGATCTTTTCAGAAGTTTAATGTAATTTTTCGAAGGATGGTGTTCCAAACATGCGGGGGCCACAGCACATCTCCCCTGGGCATTTCCACAGCACAGAACAGCAGGAGGGAGGCAGGAACAGACATGGACCTGAACATCAATGTCTCTTCTGGTTTGTCTCAAAGACACCAGGTTCCCCCGAGGAGGGCCAGTGGGCTTAAGTTAGCTCTGCAGCCTGGAGGCAGCGCTCTGGGGAAAGGTGCAGGAAGTACTCTGTGTGACAGGTCTTGAAAGAGAGCACGGGGGCCAGGGGTAGGGAGCAGAAGCTACAATTAGTCTTTAACCTAGACTCCAGTCAGCTGTGCATCCCAGGGCACAGGAAATGCTGCAAAAGGATGTGGGGTGAGGTATGCGCACATCCACACTATTCATGAGAAGATACCCGGTCTTCTGGAACTAGCAGTTAGGGTGATATAGACCAATAGGAGAGCGTAGGTCATAGCCACGAACTGGACTCATCTTTCTCATCTGCCCAGGGCTTAGCTGTTGCCCACACAATTCTCCTCTAAGACCCAATTCTCCTGTTGTAGGTAAAGTATGAATTGTGATTTCATTCTGCAGGTGAGGAAACCAAGGCTCAGTCAGATGACTCAGTTGCTCAAAATCAACTAAAATGGCAGGACTAGAAGTCATTTTTTTTTTTCCAGTGCTAAGGATTGAACCCTGCCTTGTGCATCTGAGGCAAGCACTCTATCAACTGAGCTATATCCCTAGCTCCTCCATAGTCATTCCTGAGTGTTCAGCTATCTGGTTTAGAGCAGGCCAGATATAGAAGAAGGAATGTAGGGTTTGAGATAAGATAAGTCCAAGTCCAATTTGCTGTTTGCCACTTCCAGCTGTGTGCTCTGGGAGAAGTCACCCCACCCCTCTAATTCTTTGTTTCCTCATGAGGGGTGATAGTCCTAGCCAATATTCATCCATTAATCTTAGCACTTTACCCATATTACCCCAGTGGGTCCCCACCAAAGCCCTCTGAGGCATGGGCTATTCTCATCATCCCTTTCCCAGAAGGCTGAACTACAGAGAGATGCTGTCCACCTGAACCAGGTTGCACATCTAGGAAGAGAAGGCTCCAGGATTCAAACCCAGGAAGCCAGTGTGGGCTCTATCAGAAAGGCCACCCCCCTGGTGCTTTTGAATTTCAGAAGAAACCACTTATGTGAGGGCAGAATGGACAATGGATAAGGGGCTTCCTTTCTATCACGATCTAGGTCCTATTACCTGGGTGATTGGGCTGGGGACATAGCTCAGTTGGTAGAGTGCTTGCTTTACATGCACAAGGCCCTGGGTTTAATCCCCAGCACCACAAAAGAAAAACAAAAAAAACGAACCTGGGTGATTCTGAGGGAGCACATGGGAGGGACCAGGGAAACTAAGGAAATTCTAGGAAAACAGCCTTGTGAGGTCCTGGGGGCTCTGTAAGGAATCCATGTGGGGCTGTGAGGAGGATCTGGCCTGTCAGCTTCCCTAGGAAAATCTTCCTGGGGCCTGGCCTGGCAGGCTGTAACCTGATTCCTGCTCCAACCTCTGCATCTGGCTCAGGGACCCCAAGCCAGGGAGGCCCCTCCAGCCTGGCCCTTTGCCCCTGGAAGGGGTGGGTCGGGGTCACGGTGGGGTGGGCGGAGAGGTCAGGAGGGGCACGGGGCGGGTGCACGGCAGGGCGCTCTGTGCTGGGAGCACTGGGCCCTGGCACCCCAGCGCCCCAGCAGCTGCCAGCGTCTGTCAGCCCCTGAGGGCGCCGCCGGGGGGCCTGCGGCCTCTACATCTTCCTGACAGGCCCGTCTTCTGAGGCCAGGAAAAAACAACAACAGTTCCTCCCCTCGCGGCAACCCATTTGTTAGATGAAGGCCGAGCACCAGCACCTTTAACCTCCTCAAAGTCAGCGTTGCCCTGTCAAGGCCCGGGGCCTCGGAGACAGAGATGGATGGAAGTGGCTGTTTGTAGAGAAAGCCCTGTGGCCTCCCAGCCAAGCAGAACCTTCAGGAAGGGAGGGGCCAGGCGGCTTCTGGTCCTTGTCCTGGGGAGGAACAGGAAAAGCCTAAGTCAGGAGGAGGTCCCCAGGGACCCTGAGGAGGGCCCTGGGCTGGCCACACCTGAGCTATCCCAAAGAACTTTTGGAACTTCCTCCAATATGTATGACAAGCAGGCGTGTCCTTGGCATGGCCGGCCTACTTCCCGCTGGGTCAGGCACCCATGTGTGCTTGGAGATGCAGGGGGTTCTGGAAGGGTCTGGACCTGGAGGCAGAAGGTGCAGGTTCAAGGTGGGGTCTTGTTTTTCATAGACTGTGTGGTCTCAGGCAGTGTCAATTCTTCTCTGAGTCTCACTTTTCTCACTGGCAAAATGGAGTTGACAGCAGGGCCTTGTGGGGCTGCTACGAGGACAACCGAACTGCTGTCTGAGGCCAGGCACCAGGCATGAGGCCCGCTATTGTGCCTTCTCTTTCCTTCAATATGCTGATCCCCAGGGGGTTACTTCTGGATGGAGGGAGGGGGAAGACACCCGACCTAGTCCCCAAATTTATTCTTTTATGGCCATATAACTCAAAGATCAAGACCACATTCTTGGGAATCAGGAGGGCATGGGTTTAAATGCCAGTTCTTCCATTAATAAGCTGAATGACTCTAGTCAACTCACTTTGTCACTTGAGCCTCAGTTTCCTCATCAGTAAAATGGGAATAAGCTTCTTTCTTCCTCATTAAGCTGCTGAGAGAAGTGAACCAGGTGATCTGTGGAAGCTTTTGACACAGTTGGATACACAGTCAAAACATATGCAGATAATACTTGAGTTCATTGCCTTAAGGACACCTCCAGAAGGCCTCTGTAAAATATTTATATGCCACCTGAGAGGGGACAAGATGAAGCAATTAGTATCCACTCACACAACAGGACATGTGAATCAGATAAGATACCTATTCCCTGGCAAAACCTTGAGAGATGGGACAGGAGACAAATTTTGAATATGTTGGAAATGGCTATGAACTAGGATATTTGCTACTGGGCCAGGTATTTATTTGGAATATGGATGAATGCCCTTTGCTTCCCGGAAAGCTTTGCGGCAGCAGGGTTACTACTGCCTGCCAGACTGCCCTCAAAGGCTTTACGAGGCTCAGACACTATGGTTTATGGGATGGAGATGAGCAAACCATTCTTACCATTGTCACATTGACGCCTACCAGGGGACCAAGACATCCTATCTCAGGGACCCCACAATGGTTCCCCCACCCAAATCCCCCAAAACAGTGTGCTGATGGAGACAAACTCTGCAGATGACAATGTTCTCTTGTTTCTCTATTTTTTAAAACTTTGAAGCTGACCAAAGACACAATAATATGCAGAATGGCCTGGCTTTTGGAAGTCACATAAGCTTAGTCTCCTCAACTGTCAAGTGGAGAATCACTGTATAGATGATGTTCAAACACTCAGCAGGTGACAGCCAATGGACACTTCCCAGGGGGTCTGTGCCTGATGAAGTTAGAGGCAGGTGGACTTACAAAGGTGTTGGGTGAGGCCCTGGCAAGGATGGGCCAGGGAAGCTTGCATCAGTCAAGACTGATTAGTTAGGAAAACCCAAGAGTAACAACAGGGGACACACACAGTTGGTTATCTTACCCTTAAAAGAAGTCCAGAGGTGACAGTCTGGCCTGGCCTGGCAAGTCCTTTAAGTCAGCAGGAAACCTACCTCATTTCCCCTCAGCCACTTGCGACCTTATGCCTAACTATCATGTCCGTGTTCCCAGAAGCAGGAAAGAAGGACAAATGGACTCTTCCCATCTTCCTGCTCCATTCAAAGGAGACTTTCTATGAGTCCTATTCAACAATCACTCTTCAGCCCCATTGACCAGAACTTTCCACCCAGCCATGTGGAACTGCAAGGGAGGCTGGGAAACTGGAGGCCCTAACAATTCTTCCCTCTTCCCCTTCTCCCCCAGAACCAGTTCTCAAGGTAGGGCCACCAGGTAGAATATAGGGTGCCCACCTAAGTATGTTGGGACAGGGGCTGGGATTGTGGCTCAGTGGTAGAGCACTTGCCTCGCACGTATGAGGCACCACATAAAAATAAATAAATAAAATAAAGGTATTGTGTCTATCTACAACAACAACAACAAAAGTATATTGGGACATATAGTGGCTTAAAAAATGGTTGTTTATTTAAAATTCAAATTTAACTGGGTGTCTCTACCCCCTCCCCTAAGATTGGCCATACTAATCTAGCACTTCAGAATGGAGAAGGCTCTGGCTTTACCTTTGTGCCAGGGCATTATTATTATTTTTTTTTTAAAGAGAGAGTGAGAGAGGAGAGAGGAGAGAGAGAGAGAGAATTTTTAATATTTATTTTTTAGTTCTCAGCGGACACAACATCTTTGTTGGTATGTGGTGCTGAGGATCGAACCCGGGCCGCACGCATGCCAGGTGAACGCGCTACCGCTTGAGCCACATCCCCAGCCCCTGGGCATTATTTTTTGATGGAAGGTTCTGGAAGGGAAGTTCAAAGGGGCTTCCAGGGGGAGGTGTGGTAACGGAGTAGACTTACTTAGGCTGTGAACTTCCTTGTTTCTGGAAGAGCTCAGGGTCCCCAGGAAAAGTCTCCTGTGAATGAGAGAAGCTGGGGGAGGAGGGCAGGTGGAGGGAGGGCAGCCCAGGTGGAGGGAGTGAGGGCAAAGGTGAGTGCCCCTGGACAGGAAGTGCTGAAAGAGAAGGCAGGAGGCCTCCATGACTGGGCTGGAGCACCTGGGAGACTCATCGCCCACTTCCCACTTCCCAGGAACTTGCTTTTCCAGCCCTTGCTCTGGAGGCAGCCGTGCCCTTATTTGGGGGAAAGCAACTAACCAGATAGGACAGCGAACCGGGAATTTATGTGGTGTGGGAACAGCTCGGGTTTCCCTCACTGTTTATCCAGCAGTATTTTTTAAAACAGAAATCAGCATGCGGGTAACCACAGTCGTGAGTTATGGGCTCCGGCTGCCAGGGTTCTGGGGGCCAGCGCACTGCCCACCAGGCCTGGGAATTGCTGAAGCAATAAGTCCCTCCCCAGCTGGGTCTAGGTAGGAAAGGTGGCCCTTGGCAGCTCTCTGGTCACCTCTCCCTCCCGGAGAAGGATGACCAGCTTCCCTGGAGGAGCTGTGATGTTTCCAGGTCTAAAAATTTAGAGATCACTAAGTTTTGGGGCTTTCGAACCCACATGGGGCCAGGCGAGTCAACACAGCTACCAGCTGGAGGGAGACACTGGGATGAGATGGGAGGTGGAGGTGCCCACCCACAGCTATTTGGCATTGCCCAGTATTGCCAGGTGTGAACATGAGCTGAGTTTCACCACATCTTTCCATTATCCAAGAGAAGTCATAATTTTAGACTTTTTTTTTTTTTGGTTCTGGGGATTAAACCCAGGGACCCTTAACTACTGAGCCACATCCCCAGCCCTATTTTGTATTTTATTAGAGACAGGGTCTCACTGAGTTTCTAGTACCTCGCCATTGCTGAGGCTGGCTTTGAACTCTCAATCCTCCTGTCTCAGTGTCCCTAGCAGCTGGGATTACAGGTATGCACCACTATACCCAGGAATTTTGGACTTTTTGAGAAGGCAATCTCTCAATTTTTCAAAATTGGTAATGAATTTAAAAAATGCTGATTAATTAAAAGAGAGCTGTGGACATGATTTGATTCTTGCGTGGCCAGTTGGCAATCTCCGATATGGTCCAAGCCTCCCTGCTCCCTATTCACAGATGAGGAAGCTGAGGTCCAGGGAGGCCTGGCACCCAACATGGGCAGGTCAGTCTTGGGAACTCTATAGGCTCAGGAGCCTGTTTGGTGCTCCTTGCCTAAACGAACAATTTTGCTGGCTGAGCCAGGAGTCTTACCAAGCAGTTTCAAGTGCTTTCTGAGCAGCTCTGGTTTGCATAGACGTGACATTTACAAACACATTCTTAATCTACTTGATTCTGGAAATGACTCAGAGGGAGCACAGCTGACATTAATCCACTCTCTTACTGGTGAGGACATGGAGGCTCCAAGAGGCAAAGTGACTTGCCAAAGTCCCAGCCTTAGAAAGATCTGGGGCCAGGACCTTCAATTACAGAGGTAGGGCTTTTCCATCTCCAAACTCTGTCATGCCATAAAAATGCCAGGCTCCTTGGGGGCTATGGCCTGAGCTGGATAATAAACCCCTTCTCACAGGGAACTATAAATGAATGAGACACTTGGGTAAACTGAATATTCTTTGTAACTTAAAGTTAATTGAAAATCCATAGGTTATCAATTTTCCAAGCAGGAGAATAAAATAGAAGGTATTTCAAAGAGCAATGATTCTAGGCAAGGTTTAATCTTTCTTTGATGATTCTGAAGGCCTTAGGGGGAATGTAATGCCTGCGGGTGACATCATGAACATGGATCATTACCATGTAGGGCTGTGAGGAACTCTCATTTCTCCCCTCCTAGCTTTTGGGGTGCTCTAGAGGCCCAGAGAATGGAGTGGTGAGCATGAGTCCATGTTCTTCGCTGCTCTCTCTTTGCACATTTCAGGGTAGTAGTATGGGAAAAACAGTACTTAGTACCCTTCCTACTGTAAAATGCTTCAGTGTGACCAAAAGTGCTGGGAGTGATCTCTGCTTTTTCAGTTAACCTCAATGAACTTCTGTATCTTCTGTAAAGTGGGAATAATGCTAACTCCTTCTGTATTCACTGTGCAAGGTTCTACATATCAGAGAACCTCAGGTCTCACAAGATCATAGTGTGCACCAATTTCATTTGGCCACAGAGAAATCTGAGGCCCAAAGAGGGTAGGGGCCTTTTCCAAGTTCACACAGGGTTGCTAGAATTTGGGTTTCTTGATTCTTAGTCTCTTTCTTTTCTTTTCTCTCTCTCTCTCTCTCTCTCAAATTGAACTCAGGGGCACTTAACCACTGAGCCACATCCACAGCCCTATTTTTGTATTTTATTTAGATACAGGGTCTCACTGTGTTGCTTAGTGCCTTGCCATTGCTGAGGCTGGCTTTGAACTTTCGATCTTCCTGCCTCCCCAGCCACTGCGATTATAGGCAAGCGCCCCTACATCCGGCTCTTAGCTTTTTTAAAAAATATCACACTGAGGCAGAAGAAGACCCAGGGGAACTAAGATTGACAGACGATTATGCATACAATGGACACACAGAGCCTTTCTGGCTACAGAGAGGTCAGATCTCCCAGCCTCAGGGGTGGAACTGTCCAAGTTCTGCAGGAGGGAATCCTTAGTTCAGCGCAGGGAAGAGCCTGGGGGCAGCTGGAGCACCACCACTGGTTTATGATTTCATGAATGTCAGAGCTTTTTAAAATATCGTTATTTCGAGTGTGCGCAGCCTCCTAGGGTCTTTCTTGTTTTAATTGAAGAAATAAACAATCTCCCCTAAGGCACACTCAGCCGAGGAGAGAGGAAGGTGCAAGGTTTGCCGAGGACAACAGCAGCCTAGAAGGACTTTGTGTCCGGAGAGGTAGAATATCAAGAAAAGGGAACAAGTTGACCCTGCCCAAGCCCTAGAGCGGCAGTGCACAGGGGCGCATGCGCACACACAAGTTCACCTGCACACATCTCCCCAGATTCCGACAGGGCCTGTGTAGAGTCCATATGTGTGGGCCACACGCTACACAAAATCAAATACGGATAGGTTCAGTGCACCAGCACACTTGTGCATCCATGGCAAATGCTCTTAGACATGCTACTGCACGGACCTGCTCTTCCATTCAGCAGAAGTTCTGTCATCTGAATAGAAATACCAACGCAGGGGCAAGAGCGCACACACCCACCCACACACACCCCTATAGTCATGGCTCAGCTATGGGTTCTTTTTGAGATCTCAACATGTGTTTACATTTTCAAACAGCAATGGCATTCAGCTCCTCTTATCAGTTAACCCACATCACACCTCTCATTTTTGACACCCAAAACAGTTAATTTTCCAGTTCTTGGATATTCAGAGCATCTGATGCCCTGGTCAAAGGGAATCTCTGTAGGAGCTCTCACTTACTCTGGAGAAAGAGGGAGAAAACCTGATTTCTGGGTTCAGCTGGAATATTTTAGCGTTGTGAACCAGGTGGTGAGATGAGGGCCGCCACCTTGCGATGAAATCCAGAACTGCAACAGGACTGCCATGGGCCCCGGCCAGAGCTTCTAACTCTCCTGAGCTTGAGGACACACTTTTGATCATAGAACAAGAACTGTGGCCAATGGATGGAGGTGTGAAGTGTCTGTGGCCCCTGTGGCCCAAGCTGCATACACGTGCCTGGGAAGTTAGAGAGTCACCTGCAGGTTTCTGAATCACGCTCCTCCAAAATAGCCCCAGGCACATCTGCCCTGAAATTCCATTTTCTAAATTTTAAGTGGAAGAAATGTGAAAGTGCTGTGGGCTAGACAGCTGTCCCTGCTACAACTCTGTGATGTCCCCTTCCAGTAGCAGACTTTAAGGCAGCTGCTATCAGGGCCTGTATCTGCCTCATTCACCCACATGGGCCCAAGAAAGAACCTGGAACAGGACCTAGCCTAGCACAGATGGGCATCTGTTTCTTTTCTTTTCTTTCTTTCTTTTTCTTTTTTCCTTTTTTCCTTTGGCACCAGGGATTGAACCCAGGGATGTTTAACCACTTAGCTACACTTGCTGAGTTGCTAAGTGCCTTGCTAATCTGCTGAGGCTGGCTTTTAACTCAAGATCCTCCTGCCTCAGCCTCCTGAGTTGCTGGGATTACACTGCTCCTGACTACAGATGGACATCTCTAGAATAGGAAAAAGAATCTGGGTTTCCTGGAGTTCATGGCCTGGGTTTGAGATGAGAATGATAATATACCCTTCCTACTGTAAAATGCTTCAGTGTGACCAAAAGTGCTGGGAGTGATCTCTGCTTTTTTCAGATGGACCAGCAAAGGCAGCTGCATCCTTCCTTCAAATTCCCTGGTGACAGCCCAAAGACTTGTGGGCTGGAGGAGGTTTTGGTTAGATGTCTTTGCTGAGTACAAGTTTGGCTTGGATAAGGAGTCCTAATGCTGAAAGTCTGAGATTCTCTGACACCTCATTCCTTCATCCTACAGCCACTTCTCAATGTCAGGCATGGGATGAAGGAACAGGGATATGGCTTGGGGGATTGTGGAGGTGGGAATAGTTAGGGGCAGGCAGGCCCGGGCAGCAGGAGCCACTGAAGGGCAATATAACCATCATGCTATGAGAGCCAGCATGTGCTGAACTCCCTGTGTTGGGGGGTGGAATTCTCAGAGCCCAACTCGATTCACTGAAAGGACCAAGCAGCCAATCACCAGTCAGGCAGTTAACATGTCAAGGCAAGTGGGGGCAGGATGCCAGACCTGAGACAACTAGGTCTGAATCATATGCATAGTCTGGCTCTGAAGCCACTTGACCTTGGCTTTGCGATTTAGCCTATCAAGTTCAGGTTTTTGCCTGTTAAATGGGGATAACAAGCTGAGCTTGATGGCACAGGCCTATAAACCCAGCAACTCTGGAGGATGAAGCAGGAGGATCACAAGTTCAAGGCCAGCCTCACCAATATCTACAATTTTGAAGGTTATTTTTTAATGTGCTTATTTAGTTATTTTCAAAAATGTGCTTAATTATCTCATTAGCAAGTAGCTACAGACAGAGCCATGCTAACAATTCTCCCCACATTTCACAGGCATCGTCCCCTGGGCAGAGTCCTCAGGCCCTGAGCAGAGTTTCACCCGTCTGTGCCTGGAAGTCTCACGGCATCACCTAAACTAGTCTGTCAGATTCATTAGCATTGACACCCACTCTTTATGGAGTTGTTCATTTCTGCCTGGGAAGTCACTGAGGTGTCCCCTCTCCTCCACGCTGTCAGGACTATTAAGAATGTGCCTCGGGCTGGGGATGTGGCTCAAGCGGTAGCGCGCTCGCCTGGCATGCTTGCGGCCCGGGTTCGATCCTCAGCACCACATACCAACAAAGATGTTGTGTCCGCCGAGAACTAAAAAATAAATATTAAAAATTCTCTCTCTCTCTCACTCTCTCTCCTCTCTCACTCTCTCTTTAAAAAAAAAAAAAAAAAAAGAATGTGCCTCTGGGGTCGGGGATGTGGCTCAAGTGGTAGCGCACTCGCCTGGCATGCGTGCGGCCCGGGTTCGATCCTCAGCACCACATACAAACAAAGATGTTGTGTCCGCCGAAAACTAAAAAAATAAATATTAAAATTCTCTCTCTCAAAAAAAAAAAAAAAAAAAAAAAAGAATGTGCCTCTGATGGGAGAGGAGAGCTGCTCCCAAGCTGGTGTTTGTGGAGAAGGGGTGTCCTCCCAACCTGTAGCATACTTGGCCACAGGTCCCTGACTGAAACTGAGATGAGAACATGAGGAATTAGACAGGGACCGTTACCCAGCAGACTCTTCCCCAGGCCCCAGATCTCCCGGAACTGGATGGCAGTTAAAGATAAAATGTGAGCCTCTGGGAAGCTATTTTGAAATGTGTCCCTTTGGGCTAAAACCAGAGGGATGTGTCTGGCTCAGCCCTCCAATTGGCCTGCATGTGCAAAGAACCCTGGGGCTCCCTGGTGCTCCATTTCAAGTCTCCTGATGATTCTTATAGTCTTTGCTCCCAGGTGGATTCACTTCTGTGGATATTTTATTGTGTGCATCTTCTATGAGTTAAGTATGATATGCAGCTGGCTTTCTAGATGGACCAAGGGATTCATCCATCTTACTAATTTGGGTTTCAACCTTCATTGAGCCACTTTCTGGCAGGGTGACCCTGGGTGAGTCCCTAAACCCCACCCAGGTAAGTTTGCTAATACCACTATTAGTGAAGTTGGTGCACACATGTGGGGACCATACTGATGTGTTACAGTCCCCAGCTTGTCCCTGTGGGTATGGTAGGATGAGTGGGTAAAGGTGCAACCCTCAAAGAGTTCACAGTTCAGAGAATGGTCCAGGAAGATAGTGGACCCACCAACTACAGACAGAGATCCCAAGTTGCTGCTGGGATTGGATAAGGGTAGGGGGTCACAAGGAAGGACAAATTGCCCAGCAGGCCAGGGCTGACTTCTAGACTTGAGTGGGAGTGGCCGGGCCTGCCTCTCCTGCAATAGATTCTTTCAAGCAGGCTTGTCCAACATGGATCAGTGGAATCCTCTCAGAACTAACCTCATTCTCCGTGGGCTGCTTGTAGAAGACACTACTGCAAATATGAAAATCACTTGTCAACCCACAATCAGGCATTGCGCAGGTGGCTACCTAGGAGATCAGAGAAGCCCCGGGCTCAGGAGTGCCTGCGGACTTCTTCGGAGCCCAGCTGGCTTTTCAGGAGGAGAATGATTATGGGGGAAGGTGTGGACACAGGGACTGCAGTTCTGTGGGGTTTCTCTGAAGGGCTGGCCTGGGCAGGTCCAGGGAGAATGAACTGGAGCAGGGTCCTGAAGAAGGGCTAAGATTCAGAAGGCACTAGGAGGAGGAAAAGTGCGCATGCGCATGTGCCCCCCCGCCCGCCACGCACACCCGCACGCATGCACAGGGGATAGAAAAGAACAGAGCCAGAGTGTGTAGGAGAATTCTGAAGTCAGAGCAATGAGGAACAGAAGCAGTTTGGCAAGAGGGGAAGTTTCTGGAGGAAAGTAAGGAGAGGGAATGCTGGAAGGACCTCTGAGAGCTAGAATGCAGAAAGCAGCAAAGCAACTGCACCCATGCTGCTGCAGTTGTTGGGGGCAGGGGGGGATGAACTTTGCACAGGGAAATGGGTGACTGCAGGTTGGGCTAGGAGGGAAGTGGCTGGGGACATGGGGAGAGAAATCCCTGGGGTGGGTTGCTGTGGGCTGGGAGAGGAAGGCAGAGGGGGGCAAGAGGCTCAGGAGAGTCTGCAGAAGCCTGGAACCTTCTGAATCCTTATAAAGCGCCCCTGGGAATCTTGCCGCAGAGGCTATAGGTTCCATAGGTCTCTGAGATTTGCCTTGAATTGCTGCCACTGGGCACCCTGGATGTGGGGTCTCATAAATTCATGGGAGAGGGTGCTCTGTGATTAGACCAGGCAGGCCTGGGTGCCCTCAGTGTTGTCATTATGAAGGTCACTGGAATTGTATAGAAATATAATCTCGGAGCAGAATGAAGAGCTGGAGGACAGAGTGGCCTGCTCTCCAGGCACTGGTGGCCAGTGCGTCTCTGGCTTCTAAGACATTGCTCTCCTTTTTTCACTATCTCCCTTCTTCCTTCTTTCTTTCTTGACTTAAGAACCCAAAGCTTCAAGGCCTGGCTTTGACCTTACTAGCTGTGTGACTGACTGTGGTCATCGGGGAGCCCCCTGAAGCCTGGAAGTTTCCTGCACTGAGGGAGAACAATCAGAAGGTCAAGCGGACATTACCAGTACACGAAGGGGCTCAAACACTCTCCACAGGGCTTTTCTTTCCCCCCCCCCCGGTTTCAACCCCCACCCCAACATTGACCCTTCACCCCCTGTAGACTTGTGCCTACCTCCAAGGGGTCAGGCTCCGGTGAAAGTTCAAGGTGAAATGTCATAATAGTCAAGTTCCTGCTGCTTTCCTGCAGTAAGCAAGATTCCCTTGTGTCCCCTCTGAGGCTCAGAGACCTATGGCTGTCCATGCAGAGGTGGTCTCCAGGTGTGATGGGGGTCTCTGGGGGATTTGCATCTTTCTAAAGGAGTTCATTATGGCAGATGTTCCAGAGTTTCAGGACTCAGCAAAGTCCCTCCTGGTCCTACTGCTGTCCTTGCAGCTGGCCACTTCCAGGCCTGGCTATCTGTCCCTGTGTTGAAGAATTTGCACTGTGAATCCCTCCTTAACCCGGGAGGTTGTTAAAAGCTGTGGTCTCAAGCAGCACTGCCACTGTCCCAAGGACCCAGATTTTCCTCTGGAGGAGGGTACTTCTGGGGGTCAGATTTGTGGGACTTCATTCCCCTCATTCTTCCTCTTAGAACAAGGCTCTGTTTCCAGTAACCAGGTTTGATGGCTGTGGCAGAGGGGAGGACATGGAACTTTTGGCTCAGGAAATTCACAGCAATGTCTCTTTAGGGAAGAGAGAAGAAAGCTGAGGAGGAGACTGAGAGGCCATACAGAGCTGGAAGTGATTGGAGGCCTCACCTCTGCGTGGGCACCAACCCAACCTCAACTCCTACAGACGCTGTGATTTGATATTCTTATCCACCACTGGAGCCGTATTTGCATTCATCTCTTTCCCCATATTGATAATCAGAGACTTTTTTTTTTTGTACCAAGGATTGAACTCAGAGGCGCTTAACCACTGAGCCACACCCCCAGCCCTTTTAAATATTTTATTTAGAGACAGGGTCTCTCTGAGTTGCTTAGGGCCTCACTAAGTTGCTGAGGCTGGCTTTGAACTCTCAATCCTCCTTACCTCAGCCTCCTGAGCTGCTGCTGATAACCAGAGACCTTTTCTTAGTTTTGGATCAGCCAGAGTCTGCAGGGTGGTCACACAGCCCCCCACCTTGGTTACTCTGGGAAGCGATCTGGTGCCCCTTAGGTTAGATCTTCTGAATGGCAAAAGAGGATACTGTCCCCTCCTTAGACTCAGAAGTCTGGGGCACTATATACAATTTCACAGATGGGGAAGCAGAGGCACCAAGAAAGTCCCAGCCAACTGGGACCAAAACCCAGGTCTCAGGGACCTGGAGAGTGACCTCCTATGTCTGGGAGTCAGCCTGAGCCCTACCAAGGGTTGCGGGCGATGCTGCCTCTCACTTTCTGGATGCAAAAGAAATCTTAGGCAGTATTTTAGCTTCCATCTGCCCACAGATTCTGGCTCCAGGGCAGCCTCCAACAGAGGAGCCACGGGTCCCAGTAGTCCAGCCGCTGGTCTCTGAGAGTCCAGGCACTGCAGCCTCTACAGCCTCTGCAGCCTCTATGTTCCCCTAGGATGCCTCTGCGGCTTTCCCGCCGCTAGTCTCGGGCCCTACCGGCTGCCACGACCTCAGCGAGGCGCTCGCGCCCCCTGCCGGCCGATGTCAGGATGACAGTCCCACCGCGCCTCGCTTGCATGCGAGCCCCCAGATAATCCGCGCCAAGCTCCCTGGCGTTCTGCGGCAGTGAGGAGCCATCCAAACCGCGGCACCTTCTTGCCACTTTTTTAGCTGCTTACCTTGGGAAAGCTAATTAACCTCAGAGCCCTACTTGTGTGGTGCCTACTTTTCGGGCTCGGTGTAAGGATTACGTAGAATAACCTGGGAAAGACACCCAGCACACATAGGTGTTTTTAATGGTAGCTGTTATTATTAATATCCGTCTCTTGGGGTGGTGGCTCCAGGGTGAGTTCTAAGAGGCGTCCCTTACAAAGGTAAAATGATAACTTCATTAGCTGGCCGGTTACTGATACCCCGTGAGGGCTGTCGGGAAGACATGGTTGTTTTGTTGGAAAGTGGTCCGTTTAATTGTCTTCTGTTTACTTCATTAGAAATGCATCATTTTATTTATATTGCTATACTAAAGGTTGAGGCCAAGAGAATGCGGTACTCCAACAGGGCAGGAGACAAGAGGATCTGCTTCTGGGAAGGTTTGAGGATTCTTTTTCTGATTATTTGGAATTTGGCTTTGAACAGGTCATAATGGAACTGGAATTTTGAGCTTCACCAATTTCTCTGGGTTGTGGACTCACAAATTTTGAAGAATAAAATCCACAGACAATCACAGGAGGGAAGAGTAAACGGAGGAGGATTTATTTAAGTGAGGATAGAACTCCCACCATGCAGGAGGGGGCCTGAGAGCAGGAAACCCCATTCTGGTGTGCCAGCTTAGGAGTTTATATGTGGTTCTGGGTAGAGCATGGAGCAAAATGTATGTTAAACAGGCACTGAAAAAGTACCAAGTCTTCCTTCCCATCTGGGTTCATCCCCACCTGGTTTTCCACCACTGAGACAAAGGAGTTGGCTGGAGGAGATCCCAAGGGAGAGCCTCAGGGTCTTTTACATTTGAAATAGGCCTTGTGCTCATTAATAGTCAACCAGTTAGCCTCCAGGTGTGGTTGAATGGGGCCCATTATCCTAACTGCCAGGTCATTTTACTATCTTTTCTTTTTGAAAATTCTCATTCAATAAGACAACAGCACCAAAGAAAAGTGAAAGGTTTTGTTATTCTTGTTTGTTTGTTTTCCCCTGTGGAGGGGCAAGAGGGTGTGGACTGGGACCCCAGGGGAGAATGAGGAGTAAGTAAGGGTGTACTGATAGTGTCCTAGACTTAGGGATCAGGCCTGGGAAAGGGGTCTGCAGAAAGGGCGGGTAAGTGGACAGTGAGAAGGACCAGTGAAGACACACCAGCCAGTGACCATGACTGAGACTACCCATGGCCTATGCCCAGGGTCCTACCATTAGATCATCCAGTCTGCCCCCAGGATGGGTTCATTCTGCTCTGTCCCCATCACACAGCCTACCCACGATATTCCAGGACCCCTAGATCCACCTAATAGAAGGGCTAGCTCCTGGACACCCAGGAAGGCATGAAGAGGAAGTCCCACTCTTCTACTTGGGAAGAAGGCTCCCTCAGGGGACCCAGAGGATATTGATGCCCACCTCATTCAAATCCTCCTAGCTGGGCACAGTGGTGCACACCTGTAATCCCGGCTGAGACAGGAGGATTGGGAGTTCAAAGCCAGCCTCAGCAAAAGCAAGGTGCTAAGCAACTCAGTGAGACCCTGTCTCTAAATAAAATACAAAATAGGGCTGGGGATGTGGTTCAGTGCCTCTGAGTTCAATCCCTGGTACCAAAACAAACACACAAATCCTCTAGAGTGTTTTAGGCAAGATCTGAGTCCCTGGGGAGGAAGGAGCCCCACCATAGGCCTGAAAGGCTCAGCAAGCAGTCCCACCCCAGGGAGTTCTGGGAGAGTAGGGAGGGGAAAGAGGGGCGGGGGCAGATATTGAGACTGCCCTGATTTGCATCTCCTCGCTGTTCCCCTCTGTATTGGTGGGCAAATGGCCTCAAGTTGGGCTACATCAAAATGGCCTTCCTGACACTTCTCTGCAGTCATCTGCATTGCTGGCCCAGGAAAGACTTTTCTACAGAGAAAAAAAGGCAAATGGCTAAAGACGATACAGAGGGAAGGAAGCATAGACCTGCTGCCCTGGGTATTAATATGATTTAGGAGATATGCAGGTCACCCCCTCATGACTGAGAGCCATCCTGGAATGAAGCTATGTGGCTATTTCTAAGCAAAACTGTCTGATGAGATGAAATAGCTCAACTCCTGACCATTAAGTCATGAAGGCCATGGCCGTCGTAAATCTCGATCTTTCCGGCCCTCTAAACTGCATGGAGTGTAGCCCAGACAGTGCCAGTTACTTTGGAGGGAACAGGCTCATCCCTGCTGTTCGTGGCCCTGAGGACCAGGCCCTGAGGACCAGGCATGCATCAGTGCCAAGGCTGAGGGCACTTGAATCCACCCTGCATATTTATTGTCTCTTTTGGGTGATCTAGAATTCTCCTGATCTCTACTGGCTCAAATCCTCCTCAACTCCCATCAAAAAGCTGGCCCTGCCACTTACCTATCTGATTACTTTGGGCAGGAAAGTTCATTTTCTAGAATCTTCATTTCTTCATATTAGAAAACATGAGCGATCATATCTAAGTTGTTTGGGAGGGTAGAATGGAATCGTCTTAGAGTGCATCCTGGTGTTCTTTTTTTTATAAGGCTTGGCTCAAATTCTGTCCCCTCTTCCTGGGATGCCTTTCCTCTATTGACTCCCCCACTGGTACCTATCCATTGCCAAGGTCCCCCTTTCCCCTTGGGCTCCTCCTGACTCACCCCAGCACAGTCGATCTCCTGCCACTTGATATGACTGCACATAGGACCCTTAAGCCTGGTGGCTTCCAGACTCAGAGGCAAGGTGTTTCTAAAGAGCAGAAAACGGCTGTTGGCTTTGCGCTTGAGGAACTAGGAAAGGAAGATGGAGGTAGAGAAGGTAGTGGTTGGGGCATTTCCAGACTGAGGGATGTGGGATTAGGGGAGACTGTGTTCATGGAGATGAGGATATAACTTCTCTCTGACTGCAGGTAGGAAATTCCTGTATGGCCCCGCTCTTCAGGACACTAGACTTGCAATTCCTCGGCTGGCCACCAGGCGTCCTCGCTGTCCCTGGGGCAGTTGCAATGAGAGGAGCCCGTGAAATAAAAGGCATATGTGTTCCAGGGTTCAGCACTCGGTTAAACCCATGTTAATAAGGTTAAAACTGCATTGGCGGTGCAAGCCTGTAATCCCAGCAACTTGGGAGGCTGAGGCAGGACGATCGCAGGTTCAGGGCCAGCCTCAGCAATTTAATGAGACCCTGAGCAACTTAGTGAGACCCTGTCTCAAAACAAAAAATGGTCTGGGGACGTGGCTCAGTGGTTAAGCACCCCTGGGTTCAATCCCTGGTACCAAAACAAAGCACAAGATGTAAAACCACTGCAGTTCTTGCTGCTCTGGCCCTGATGCACCTTGCAATGATATTTGTGGAGGGTCCCCGGAATCCACCTAGGGGACCTTGCAGGAGATGACTCTGTTGCTAGCTGTTCCTGCAGCCTTCTGCTGCCAGGAAAGCCAGCTGTCATACAAATAAGTATGAGGGAACTACTTGAATGTGCCCTCTTTTTTAAAAAGCTTAATTATCCACAGACACATTGGTTCTTTGTATCTAGTAATATGATGCTTGGGGCTTACTTCATAGTAGCTGCGTGGCGACCTTGTAGTTGAGAAATACTGAGACAGACATGTGATGAAGGTTGCCCTCCTGGGACAAGCACAAATTCCATTCAGGAGGCTGTCCCTGTCTCCGAGAGACAACAGTGGTTAAAAGCTTGACTCTGGAGCCAGACTCCTTGGGACCAAAACTTGTCTCTGCCGTTTACTATCTCTGAGACCTTAGGCAAATTACTTCTCAGTATCTCAGTCTCTTCATCTGTGAAATAGGAGCAATAATAGTCCTGTCTAATGGAAAGGGTTTGACGAGTGAATAAATGTCAAGTGCTGAGTCCAGGCCTAGCACATGGTGGGGGCGACATGAGCATTAACTCTCATTATTACTAGAAAAGACGCCAGCCTACTCACTTATTGTTCACTTGTGTCAGAGAATTGATCTTCTACAATCAGAAATGAAGAGTTAGGTGAGAAGGGACCTCTCATCCAAGCAGACAGGGTTGGCTTCATGGATAGGTGATCTGTGCAGCCACCCAGGGTTCTGAGCTCAGAAAGGTGCTCAGTTTAATGCTCTGCTGTTGTATTCTCAATCATTTATGAAGGGACCCTAAATTTTCATTTTGGACCATGTCTGCAAATAACAGAGCAGGTCTCACCAGCAGATTCGTCTGGCTCAGAGGGCCCCTCCTCTCTTACCTCCATTCTCTCCTCCCATCACACACAGACGCTCCCCCCTGGGGGCATTTGCCTCTGACCAGGCCTTTTTTCCACCTCCTCCAGCCTTCTAATGAAAAATTCCAAGCATTTGGCAGTGTGGAAAGAATTACAGGAGACATCCATATACCTGCCACCTGGATGCCACCAGTAATGTTGACTGTCCTCATCTAATTGTATCATCCATGGAGAGACTTTTGCCATCTTATTCATGCTTTCCTTGGACCCTGTCTTCAGCTACTGGACCCTTGTCTCTTGACAGGTCTTGAGCTTCCAGCCCCTCTGTCTGAACAAGAACGGGGTCCCAGGCTCTGGCAATGCAGGGCAGAACAGATGAGGATGAGTTCTGGAAGAGCAAAGAAAATTCGAGCTGGAGTTTGAGCCTGAGGGTCCTGCTTTTGGTCGTAGATCCTCTTGGTTCTTTGTGTAGTTTCTTAACACTCCACATTGTCTTCCAGAATTCTCTCAGATGTGACCTGTGGGCAACCTCAGCAGCCCTGGGAGGTGACCTTAGAGCAGATTCTTCTCTCCACTCCACAACTGAGGAAACTGAGCCTCAGAGATTCCTTCAACAACCTGCCCAAGAGCCAGGGCTAAAAGTGCCAGAGAAGGCTCAGCCTAGCGCTCAGGAAGAGCGCTCGCCTAGCATGCAGGAGGCACTGGGTTCGATCCTCAGCACCACATAAATGTAAAATAAAGATATTGTGTCCACCTGAAACTAAGAAATAAATATTTTAAAAAGGCCCCAGGCCTCTTTCTTTTGATCCCATGAAGTGTGTGTGTGTTGGGAGGGTGGTAACTCCCCTGTGGTAACTTGGGGTAAAGAAACTTCCAAATCCAGAACATTCTCTCCAGGAAAAAGAGGGAGTCTGGGCTGAAATCTACCCCGGATGTGTGGCTGAGCCACTAATGGTCACGTTTCAAAGGGTGAGGGACCCATTTCTCTAAGTTTCCTTGCTTGGGTCTGGCGCTCAGAACCACCTCTCCCAGCATCCCCACCCCCTCCCAACTGCCACAGGCAGGTGATACCTGTATTATTGCTAAGGGTTAAAAAGCCCCTGAATCAATAAAACCCATTAATGAGTGTTGGTACCTCGAAGGCTACAGATAAATCCCCTCTCCTCAGTGAGTTCAGCCCCATAAAACAGCGCTCCCCTTTCCATCCTAGAATTCATTTGATGGAAAATGTAGAGAAATTTTTAAAAGGTGACTTACTAATTGCCTGTAAAATAAAAGGCAGATGGAAGCTTTATTACAGTTGAAGGAAGTCAGGAATATTAAGGTAAAATGTCAAATAACAATTGATTTTCTTTAGACATAAAGGGGCGATTTATGGCTTCCTAGTTACTACAAACGAGAAATTATTTGAAGTTCTAAAAAGTATGAGGAGAAATAAAGATTAAATAGAAGATGAAATCATAGAGATTTCTCTCGGAGGTGACTTCAATGCCCCTGGGGGCTAGAATTCATGTGGCCAGGGTCCAGACAGCTGGGGCTTGGCTTGGTGTTTCAAGGCCCAGAGATGGGGTCTTTTAAAGGATGGGGTGAGGGCTTCTTGCTTTGTGCTTAAAAACTGGGAAAAGGAGGTGGGGAAAGCGGGTAGTGTTTGGGGCAATTTCAGACTTTAGGGGAGATGGGATTCTTTTTTTTTTTTTTTTTTTTTGTACCAGGGATTGAACTCAGGGACACTCGACCACTGAGCCACATCTCAGCCCTATTTTGTATTGTATTTAGAGAGAGGATCTCAGTGAGTTGCTTAGTGCCTTGCCCTTACTGAGGCTGGCTTTGAACTCTCGATCCTCCTGCCTCAGCCTCTCAAGCCATTGGGATTATAGGCATGTGCCACCGCGCCTGGCTAGAGATGGGACATAGCTCCCATCAACCCACCACCATTAGCAGATATTGGAGATCTAGACAAGGGAAGGAGTTGGCTGCCCTGGGACCACAAGGACGTTTTTCCATTTAGGTAGGGTGCCATTTCTGCGAGTTCCTGGATAGCAATGGCCATACATCTACCCCTCCAAGTCACAGCACTACCCAAGGCCCTGTGGTAGCGTTGTCTGGTCTGGGTCAACTTGTTCTCTACTTGAAAGTCAAACAGGAGAGAGAAAAGGACTCACTTCCTGGCTACCAGATCCTATGCTCTGGCTTATCTCAGCCTGGGGTCCCCCAGAAGCTGACCTGTGAGGGAGATTCCAGGGCAAATTGTTAATTTTACAGATGTTCACAAAATCCACTAGAAGTGTGGGGAAGTAAGTCAGGAAGGGAAGGTTCACCCTGCAGGGGACGGGAAACTTGGGGAGCCAGTTTGAAATTCATGCCTCTGAGCTATTCCACCGGAAGGCTGTTGATTGAGGCTGCCGGAGGAGGGGGAGGCATGAGTTCTCTGGCACTTTCAGCTGTTGCAGACAGTCAGAAGCTGGGTTCATGTGGCTCCAGGACGGTAGGGCCCTGGAAGGTGTGGGCTGGGCACCCACAGCCTCTCCCTGTGTGCTATGCTATATATGCTAAACCTCTAATTCCCATCACATGCATATCTGACCTCACCCCCCAACTTTATGGAAGAGAGGGCTGGGACCTGGAGAGGTCATGTTCTCACAGCTAGGGGTTGGGGAAAGCTAGGAATCCCACCCAGGGTGTTCTGATTTCAGAGCCACACGCTTTTTATGGCATGATCTTTGTGTAATCAGACGTATCTGGGAGTATGTTCAATTGCGGATTCCTGGGCCCACCCGGGAGATCTGCTTTGGCAAGGCGGTATTTATGGGGAAAGGGGTGTGGGGAATAAGCCCCCAGCCAGGCCAGTGGCCAGGCACCGAGAAGGGCTGGACTCCAGCCACTGCCAGCCTCTTTCCAAGCTTCCACCTCCTCCTCCCTCCATTTGAGTCTGTTCCCCGGGTGTTCTCTGGAGCACAGTCTGCACCACGGCTCTGACCCTGGGTGCTCAGGAATGGAGAGGGGAATCCGCACACTGGAGAAGCCCCCACAGCACAGATGAGAAGTGGGAGGCTCCTGAGGCTTCTGAGGTGATGCTGTGGTGATTGAGACCCAAGGAGGGGCTGCAGGGGAAATGCCCAGGGTCACTGTTTCCTTAGCTGCTCAGATTGAGAAAGTGTTTGAGAGAGGTGGGTGTTGTGTGTGGGGGGGGGAGTAGTGAAAACCCCTTGCAGATGGGGAGGGATTCCTTGCCTAAAACTGAGGTGGGTCAGGTTACAGAAAGCTGAAGGGGTCTGAGGGACCAAGGAAACCCCCATGCAGCTCAGTACTAAAGGGTAATAAAGTCACCAACCAGGTAAAGGCAGGCAGGGTGATGACCTTGAAACCTCTGGACAGGAGGAGCCACCTGATGCCAGCGGTGATATGAGGTGACCCTCAGGGTTGAGATCCCTCTCTAGCACTCTACACTACCAGGTGTAGACTCCTATGACAAAGCTTTTCTCTCCAACACTGTATTAGTTTCCTACTGCTGCTGTAACAAATGATTACAAATTGGCTTAAAACAACACATTTAATATTTTAGGATTCTGGAGGTAAGAAGTTTTGAAAGTAAGGTGTCAGCAGGCTGTGTTCCTTCTAGAAGCTATAGGGGAGAATCTGTTTCCCTGCCTTTTCCAGATTCTAAAGACTGCCTCGTTTCTTGGCTCACAGCCTCACGTCCCACCATCATACCCCCCTTCTTCAACTCTCTTGCCTCCCTCTGTCCTTATGGATCCTTTGGATTATTTTGGACCCATCCAGAGAGCCCAGAATAATCGCCACACCTTAATATTCTTAATTTAATCATATCTGGAAAGTCCCTTTAGTCATATAAGGTTAACAGGTTGATTGGGGAATTAGGATGTGGGCATCTTTTTGTTTGGTACTGGGGATTGAACTCAGGGTCATTCACCCATCGAGCCACATCCCCAGCCTTGTTTTTGTATTTTATTTAGAGACAGGGTCTCACTGAGTTGCTCAGTGTCTCGCTATTGCTGAGGCTGGCTTTGAACTTGCGATCCTCCTGCCTCAGCCTCTTGAGCCGCTAGGATTAAGGTGTGCACCACTACACCCAGCTGGGTTGTGGGAATCTTTTAGGGATGGGAATAAGGACTTGAGGTTTTTATTTTACATCAACCTTGGCAATATGTGACCTCAAGTAAGGCATGTCTCCACTCTGAGCCTTGGTTTCTCCACCTGTGCAACGAGTTTGTTCTCTCCGATGTCATCACTCTGATTTTTTTTTCAATGGGAGAATATCTTGGGGTGGGAACAGGTGGTTATTATCCATTTTGGGGCCTCCCCAAGTCTCACAACGGTGTGTGTGTGTGTGTGTGTGTGTGTGTGTGTGTGTGTTAATCTTCTACATTTTGGATGTGATCCTAATCTAATAAATGCTTAAGAAATTTCTATAGAACAGATTAATTTATACTAGAAAAATATAATTGGTTGATGTTAAGGCTACTGCCCTGACAAATCTGCCTTGGCTATATATCTGAGAAAGTAAAAGACCTGATCTAGTTGCACATAAATATGCCATCTCCCCCACAGGCCCGGGCGAAGCACTCCGGGGAGGTTTCCCTGGGTGATTTATTCTTCATTAATAAGCTCTATGCTATATTAGGATCAGATTTATTACTCTGCCTCTCTAATATTTCTGACATTTCATCTGAAAAGAATTCCAAATGAAATCTTGAAACTTTGCCACCTTTTCCTGCTGGGGCTTGGGCACTGTGTGTTCAGGGGGAGCTGGTGGAACGAAGTGGCCTGAGAAACAGGGACGCAGGGTGTTTCTCATGGGAAGGAACAGTCGGTTTGGCTTTGGGAGGGCCTGGCTAGGCTTGCAAGCAGCTTAGAGGCAAGCAGTTCAGGCAAGAAGGTTCCGAACCACAACCACAGCAACACAGGCAATACCTGCAACATTTTATTAGTGGCTGACCATTGCACCTGGGACAGTGCAATTCATTCTTTCAACACATTTTTTTTTTTTTTTTGTACCAGGGATTGAACTCAGCAGGGGCACTCGACCACTGAGCCACATCCCCAGCCTTTTTGTATTTTATTTGGAGACAGGGTCTCACTGAATTGCTTAGCTCCTTGCTTTTTGCTGAGGCTGGCTTTGAACTCACGACCCTCCTGCCTCAGCCTCCTGAGTAGCTGGGATTACAGGTGCACCATCATGCCCAGCTGCTGTTCCCATTTTATAGACAAGGATGGAGGCTCAGCATGAATAAGGAGCTGCATAATGGCACAACGGGTCAGATTGTGAAGTGTGTCCCAGCTATTAGTCTCTGTTGTCCCCCTTGGTTGCACCAGGACCACCAGGAAACCCTAAAACAACTGTTGCCAGGGTCTCACCCTCAGAGGTCCAATTCAATTGATCTGAATGCAGCTTGGGACTTGGAGGTCCTCCATAATTCTACTTTGCCACCAGGGCTAAGAACCATTGGCTTCAAGGCCAAGTTCAGACAGTAAATGCAGAGATAACCTCTTATTAATTCCAGCATGGTCTCTTGGGGCCTCCGTTTTCTCGCCTATGACATGTGGATAAAACTATTTGTCCCGTACTGTGAGAGAACCCCCTCCCTGACCCCAGCCCCCCACTGGGATGTGGGCATCTTTTAGGGATGGGAATAAGGAGTTGGAGTTTTTATTTTACATCAACCTTGGAAATCCCTCCTGACCCCAAACTGGCTCTGATTATTTCACTTCCATGTCACAGCCACTGAGGCCACTGCTTACAGATAGAGTTCACACATGACAGATGGAAACAGACCCAAGTGACATCGAGTCTATGACGTTCAGCTTTAGAGCACCACAGAGCAAGCCAGCGGCCCCACCCACGCCTGGGTGCCTAACACTGAGGAACCAAAGGGGCCACAGTGTGGGCTACCAGGGCATTGACAATTTTCCCAGGGAGATCACTAGCCATGGGGAAGAGCCCAGAAGCAGACCCTCATGTCACTTTGTAGTGAGAAATGTCCCTGGAAGTCGCAGTAGCCAGTGGTGACTTTTGCATCTGCTCCCAGTACTTAGGGTGGCAGGAGGGAGGGGGTCTGTCAGCTGCCCCTTTTCTGAGCACGGATTCACAGTGGGCTCTGGCATAGAGGGATGACAGCACTCTTCTCACCCCGCCCCACCCCATTCAGAAGCTAGTGTATCCATGAGGAGTGGGGACCAGAAAGGGGGCAACTGGAGGTTGTAACTTCCTGGCTGAGCAACAGGTCCTCAAATAAGGGCAGAGAGGCTTCCTGAAAGAGGAAGAAGGTAAAAGCTGAGGAATGCGGCCAGGTACAGGATTTAGGGGGTGTCAGGAAGGTGAGTCCGGGCAGAGGATGCCTGTGTTCCTCCCAGTGTCCTCTCTTCTGTGGAGGAAAGCAGAATGGATCCCAGCAGGGAGGAGGAGAGAGCCAGAGGGGAGCCCAGCTAGGTGGCCTGGAAAGGCAGGGACATGCAGGAAGTGCCAGGAGGGAGAGTGGTTCCAAGCTGTGGTGGGCTTTGACACCAGGCCTTGGCACTTGGACTTGGGTAATGGGAGTCACAATAGCTTCCTAAGCAAGGGAAGGGCAGGCTGAGAATCCAGCTAGGGACTGTGGCAGGTGCCCAGAGATGCAACTGGTCATGGGGCTGGGGGTACAGCTTATTTGCTTTGAGACTTGGGACAGTCATGGTTCCTTGAGCCCCAGGTTCATGCTTATTTGTTTCAGGGAGATCATGACAATGCTGCAGGATAATTGGGAAAAATCAATAAGGCAAAGAACAAGCAAAGTGCTTTGAAAACTATAGACCTCAATGTGGGTTCTGTCATTGCTACTCTTTGAAGGACTTTCTGACAGGGTGGGGACAAGATTGAGGGAGGCCTCCCTTAGGAAGCCAGTAGGTGAGAAACCAGTCCACCAAGGACCTGTGAGGACTAAAGGTGAATCAGACAGAAATGCCAGAACCAGGAGATGCCTTGTGTGGAGGATGAAGGTGAAAGTCACAAACGGTCAGACCCAGAGAAAGGGAGGGGTTGTCACTTATTGAATCCTACTAGATGCCAGGAGGTTCTTAACAGGTGGGGAAACAGAGGCACAGAGAGGTAATTTGCCTAAGGTCACCCAGTCAGTAAATAGCAGAGCCTGGATTTGAACCCAGGAAGCTTAACTCCAATGTCTTTCTACTAAAGCCACATTTCTCAAATTTGCCCAATTGTAAGAATCACAGTTTATTACAAATATTGATTCCCAGACCCCTCCCTCAGAGCATCTGTGTCAGTGGGTCTAGAGCCTTTTGTCTCTACTTACTGGATTTATTAGAGAAGCTTCATGTTCACATCCAATGGAGGTGATAGCTTGTCTCAGGCAGTGGCCAAACATAAGCAAGTCTAGGTATCAGAAAGAATGACACTATTGGTTTGGATCTGGATGTCCTCTGAAGGTTCATGTGTTGATGGTTTGGCTATCAATGCAGCAATGTTCAGAGATCTGGTTTTGGGGAAATGATTGGACCATGAGGATTTTGACCTCACCAGTAGATTAATCTATTAATGGATTCATAATTTGATGGCATTATTGAAAGGTGATGGGGGAAAAATGACTATGGACTGAGACATTTGAAACCATGGGCCAAAATAAATCTTTTCTCTTTTTTTACCCTTGTGTATTAATTATGTCACAGTAATGAAAAACTGACTAACACAGAACATTGATACAAGGATTGGGGGGCATCACTGTGACTATATCTGACCAGGTGGTTAGCAGCCTTTGGAATAGATTTGTGGGAGGGTTTGGGGAAGTCTGAAGATGCAGGCTAGAGACACCTTAGACTATTGTAAGTGGAGATTCATGGGCAATTCTGGTAGGAGCTCAGAAGGCCAGAATGCTGATAGGAATACAGACAGTAAAGACTGTGCTCATGGGGCTGGGGATGTGGCTCAAGCGGTAGCGCGCTCGCCTGGCATGCGTGCGGCCCGGGTTCGATCCTCAGCACCACATACAAACAAAGATGTTGTGTCCGCCGAGAACTAAAATAAAAAATAAATAAATAAATTCTCTCTCTCTCTCTCTCTCTCTCTCTCTCTCTCTCTCTCCCCCTCCCTCCCCCTCTCCTCTCTCTTTAAAAAAAAAAAAAAAAAAAAGACTGTGCTCATGAGTTTTCAAATGGGAATGAGGACCCTATTGGGAACTGGACTAGAGGCCATATATGTTACATTCTGGCAAAGAACTTGTTTACCTTTTGTCAGTATCCTGAGATTTTAAGTGATGCTGAATTTAAAGGTGATGGCTTAATTAATCCAGTAGAGGAAATTTCAAGGCTATATGGTATTCAGGTGGTAGGATGGGTATTACTGGATATTCTCAGCCAGTTTTACAGTGAGAACCAGAAGCAAGAGTGGAAAGATTGGAAATGAAGAGCAGAAAGATTGGAAAAACTTGCAGTTTGGCCAGAAAAGTGCATGTAAAATTGGGGCTAAGGAAGTTGTGGTTGCTGAGGAAATTAGCATCTTTAAAAAGAAGCCAAGAACTTTGCACCAGGACAATAGAAAAGATGCCTTGAGGGATTCTCAGGAATTGTCCAGACCCCACTCCTGGTACAAAAATTTATATTAGGGTTCTCTAGAGGACACACACACACACACACACACACACACACACACACACATTATCTTATATAATCAGAAGCTGGATAGTCTTACCGTGTCCGTCTGCATGATGGAGAGCCAAGGGAACCAGTAACTGCTCAATCTAAGAAGCTAGAAACCTCAGAATAAGAAGGAAAAGCCAGGAGTGGTGATGCACACCTATAATCCCAGTGGTTCAGGAGGCTGAGGCAGGAGGACCACATGTTCAACGTCAACCTCAGCAACTTAGTGAGGTCCTGAGCAACTTAGTGAGACACTGTCACAAAAACAATAAATAAATAAATAAATAAAAGGGCTGGGGATGTGACTCAGTAGTTAAGTGCCCTGGGTTCAATCCCTGGTACAAAAAAAAAAAAAAAAAAGGCCCAATAATGCAGCCCCGGTCTGAGGCTGAAGGCCTGGAAGCTCCCAAAGAATTGCTTTGTGAGTCCACATTGAAAGGCCAAAGAAGCCAGAGTCTGATGTCCATAGGCAGTGGCAGCAGCAAAAGTCACACCTGCGTAAGGGGACTCAAGCTTACACCACTAGCAGGCGTCTTCCTCTTTTTGTTCCTTCTGGGCCCCCAGCCTATTGGGTAGTGCTGCTCACATTCCAGTTGAGTCTCCCCTCTAAATTTGCTGTCCCACATGTCAAAAGTCTCTGGATACACCCCAAAGTGTGCTTTACTAATCTCCTAGGTGTGTCTCAATCCAATCAAGTTGACAATCAAGGTTAAGAATCCTAGATCCCAGGTGGGTGCAGTAATGCACGCCTGTAATCCCAGCAGCTCGGGAGGCTGAGGCAGGAAGATCACAAGTTCACAGCCAGCCTCAGCAAAAGCAAGGCACTAAGCAACTCAGTGAGACTCTGTCTCTAAACAAAATACCAAAAAGGGCTGGTGATGTGGCTCAGTGGTGGAGTGCCCCTGAGTTCAATCCCTGGTACCCGACCCCCCAACAAAAAAGACTCACAGATATGGATTGCTAACATTTAATGAGAACTGACAGGGCCAGCCTCTAGGCTAAGCTACACACACAATGCTCTTTAACCTTCAAAACAACCTGTGAGGAGGTATACTAGTCTCACTTTGCAGAGGAAGAAACTAAGGCCCAGAGAAGTTGTGTGACTTGCCCAGGATAACTCAGCTCAGGGAAGCTGATATTTAACCCTTTCTATCAGGATCTGAACCTCTTTACCACTCCACTCTCTCCTATCTTGTCAGAGGTGTGGGATGGCGTTGGGCACTGTCAAGCTGGCAAACAAGATTTTTCTGCATTGAGCAGTCAGTGCCATTTCAAATGTATCCAGGACTGTGCATGGTGAAGAAGGTTCTCAGATATCGCCATCAGATATTTTCCCTGTGGCTGTATTCTGTCATTCAATGTGTACTAAGAACCTGTCCTTCTCTGGGTCCCAGTAGAGAGGATGAAGAAATCAGTCCATTCCCTTGGGGACCTGAAAATGGGAGTCCTTTGTGTTTATTAAAAGAGGGTCTCTGAACCTCAGCATTATTGACATTTTGGATCAGATAATTCCTCGTTGTGGGGGGTCGTACTCTGCATTGAAGAATGTTTCACAGCAGCATCCCTGGCATCTGCTCACTAGATGCCTGTAATACCGTCCAGTTGTGACAACTATAAGTTGTTTCCAGACATTACCAAAGGCCCCCCGGGGAGGAACTGCCCCCAGTTGAGAACCACTGCATTAAAGAAAAAAGAAAGAGAAAAGAAAAAGAAAGAAAGGAAGAAGACAAAGAAGAAAGAGTGACACTTCTGTACCTTCTACTCATGGACTGAACTACACTAGCATTTCTCAAAATAATGGATTCCATTTCCATAGTAATAGTTTTTTTTTTTGTTTGTTTCTGTTCTTTTAGCTGCTGCTGTTTTATTTCTTAATAAAGCACAGTGCAGTTGATGCTGACAGGATCTAGTTTTGTCAACTGCCTAGAAAGTTCTAGAAACTTCGACAGTCGGTGATGCTGCAATCAAGTTCTTCTCACCAACACTCCAGTGCCCCTTAAAAGTCTTCTAAATTTTGGGGTTCTCAGCCAGGCTGTACCAGAATCATTTGTACCTAAGAAACACAGGTCTCCTGCCATTGAGATTCCGCCCCTTTAGGTCCAGGGTAAGGCCCTGGCATCTGTGTGGTTTTTAAACTTCACACGTAAGTTGGGTGAGCATCCAAGTCTATAACACCTCAATTCTCTTCTCCCTTTCATTGTCTTCTTGATCCTCTCTGGAAAATAGGTCCTGAACTCCGATGGGGTGCAGTTCTACAAATAACCACGAGAAGTCGCTGTTCAACCACAGTTCTCATCAGGTGACCCTGCAAGGAGCCAGGTGCCTTCTGTAGAGAGAATTGACCTTCACTAGTGGACTAGGATGGTGGTGTCCTGGCTCCTTTTCAGGTGCAGGCTCTCTCCAGATGTAAATTTTCCCAGCTCCCAATCTGCTTCTGCCCCCTAAACAAAATCTTTCTGCAATCAAGAGCCAAGAGCTGCCACTGAACTATTACTAGTTACTATCGTGTTTGGAACCAAAAAAAAGGGCAGAATTATTGCATTTGAAAGGAATTTCGGAGCATCTGGCACAATGGGTCTCAAAATTTTTAGAAAAATGGTGTGATCTTGGACAAGTTACCTAACCTCTGTGCCTCAATTTCTTCATATGTAAGATGGGACAAGAATGTCTTGCTCATACAGTTGTTACAAGGAGGGAGAACAAATGTGTGTCTAGCACATGGCCATGATGCTCACAAATAGAAGCGTTTGTCGTTATTTCAGTATTACATACGATTAAACCCAAGTTCAGCGGCTTGCCCAAAGTCACACGGGGACATGGGGCTGGATCTGGAGCCCCACCTTGAGGTTCTGGGCCTCAGTCTATGGCAGTTTCCCGTGATCTGGGGGATGACCCAAAGCCCAGAAGATCTGACAGACAACAGGAAACAATGAACTCTGAGGCTGTGAGTTCTACCTGACGGTAGGAAAGCCCTGATGCCGTGTGGGGTCAGGGTTCTAGGCAAAGCCTTTCTCTGGCTTTAGGGGTGAGAACAAGTCTCAAACTCCGAGCCTCAATTACTCGTCAAGATGAATCACAGTGGCTGTGCCTCCCTGGAGTGAAGTGACATCAGCCCAGAACAACAGAAAAGCACAGAATTAGTCCAGTGTCAACCTTCAGCATGACCAGAGAGCCACAGGACCCTTCCCTTTCTCCTCAGGGATTTGGAGCCTCGAAGGAGGCCAGGGGTCCAACACTTGGCACCAAACTGGGACTGGGGGGGGCCTCTGCCGAAACTTGGTTCTGCTTCAACTTGCTTTGTTGAATCACCCCCTCATTTGCAAATAACAAGGACTGGATGAAATTTTTTTCAGGAGTTTCCTTGAGCTTTCACTATCCATGTCCCCACCATGTCCTCTCCAGCTTAACTATTTGGAAGGGCTGAGCAGTGGCAGCCCCTTCTCCTTAGGACAGGAGGGTCAGAGGCGAGGCCATGCAGGAGGTGGCCACTGTGGGTGGAAATGATAATATTTACTTCCTAACTCCTGTTTGTTCCCCTCCCCATGCCTCGCCTGCAGCATCCTTGTAAAGACACTGGCGAGGCTCAGCGGAGAGGCTCAGCCCTTCTCTGAAATGGATACGCCAGCCGCTCCCCCTCAAGGCTGGTCTCACTTGCCTTCTTCATTTTTAGACACATTCCAAACTTTTCAGCAAATTACAGTGTTTGCCAACTGGCCGTCTGGAGCCCAGGAGAAATGCTATTTATAGCAGAGCTGGGATGCTGCCATCCTGGAGCAGGCTGGTAAGAAACTAGGCCAGAAGGCCCCCATCCTGCACCCAGGGGAGAGGCTGGAGCTTCTGGAGCAAGGTGGCCAAGTTGGACAGCCCATGATAAGGCCTGTCCACATGTCCCACCAGGGCCCTGGAGTCTGCTCTTCACACCTCCTGTATTAGGGGGCTGCTTAGAGATTACTGAGACCCTAAGAGAGACAATGGTGCTGCCAGGGCCTCTGAGCTGGGTCAAGGTCAACATTCACCATAGATCAGCTTTGGCTCATGCTGACCATTGCCCCATTTCACTTCATTCATTCCTCAGGGTCTGCATCCAGGGTCTGTCACTACTTGGGAATGTCAAGTCATCTTTGGTTTTTTTTAATATTTATTTTTTAGTTCTCCGCAGACACAACATCCTTGTTTGTATGTGGCGCTGAGGATCGAACCCGGGCAGCACGCATGCCAGGCGAGCGCGCTACCGCTTGAGCCACATCCCCAGCCCATCAAGTCATCTTTGTGAGTCTTGATTTCTCCCATCTCTGTAAAGGATGGCCATGGGCTCAAAGTTTCTTGTGTGAGGCCCAAGCAGAGTGTCTGACATACAGTGGGTGTATAATAAGTGTGTTTGTCTTCCCACCCTGCTCAGTGTTGTGCACTGGGGAAACCCTGAGAGAATTGTGAATAAGTATGGTCCTTATCTCCAAGACCCTCCGTACCTAGACAGGGATGCAGGACTCAGACGAGAGGCTTGTGCCTGGACAGCAGCAATCCCATACCTTTGCCCTAGATGCCACTTTATAAAGGACTTTTAAGGTATTTGGGGCCCCCATGGCTCCTTGAGGGGGGATGTATGGTGATACCTGCACTCGACAAAATCTAGCCTCTCAGAAAGGTCCAGGGGCTTGCTCAAGTTCCCTCAGATGTAGTAAGCAGGGAAAAAGGCCCATTTGCCACTTTAATCTGCTCTGTTGGTCTTTGGGACTTTTGGCTTCCTGCTATGCATCCCCTGTTCCCATTTTCCAGTTCAGATCTCAAGTCTCTTCAGTTCTCTCCTTGCTATTCCCCACCCCTGGAAAACTCTACTTGCTTCCAGAAAAGAACTCCATTCAATTCTGGTGTCTCCCGTGGGGAATCAAGGCGCCTCTTCTGTGAGGAAACGTAGGCACGGGGACTGGCTGAGGCTGCTTATTAATAAGGAAGCTCCTCAGTGTCCTTAGGTTATATAACACCTTTTGCTTCTTTCTTTTCTGTATATTCCAAGAGTGTGTATTACTTTCATAATTAAAAAAGGAAATCTTCATCTAAAAGAACACTCAGCCAGCCACTTGGGAGACCGAGGCAGGAGGATCAAAAGTTTGAGATGAGCCTGGGCAACTTAGAGACCGTGTCTTAACAGGGCATAAAAAGGGCTGGGGACCTAGAGGGCTTGCCGAGCATGTTTCAGGCCATAGGTCCAATCTCCAGTACCTGAAAAAAAAAAATTCAGACACAAAGCAAGACGTGCAGATATGTTCCAGTGTCAATCGAGGAGGCAGGGGAGACATTAGTCGCTGATACTTGAGAGGCCCAGACCTAAGGGAGGAGAGGGGCAGAAGCAGAGAGACCCCAGTGGACTTTACAGAGTGTGAGTCTCCTGGACACCCCTTACACCCCAGCACCATGGACAGTGCCTTGCACACAGTAGGTCCTCAGTACTTAGCTAGTGATCAAAAGGCACTGCTTGAGCAAAAACCTAGAAGCAAAGTGTGGAAACAGGACTGGGCCTGGATGGTCCAGCTTGACGGAAAAGAGAGTCTACCCAGGGAGTAGGCACAAGGCCGGCTGAGCCCGGGCTGCAGAAGGCCCTCCATGCTGGCTGAGGAGGGCTCCTCCCTCCCAGAGGATGAGCAGCCATCCAAGAGCAGGGCTGAGGAAGGACATTTTGATATCAGGATTTTAGGTGAAATGGAGCCAGTGGCCCAGCCCTGGGAATCTGAGTGGGCTCTGGGAGGAGTCTGTGAAGTTTCCGAGGGTCCCTGAGAGCCCCTCCCCTGAGGATGGGCCCAGGGGAGGGGTCTAAGGAGGGAGCTGGGGATGGAATGTCCTCTCTAGGATGGCCCTGGAGAGCTGGGAGTCACCACCACTTTGAGAGGTGAGCAGAGGGCTGAGCACTGTGGAAGGCCCAAGGGGCAGGAGGGGGAGCAGAGGAGAATCTGGGGGTGTCAGAGAGGTGGGAAGAGAGTCAACAGAGGGAGAGAGGGACTGGGGACAGAGCTCAGTTGGAACAGTGCTTGCCTCGCATGCACAAGGCCCTGGGTTCAATCCCCAGCACCCCCCCCCCAAAAAAAAAATCCCATTCTAAATTTGGGCTGGGGTTGTGGCTCAGCATTAGAGCGCTTGCCTAGCACATGTGAGGCCCTGGGTTCAATCTTCAGCACTACATAAAAATCAATTAATAAAATAAAATTATGGTGTCCAGAATAAAAATTATGGTGCCCATCTACAACTAAATAATTAAAAAAAAAAAGAGGGAGGGGAGCCTCCAGAGAAAGTGGGGGGAATGAGGCTGAGGAAGGGCTCCTGGGATTCAGTACAGGTCCCCAACCAGGGAGCCCAGCCAGCAGCCTCTACCTGGGTTTTGTTCAGACAGCCAGGAGCAAGTTACACCAGAGGAAGTGAGTAAAGTTCCAGTCCTTCCCACAGGATCTGGTCTCAGCCCCAGCTCCGAGCCACCTCCTAGCACCCCTTCCTGCCCCCTGCTGGCTCCTGCTCCAGCCTTCTCTGCTAAGTGCTGGTGGCCTTAGGACCCTCACACCAGTTTCCTCTGCCTGAAATGGCCACCCTAGATAACCAGTGACTCACCCCAGCTTCCTCTCTGCTCCTTATCACGGGGCCACCCTATCTATAAAACACCACCCATCCTCTCCCCTTCTGCTTTCTTCGATTCTTATCATCACCTGACAACATACCTTTATTGGTTGGTTGGTTTATATTCTCTCTCCCCATCTTAGTCAGTGATTGCTGAAATAATGCTGTGTAACAAACACCCCAATACTCAGGAGCTCCAAATAAGTGTTGGTTTCTCTCTTTCCATCTTCAGTGCTAGAATGGAACCCAGGGCACTGTGCATACTAGGGAAACGTTCTATCTCTGAGTCACATTTCAACCCAAGTATTGTTCTTATCCATGTGTCTGTGCGTCAGCTGGAGCAGGCAGGCTGCAGCTGGGGTTCCAGGATGATCCGTGTATCTCTGCATTTTCTTTGGAACAGCTACTCCCTGGGTCAGGTGTTTCTCGAGGAGAATAGCAGGGACTTGATCATCACAGTCACTAGGGGCCAGTGAATCTGTAGCCAAGTCTGGCAGCTGTGGGGGAAGGAATTTTACTCCCTCACACCTGCTGTGTAGGGGACAGGGATGTGTGACTATTTTGATTACAGAAATCTAACTGATCACATGTCCCCAAAGGACATATACACCACAGGGCTGGCGCAGGTCTCCATCCTGGTTTCTCCCCAGCACGTAGAGAGTTCTTGGAGAGTTAATAATGGATATTCAAACTACCCAAATAGCATGACACAATGATAAGGCTGTCCTTCTGCTCCCAGCTCCTAGCCCTGAAAGGTTAGGGGCCTCCTCCCCATCTCCCTAACAAAGCTCTCCTGCCCCCACCTATCCATGCCCAGAGATGAGCTGCTGTGACTAGAACTCTGAGAACTTCCTGGTTCCCTGGGGATCGAAGTGTCCACAGAAATCTCCATGTCTCTCTCCCATCCCCCGGGACCCTCTGGAAGTAGCTTCTAGGGCTCTCAGGGCTTAGACAGCTCCTGTATCTGGACCCTGGTCATTCCAAGCCTGACCTTATTTTCTGACTTGACCCCTGTTTCATCACTTCTACCTGACTGTGGGATCCTGGCCCGGGGGGGGGGGGGGGGGGGGGCGGGGACCAAGCGTAACAATCACCAGAGACCCTATGGTAGGATTGGTCAGGTTCGCTGGAAGAAAAAGTTGCTATGAAGGATGATATTGGACAATCGATGAGGCCTGAAAATGGACTGCATATTAGATCATATGTTGTGCTGTTATTAAACTTCCTGATGCTGATCATTCTTCTGTAGGTAAGAGAATGTCCTTGAAATATTTAGTGGGTGGAAAGATCAAGATTGCTGGGACTTACGACTTACACACGGTTCAGCAAAATAAAAGACTTAACAATAATGGTGTGATTATTATTATGTTAGTTACACAGAGCAGAAGAACAAGGTAATGTGCTGGGCACGGTGGTGCATGCCTATAATCCCAGCATTTGGGGAGGCTGAGGCAGGAGGATCATGAATTCAAAGCCAGCCTCAGCCACAGTGAGGCACTAAGCAACTCAGTGAGACCCTGTCTCTAAATAAAATACAAAATAGGGCTGGGGACGTGGATCAGTGGTTGAGTGCTCCTGAGTTCAATCCCCAGTACCCTGCTCCCCCCCAAAAGAACAAAGTAATGTGATAAATGTCAGGAATAATGGAGGGAATAGGAATATGGATGTTTATCATGGTCTTGCAACTTTGCTGTAGGATTCAAACCCTTCAAAATAAGTTTAATAATAAAAACAAAAACTGGTGGTGAGGCTTTTCGTGAGGAAACTGACCCCCCCATTCCTGACCCCTTATTTTCTCCCAAGCACCCCCGCCATGCCCCTGGGGACCCAGGGCTCTGTTTACTAAACATTTGGCAGTGAATTTCCACCCCCTGATTTCATCAATTATAAATGTGCTCGCTACTCACCACAGGGCAATTTGTGACGGACTGTGGTTTGTGGTGAGAGCCGCACCGTCCAAGTTCACCGCAGCCTCGAGCAGCGAGGAGGGCCGGGGCCAGACACAGGGCTGCGGGGGCGACAGCGGCACGCAGGCAGCCCTGCCACCTTCCTGTTTGTCAGCCAAGGGAGGCTCAGAGGGCAGCGGGCAAGTGGGTCACAGCTCAGGCAGGGCTGGCTTCTGCTGCCAGGCTAGCCAGGTGAGGTCTCTGCCATCAGAGCCAGAGGTTCTCCCGGAACCTGAGGTCTCCCAGCCCCTGGAAACTGAAGGTAACATCCTGACAAGCCCTGCTTGAAGGGCCTTCTGAGAATCAATTCATTCCATCTGCACAACAGACCTGGGAGCAGCTATTGTTGTTAGACCCATTTTGCAGAAGACTGAGGCAAGAAGAAGTGAAGTAACTTCCTCAAAGTCATGGGTAAATGACAGAATCAGGCCCCCACAACCATGATGCCACATTGATAAGTAATTTTAATTAGTAGATACTACGTGTGTTCAGTTGAAATCTACTGATTACAAATCGGAGCAGCAATACTCGCACTGCTGCCTTATCCACCTTCCTGCACCCCAGCGAATGTCTCCCTTGTGTAAAAGCATTTATTGACTCCCACTGATAATTTTTGTTTTTTGTTTTTGGGGATACTGGGGATTGAACTCAGGGGTACTTGCCCACTGAGCCACATCCCCAGCCCTTTTTGCATTTTATTTAGAAACAGGGCCTCACTGGGTTGCTTAGCACCTCACTTTTGCTGAGACTGCTTTTGAACTCGCAATCCTCCTGCCTCAGCCTCCTGAGCTGCTGGGATTAGGGCTGTGCACCACCACGCCCGACCCCACTGCTAATTTTTAAGTAGAAATCCCTATCTGACATATAAAGTCCTCTTTCCTATCTAACTCCCCACTTTTCTCCCCTTTCTTCTTTTAATAGGCTTTTTCCTACCACATTACCCATAATTCCAGGGAGCAGACCTCCTTGCCTTGATTTTGGTGGCCCAGGCCTGGCCAATCACTTTCTGGAATTCCCCAGCCACAGTAATTGGATCAGGGAGGGGTACAGGACCCACCAGAGTCAGTGAGGATCTACTCTGGTACTTCTGTCTGAACTGGTGGATGAAGAAACTCTCCAAAGTTGGGGTGGCTGAGAGAATGAATTTGAGCTGGGAGCTCCTAGTAAACATGGTATTCCCCTCGACTTTCAGGTCATGTTTTGACTCCCCCTAACAATTCCAAATCTTAATCGTTCCCCCTGTTCTTCCTCTCACTAACAATATCCTGGGCTCAAGGGCTTCCATAATCTCAAACTGGAGTTGGGAAGTGCCTTGCAGTTCCCTGGTCGTGGGGACAGCTCGAGCCCACCTGCCCTTCCCCGGGGTTCATCCTTAGAGTGCAGGTTCCCTGCCTTGCTTTTTGCCCACAGAGATAATAGAGTCACCTGGTGACCTTAAATGCATAGGGGAGACCCATAGTTGAAGCACGGGGAGCTCTGAAGTTGGGTCTAGAGGCTTGATTAAAGGCCGAAGCTTGCTACTTACTGAGTATCACCAGGCACATAATTTTCTCTGAGACTCAAGATCTCAGTCTGTAAAATGGGTCCTGCTGAAAGATACGGGCTTGAGCAGTTTTCCTAGCTTGTAAGCACTGGACTTCCTGATCACGGCCTTAACGCAGGGGGAGTGGGTTTATCTTCTCCTGCGTTGTCTTTGGGCTCCTGGTCATTGTGAGTTGGGTGACTGAGCATAGGACTCTGAATATCTGGACAAGTTGAGTCTTCTAACTCTCTGGGATTTTCCCAGTGCCCGCCCCATATGGACCTTCCATCAGCTTGCAGAATGAGTGCCAATTGTGGTGGGAAACAAAAGTAGACATTGTGTCATCAGAGTCATTGGTATTTGAGGGGCCACACTTGCTGCAGGAATAGTGCCCAGATTCATTATTGACTCGCTTTTCTAACCAAGGCCTGAAGAAGGGGCACTAGGCATATGTCAAGGTCAGCCTGGAGGGACCAAGCCCTCCTACCAGGCTAGGTCAGGTAGAGCTGCCCTGGCCTAGCCTCCTTCTCCCCACTCAACCCAGGCTTCCCACCCCAGGGGCCTGGAGATCAGGCTGAGGACCCCTTTGCTGAGAAGCCCACCCGCCCCCTTTCCCTTCCACAGCCTTTTGGCCAGGGAGAGCGAGAGCCCGTCATCCACTGGGGTGCAGTTTTGGACAGTCTAGTGTCTGAACTGACATGATATTTGTGACTTCATGTGACTTCGGGAGTCTGCTGAAGAATGGGCAGTAAAGTCATGGGTCTGGGGGCGGGCTCACTCAGGAGAGGTCACACTACCTGAAAAAAGTGTCAAGGAAGCAGAAATAAGGTGTGTCTTGTGATACTAGGAGATGTCCTTGTGTGGCGTACAGCCGCACCTGCCATGGCAGAGCTGTGAGTTGGGGAACCAGGTGTTGGAAATTCTACCCAGAAGAACTTGGAGGGCACGCCCCGGGGGTTTCTGGGGCTAAAAGTCTGCGTTAAACTCCAAGAGCCTGCCCAGGCTATCAGCCCACTGTCTAGGCACAGCTTCTTTGAATCTCCCTGTGCCTTCTGAATCCTCTGCCCCGAGCCCCTCCCCCATGCTTCAGTGGTGGGAAGGGGGCCCCTGCTGGGCTGAGAACCAGGTTTCCATCGATGGGGTGGTCCGGGCTGTGGCCAGCCAGAGAGTGATAATTACCATCAAGTTGTAGGGCCGCTGGGTGAGCCCCCACACCCCCACTTCTATTTGGGCAATGAATAGACCTGCCCCCAGTGTCAGCAGGAATCCGCCCACCTCTTGCTGGGTTTCCCAGGCCCCTAGGGCCTCTTGTAATAGGGGCCACTTGCCCCCTAACCAGTGGGTGACCAGCTTTTTAATCTTGGAGACCCCTCAGATCCCAGCTGGGAAGTGGGATTTGTCCAACGGGGAGGGGAGGGCCTGTCTGGGAATGCCAGGAGGCCTCTCGGCACAAGGGGGTTGACCTGGAGCAGTCTGTCTCCTTTTCAGACCAGCCTCCCCATCCCTCTGACCTCCCCCAATCCCAAAAGCCAGCCCTGGAGCTTCTGGGAGGAGTCTGTAACATGCCCAGCCACCAAAAGCAAATGGATGCCTGAAGTTGACATTGGAACAGCTTGTTTTGTGCTAACTCAGGTGCACGTCGAATTGGGGTGCCTCTTTGCTTGTCTCCCATTCTCCCTCTTCGGGAAGCTTCCTTTCTGCCTGCTGCCTGTCAGCAACCGCCCTGACAACCCTTCACCTGGCCACAGAAGAAGGTCAGACCTGGCTGTCAGGGGTGAGAACATTGGGCCAAACCCTGCCAACTCTCTGCCACAACTTGCAGTGTGACCTTGGGCAAGTCACCTTCCTTCTCTGGTCTCCGTTTCAGGAGGGGAGCAGACTTGACACTTCTTGAGTGCCCATGTGTCATGTTCTTGACATGCATGATCCCACACAGGCCTTAACCATGACCTTGGGACCTAAGTCTTCTTGTTCCCAGTCCATAGCAGAGAAGGTGCAGCCTGGAAGGGATGAGCTGGTGTCTCAGACCACACAGCAAGTCACCCACGACCAGGATCTGAAACAGATCTCTCCTATTCCACTGTCTGAGCCTTTTCTCCTTTGCTGTGGCCTCCGGGCAATGGTGAGGACCCTTCCAGACTAAAGGGAGAGAGTTAGGACCTAGGAGCCCAGGTTCTCATGCCTTCTCTATGGCAGTCATTGCCTGACCAAGGGTGTCTTTCCTGGAAACCATCCCCCACCCCTGCCTCACCTCTGCCAAGCTATTGTGGTGTTTGCATGGCACCCAGGGTTGAGCCTTTGACCTCAGTTTCCTTTTCTGAGAATTCATTCTCCTGGGGTTTAGATAAACTCAGGTGCCACCTCCTCCAAGAGGTCTTCCTGGCCATCGCCCCCTGACCTCACATATTCTCTCTCTCTCTCTCTCTCTCTCTCTCTCTCTCTCTCTCTTTCTCTCTCTCTCTGGACCTGGCATGTGCTAGGCAAGCAGTCTACCCCTGAGCTACATCCCCAGCCCTTTTCATTTTTTGAGATAGGGTTGCTGAGGCTGGCGTCAAACTTGCTACCCTCCTGTCTCAGCCGCTCCAGTCGCTGGGAATCCTGGTGTGCATCACCGCCAACTATATCAGACTATGCCACATATTCATTTGTCCATTATCATGTTCCCCTACCAGAATATCAGTGCCACAGAGGTGGGGTTTGCTCGGTTTTGTTCATTGTTGTATCCTCAGCACCTAAAACTGTGCCTGGCCCATACAGTATAGGTGGAGCATCCCTAATCTGAAAATCCAAAATAGTCCAAAATCAGAAACTTTTTGAGCACCAACATGACACAAAATTTTAGGTTTTGAAGCATTATGGATTTGGGATTTGGGGGACTCAGGATGCCCAACTTGTAAATATTCTTAAATCCCAAAATTCCAAAATCTAAAATACTTTTGGTACCAAGCATTTCCAATAAAGGATATTCAACCTGTACTCAGATGTATTTGCTCAGTGAACAAATGAATATATAATAACAACAGCAGTGACCACTTTGGGAATGTTCACCACATGTCAGGCACTGTGTCAATCTGCACAACCCTATGAAGAAGGGCAATTATTATACCCATTTTACAGAATAGCAAACTCAGGCATGGAAGGTAACTTGCCTAAATCCTACAGTCTCACTTTGAACTTCTACATGTCTGGCTCCGATACTCATCCAAGAACTTTGACAATTCAAGAGTATTCTACAGCTTAAATGGCTTATAGCCACAGAGCCTATCCTGCTAAGAGCTGGATTCTGACATGGGCACATCCTGTGCATAGCTGGCCTGTCCTGGACATCTTGATCCAGTTGAGGGGAGAAGTACTGAAACCCATAGGGGCCCCGAGGACAGAGACCTGGATCCTTTCCCTTTCATGGGCAATGGTCCAAAATTAAAAACAAACACTTTAAAATAAAAGCCATATTAAAAAACAAAACTAACTTTTTTTTGCCTTAAAATATTGCAAGTCAGGGGGGCAATTAGCAATTATGCTGTATTTTATTATGAGAAGATAGAATTCTAATTGGACTGATTTGAATTCCACACACCTCCACAGATTGTTTTGGGAATTAAGGTATCAGTTGTATCGGTAATTATGGTTTACCATTAAATTACCCCCCCCACAGAAAACTGTCAAATTGTCTGTGACGGGCTTAAATTTAGCCCAGAGCCATGTCCTGTGAAGACTGCGCGAGTCAATACAAGCCACCCGGAAACCACTGGGTGCCCTGTGCCAGGCGGTAATTACGGGTTGAGGTTTCCAAAGTTTTACCTGAGACAGCAGGGACAAGCGCCTGGCCTGTGGGACACTCACGTGGGGGCTTGGATGATCCCCCAGCACGGGATCCTGGATCCTGCCCTGCTGTGCTGTTCCAATACCTGGCTGCTGCAGGCATTCTGGAAAGCAGTGTGGTTTCAGCTGAAGGGTGACACTCTGGCGAGGTACACCAGTACAGAGGCCACCCTCAGGCAGGGAGGGACTGTGTAAGGCCCAGGACATTATAATCAGACAAATCTGGGATTGATTCTCTGCTCTGCCGCTTTATCACTGTGAGCCTCTGTTTACTCATCTATCAAATGGGTACAACCATGGGCCTCATGCAGGGATTATTTACTGTGAAGATGAACAGAATAGCAATGACAAGAACATCAGTCACGGGCATTCACCTTTGACCGCTACAACAAGTCCGTGAGTTGCTATGAGCTCTGTGCTGGTATGAGAGTGTGTTGGGTGGGGGAGGGGGATACTCACAGAATGGCAGGGGAGGCCAGAGGGGAGAGAGTCAGTGGGCCTCAGGGACAGGAACTGCTCATCTTGGTCTCCCAGGCACCCTCAGGGGAACAAACAAGCTCCTGGTGTCTATCCCAGTCCTGGACCCCCACCCTCCAGACCTCATCGAGTTCCAAGCCTGCCCCTCTGTGCTTTGATGATGCAGGCAGCGAGAGGAAGTTCTGTTCAAAGGCCGGGCACTTACATTTCCTATTTTTTGAGGCAATACAAAGAGTCGAAAAGGGAAATCAGGGTGCTTGGGAACAGAGACCTGGCACAATTTTTATTACTTCCATTTTCTAGAGGAGGAGACCGAGGTCAGAGCTGCTAAGCCCCTGCCCAAGTGAGTGGCGGAGAGGGGATTCAAGTTCACGCTTCCCCCATCGGCTCTGCTCCAGGCCTGTACCCGACACCAGCGCCCAGGAGTGGCATTCTCAGGGCTCACACAGACATCGGGCTCTAGGGGCTCTAGAGGTTGGCACAGCCTCAGCATGGAGGGGCAGCTACCCTCGTCCGACTCATGGGACCAGGCAGAGAATGCAGGGAGCACGTCTGGTCCTAGGTGTGCCAAACACATCAGTCTGCACGGGGCTGGGGCTGGGCTGGGAGGAATGTAGAAGTTGTTAGTTGCTCTGACAACCTCGTTTTGATGCTGTGAAAGGGCTTCGTCCTTCTTTGCTCCACACCTTGGCTTTGGCTATTTCTTCCACCTGGAACGATGTCCACCCCTTTCTTTATAACCCCACACATTTTTAGAAAACTGGGTCTAAATTCCACACTTTTTTTTTTTTTAGAGAGAGAGAGAGAATTTTTAATATTTATTTTTTAGTTCTCGGCGGACACAACATCTTTGTTGGTATGTGGTGCTGAGGATCGAACCCGGGCTGCACGCATGCCAGGCGAGCGCGCTACCGCTTGAGCCACATCCCCAGTCCTCCACACTTTCTTACAAGATTTTTTTTTGGCAGGGGGGGTACCAGGGATTGAACCCAGGGGCACTCGACCATTGAGCCACATCCCCAGCCCTATTTTGTATATTAGGGTCTCACTGAGTAGCTTAGGGCCTCGCTTTTGTTAAGGCTGGCTTTCTGGCTTTGAACTTGTGATCCTCCTGCCTCAGCCTTCAAAGGCACTGGCATTACAGGCATGCGCCTCAGCGCCCTGCCAAATTCTACTCTTTCTAAGAAGCTTTCCTGAGTCTCCAACAGGGCAGTCCTCTCCTTCCTCTGGCCATTATAGAGTCTGTTCCCCTGACCCTGGCTGTGCTCTGTGTGGCTGGGAGCTTGTTTTGACACCTGTCACCAAAGCATAGTGCTGGCTCCAGGAGACAGTCACAAGGTATTAAGTGAATCAAAACTGTTTTCTTCCCCTAACAAATTGATTTTTCGTTTTTGTACTCATGACATGCAAGATACTGGACATCTTCTCTAATTGCTGCCTCTAATCCTCTGAGGCAGGCACGAGGTTATTCTCTGGGTGGTAGAAGCAAAATCTGAGCTGCCAAACCTGCCCGAGGGCATCTATTAAATGGAGCAGCTGGGATTCACACCCAGGCAGCCAAGCGCCATATCCCTGTGTGAGATGCCATGTTGGATGTCCTCGGCACCTGTATGTCTGTCTAGAAGTGCCTCAAATGGACCCAGTCAAAAGAGGGAGGCTGTATTTTCTCATTTCAACAAGTCTTATATCCATAAAAGGTTTTGAGGGGTCAGGCATCTTTTCTCCTGAATATAGGACTGAGAAATATTAAAGGGGGAATTAACTTTTTTTTTCTTTTTTGTGGTGGTGGTAGCAGGGGTTGAAGCCAGGGGTGCTCTACCACTGAGCCACATCCCCAGCCCTTTTAATTTTTTTATTTTGAAACAGGGCCTCCCTAGTTGCTAAGGCTGGCTTTGAACTTGTGATCCTCCTGCCTGAGCCTCCCGAGTCGCTGGGATTCCAGGTGTGTGCCACCCCGTCCAGCTAATTTTTACTTTTATTATCTATTTTTTTGCAGTGCAAGGGATTGGGTCTAGGGTCTTACGTGTGCTGGACAAGCACTTTACCACTGAGCTATGTGCCCTGCCCCTGGCTTTTTAATGGGGTGGGAAAAGTGAGGCCTGCATAGCCTCCTTGAAGAGACCCAGCAGAGCAAAGGAAAGAAAAACTACACCTTATAGACCACAGAGGTCCCTCACACTTCACGGTGGGGGAGGGGAGATGGAATCCTGTAAAATCTATGGTCTGTGAAGGATAATGGTCAGGGAAAGGGCATGGGAGTTCTTCTCTTCCAGCACCATCCATGGTTGACCACATGGGCTTGCTATCAATTTACTAGCTGTGTGACCTTGAGCAAGTTATTTAACCCCTCTGATCCTCAGTTTCCTATCCTCAAAATAAAAATAGCATTTGAAGCTACAGTAATGACTCCAGGACATGATGAATGTGAAGGGCCTCACACAGGGCTTGGCATTTGCCAAATGTCTGAGGAGTACTGTTCTTACTGATGTGTTGTTCAAGGCACAGATAGTTCCAGTCCACCTTTGCTCCCTTCATTCCACCCCACACAAAGCAGCCATGATGGCTTGTCCAAGTCTATTTTCTGTTGATGCAACAGAAGACCTGAAACTGGGTAATTTATATGTAAAAAAGGTTTATTTTGGCTTATGGTTCTGGAAATCCAAGAGCCCAGCAGGAAAGTAGAAGGGAAGTCGAGCCAACTGCTCTCAAGACAACTAACCTCCTCTCATGGGAACCACATGAATCTCTTCATCAGGGAGGCGCCCACAAGACCCAGCACCTCTTAAAGGTCGCACTACTTCTCAACACTGTTAAGTCTTGACCTGAGTTTCGGCCACATTGAAACCACAGCATGTCTCTCTGACTTTGCCAAGCCTCTGTGTCTTTGCACACACTGTTCCTTCTGCCAGGAAGGCTCTTCCCTTCTCCTACCCCCTGAGTTCACCTACTTATCCCTGAGACCCAAGCTAGCAGTAGATTCTCCACGCCACTGCCCTAATCCCTCGGCAGCCCGCTGTTCCCCTGGGCCTGAGCTCTTTTAATTCAGCCCTGACCACAGTGAGCAGTAGGTGGGATGGCTATCTGAGCAAAGCCCGGGTGAGAGCCTGGCGTGCAGCAGTTGCCCATACATGACATTAGAGCTGGGACTGCCTTCACGGGCAGCTTCCCCACCTGACAGGGGCCTGGCTTCCTCATCTACCCATTTCAGCACCTTAGGTAACACCTGCCACTCAGTGACTCCATTCTCCGTCTCTTCTAGACATTTGCCATTTGGGTGTGGAATCTCCCGGTGACTAGGGCTGGTGGGAGGTGATGCGGGCCGTCAGGGATCCCACCTCAGAAGTTTCGGAGGCCACAATATCCTACCCTGTATAGGGTTGGACGAGTGACCCAGGCTTGACCAGCTGGATGCTCCCCCATCTTGCCCAGAACTCTCACCTGGTGGTGCCAGCCACCAAGGGGTGGCAGTGGTGCCCAGTAGGGCTGGTGCCTGGGCAGTGAGGAGTGGAGCTAGCTGGCTCTCTGTTGCCTGGCCTCCTTGCCTGTTCCCATCCTGGTGTTGCAGCCTCCCTGTAGACTCCTGGCGCTCCCTAAGACTCTTCCAATCCACTGCTTTGCTGTATCCTAGCCTGCATTGGATTCTTTCACTTGCAACCAGGAGCCTGGTGAGATGCAGGCAGATTTGCAATTGATCAAAGTGTATTTTTTTTCTTTCTTTCTTTTTTTTTTTTGTACCAGGGATTGAATTCAGGGGCACTTGACCACTGAGCCACATCCCCAGCCCTATTTTGTATTTAATTTAGAGACAGGATCTTACTGAGTTGTTTGGCACCTCACTTTTGCTGAGGCTGTCTTTGAACTCGTGATCCTCCTGCCTCAGCCTCCCAAGCTGCTGGGATTACAGGCATGTACCACTGAGCCTGGCTATTAAAGTGTATTTCTGAGCATGCGCTGAAAGGCTGTTCAGATTATATGTAAGACACAGGCATGCCCCCAGGGGACCTGATCCCCTGGAGAGACAGACCACTTCATGAGACCAATAACAAGACAATGCCATGAAGCTGGACTTAGCTGATGTTGCAGACACTAGAAGGAAAAGACTGACAGCTCAGGTATTGGAGCCATCAAAGCAATAAATTAATTAGACTATGTGAACTGGAGGCAGTGGGACAATGTTCCAGATTAGGATTTGAGCTGAAGGGATTGGGGTAGAGGGAAGGAATTCTGTGGGAGCCTGTGAGCCAAAGCAGGAAAAAACCAACCGAAGAGCAAGCAGCCAGATCCTTGTGTCCATCCACTTGGACCCAGCAGGGACCCAAGGATGGACCTATCCCAATCTAGGCTTTTCTGCATGTGAGGTGTAGGCAGGAAATCATGAGGATGCCATGAGGCTGAGAGGTCTCCAGGCAGCGGGAGCAACAATGACTTCCTCTGTTCTCTCGGGTAGGGCATGAACTTCAATTGGGGATAGACAGAGGCACAAAGTGGGTCCTGGGAAGGTGGCCGGGTTTGAGTAGGGATGATTTTGACTGTGATGCTCTCCAGTGATATGGTGGTGGGCACCCAGAAGCCCTTAGGAATCAGGTGTCCCCCAGAGACAGGAGCTGCATATAGCCCTGAGGGGACAGCGGTCCTGGTGTGTGCTCCCCTTGCCAGACAGCAGTTTATCTCAGTAGTTTTCAGTCTCCAGACCTGTCCTCTCCTTCCACTGTTGGATGTTCAGACCTGTCACTCCTAAGCTCCAATTTCCTATCCACCCATCAGAATCCCTTCTGCCAGGGCCACCTTCTGTCTCATTTGGCCATGGTGCAGCCATCAGGGGCATAAATGAGACCCTTCCAAGGGCTTTTGGGTCCTAGGAATGGCAATGATGTGGCTGACCCACATTTTGTCAGTAAAGTTGGGATCCACATGCCCTGGGTGACTTGTCCCAAACAGCACAAGGGTTATGACAAAGGAAGAGAAGTAGATCTCTTTGACCAAATGTCCCCTAAAAGGGTGCTTTCTTCCTACAGTGTTGCCAAAAGGTTAAAAAAAAAATTCCATGAAGTCAGCTGGGTGATATCATAACAATCGTGGGAGGAACACCATCAGCAAGTTTGATGGTGTTGGGGGCAGAGGCAGCAGGGTTCTGTCTTTGGCTTCACCTCCCAGGCTTGATCTGGGTAAATACAGAAGATCCCCCTAGAACCCAACCTGGCAGTGACCTGGATCTACTGGGAGGAAGACGGTTTCTTGCAAGACATCACCTGGAGGCAAACCCCAGCCCTTTCTTGGCCTGTCATTGAGGAGTTGGCTCTGCATCGCAGGAAAGATGACAAGAAGCCAGAGGGGCGAATAGTTCCCATTTCACACTAACGCTGACTCAGCTATTTCAGGGTCTAGAGTGGCCAGGTTCCCAGGCAGCCCTGGCAGGAGGACTCTGAGAGGCAGACAGGGAGGTGGGCACTAGGAAACAGCAGGTCTTAACATGCGATGGAAGTGAAAGAGAAGGAAGGAGAGGGAGTCCGAAAACTGCCTGCCAACACTGCAGGGAGCCTCTCCCAGCCCCCACACCTCCCAGTTCCTTCTCACCTGAACTACCCTGCTGCCACTTGGAGGCACCTGTTCCTTGGGTCTCCCAGGGCCACGCCCTTTGTGTGTGCATAGGGAAGTACATTGTACACATTTGGTTAGTTCCTTCTTTGAAAACTGTAAATTATCAGACACAACCCTTTTTGTAAAGCCATTTAGCAACAATATCAAGTGACATAAAAACGTTCACAGCCTCTGACCCAGTCATCTTCCTCCTGGGAATTAATCCTAAGGAAATAATTTATGAGGAAGAGAGAATAGTTTCCTATCCACAAAGACATTTATTGGGGTGTTATTTATAATAGGGAAAAACTAGAGACAACTTCCACCAACGAAGGGGAAGGGGCCCATAAATTATGGGATGCCCAGCCAATGAAATACTATCCTGCTAGTCAAAATGGTGGATTGAAAATTGTGTAGCAACAAGCAAGAGTATTTAGGAAATCAAAGCGGGTGCAGAAAGGCACACAGGGCCGTGTACGTGCTGTGGTCTCTGTGCGTGGAGGCTGATGGGTCAGAACCTGGAGAGAATAGATCAGGTGGCAGTTACCTGCAGGGAAGGGTAAGGGGATGCGACCCTGCTTCAAAGGTGCTTTTCCATGGCTCTAGAGACATCCTATGAGACCCGTTTTTGTAAAATTGTCCTTGATCCCCCGGGATTTTGACCCTCTTTACCGCCCCGTGGGAGGGGGCAGAAGCGGCGCACCTGAGCCCAAGCATCGGTTCCTCCCCATCCTCCCGCCCAGGTCCCCAACGGAGATGCCGCAGCCTCCGAGTCCCCAGCGCGACGTCTCCCAATTTTCTCTGGGTTTTCGGTGGCAGACAGAGCCTGGGGCACGTTTTCATGCTCATAATTGAAATTACCTGTTGAAGTTGGTCAAATGAAAAAATAGCCGCGCCTCCCACGCGGCCGCCGGGCGCCGCGCGCTCCCCGCCGCCCGCGGCTCGGCCCTGAGCTCATTTCCTGGGGCGCGTGCGCCGAGCTATTTCAGCCTGGCGCTGGGCACACAGGACAATTTACTGCAGCCAAAAGGGGCCCAAATTACAATCGTATCACAGACAAATATCCGCCACGCCAGGTCTCCGGAGCCCGGGGAGGGGCCAGGGCGGCGCGGGAGGCGGGCGCGGGGTCAGGTGGGTCCGCGGCTCTCAGGCAGCGCCCGCGGGACTGGCACCCCGATCTGCAGCCGAAGTGGGCACCGGCTCCCCAGGGACCTTCCTATGTGGGTCACCCTGCAGAAAACCTCGCCTCTTCCTGAGGTCTCGCTCTGATTTAGAGCCCCCTTTTATTTGGCTACTTGTCAGCACTTAGGAGGAAACGTCGCTCCATTCAGCTTCTTCAAGTTCCAAGTCATGTTTCCTTGGTCAGAAAGCTCGGTGCCTCACCATCGCCCGTAAGGAAAAGTGGGAATCCTTAGCCTTATAGCCTTGTGGCTGGAACAGCCATGTGCCAGCCCAGGCCACCTGTACTCCAACCTCACTCCAGCCAGCTTCAGCCACCCAGGGCACAGCAGGCTTTCTTGGCATTTATCTTTTTCATGTCCCCTAAATGTTCCTTTGCTTTCTCTGCCTGGTGAGTTCTTACTTCTTCCTCAGGATCCAATTACATGTCACCTTCTCTGTAAAGCTTTCCCTGACTTCCCCTCACCCCTCCAGGCAGCCAGCCCTGTCCCTTCCTGGCACTCAGAGCAGAAGTGTACAGGACTCTTCACATTCTGTAACTATGGGCTTGCATGTCTGTGGTACACCATACCATTGTTCACAAATATTCCCCTCTTCCCTTTTGGGAAAAATTCTACTCCTCTGATCCATTGGCCTCTCTCAGATTTGGCCGTGTAACTTGCACAGGCCAGTGAAGTAGGATGTGTGAGTCACTGGGGCACCACACTTCCACAGTCAGGCACAGTTCACCATGCTCTCTTTCCTCTGCTACCAAGTTGGCAGTGCCCTAGCCAGAAACCACACTGCCACCTGACCCAGAAATGAATGGAGTGGAGCTGTGCAGGAACCAACACAGAATGCATAAGAAATGAGAGAGAAATGAACAACTTCAGCACTTGAGGCCTCTGAGACCTTGGAATCACTTGCTACTGCAGCATCAACTAGCTAGTCCTGACTTCGGCAACCTCTGCTACTCTTTCCAGGCTTTACCCTCACAAAATCAAGGATTTTACTGTATTCCTATTATAGAGCGGGTCCTCAGCCTTGTTCTTTGCATGGTTAATAATGTTAATAGCAAAAGTTTGTTGAGTACACACTATGCACAGGCACTGTGCTATGCCCTTGACAAACTTTATCCCACTTCATCTTTTCGGCACGGTAGATGGTGGGTACTACTCTTACATAGGGTTTATAAAAGGAAAAGTGGCTCAGAGGAATTGGGACTTACCTGAGATCTAAAAGGCTTGAGAAGTAGAGCTGTTTCTTGAACTCAAATCCATCTGACAGCAGAGACCTCGAACTTTCTCCTATTTAAATGTGTGTGTTCTCACCTCACCACTTCCAGAGGTCTTGTGGAAGTTGGAGAATAATGGCAGGTTGTAACTATTGTTTACACAGGTCTCTTCCCTTTAAGGGTGAACTGCTTGATGACAGAAGACAGCTCTTATTCATCTCTAATTCCTCATTTATTAAGGAAGTCATTCAGCAAGGATGTATTGAGTGGCTACTACATGCCAAGCACCATCTTATGTGTTGGAGACACAAAAATCAACAAAATGGGATAAAAAACCCTTCTGTTAAACTAAACTATCGTGACAAGAGGCAGATCAGAGGTTGCTCAGGGTAGGGGTAGAGACAGGAAATGGGAGTGGGAATGACTTAGTTTTGGGGAGGGCTGGACAATGTTCTTGGTACCTTAGTAGTGGTGGTAGTTTTACAGGCATACACATCTGACAAGACTCAGAACTGTGCACTTTAAATGATAAATACAGTTTATTATATGTAAATGATTTCTTAATTAAATGCCCTTAAAAATCCTTGATCTTATGGAGAAACATTGTACTGAGAGAAATAGACAATAAATGTAGATAAATACATTAGCATCCCCACAAACTCCATTTTGCTTTCTGTGGTTTTGGTTACCCATAGTTAACTGCAGTTAAATGGAAAATTCTAGAAATAAATAATTCATAAGTTTTAAGTAACTTCCATTGCAAGTATTATTATAATTATTCTATTTTATTAGTTATTGCTATTAATACCTTACTGTGTCTAATCTATAAATTCAACTCTACCATAGGTGTGTATATGTAGGAAAAAACAGTATTTGTAGGGATCAATACTGTCCTCAGTTTTGGGCACACACTAGGTGTCTCCATGGAGAAGGAGAACCACTGTAAAACATCTGTGAGAAGGAGGTAAGTGGGGCTGAGAAAAACCATCAGGGCAAGAGGATCAGGAGTGCAATTTAAAATTAGGGGGCCTAAGAAGGCCACCCTGGGAAGTTGGTGGAGCTCTGCCCTGCTTGTGGTAGTCTTGCTTAGACGGGGGCTGTACCCCAACTTGCAAGCATTTTTGAGGTCACCTTCAGGGTATGAACTTCAGCTGCACTGCACATTACGTGTTACGGATGGGTAGCTGGAGATTTGCCTTTTTGACGAGAGTCTGTACCTGGGACCTGGCATGACTCCCTGCCATATTAAGTCCACAGCAAGTGCAAGCTGGGTGGACCCTCTTTGCCTTCCCTCTTCTATCAGTCCACACGCCATGTCACACACTGTGCATCTACACACCCAATTTTGCTATTTCTGATGCCCCCAGGGGTCTGGTTACTCCTTCTGTTTACAGTCATTACCCAGAAGTCTCAGTGTCAGCTTTGGATACATAGGACCTGAGGTTCCCTTATGCTCATATGACCTCCTCAGCCCCAGGCTCCAGGTCAAATTCTGAGCTGACTTTGGTTTCTGAAACTCCAGCTTTCCCTTTGGGCACCTCTTTCCTGGGCTCTCTTAGAAGTGTTGTTTATTTTTTAAATCCCTGTTACTAAACCAGCATTTAGGCATTTAGGGAAGAATTCTCTACCAATTATTTAATCTCAATGGGAAATAGGACCAGAGTGAATCTCCTTCCTAGGACAGATACAAGTCCAGCCCTCTCTGATTATCAGAAAGGTTTACCCTTCCCTTCCTTCTTTCTTTCCTTCCTTCCTTCCTTCTTTCCTTCCTCCTTCCCTTTTTCCCTCCCTCTCTTTCTTTCTGTACTAGGGATTGAAAGCAGGGCTACTCTACTGCTGAACTATATCCCCAGCCTTATTTATTTATTTATTTATTTTGAGTCAAGGGTTTCCTTAAATTACTGAGGGCCTCACTAAATTGCTGAGGCTGACCTTGAACTTGAGGTCCTCTTGCCTCAGCCTCTGAAGTCACTGAAATTCCAGGTGTGTAGCATCGCTCCCAGTTACTGGGGGTTGAACTCAGGGACACTCAAACGCGGAGCCACATCCCCAGCTCTATATTGTATTTTATTTACAGACAGGGTCTTGCCGAGTTGCTTAGTGCCTTGCTATTGCTGAGGCTGGCTCTGAACTCCCGATCCTCCTGCCTCAGCCTCCAGAGCTGCTGGGATTACGGGCGTGCACCACCATGTTTGGCCCAGTTACCTTTTGTTCTTAGTAACAGAAATTTCCGGCTGGAGCTTGGCAGGAGAGGGGATGTATTTCCAACTATAGGCCCCTCACATTGCTCCGCAGAGGGAAGCATGTGCCTCTCCCCTGCAGGCTCTGTTAGCTATGCCATGTCTGTTTCTTGAACATGGTCTTGGCAGGGGCTGGGGAGGCTCTGGCTAGTTTGTCACATCAGAAAAAGCAAAATGTGACAAATCAGAAGCACTCAACTGTGTGACCAGAAGAAACCCCCAAATCAATGTGGTTTAAAACTTCACTCGCCCCATACAGCTTTCCAGAAAGGAAACCTGGGGGTCCTGGGTCCTTTCAAACCCCAAAGTTAAAAACTCTTACCTCTTCCTGACCTTCCTGGCTTGGGAATTCAGGCAGCTTCTTGGGAGCCTCCTTCGCCTGCTATAGACTTGCCATAAAATAGTCCATTCAGCCCTGACTGATGGCCCTGCCATGTGCCTGTCAGTAAGGGAGCAGAAACGAGTGGGGTTTGTCTTCAGGGGTCTCAAAGCCCATGAGAAACACAATCCATGAACAGAATCAAGCACAGTGGGTGCCGTGTTGTGTGTGTGTGTTTGTTGGGGGCGGGGGGGGGGCTTAAGGAAAGACAGAGGGGAACCAGCAGGGAGCTCTTGTGAGTTGAGCTGAGCCTTGAAGTATGAAGAGGAGTTCCTCACATAGCAGAGACAAGCAGTGTCCTGAATATACTAGGAGTTAAAATGTCATGTGCTTACTAAGCTCAGGGAGATAACATAAATGATCAAGGAAGACTGCAGTGAGGCAGGGATTGAAGTGGAGGCAGCAGTGGTGAAGTGGGAGGCCCCCACCCTGCCTACCAGGCCTCTACTGAGAAGACAGCCCGGTTTGGACTTGGTCTGTATTTACTCCATCTGCCAGGTGCCTCTGTGCAGTGTACAACACACATATCCTCACATGGCTTCCCTTCCTACTTACATTGGTCATCAGTTACTTGTTGCCATGCTGAAAAAGATACATTGGCTTTGTTACATTTTCCTTTTTCAAGGGAATCCAGAAACCCAGATTTTACATAAAAATATCCAATATGTCAGCCACTGTTGAGGCAAAATCATCATCATCATCATCATCAATCCCCATCCAACCTCAGAGTGGATCCATTGAAGAGTTCCAGTTTGTAACCTTGATGGCTCATTGTCTCCTCCTCACTCACACCACACCAACACAGTCCTTCACTGAAATGTGACAGGGAAAACATAATCACTGGTGGAAGCTGAATGGCTGCTGAGTGGCTCTGTCAGGAAGATGAGATTGGCCTCCAAACAACATGGGGCTGCCGGACAGGAGCTGGCCCTTGGTGTTGATGGGGAGAGGTTTAATTTATCCACGAACCTCGCTTGGAGACAGCCGTCCCTGCCCTCTGGGCTGCCCCCACCTCCCACCCCTCCTGTTTTGCTAATGACAAATGACAAGCAGTGGACATTTATTAATTAAACTGCCCACAGCGGACAGTGGTAAAACCAAGGCCACCTGCCGAGGAGGCATTGAAAGCATTCTTGCTGTCCCGGCCCCAGGCACAAGGCCCCAGGCTCGTCCTGCCCGCACAGAGCAGAGCAGCACTCGGCAGCGAAGCCTTGCACAACAGGTCTTCCTAGGATCTGTCTGGGCTCCACTCTGATGAATGAAAATCATCTCCATGGGCCACATAATAATTAAACTCCCAGCATTCTTTCAACAAAAATTGTTCCTCTTGGGACATTCCCACAAACCACTGAAGGACTGTCTGGGGCCTGCAAGCTCATTACCTAGGGATTTTTTGAAGTTGACCTTGACTGGGGATCAAAGGGGGATGGGAGTTCAGGGGGAGGGTACTGGTGGGAAATGCCTTGAAATTAAAATTTATCCTTTGGTCCATCAGCTTGAAGCGCTAACACCTATTTCCCTGGGAATGAGATGGGCAGAGATAAAAACAGACTTTCAAGACCCATTTTTTATGTTTGTATTGTCTGTTTACTGATGGATCCCAGACACCTGAGACAGAGCCGGGCACCTAAGTGAGTGTTCAATAAATATTTGTCAACTGATTAGCCCCAGGTGCACTGATGCCAATTCATAATAAAAGCAATAGGGAGCAAATCCCAATTAAGGATATATGGCTTCTGTTTATTGCCACAAAATTGTATACAGGTTGAAGATGAGGCCAGTGTCTATTTGATTGACTGTCCCCAGTCCCAGCCCAATGCCCAACCCAGAGCCTGCATATAGTGGTTTCTTTTCTTTTTTGGTACTGGGGCTTGAACTCAGGGGTACTCAACCACTGAGCCACATCCCCAGCCCTATTTTGTATTTTATTTAGAGACAGGGTCTCACTGAGTTGCTTAGCACCTCATAGTTGCTGAGGCTGGCTTTGAACTCGTGATCCTCTTGCCTCAGCCTCCTGAGCCCCTGGGATTACAGGCATGTGCCTCTATGCCTGGCTCACAGTGGTTACTTAAGACTATTGATTGCCTGAAGGTCTCAGGGACAAATCCCATTTCAGGGCTGGGTCAGGCGGAGTCCTACTAGGATGTGTCCTTCATGTACTTTGCAGTTCCTGGAGCTGTAGCTGCAGTGGCTCGGGGATCAGGGCCTCAGTGGATGTCATAGCTGAAAAGGCCTGAGATCTCAGCCAGCCACTGGCTGGACAGAAAGAAGAAATGAATTAGCTACAAGGTTGGGTTTCTAAAACTCACAACTTCATTTTCCTGTGTCTCTCCTTGAGACCCTCATTCTGTCTGGGAACAGCAAATTTAATTTGATTTAAAATTTCAGCCAAATGCAGCCATTCCTATTTGAATTCAAGCTATTCTGAATTTTCTCATCTTCCTCCCCAGGTTGAGAAGGTTGGCAGGGACTTCCTTAAGGCACACACCATGAGTGAGTGGCAGCACCAGCCAGGAGCCTGGGACTTGGTTCATCACTCTGGAACCCTCCTCCTGTACCAGATGCTGTCCCAGGTTCCAGCACGTGCAACTGTAATCAATTCTTGTGACATTAATCATTTTTTTCCTTTTTTCTCCCACATTTTTTTTTAAATTGGGTGACGATGATAGTTTTAAAACACAATCACAAATTCTTTGATACTTTCCCAATTGAGACATGGGTTCTTGTCCTCATTCCTTCAGTATCTGTAAGCTCCTGAATGCTTCCATCAATAGACTACAGAGAAGTGACACGATGTGACTTCCAAATCTAGGCCATTATAGGTCAATCAGCTTCTTCTGCCTTTTTAGCTGGGATGCGGAAGCTAACCTTGGAGTCCTGAGCCTTCATGCAAGTTCAAGTCTCCTGAGCAGTAAGGAAGCTCAGGACATGGAGAAGCCATGTGGACACACTCTGGTTGACAGTCCCCACTGAACCATCCCAGTGCAGGCACCAGACATGAGAGAAGAAGCCACCAGATGATCTCAGACCCTGGCCTTTCTAGCCATTTCCAGCTGTTTGAAACATCCCAAATGAAGCCCTGGGCTTTGTAGAGCACAGACAAGCCACCCTGTGGGCCCTGGTCAAATTCTTTACCCTTTAAATCTGCCAGCCTAGTAAAATGGCTCTTGTCTTATTCTTTCAACTTTGGGGCGGTTTGTTCTGCAGCCACAGCGGGCTGAGACAGTGTGCCATCTTGTTCTGCTGGGAGCCTAACCCTCAAGGTTCTGGTATTTATACTTCTTCTGACCTACCAAGGAAGCCACACCTGTCTCTACCAGAAGGCCACCAAGAAGGCCAGTGAGTGTGTGGCAGTGATCCTCGTTTTAAGGAAATTGCATGAATAATGTTGTTACATGATGGGTAAGAAAATACAGTACATTCTTCAGAGGTTGCCTGGAATTATTTTAGGGAAGTAAAGGAGGCAATTAAGACTCATTGACAACAGACTCTTTTCCTGTCCCTGCCCATCCACATCTCATTGATTCCTAAGGGACCCTTGAGTACCCATTCAGTGCCAGCCCCCTCATTAGACTCCGGGCTATGTACACAGAGCTGGTCCTAGGATTTCCCGAGATCCGGCAAGAGATGAACATTAAACAATTATGCATGCACATGCTTTAATGAAAAGCTTGGGCTGTTCTGGGAGTGGGTGGGTGAAGATCTATTTAATCCTCATCATTTCCTTCTAGGGTGAGCATCCTCATTTCTATTTTTGGAGGGGACAATTAGGCTCAGAGAGATTAAGTGATCTCCCTGAGGTCACCTAGCAGAGACACAAGACTGAAAAGAAGCCTGAGCAGGGCTTCCAAGTGCAGCTGGGGAAGCGTGGGCACAGGCGGCTGGCGAAGCTGGAGGACAGTGGGCCGGCAGGAGCATGGGGTGTGGGGGGCGCGGGTAGCACCTCAGGCTTGTAGCATTCGAGGGACAGCATTAACTCCCGGGAAGCCAGGGTAGCTTGTTGATCTAGCAGGGCTAAGCCGTCTTCCCAGCAGGAGATGGTCCTCTATTGGGAAGGGATGATGGGATCTCATCATCTGGGAGTCCCTAGGCAGCCATGTTCACGACCTGTAAAATGGGGACAGGACTAGATGTGAGGTAGGGCACCCCACAGAGACAGCAGCTTGTTCCCTTAACCCACACCTCGATTAGAGTCCCAAGAGCCAGGGAGGGGTATAGGGAGGTGAGGTAGGACATCTAGACCCCACCCCCACCCTGGGATGGTAAGGTCTAGAAGAACCAGCGAATAGGTTCTAATACTACTATGGGGCTCCTGCTCTGGAAGACTTGGGTCCATTTGGCCTGGAAGCAGCCTGAGCATCTTTGTACTGTGAGCAACACCTGGGATCTGATGCAAAGGATCCCTGCCCCAACATTTGGGGACCTCTGCCTCGAGCATTTACTCAAGTGCCTCAATAGGCAAAAGAGAAGTCTAGTCAGAGAGGGTGCGGGCCACACCCTTGCCTCCTGGCCTGGCTCAGGCCGCCCCTCCTCTTGGGAAGGCACGTGGGAGGGTCTTCATGTATGGATGCTCAGCCTCTGCCTCTGGTCCCCACCTTCAGCCTTGTCAAATTCCAAGGCCAATCTTGGCTTCCTCCTCTCCTTGAAGGAGGACAGCACAAGGTCGTGGGCGAGGCAATCTGACTAGACTGGGTGGGAATCCCAGCTCTACTCACTAGCAGTGGGACTCGGGTGCCTTAGCAGACAACTTTTAAAAATATATCCCAGCCGGGCATGGTGGTGCACACCTGTAATCACAGTGGCTTGGAAGGTGGAGGCAGGAGGATTGCAAGTTCAAAGCCAGCCTCAGCAATTTAGCAAGACCCTAAGCAACTTACCAAGACCTTGTCTCAAAATAAAATATAAGAAGGGTTGGAGATGGAGCTCAGTGGTTAAGCACCTCTGGGTTCAATCCCTGATACAAAAAAAGTGTGTGTATACATATATAATATATATGCATATATATATGTATATAAATTATATATATATATATATATATATATATATATATATATATATATTTCCTTAGCTGTGCTTTTCATAAAGCCATTAGAGTACTCCAAAGACTCAGGAAAATGAGGATGTTGAAAGATGCAAAGAGGCCATTAGGCAAATAAATCACTAACTAAATTGGCTTTCAGCTAATGCTTTTATTCCCTCAAGATCTTGGGCGAATTACTTGTCCATTCCAAACCTCAGTTTCCCCAACCATAAAATGAAGCTAATAAAATCCATTTCACTGTTTGGCGGTGAGGAGGTTGGTTATAAGAGGGCGGGAGCTTCGGGCCAGGTTGATGGTAAACATTCAATACATTCAACTTCCCTCCCTTCCTGAGGATTTGGACCACACAGGAGCCTTCCTGCTCTGGGCTTTGGCTTTAAGGAGCTTGTGGTCACGGCGAGGATCCTACACTGGAAGTACATGCATTCCAAATTGATACCTAACTGAATATTTTCTGGTGTAAACTATATGTCGACTCTAATTTTAGCCTGGGGAGCTTTATTATTTGTTTCCCTTTCGTGAAAGCTATAATAGAGGAAGAGAAAACCCTGCCTCATGCATTCCAATTCCTAAATACACAATTTAAAATTTTCTGGGATATTATTTAAGTTTATTTTAGTTATGGAGTCTCACCATCCCTGTTGGGTGCTTATTTAAGTTCCGGGTGGGCTCTGGAAAAGCCTGGAATATCTCAAAGGGAGGGAAAAAGAATCTCCCCATTCATTAAACAGCAGTCCTGAGAGGCCGCTGCAGGTTCTAGGAGAGCGAGGGATCCCAGGGCGGAGGCTGAGCTCAAGCCAACCTTACTTCTCATGACCTGCAGCTTTCATAGTTGAGCCTTTTTATGACTCTTATCATCCTTTGCTCATATTGAGGCCAACGGGAGGCACTTGGTGCACCACGGTCTGGCTGGGGCACCAGCTTCTTCCTTTTCTCTCTCTTTTTGGGAGGTTGAATCCTGGGGTGCTTTACCACTGAGTTACATCCCCAGTCTTTTCTATTTTTTTCTTCTTATTATTATTTTGAGACAGAATCTTGTTAAGTTTCTGAGGCTGGCGTTGAACTTGCAATCCTCCTGCCTCAGCCTTCCAAGTAGCTGGGATTACAGATGTGGTACACCGTGTCCTGGCTTATCCTTTTTTCTTTTTTTTTTTAAGAATTTTTTAATATTTACTTTTTAGTTCTTGGCAGACCCAACATCTTTGTTGGTATGTGGTGCTGAGGATCGAACCCGGGCCGCACGCATGCCAGGCGAGCGCGCTACCGCTTGAGCCACATCCCCAGCCCTATCCTTTTTTCTTGATGGTCATGGGACCCAGTTGTCCATGACCACACCCCATGTGTAAGAAAAGACCCAACTTTAATCAGGTTCTCAGAGGGGTCAGGGACCTCCAAAAGGATAAATACAGTTGCTGGATGGTCAATATCTCCCTCCCACTTGCTTCCTGTCCTCAAAACTTGGTCTTGGGACAAGGCCTTCCATGCGACTCAATGGTGAGTCCTCAAGGAAGGCCTCAGCCTTGCTGAACATTCTTCAGGGAGGACTTCAACTCCTGGCCCTGTGGCAAGTGCTATCATTAGCCACCAAGGTTGCAGAATGGGGCAGCATGGGGGGGGGGTCTTCCTTCTTTGTTCTGGTTGTAAATGATCAACCTCTGTCCTGGAGTTCTATACTGGGGCTCTCAAACTTTAACGTGCAGAAGAGTCCAGTGTGTTTTTAAAAACTTCACAAAAGGTCCTAGTATAGGTCCTAGTATAGAGGAAACAATGATTGATAAAGTTGCTAGAAAGCTGTCCCAAGTTATTGGATGTCTTTGAACTAGTTAGACAGTCTCTCTCTCTCTCTCTCTCTCTCTCTCTCTCTCTCTCTCTCTCTCTCTCTCTCTTTCTCTCTCTCTCTCATACAAACACACACACACACACACACACACACACACAGAATTGGGCACCTTTTAAAAAGGTATTGGCAAACTATGACTCAGGGGCCTAATTTGGCCCCTGTCTGACTTTATTGATAAAGTCTGTCTGACCTGAGCCAAGAGCCTGTGGAGAGGGGCTTGGAGCACAAAGTTTTAAAGGTAGACCAGCTCTTACACAAAACGACTTTCCCTGGTCCTTATCCTAGGTTTCTGGGAGGGAGCTTTTCAAAATTCCAACTTACCTTGGGATTTCCCAAGTGATATGTCTTTGTTATTTCCAGTGAGCCCCTAGAGCCACACCTGAGTTAATGCTAATCAGCTCACTCATGGATGGGCCCCTAAATAGTTTCAGCCATCAGAAAAACCAATCATGTGAAAGTCGGCCGGACTTTCAGGGAAGGCAGGAGGTTGAAGATAGAGTTCAGTCACATGAACAATGGTTCTATCAATTACACCTTTGTGATGAAACCCCAATAAAAACCATGGATAGCAAAGCTCAGTTGAACGTCCATCAAAGTTCTAGGAGGGTAATACATCCTGATCCTATGGGGACAAGACATGGAAGGTCTGTCCTTTCAGGCCTGGCATATGGATCCCTTCCCTTGGCTGGTCCTGATTTATACCCTTATAATAATAAACTGTAACAGTAAGTAAAGCACTTACTGTTCTGTGAGTCATCCTGAGGCAGGAATATAGGGTTAAAGTTTAAATCAGTGACTGTTAACAGGTCTGCATGCCCAATGCTTCAGATGAACAGTAGGATCGTTCCTAACTACATCCATTATTTGAGACAAACAGCAGGAGAGCATGGAACCAGTGCAGGTAGACTGGACCACATGTGCTTGCCTGAAAGTGACAGAGACCCTCATTTAAATGCACTTACATGCTAAAGGTACCCCCAGCAGGCAGACCTAACACAATTTTAGTCTCACTTTGGACTGTGTAAATCGGAGCAGGTGCAATAAGAGATTGCAACATAGCTTATGAATATGTTCCTTTCTAGCCCCGAAAGGTATATATGTTGTTCACCCCCTGATCTCTTTGTTACTTGCCCATGGGGCAGCCACCTTGCTATGTCAATCAGTGCAATTCTTACCAACCCTCTCTTTGGTAGCTGTGTTTGATTTCTATCCTGCATGAGGTAAAGGACCTGCCGAACTAGTGACAGTTCCTCGCAAATTATCAAACGTGAGAGGGTTGTGTGAATCCCCAAATTTGTAGCCAATTGATCAGACATGCAAGTGGCCTGGGGATTCCCAAACTTGTGCTGGTGTCTGCAATGAGGTCAATCCTTAACCTCTGGATTCTGCACTAACTCCGGTAGTGGACATTGAAAAAAGGTACAATGTAGGGCTGGGGATACAGCTCAGTTGGTAGAGTGCTTGCTTCACATGCACAAGGCCCCAGCACCACACACACACACACACACACACACACACACACACACACACACAATGCAGTGTAGAATTGCAGTGTTAGATCCAGAAGTGCCTGGTTCCAGATTTGGATCTTATTTGGTTGGTGGCTAGGAGCCATGGAAAGTTTATGAGCAGAATAACAACAGAATTAGTATCTGGGATTCTGGAATAATAACCAGGCAGATACTGAAGCCAGTCAGAGCCCCAGGCCCCCTAGGTTTTGAGGTCTTGTCAGGTGTATGTAATGCTGGTCACCAAAAATGCTTCCTTTCAAAAAATAAATAGCATCTATAAAGCAACTCACATGTATTGGTGGGTTTGGAGGCATCTCAGGGTAGCCCGGGTCAAGGAGCTGCAGAAAGCACTACTCCTGGGAAGCAAAACATTGGTTGGTTCTTCCCGAACCACTTTTTTTCAGACACTGAGGCCCATAAAAAAGGACCAGATGATGCTATGTTTTGAATACAGTTGAGTGTGACCCCAAAAGATCTTTGTACTGGAAATTTGGTCCTCAGTGTGGGGCTACTGAGGTGGTAGAACCTGTAAGAGGTAGGGCCTAGTTGAAGGTGGTTAGGTCATTGGGGCTCTGCCCTCTGCAAGGATAAAGGTAATTCTCATGGAAATCCAGTTGGTTTCCACAATAACTGGTTGTTATAAAAAGGGTAGGATTGGCTCCGATTCCCTCTGGCTTTATGGCTCACCATGTGATCTTTCCCTCTTGCACATACTCCAATCACAATGCCATCCACCATATTGTGATCTAACCAGAGGCCCCCACTAGAACTGAGCAGAAGCTGGTGACGTGCTCTTAGACCTCCAAAATTGTGAGCTAAGCAACCTATTTACTTTATAAAGCACCTAGCCTCAGGTATTTTGATAAGGCAATAAAAAATAGCCTAATACAGATGCATATCCAGAATAAGCCTTCTCATTAAAGCATAAGAAGTATGGCAACAGACTCTGGTTCAGCCTTCTCCTTAGGTATTTGAAGAACCAGTTGTCATTCAGGACCCTTTTTCTCTAACCCTTCTGTGCTTTCCAGCTTTGATTCTTTCCAGCACCAACTAACCATGAGGGAATTGTATTTCATCATTTCTTCAGCATCCCCTGCCAGTTGGACACTACATTGCATGTTCTCTCTCTAATTTAGCCTCCCTGAAGCCTTCCCCGAGGTGATGACTTAATCTCTGGGCTGTGTCAATAGAGCCATGAAGTTCAGATAAATTTTGCAAGACAAAAACCCAAATCTATTTTGTGGCTGCTGATACACATTCTGACTTCACCACATCTGCAGTCATTCTGATCACAAACACAAAAAGTGCTATAAATTCTTCCCATGAGGTACTGGATTGTTTCTAGTCTCATTCATTTTTTGATAAGTCAGCCAGTCAAAATAGCCTGTCATTGATTCAAGAGCCCCATTGTGTTGTACTTGACTTACTGACACAGTTTGGTCTTAATAGTTAATAGCCATGTTTCTGTTTTTTACTTTGACTTCGATGAGGAAATTTCTTTTCTTTTTTCCTCCCTTCTTTATTGATTTTTTCTTTCTTTCTTTCTTTCTTTTTTTCTTTCTTTCTTTCTTTTTTCTTTTTTTGGTGTTGCTGTGTGTACTAAGGATCAAACCCAGGGCTTCATGCATGTTAGGCAAGCACTTTAGAGAAAAAATATTTAAGAGAGATGACAGTGAAAAGATTTAATTCCACTCAAAGAAGCAGCAGTCACTCTTCTTTTTTTATTTAATATTTTCACAAAATAATGATCTTCAGCAAAGCTTTAAAAATATGAAAGTGTAAAGAAAACAATTCTGTAGGCATGGTGGTGCATGTATGTAATCCCAGCAATTTGGGAAGCTGAGGCAGGAGGATTGCAAGTGAGGCCAGCTTCAGCAACTCAGTGATGCCCTAAGCAACTTAGCAAGACCCGGTCTCAAAAAAGAGGGGGTGTGGGTTTGTGGATGTGGCTCAGTGGTTAAGCACTCCTGGGTTCAATCCCTGGTATCAAAGAAAAAAAAAAACAAAAACAAAAACAAAACAAAACCCCCGAGATAATCAACTTCATAAGGATAAAGGGTTTATTTTAGGTCACAGTTTCAGATATTCCTGTGCCCGTAGTTGCTTGGCTCTGTTGCCTTTGGGCCTGTGGCGAGGTATTACCTAGTGGTGGGGAACACGTGGCAGAGAAAGATACTCATTTCATGGCTGGGAGTAGAAAGAGAGGAAGGGGCTGGGGTTCTAACATCCCCGTCAAGGTCACACCTCCAGTGACTTGAATTCCTCCTATTAGGCTCTACCTTTTAAAAGTTCCATCCTTCCCAACAGCATCATGGGCTAGTGAAAACCTTTAACACATGGCCTTTGGGGGACACTTACTTATCCAAGACAGGATTATTTTAGAGCAACTCTTAGAAGTGAAATTACAGGTTCAAAGGCTACAATGCAATGGTCGCTTTCCGTGCTTTTTCGCCACTGGGTACCTTTTGAATACACTTCCTGTATTTGATGATTCTCACTCTGTCATATCCATCTTCCCCTGAAGGAAACAAAACTCACTTTCTCAGGGCTCCTCAACACGGTCAAGGCTACCACCTAAGCTCCACTGGGCACTGAGAGGCACCATGAGTTCTAAGCAGAAGCAAGGGGAAGTGGGAGGCACCCACAAAGTTCCCTGATTCTGGGGAGATCATGATGAAGCAAGCCAAGAGCCAACACCTTTTAGGGGTTGCTGCTGCAGGTCCTGGGCCCATCCCCAGTGGAATCTGATGCCTGTGCCCAGAATTGGACTGTTGCCAAGCCTGGTCCCTGTCTACTTTGTCTCTGGGTCTCAAGGAGAGTTTCTCAGCTCTCTTACACCCTTAATCCACATTTTTTTTTGTACCAGGGATTGAACTCAGGGGCACTTGACCACTGAGCCACATCCCTATTTTATATTATTATTTAGAGATAGGGTCTCACTGAGTTGCTTAGTGCTTCATTTTTACTGAGGCTGGCTTTGAACTCCCAATCCTCTGGCCTCAGCCTCCTGAGCCACTGAGATCATAGATGTTCACCACCGCGCCTGGTTTAATCAATTTTTTAACAGCTTAAACTGACCAAGAACCTGATGGATTTGCAAATATCTTAAACACTTCTGATACACATTGATGTAAATTTTGAGGGTTTTTTTCTTAATTAAATAGAACACTATTACAAGAACATTTACAAGAATTTACCTGAAAGGTAAGATGTAAAACCTTAGCGACATTTTCAAACACTCCCACAGAAGCCCAATGCTCTCTTTCATGCTGGTCTAGTCACTAATAATGTTATTCTAATAATAGTGATATTCACCTCTACATTGTACATTAGGGTAAAATCATGTTCTAAGAATTAGTTCCAGATTATGTCAGATGCCACGGGTTGTGTATTTTTCTTATTTTCTTGCTGAGATATAATTCACATATTATAAAATTCACTGTTTAAAAATATACAATTTAGTGGTTTTAGTTTATTCGTAAGATTGTGCAACTATCACTGCTAATTCAAGAACATTTTTGTGGCCTACAAAGAAAGCCACACTCATTCCCAGTCATTCTCTGTGCCCCTACTTTCCTGGCAACACCTAGTCTACCTTCTGCCTCTTCTGGATATTTTATATAACTAAAATTTTATCATATATGTCCTTTGGTAACAGGATGCTTTCGCTTAGACTCATGTTTTCTTTTTCTTTTTTTTTTTTTAAAGTTTTTCTTTCTTTTTTTTTAATATTTATTTTTTAGTTCTCAGCGGACACAACATCTTTGTTGGTATGTGGTGCTGAGGATCGAACCCGGGCCGCACGCATGCCAGACGAGCGCGCTACCGCTTGAGCCACATCCCCAGCTCCCTAGACTCATGTTTTCAAGGCTCACCCATGTTGGGGATCTAGCAATATTTTATTTCATCTTATGGCTGAATAATATTCTATTGTGTGGATATACCATATGTGCACACACAGTCACCAATGACAGCACATTATTTGACTCTTATACATATATGCTGCTGTGAGTGTTGTTATACAAGCTTTCGTGTGGAATTATTTCTTCAAATCCCTTGGAATATGAGTGGAAATGATAGGTCATATGGCAATTCTATGTTTAACCCACTGAACTAGAATCTCTGGAACTAGGGCCCAAGTTTTAACAACTCTATAGTTGATTCTATAGTCACCAAAATTTGAGAAGCACTGCCCTCAATTAAGGGGCAGAAAATTTTTTCCTGTAGAATCAGGTGGTATATATTTGAAGTCTGCAGGCCAAGAGGCAGAATTGATGATGTTAAATAGGTACTTGGTACCAAAGCCTAAATAAATTTCCACAAAACTTTTTTATTGACAGAACTTTAAATATAATCATAATTGCCGGTGCTGTGGCACACACCTGTAATCCCAGAGGCTCAGAAGACTCAGGCAGGAGGATTTTGAGTTCAAAGCCAGCCTTAGCAACTTAGCGAAGCCATAAGCAACTCAGAGAGACCCTGTCTCTAAATAAAATATTAAAAAGGGCTGGGGATGTAGTTCAGTGGTTAAGTCCTTCTGGGTTCAATTCCTGGTGCCAAATAATAATAATAATTAATAATAAGTGGGCACAATATTTGGTATTGCAGGTTTACTAAAGAGAAGAATGGAAATTTTTGGAGAATGTATCATTTAATTGGGATTCAAAGTTTGTAATCCTTATGATTAAATCAATGGCAAATATTCATCTGTATAACCACACTGAGCTCATGAGCTAAAAAAAAAAAAAAAAAAAAAGCAGTGGGTCAGATTTGGCCTGTGGCTCTTCTTTGCTAACCCATCCCAGTGCCAAAGATTGTGCAGCTTAGCTAATGTCAAGTGGCTCCTTTTGCCCACAGCCCAGTTTTCCTTTGAGCAAATGATCTCTCTCGTGTCCCATGCAGTTCCAATGGGGCTATGGGTTCTAACACCTCCCACCCCAACCTCAGCTACAGCCATCAGGCCCTCAGCAATTTGAATTTGGAAGAAGCCACTGATGGTAGAGATCAGGGCTGCAGAGCCTTCTGATGGCACTGAGTTAATTCCTGCCATGAGGATCACACTCCAATGTCTCGGCCTTGCAGGATCACAGAGGCTCCCACCCCATCTGCTCCAGCTCTCAAATCTGCAGGCAGCCTTTGCCATATCCATTTATCGATTCAGTTCGGCAACATCTACTAATGACCTAAATCCCTTGCAAATGTACTTAAAGTGGCCCCCAGGGTTAAAGATCTGAGTGTTCTCCTTCCAGCAAAAGTACTGCTGTCTTCATAGCCTGGAGGAGGTCCCATTCTGCCTGCTGTCAGACATTTATTTATTGCTTATTAATATGTGCCAGAAATTGGATCCTCTCTTGGCCTATTTGGGTCACAGATTGTAAAGTGGTACCTATCTTCTGGAAAGGAATCGAGCAATATCTGTTAAGAGCCTCAGAAATGTCTTCCTCCCAGGAAAATAAATAATCCTAAATGCAGAAAATTCTTTTTAAGCAAAGGTGTTCACGGCTGTCTTATGCCTCTCAATGTCCTGAAATGATACAAACTCAGTTCACCACCAGCAAGAACCTTCTACACTCATCCAGGATGCAGAAGATTCCTGCCATTTTCATTGGGTTGCCTTCTAGAAAACAGCTTCCAGATGTCCAGAAATCTCTGTTTCCCTTTCCCTGTCCTCCTTCCTTGTTTGACCACCTTCTCTCAGAAAACCAACCTCATCCCTTTTGGTCAAAAGCCAGCAAATCTGAATTGCTCTTGTGACTTTTGTGCTCAAGGTGGACATAACCACCTGCCCTGCATCCTCCTATTCTCTAAGTGGAGGACCCTTGAGGTAATCAGCCTATGGTTAGAGCAGTTTCTCAATGTGTCACTTTAGTGGTTTATGATGTTCAAAGTTCCCTCTCCAGTAGGGATGAGCAGAGAGAGTAGAAAGGGACTGACTGGGTCAGAGAATCCTACCTACTACATTTAAAAAAAATTTATTTATTTATTTTTTTTTAGTTTTAGGTGGACACAATATCTTTATTTTATTTTTATGTGGTGCTGAGAATCGAATCCAGTGCCTCACACATGCTAGGCAAGCGCGCTACCACTTGAGCCACATCCCCAGCCCCCTACTACATTTTTAATAGCAAAAATATTAGAAACCATCAGATGTTCCAGAAGCCCTTTTGTACCAGCCGGAGCAGGATCCCAGCAGCTGGGGTAGGATCGTGGCATGGCACCCCAAGCAACAAGGCCTCTCAGATATGAGGATGGGTGATATTCTCAGCCTGATAGGGTAGGCCTCTGTTCTAAGGAAGTCCTCTGGATTCCTGTTCTGAGTTGTGTGCGAGGATAGAGGGTGGTTGAGAGGGCCACTGTCCCAGGTCTCACCTCAGTGGGTCTCAAATTTAGAGTGCTGCTATATTTTCAAATGTATTTGCATACTCTGAGGAGTCCAAAAGAAAGAGTCTGTCACTTGGCTTTGACTCTGTGACCCACCTCTGGGCCACTGATACCACCCAGTGAATCTTAGGAATTTATCTTTTTCTTGTGAGTTTCTTAAGGATGTTGTACCACATTATTGACTGATAAGAATATTAATTTTTTCAATGTAAACATTAAAATAGCTGGTGATCTTTAGGGATAGCTTCATTTTATAATAGACTAGGAATTGCACAAAATGGATGGAAATGCAGGTTTTTCCAGTCTTGGAGTAGGCATTATCTAAGTTGCCAGATCTGGGGAAGTGACAAGGGTGTCACACATTGGGAGGCAGAGCAAAAAGTCTAGAGCAGGGAGAAGGGAGGGAGCAAGGAACTAGATTGAGAGGGTCCGGATTTGGGACTTGAACAGGGCTGGGTTCATAGAGCAGGCTCCCGGTACCAGGGTATAACTTAGTGTGGTGATGGGTGGGTCTGCAGACAGCAGGCGACCCTTAGAGGCACCACGGCCAGACTCCTAGGCAACCATTAGGAAAGAGGGTCATGAAGATGCTAGAAAAATATGGGAAGTGCTCATGTTGTTATATAGAATACAAAACTCTATGGACCTACTACACACACAGGCGCGTGTGCGCGGGGACACACACACACACACACACACACACGCACGAGGAAACAAGACTTGAAGGAACTACACTTAAATGGAAGCAGTGCTTGTGTTAATAGGGAAGGGTGAGGTTGTGGGTGGGTTTATTTGCTCTGTATTTTAAAATAAAACAATAACACTAGCTATTAAATAAAGTACCATCTGCTAGGGTGTGGCCAGCACAGGCATGGTCCTTGTTCCCAAAACAGGCCCAAGTCAGGAGATAACTGAGCATCCCATCCAGCAACCGCCACCCCTGGGAGAAGCCCAGGCCTTGCCAAATTCCCACTACCTGGCCAAGAAAAACGAGAATGACAGGGAGGCTTCTGTCTCTCTCCTGGTGTCCTGAGCCGTGGATCTAAAACCCCGTGCCTTGGGGGACCAGGCAGGGATTGGGGGCAGATGTTAAGGCTGGCAAGGTCTAGCTTGGTGGGAGCCAGTGTGATGTGGCTCCTGTCCTAGTTCCAGCTCCTTCGCCAGCATCCTAAAGCCGCCTTGAGGCTGGCTGTCCCCACCCCAACATCCCCACCTCCCCAGCCAATCAGGCCCAAGGTGCTTCCAGGATACCATCTCCTCACTGGCCAGCTAGGGGAGAGTCGGCTTCCCACTGCAGCTCTTCAGGAGACCCACATGGGAGGTCCTCAGTGAGGGACTGCATGGTGAGGCCCGAGTCCCTCCTGTGGGTCTGGGCCCACCCACCTCCACTGGGCAGTTCCCAGATGGTGCCTCCTCGGCGCTGCTCAGCGCTGCTCGGCACTCTCAGGAAGACAAGGAGATTTTCTTAGGGCTTCTTTGGGCATCTCGGTCCAGGCCAGTTCCTTGGCAGGATTCCACACTTGAACTCTACGTGGCCTTCTCCCTGGGTCTACCCTCAGGAACTGTGGGGATTTAAATCCCATAGCCTGGGCTTTGGGGCCTTTCACAAAAGCAGAATATGACCTACAGTGGCTTCTAAATATTTTGATAAGAAAACATTGTTACTAAATCATGTTAAAATCCTTTACATTTCTGCTAGATGAAGAAGAATTTTCCTGAATACAAGAGGCAGACAAGGGCTAGGGTTATAGCTCAGTTGGTAGAGCACTTGCCTCACATGCATAAGGCCCTGAGTTCAATCCCCAGCAAAACACACACACACACACACACACACACACACACACACACACACACACACATACACAGCCCGGCCCTGTGGTGCATACCTGTAATCCCAGCAGCTCTGGAGTTCAAAGCCAGCCTCAGCAAAAGTGAGGCACTAAGCAACTCTATGAGACCCTGTCTCTAAATAAAAATACAAAATAGGGTTGGGGATGTGGCTTAGTGGTTGAGTGCCCCTCAGTTCAATCCCGGTACCCTCCCTTACCAAAAAAAAAAAAAAAAAAAAAAAAAAAAAAAAAAAGAAAGAAAAGAAAAAAGAAAAACTCAGGCAAACTTTGAAACAAGAGGTTGGGCCCAGTCAAAAGTCAACCAATGAGCTGGGTACAGTGGTGCATGCCTATAATCCCAATGGCTCCGGAGGCTGAGACAGGAGGATCAGGGGTTCAAAGCCAGCCTCAGAAACGATGAGGCACTAAGCAACTCAGTGAGATCCTGTCTCTAAATAAAATACAAAATAGGGTTGGGATGTTGCTCAGTGGTCCAGTGTCCCCGAGTTCAATCCCAGGCACACCTCTCCCCCAAAAAAGCCAACCAATACAGTGGACTGCTGCATCAGAATCACTCCTTGTATTTTTTGTGCTAAAAATGCAACTTCCTGGTCCCCAATTCAGAGTTACAGAATTAGAATCTTACTGGGGTGAGGACTGGGAATCTGACTTTTTAACAGCTCCCCAGGTGACTCTGAGTTACGTTAACCTCAGAGTGGTGTAATGGCTTCAGTACAGAGGAGAGTACTCCCTTCCTGAGAGCCACCTCTCTAGCAGTAGCTCCTGGGGACATGAGAGGACTGGCCAGGACATGAGAGGCCAGGACTATGGAGATGGTGGCAGAACCAGAGGCAAGTTCCAGAGAGACATGAATGGATTCATAGACATTAGGCAGATAGATAGAAGACAGAAATGAGGCACAGGGTGGTGGTGGCGGGGGGAAAGGGGGTTGGATGTATGCAGATGGGGGTCCACAGAGGAGTCTTGGGAATTCCAGGGGCCCGGTTGGGGCTCCTGAGGAGGTGGAGGGGCCCAGCTGGTCAGCCAAGCAGAAGTAGAGCAGCATGAATGGGTCCCACACTGACTTGGAATGTGTGCCTCGTCTCCGCAGACGGCAAGAGAGGGATTGTGTGAATTGTGTTAGAAAGACAAAGTCTCTAATGAAGGGGTGACAGGTGGATAAAATGGAAATATTGAGGGAACGAAGGAGGGAAAGTACCTTGTGCAGGAAGAGGCCAAGAGCAACAGGAGAGTTTAAAACAGTTTTCCAGGCCTAGGATGAGGGGGAGAGCAACCCTCACCCCCTTCCAAGGGATAGAGCTGCAGGGAACTAAGGAACCAAAGTGTTTGTGATCCAGGAATTTAAATGACACCCTCAGTGGCAATAGCCGAGCAACCAGTCTCCCCTCTGCCACTTGCTGGTTCATTCATTTCTCCAATGTTTACTGAGCACCTGGTACGTGCCAGGCGGCTCTGTGGTCTCAGACCTCAGGAACAAGCCAGCTCTGGACAAGCTTGACTCACAGAGCTTATGACTGAGCAGCCGACGCAGACATGGCATGACACAAATATAACATGGTATGACGCATTACAACATGACAAATTGTGACAAAGCTGGGAGAGAGAACACAGGGTCCTGTTTTAGCCTGGGTGGTCAGAGAAGGCATCTTGGGAGGGGGTGACATGGGAACTGGGATCAGATGGCAGAGAATGCAGGAAGGGTGCTCCAGGCAGAGGGGACCAGCGCTGTCATCATCTGGGAGCCTCGTGCTTTCGAGGAACTAACAGAGGCCAGGGAGGGTGGAGGGTGGGAGCCAGGATGGGTGGGGGCTGCCAGAGCAAGAAGTGGAATCTTCAGGCAAAGACTGGACCAAAGGATTCCTGAGGGCCTTTGTCACCCCAGGTTTCAATGACAGTTTAAAGAGCCATCCTGATGCCATCGTAAAAGCCTGGGGAGTCTGTTTCCTCTCCAGGTTTCCTTTAAGAAGAGGGGGCATCCAGACTGTCAAAGAGCCTGTGACCTAGAAGATGTTCCTTGGGCCAGTTCTTGCAAAGTGTCCCGTAGCATTTTTAGAAAACAGTCCCTTTTAGATTCAACTTGTCTTAGCCAAATTGACTAGGGAAAAATAAGTCCCTACAAATAGCGATCACGGGCGAATGAGGAGAGTCATTATGTTAAATTGAGGCTGGTTTCTAAGAAAAAAGGAAAGAAAAAAAAATGTCACTGGGCCAACACCCTCCCCCATCACTCGATGGCTCCGGCTCCGCCACCCTCCCTGTAAGTAGCAGGCTCCAGCAGCGGGAAGGAAGCAGACAGAGGAAGGGAGGTTAGAGATTAGAGAAACGGACAGATGTAAATAGCCCCAAGGAGCCGCTCTGTCCGGGCGTTGCTCCCCAGGGAGCCTTTGTAAGGAGGAATCTGGTTGCATGAATGAAAAATGATATCATTTATTTCTTTAGTCACAGGGAGCTGTTTTCTTCAAACACAGAAATAACCTAACACCACAACACCAAATTGTGGGCCAAACGATAGAGATATCTGTCATTTGGGCACTTGATAATGTCCTAGGTAAACAACCTTGAATTTTTTTTTTTTTTTTTTTTTTTTTTTTTTTTTTTTTGGTACCAGGGATTGAACCCAGGGCGGCTCAACCACTGAGCATTTTTCATATTTTATTTATTTAGAGACAGGGTCTCACTGAGTTGCTGAGGCTGGATTTGAACTTGCAATCCTCCTGCCTCAGCCTCTTGAGCTGCTGGGATTATAGGTGTGCACCATTGCATCTGGCCCATGGACTTCTTTCTTGGGAGGGGCCCAGTTCCCCCACTGAGGATGTTGCAAAGGTACAGAGGGTCTTAAATAAGAGAAATGCTTTTGAAAAGTTGTCCAGGGCTCTTCAGCTGGTTGCTGAACTGGAAGGGAGCTGGGCTTTTTCATTCTTTTGGCTCAAATCACACCCTACCAGCCTAACACTCACTAATTCAACAAATGTTTATGGAGCCCTGACTCTTGCCAAGCTCTGCGCAGAAGCACTGAGGCGACAATGTGCAGAGATGGGGTCCTGTTCACAGTCCAGAGAGGAATTTCAGCCCGTGTGACAGTCCAGTGCACTCAGTACAGGGCATGGTGGTCTGTCTGTCCTGTAAGAAGGCATGAAATGAGGTAGGACTTGAAAGTGGAAAGGACTTCCCTAGCTAGAGATGTGGGGCGTGAAGGGGTCCCAGGAAGACTAATGAGATTGTGCAAAAGCACAGAGGTTTAAAACCACCGGAGTTATTTGGAAATTAAAAAAAATAAAATATTGTAAGCCGGGCATGGTGGCTCACGCCTATAATCTCAGTGACTTGGGAGGCAGAGACAGGAGGATTGTGAGTTCAAAGCCAGTCTCAGCAATTTAGCGAGGCACTTAGCAAATCAGTGAAACCCTGTCTCTAATAAAATATAAAATAAGGGGGCTGGGGTTGTGGCTCAGTGGTAGAGTGCTCACCTAGCAAGCACAAGGCACCAGGTTCAATCCTCAGCACCACATAAATGTAAAATAAAGATATTGTATCCACCTAAAAGCTTGAGAATAAATATTTTAAAAAAAATATATAAAATAAGGCTAGGGATGTGGCTCAGTGGTTGAGTGCCCCTGAGTTCAATCCCTGGTACCCCGCCCCCTGCAAAAAAAAAAAAAAGGAAATACAATATTGCAGAGAATAAAGTTCTAAGGAGATCAGTAGTCAAATGTGTAGGTGGACAGGTAGGCAGAAAACAGAACTTATTCATCTAAACTGATGAGTTTAGAGGAACCAGAGAGGAATTTGAGCAAGGAAGTAACATGATTTTTATATTAGAACACTGTCCTAGACAACATTTTCTGTTGCTATAACAAAATACCTGAAGCTGGGTAGTTTATAATTACAGAGGTATATTTTGGCACATAGCTCTGGAAGTCCAAAAGCATGGTGTTGGCATCTACTAGGCTTCTGGTGAGGGGCTTCCTGCTGGATTAGACATGGTGGAGGGTATCACATGGCAAGACAATGCAAACATGCCAGAGTCAGCTTGCTTGCATAACAAAGCCACTCCCACAATAATATACTAATCTGTAAATGAATTAATCTAATCACCTCTTAAAGGTCCCATCTTTTAATACCTCATGATGGAAACTGGATTTCAACATGAGTTTTGATGGGGACATTGAAACCATAGCAAACACTCACTCCTCTGTATCTTGAAGAAACCCTGTCCTGTATTATATGATGGAACAAATGTAGGCATCTTACTTACAGCATTGCTTGTGACAGTGAAAAGCATCAGTAGAAAAAGGAGAAACAAATAGGGGTATAATCATAAAATATAATACTGCTTAATAGTTTAAAATATTCTAATATGTCTATCTGCCTATCTATCTAAATTTTGCACTAGGGATTTAACACAGGAACAATTTACTACTGACCTAAATTCCTAGCCCTTTTTGAGACGGGGTCTCACTAAGCTACTTAGAGCCTCCCTTAGTTGTTGAGGCTGGCTTGGAACTTGTGATCCTTCTGCCTCAGCCTCCTGAATCTCTGGGATTACAAGCATGTGCTACTGAGTCCAGTTCCGATAAGACTAGACCTTAAAAGCATAATTTTGAGTTAAAAAAAAGGTGAGTTTCAGAAAATGTACAGTATGACAAAATGTATATAGAATTTCAAAACACACGTTTGTGGGCTAGGGATGTGGCTCAAGCGGTAGCGTGCTCGCCTGGCATGCGTGCGGCCCGGGTTTGATCCTCAGCACCACATACAAACAAAGATGTTGTGTCCGCAGATCACTAAAAAATAAATATTAAAATTCTCTCTCTCTCTTTCTCTCCCTCTCTCCCTCTCTCTTAAAAAAAAACACACGTTTATATTTGTTTATAAATGATATATTTGTTTTACAAAAGCATAAAAACATGGATTGTTGCCTCTAGAGAGAGAAGGAAAGACACGGAGAGGGAGGGGGACACAAGAAAGACAAAGAGAACTTTATCTACGATGTTCTATTGGTTTTATATTAAAAAAAGAAGAGGGCTTGGGTTGTGGCTCAGTTGTTGAGTGCTTGCCTCACATGTGTGAGGCACTGGGTTCAATTCTCAGTACCACATATAAATAAATAAATGAATAAAATAAAGAACCATCAACAACTAAAAATATATTTAAAAAAAAAGAAAGAAAGAAACAGAGGCTGGGGATGTAGCCCCATGGTAGAGTACTTGCCTAGCCTGTAGGAGGCCCTGGGTTTTATCTCCAGGACCATAAAAAAAAAAAAAAGGCAAAGAAAGGTCCACCAAAGGAGGGGGTTGGCAGCAGAGATTCTAAGCCAGCCTGTACACTCCCTCATAGCTCCCCCGATGGAGGAGGGCTGGAGAAAAATCTCAGGGGACCCCAAAGGTGAATGCATAGAGAAAACCCTGCCTACTTGAGCTTCTTTTGGCTTCTGGACAGAGCTGAGGCAATGTCTTGGCCTCTTGTGTGGTGTCCCTGGAGATATGGGGCTCTGTCTTGTTCAGAAGTGGCTTCCTTTCTGACCCAATGTGATTTCTAGACCTTCATGGTTCAGTGCTTTGGACGTCAATACTATTCTTGGACATCTGATAACCACCTGCACCTGCACATGCACACCTCCGCCCACCACCAAAGTGAGCCTAGGTGCAAATTCAAGAGCAGACTGATACCAAGTTGTCTCAAAGGGGGTTTGCAGTGGGTGCTGTGACTTGAGCTGGCTCACTGCTGAGAGTGTTCTTACCCAGAGAAACAAAAATCTTTCCACAAAGAAGTTCATTTGTAGATACTTTCTTAGCCTGTGGATCTCCCCCCCACACACATACCACCTATCCTTTCCCACCCCTGGCCCTAAGGCTTGGCTCAATCCATCTAGATATATTTTGTTTGCTTGTTTGTTTGTTTGGAACTGGGGGTCAAACTCAGGGCTTTGCAAATGCAAGGCAGATGCTTTGCCACTGAGCTACATCCCAGGCCCATCTAGATATATTTTGATGTCTGGGGTAGAGCTGTAGCAGGAAGGAACAAGCAATACGTTCATGCACCTTCCCAGCCCAGCAAACCCTCAGTTGGATTTGGTAGACATCCGAAATGGGAACGACAGGGTTTCCTACAACTGCCTATGAATCTCAGGGCATAGGTGTGTCCTAGAAGGAATTCAAGGGCATCCGTTTTCTTGTTGTAATACATCTATCTGCCCAACGCTGACAGCCTTCCTTGTGCAAACAAAAGCTTTAAGGAAAAGGTCTCCATAGCAATGTCATTAATAATATGCACATTGGGCCTCTCTGGGGCCTTTAATCTACAGGGCCAGGATCAGGAGAACATACAGAGAGTCTTACACAAGTGAGCACACACACACACACACACACACACAGACACGCACGCACGCACACATCTCCCCTCTATAATTATAATTACTACTCTGGCTTCCAGATCACCGGTTAGCAATCTTGGCATGGAGACGTCAGAAAGACACCCAAGGCAATTAGTGGTGTCCCTTCCCCTCCCTGTATATGCCTTCAGGGCTTTTGTACTTGCTGTTCTCTCTCTCTGCACAGTGGGCTTGACAGGGTCCATCAATGCCTCACTGCATTTAGCTCTCAGTTCAAATGTCACTTCCTCAGCCAGGCCACTGCAGGGCTCTATCTGCTCACTGGCTAGCTGTATTTTTATTTATAGAGCTTGCATTCCCAGATCTTATGGTATACATTTATTTGTTATCCATCTTTGTCTGTTTTCTGTTACTAATAACATCATTCAGACTTGAAACATTCCAATGAAAAGAGGTCTGTTTTGGTTCATGATTCTGGAGGCCCAAGGTGGGGGGCGGATCTGATGGTGGCTTTCTCCCTGGCTGTATTGAGGAGGTACATCATATGACGTGAGATTAAGTGTGCATGTATGTCTCTTTTGGTCTCTTTTCCTCTTCTTATGTAGTCACCAGAATTCAATCATGGGGGATCCATCCTAGGAACTTTATCTAACCCCAGTCGCTTCCCCAAAACCCTACTGTTAAACACTAGAGTTGGATTAAGTTTATACCTTTTTTTTTGTACCAGGGATTGAACCCAGGGGTGCTTAACCACTGAGCCATATCCCAAACCTTTTTAAATATTTTATTTAAAAACAGGGTTTCTCTGAGTTACTTAGGGCCTCGCTAAGTTGCTGAGGCTGGCTTTGAACTTGCAATCCTCTTGCCTCAGCCCCCGAGCCACTAAGACTATAGGTGTGCCCCATTACTCCTGGCAGTTTCTACACTTTAACACCTCACAATGGGGAGGTGTTAAAGCACATGAAGCCTCAGGGTGGTTGGGACATACTTAACCATTCCAAACCATAGTGCCATCTAACACCCACCTCTCTTCCAGCACTGGGCTGTGGACTTCATGTGGCCCCCCATGGATTCCTCTTCTCCTACCTACAGCTGCTGACTGCCAATTCTGACCTCTTTCGCAGGCAACACCCCATCAGGCACCCCAGATGGTTATAGGGAAATTGGAAATAGGGTAAGAGAATGGTTAAAAAAACAAAAACAGAGCTTAGTATCCAAAGCAATTCTGCCAGGCACGCAGAGAACAGGACATCACCCAAAGCCCCTTCAGTACCCACCCAGCTCCTTGTCTTTCCCAAAGAAGTCCATGCTACCATTACAGGGACCAGCCTCTTTCTCCTTGTCATTCATTGCCCCTTCTCCAGTCATGACAGACAGTATCTGACTCCACTCCAGCTCCCAGTTGCTCCCCTTCCTAGTTTCCTGTGGGCACTTGGTACTAAGCCTGTGATGTGACCTGACTATTCACCCACAACCCACCAGACTCTGAGCACCTTGAGTGAGTGTGGGAGCCAGGAAATGAGCCCAGGCCTGCTGCAGGGAAACAATTAGCCCCTTGGTGCCTCAGTCTCCTCAAACACAAACCTGGCTGCAGAAGCTGTGTCCCTGCCCACTGTACCACACTGCCTCTTGAGGCCAGACAATGTCTCCATTGGTGATGCTGATAAATAATTTATATGTAGTTGTTGGGAGTTAAACTGAAAAGCCATGAAGAAGGACTAGAGCTTACTTTGGGTGGTGGGGTTCCCCAAGACAGGCTGAACTTGATTGAAAACTTTGCAGTTGACCATCCCTCCTTATTGCAATCATAGAGCATTTACTGAGTCCCAGGAAGTGTGCAGCACTGGAAAGCACCACAGGAGGACAAGCCTTTGAAGGAGATGTCAGACATTATCTCTGCTTTTGAAGATCTTACTGGAAGCAGAAAATCCACATTTGGAAAAGAAAGCTCTACTGAGCTCCTTGTGAATTGGCCCTGGGGTGTACCTGCCTTTGTGTTTATCTCAGCACTAAGAAGCACTTGGCCAGGATAGCCAGGGCAAGAATGTCCAGTGGAAGGCCTAGAATATGAACCAAAGTAGTGGCGTGGACAAAGGGGCTGGGACATCAGAGGAGAGAGGGCTCATCAGAGACTGGAATATCTCTGGAAGGTTCAGAGAAGAGGTCACATGTAATATGAACCCTAAAGAGAAGGAATTCTTGGGGTAGTAAGTAGGAACTGTGAACTAAGGAGGCTGGGATCAGTGTGGCCATTTGGAATCTGTAGGGGATGGGAATCAAGCCGAGGAAGACCCGACACATCAAACTGAGAGCCCACACTTAATCCTGGGTAGAGGAGCTGTTGAAGGATTGGACACCGGAGTGAGAACAGCATTTTTGGAAGACAGTGTGGAGGGCAGGCTGCTAAAGGGAGAGACCATGCTGAGGTTATGACAATGACCCAGTGAGGGATGAGGTGTAGGTTTGGAAAGGAAGAAACAAACATGACTTTTCAAAGGAAGGACATTTGCCACAAGAGCCACCAAAGAACAGTCAAAGGTGCCTCACAAGGTTTGGGCCTTGTGACCATGAGAAGGGTGTTACCTGACAGAAATGACATTGTATGTGGTTGACAAAATGAGACCACATCCTCTGGGTAAGGATTCATTGTCTTTATTAACAATGCCTCTGGACTCTGAAAGAACAGACTGGTATTTTATAAAGCAATATTAACGTTGTCACTCTACAAGACAAACTTTTGCATAAATAACTTAAACGAGAAAATAAATATGTAACTTAACTCTTTAAAAACTACTACTTTCATTCTTAAAGACAAATCCCACGTGGAAGGATTGCAAAACAACCAGCCCGACAGGCTTTCACATGGCATGTGCTTCTGTTTAAGATTTTCTTTTTTTTTCCTTTAACAATTAAAAACTATACAGAAAGTAAGAGGGATCTGGAAATGATTTTCAAAAAAAAAAAGATTTGTGGGTGGCAGCTCTTATGCTTTGTAATTTCCCAGCGTATGTACAGCACTGGTTACCCGCCCCCCAATGATATTCCTTTAATGTAAGATACACCATCACAGGTGGGATCGGTAAGAAGGGATTTTCTAGACAGAAATATGTCTGTGAGTGGTGGGCAGCAGGAGATGCCTGGGAAGGGACATGCTGGTCTTCGATGGGTGGTGACTCCTCTCTTCTGGTCCTCTAACCTTGAACTTCTCTGTAGAAGGTGACTTTAAATTGTGGCAATGGGGCAAGTGGGGGACGCTGCTCTTTGGGAAGGGGGTGGGCTCTCTGTCTCTCTCACCATCTCTGGGACCCTCTTCTTCTCTACCTCTTATTTCTTTGACATGGACCAGGCAGAGGTAGTCAAATCTCTGGGGAGGCCAAGCTGTGCAAGCAGCACAGCTTCTTGCAGAAATTTGTCAACCATAAATAGACACTCTCTTTTCCTGATTGTTTTCTATGTGGGCTGTCAGACCAGAACAACACAACTCTGAATTTGGGAAGTTGCATTGGTACTGAATGAATCCAATCTCCCTCCTACCCCCCCTCCTCTTTCACCTGCCCATTCAAAGGGCACTTGGGATCATGTTACAGTACATAGTCCTGGAGATACTAATCCCAACCTCACCCCCATTTTACAAAGAGATTACTGAACTCCCCAAAGAGAATCCTGTAGTCCAAGGTCACACTGCAAGTTAATGGCAGATCCAGGACTAGAAACCATATCTAGTCCTGTGTTCTTGGCACACACAGGCTTTCTGGTGGGTAGAGAGGTGGAGGGGGGATTTTATCGAACTCTCTGAACCAGTCCCCGACCTTTCCACACTCCCCACTGCTCCCCTAAAGCCCCAGGGCGGTTAAAAAAAAAAAAAAAAGCTTCCAGCAAAGGTAGGCGGCCCCGGTGGGCAGGGCTGCATGGCTCAGTGTCTGACTCTCGGCCCCCTCCCCTGCTTTGGGGGACCCGCTGGAGCGGCGGGCGAGGGGGACTTTGCGGGCACCCGGGGTTCCGCACTGCCTGGGAGGTTTCGGCTCCCTGCCCTAGGTTACAGGCATTTGAAAATGAAATACAAACAATCGAACCACGCTCGGGGGGCATGAACAGGGTGTGCCTGGTCGCGGCGCCGGCAGGGGCGGCGGGCGGGCTCTAGTAGGCGTTCTCCAGCTCCGCCTGGTTGGCTTTGGCGCCCCGGGCGCGAGGCCTGGGCTTCCGACCCTTCTGCGGGCGCGCGGTCTCGGGCCCGAAGTCCTTGAGCTCCGACTGGTTGTGGAAGCGGGTGAGGCGCTTGCACTTGCAAGAGGCCACCAGGCGCACTTTGCGCGAGCGCGGTGCCGCGCCGCCAGGACACAGCAGCTGCACCCGCTGGGCGCGGTAGCGGTCGGGGATGCAGCGAAAGTCGGGCCCGCTCGGGCGCCACCACTTGCCGCGGCCGATGGCATTGGGCAGCAGGTGCGCGGGGCCACACTGGCCCGAGCACACCAGCTCGGTGACCGGCTTGGCGCTGCGGCACGGTCCGTCCGTCACGTAGCGGGTGAAGTGCAGCTCCCGGCAGCTGTACTCGGACACGTCTGCAGAGAGAAGCGCGCGTCAGGGCCGCGGTCTGGCTCTCTCCACCCGGCCTCCACTTTCCCAACCTGCCTCTCCTGCCCCCTCCAGAGGATTTTGCACCTGTGCACCTTTGATAGGAAGGCCCCAGATACTCCTGGAGCTGGTGGGAAGATCTGGGGCTTTCCTTGGAGCAAGTGACTGCTGGACTCCGACCAAGGCACCATCACTTAACTACACCAGTGGTGTTGGGCAATTTACTTAACCTCTCCTCTTTCAGTCTGTAAAAGGGGTTGTCCTGGGATTCAGTGTATCAATCCACTACATATAGAATGCACAGAATACCATTCGTGCAGCCCATGGGGAGAGTTGGACGTGTTGACTCTCACTGTGTATTATTATTATTCTCCTAAAGGCTCTCTTCTGATTTTATTTAAGCCACACCTGTATGGCAGGGTCCCTGACCTGAACAGGGTAAGTACTAGCCACACCTTCTGCATGGTTCTGTCTTCTCCTAAATTCCTTTTCCAGCCACTTGGGAGGGTTGAACAGGAGATGGAGAAAGGAGTAGAGGTTAATTGAAGGCAATAAATCAGGACAGCTGCTAGGGAGGAGAGGGAGGGAAGGGCAGGTGGTCAGGATAAGAATTCATTAGACTTGAAAGGAACCAAAGGCAGTATGTCCAACCCCCTCATTACCAATGAGGACACTGAGATCCTTGGAGAGACAAGAACTTGCCCAAAAAACAGAGTGGGCCTCCTGACTCCCCTCTTTAGGGGCTCAGCACCTTTTGGATCCTTCTTGGGTGGAAGCGATTTGTTCAGGCATCCATGGGAGACTGAGCTGGGGGAGAGGGTCCAGAGAGCTGATTTTTACAAATTACTTCCCTACCAGAGAAGGAGAAAGCTCTGACCCAAAGCCTATAGTTCAGCTGCCACAAACATTGATTAAGCACCTTCTGTATACCTGGCTCTCTCCTGGGCACATCTCTTGTTCTGGGTCACTTGACAGACACCTAATCATGATACAAACCTGCTCCCTGGGTGGGAGGAAACCTGCTGGGACCTGGCTGGACCTCTGTGTACACCTTGACCACTGTGGGTTTAGATGGGTGGGAGCTTTTTGAACAGCTGGTCCTCATGTGAGCACCTGTCCACCCCCAAAGGTTTCATAGGGTCAGTTCTATTTTGACACAAAAAGATAAAAAAAAGAATCCTGTGACCCAGACTAGAGAGGGTCCTGTCCCAGACCCTGGAGAACAAGCCCAGCAGGGGATATGTGGGACTTTGCCACCTCCTGTGGCTGGCTTTCTTGATTCTGGCCTGGTTTGGTATCTTTACCCCTTCAGGGGTGTTGTGTGGGGGTGACCTATTTGCCCAGGAAAGAGGTGTTTTGGGGCTTTCCAAGAATAGTGCCCAAAGGTCAGGCATTTCCTCTGCAAAGCAAGACTTTGTTTTGAGTGCTTGGCTTCCTCGGGGGCTGTGACCTTTCATGGGATCCCAGGGAAGTGGGCTTCTTGTATTCAGGGTCCCCTACATCCCTGTAAGCATTCATTTAAGCTCAGCTGACTGTATAGTGGGGAGTTGAGGAGGAGGGTGTTTTGTCCCCCCTCTCTCATTTTAGAAGATACAAACCCTGGTTGGCTCCCATAGGGTCCCTTTACCCACAAGCCCTGCAGGCTGTGAGGCAGGGAAGGGTGGCAGGCAGCAGCAGCCTGGGCAGTGGGCCCCTCTGGCACATGGAAAGCAGCCAGAGAGCAGTGAGGCCCTCTAAAGCGTCATTCCAGCCCCTACCCCAACCATCCCTGCCAGGTGCAGAGCCAGCTATGCAGCCCCATCCCACCCCGCTTCTCTTGCAGACCTGACCAGGAACCCCAATTCAGCCTCCTCCGGGCCCATTGCCTTCTCATAGGGTCAGCCTCCCTCCCCAGGAATAAGGCAAAACTGTGTCTGGGGCAAAGGCCTGGGACAGATGGTGCCACCTATGTCCACTGCTGCACAGGGGATAATGCCTCTCCTCCAGGACCTGGACTCAGCTGCCACCATATCAGATGCTAAAACTGCACCTACAACTCCCATTCCTTCAAGTGCCAGACCTCTGGGCAAGTGGCACTGAAGGGGGCCTCTGTAGCTTCCCTTTCCCACTGCTTCACAAGAAGAGGGGTCTTAGTCCCCACCCACATCCCCACTCTCCCGGACCAGGACTGTCTTGGGATTGCATCAAACTGGATTCGAATCTCAGTTCTGCTAGGCTGTGACTCAATTTCTGGAGCTTCGGTTTCTTTGCCCTCAAGCTGGGAGTTCACCACTACCCCTCCTTGGTGCCAGCAGCTGGACCTGACTCCTGAATTCTCAGGAGGGGATTATTTGAGCCATTTTTGAAACCCCTAAAACTGTCCTAACCTCTCCATCCCAGCCTCCTCTCTCCCTGCCCTTGGCTCTCATGACCAGCCCTGCCGGTACACTGAGGCTGGGGTGGGGGTGGGGAATGGCAACCCTTCCCCTGTCTCCAGGCAAGCCTCCCAGCACCTATGGCTGACTTGTACTTCAGTCTCCAAAGAGAAGATTCTAAAGTCTCCCCAGATCCAACCCCAAGACCCTTAGGCTACCATTTCTCTCCTCCACCCCATACCTTTGGCCTCAAAGGGGTGGTGGGGAGGCCTCCCTCCGTTCTCCGCCCGGTTCATGGTCTTGTTCTCCAGTTCTGGCGGGGGCTCAGGGTACTCTCCGAGCTCAGGGATGATTTCCGTGGCGTCATTCTTGAAGGCCTGCCACCCCTGGCCCTCCACCACATGGAAGGCTGCGTGCACCAGCAGGCATACGAGACACAGGGCTAGAGAGAGCTGCATGGTGCCAGCCGGAGGAGGGCACCCAGCCTTCCAGTAGCACAGGCTCCAGTCCCCAGCCTAGACACAGTCGCCTTTTTAAAGCCCCCTCTGCCTCATGCCAGCCAATGAGGACAGGCTGGGACAGGGCTGGTCCCATGTTTCCCTCAACCCCGGGGGAGGGAAAGGGGTGTGCTCAGAGCAAGCCCTCCCCAAAGACTTCTCAAACTCAGCAAACTTCCAAATTGCTGCTGGCACTCCCAGGTGACCCAGGGAGAGGGGGGCGTGTGAGGCAGGGCCCAAGCCTTCTCTCCAGGCACCTCCCACGTGCAGTGGCTGTGGTTTTCAGATATCAAAATGAGCTCTCGCTTTTTAATCGGCTCCCTCTTTGGGCCCCTCGGGCATTCTCAAAACAAACTGCGGACCAGCTTAACAAAGAAAATGTGCAACTCTGAGTTCTCCACAGGGCTGAGCCCAGCTCATTCCATTTCTCAGGCCAAGTTCATTTGTCACCCCACCGACAAACAGACCTAGGGGTGTCTGGCTCCCGCTGACCTAGTCAGAGCCAAAGGATACTTTGTGAGTGTGTGTGTGTGTGTGTGTGTGTGTGTGTGTATGTGTATTTTGCTGGGGATCAGAAGCACAGCTTCCGTGCATTCTAGGCAAGCACCCAATCCCCAAGAAGGCTGCTTTTTAAAGAAATCTTATTGATTTCATCTCCATGAGGTTGGGCACTGATTATCCTGACCAAGAGAGCTTTCTCTGCAAGTCAAGAGAGAAATTTGGAGGATCACAGCAAGGGTGCCCACTTGGACAAGATGGTGGGATTCTGATGACAAGTTGAGGAGGAGCAGGTCACAAGGGCTCTGGTGATGGAATAAAAAGTGGAACTCTCACTTCCTGTTCCTCAGGGACCCAGCACACTACCACAGGCACTTCTCTGCTGGGGCTCTCACAGTGGCTCACAGCAGCTCACAGGCTGATGTGCCAAGCAGTTATTTCCCTGGCCAGGCCCTGGGTGGGAGTGGACAACACAGAATCCCTTTTCTTAGCAAAAGCCAAAGCCAGCATTTTTAGTGCTGACATTTTTTTTTTCCTTGTCTCCCAACCCCTTACATTTTTCAAAACCAGCTTTGTGTTCAATATGGAAGACTTTAGTGGTATATACCATGGGTATGTTTCAGGAAGGCATCCCAGGGCCATCTAGGCACAAAGAAACCCTGGAGTAGAAAGAGGGACACAGGGAGGGGTAGAGGTGTGGGCAGGAAGGTTCACACCTGAGGTGCAAGAAAAGAAAGGAGGGCCAGCGGAAGCTTTCATTGGGGAACGTAGTTGGAGGCCACCCTAGCCCTGGAGGGAGGCTGGGAAGAAGGCTTGGCCCCGATGGCCTTGGTATGTTAACTGGGCAATGAATCAGCGTGCCCCACCTGCAGGGCCTCCGAAAGGCCTTTACCACCTGCCTCAACTTGTAAGTCACTGTGTCCATCTGCGGCCTGCTGACTGTCCTCCTTCTTTTCATCATCCATCACCCAACACATGAATGCAGCTGCTCTGACAGTTTTACAAGCCAGACAGAAGCCCCTGCAGGAAGGGCCCTCACTGATACCTGCTTCCTAAGTCAGTTTCCTCAGGGCAGACAAAAACAGCTGTGGCCATTGTTGGGGGTGATCTATCTCTCCCAACAGAGCCTGGATGTTGTCAGAAGCTGGCCCTCTCTGCCCCCTCCCTTTGTCTGTGGACCCCAGGCCCCCACCTCCTTTTCCCCTGTTCTGGAATGTGGACTCTTAACCCTGTCATGGCCAGACAACTGCCTTCTTGCCCTGAATTTCAGAGAGGCCAGTTCTGATTCCCGGGGGTCCTTGAGTTCACAGGTTGATGCTCAGAGCCCCCACCTGCTGGTGAGAACCATTGGACCTTCCACAGACCCTGGCATAGAGTACACCATTCTTGGAACGCTTCTGCCACCTGCTGGAGATGAAAGGAAAAGCCAGGAACTGGAGGATGACCAAACTCAGGATTTTATTTCACTTCATTGGTTTATTTTGGAAGAGAGAGAGAGAGAGAGAGAGAGAGAGAGAGAGAGAGAGAGAGAATGAATATCCATTTGACTTCTAAATGATCCCCATCCCTCTGACCCTCTGAATTATTCTCTGCCAATGGACAGTCATAGCTTTTCACAGGGTGGCTCAGGGAGAACCCGCTGCAACATCTGTCATCCGTTTTTTCATTGAATGTTGAGCCATTGGTGGCTCTTAGTATCTACTGGGTCCCCAGACTTGTCATTGTTCAGAGTTAGACAATACCCCCTGGAGTTCAGTCCCCATGGTTTCAGCGGGTCTCTGTTGTGGTGAGTTTAGCTTATTTCCAAACTTCTCAGCGAGACTTCTGTGAACATTCTTGTATGAAATAATTTTTTAATTGTTTTATTTTGAGATCATTGTACATTCACACATACTGGTAAAAAATTATTCAGAGAGATTCCATGTAACTTTTTCCCAGTTTCCCCCATTGGTAACATCTTGCAAAACTATAGTACACTATCACAACCAGGATTCTTTTTGTGGGGGAGGGGGGAGGCACCAGGGATTGAACTCAAGGGCACTTAACCACTGAGCCACATCCCCAGCTCTTTTTATATATTTTTTTTAGCGACAGGGTCTCACTGAATAGCTTAGGGCCTTTCTTTGAACCCGTGATCCTCCTTCCTCAGTCTCCCGAGCTGCTGGGATTGTTACAGGCATGCACCATGGTGCCCAGCTTACAACCAGGATATTGATATTGCCAAAATCTGCCAATCTTATTCAGATCACCCCAGTTTTCCTGTACTCATTCATATGTGTGCCTGGGCTTGTGGGCCTGTGTGCGTATTTAGTTCTACACAAGTGGACGTGCAGATTCACCTGTCCACCATCACAGTGAAAGACAGCAGCTCTGTAACCACGAGCGTCCTTCCTGTTGCCCTTTTATAACCCACACCCACTTTTCTCCCTCGCTTGGGTCTCTGATCCTAACCCCTGGCAACCACTAACCTAATCTCCATTTCCATAATTTTCTCATCTCAAAAATATTATGTAAATGGAGTCAAATAGTGCTGTGACCTTTGGAGACTGGCTTCTTTCAATCAACATAATTCACTGGAGAGTTATCCAAGCTCCATATATCAATAACTTGTTCCTTTGGTAGATCTTGCTACTTATCACAGGGCTATTCTCCAGGAAGCCCAGCCAGGTCTCCAGTTCCACAAGGGAGATATAAGTGGGCATGTGTGGTAGTTTGTGGGGCCACTATAACTAAGTACCAAACCTGGGTGGCTTCAACAACACAAGTTTATTGTCTCTTAGTTCTAGAAGCTAGAAGTCCAAGGCCAAGGGCTGGACTAGTAATCCTGAGGGCTGTGAAGGAGAATCTACTGGATGCCCCTGACCTTTCTTCTGGTGGGTTGCTGACTGTTTTTGGTGCTCCTTGACTTGTAGAAGAATCACACTGGGGCTGAGGTTGTGGCTCAGTGGTAGAGCACTCGCCTAGCATGTGCGAGGCACTGGGTTCAATCCTCAGCACCACATAAAAATCAAAACAAATAAAAATAAAGGTATTGTGTTCATAGATATTTAAAATAAAATATTAAAAAAAAGAATAACCCTGTCTTCTGCCTTCATCTTCACATGAACTTCTCTGTGTCCAAATGCTCCCTTTTTATAAGGACACCAGTCATAACAGATTAAGGCCCATCCTAATGACCTCATTTTAACTAATTACATCTGCAACAGCCCTGTTTCCAAGTAAGGAACCTGAAGTACTTGGGGTTGAGTCTAACATGAATTTGGCGGAAGACAAAGCAATCCATAAGAGCATGTTTTTCCAAAGGGCTAACAAAGCTGGGTTTGAGTTTTGGCTTTTTTTAAAAATTTAATAGTCATACCTTAATTTTTAGAAAGATTATTTTTCAGCCTATCCATATGTTACTTGTCAAACATTCAATGAGGTAAGGGGGACATGTGGTCCCCTCCAGAAGCTCTCCCTACCAGGGAAGAAAGTTCTTCATCCAAATAACTCCAATACCAGGTAGAAAGTGATTGGTGTCACTAAGAAAAGGTTCTGATGCTTAAAAAAAAAAAAAAAAAGGACTGGGTGTTTGCCTAGCATGTGTGAGGTGTGAGGTCCTGGATTTGATTCCCAGCACTGCAAAAAACAAAACCAAAAATAAACCACTTATTTTTTTCCCCTTCTACTGAGGATTGAACCCGGGGGTACTTTACCACTGAGCCACATACCCAGTCCTTTATATTTTTCATTTTAAACAATGCTGAGGCTGGCCTCAAACTTGTGATCCTGTCTCAGCCTCCTGAACCAGTGGAATTACAGGTGGGCACCATCACACCCAGCACCCACTTAATTTCTTTAAAGAGCAATTTTAGGTTCACATCAAAACTAAGCAGATGGTAGAGAGAATTCTCCTATGTCCCCTCTCCCCACACCCCCCATTATCAACATTCTCCACCGGAGTGGTATGTTTGCTATGACTGATGAGCCTATATTGACACATCATTATCAACTGAAGTCCATAGTTTGTTAGGGTTCACTTTTTTTTTTCAGTGCTAGAGATAGAACCCAGGGCCTTTACACAGTAGGCAAGTGCTATACCACTGAGCTATATCCCTAGTTCAGGGTTCACTTTTTTTGGGGGGGGTACTAGAGATTGAACCCAGGGGTGCTTAACCATTGAGCCACATCCCCAGCCCCTTTTTATATTTTACTTAGAGTCAGGGTCTTGCTGAGTTGCTTAGGGTTGCTGAGGCTGGCTTTGAACTAGGGATCCTCAGCCTCCCAAGCCACTGGGAGATTACAGGCAGGTGTCATGGCTCCTGGCTCAGGGTTCACTCTTTTTTTTGGGGGGGGAGGGGGCGGGTACTGGGGCTTGAACTCAGAGGCACTCAATCACTGAGCCACATCCCCAGCCCTATTTTGTATTTTATTTAGAGACAGGGTCTCGCTGAGTTGCTTAGTGCTTCACTTTTCCTGAGGCTGTCTTTGAACTCGCGATCCTCCTGCCTCAGCCTCCCAAATGGCTGGGATCATAGGCATGCGCCACCACACTGGGCTCAGGGTTCACTCTTGATACAGCACATTCTGTGGGTTCACATAAATATATAGTGACAGTACCAGCATTGTAGTATCATACGAAATATTTTCACTGTCCCCCAAATTCTCTGTGCTCCACCTCTTTTCATCTCCCCCATCTCTCCAGCTCCTGGCAACCACTGATTCTTTAAACTGTTTCCATCGGTTTTGCCTTTTCGAGAATGTCATAAAATTGGACTCACACACAATGTTTTGAACGACCAACAATAAAAAAAAAAAAAAAAATTGGACTCACACATCAGGGTAGTCTTTTCAGGTTGGCTTCTTTCACTTAGTAACACACATCTACATTTCCTCCATGTACCTTCACACCATGGTAGCTCATTTCTTTTTAGTGCTAAGGAGTGCTCCATTGTCTGGATATGCACACCTTTACCTAGTTGCTTACTAAAGGACATTTGAGTTGCTTCCAAGCTTTGGCAATTATGAATAAAGCTGCTGTAAACATTTGTGTGCAGGTTTTTATGTGGACATCAATTTTCAAGTCATTTGAAAAAATACCAAGGATCATATGGTAAGTGGATGTTTAGTTTTGTAAGAAACTGCCAAACTGTCTTCCAAAGCAACTGTACCCTTTTGCATTCACACCAGCAATGGATGAGAGTTCTTGTTGTTGCATATCTTCACCAGATTTTGTTTTTGTTGTTTTTAAAGACAAAGCATTGTTTCCTCAGAGGAGAAAACCATCTCTCCCTCTGGGGAGGTCATGAGAAGACATGGCATTTGGATCGGACTTTGAAGGCCAGGCCAAACTTGGAAAGTAAATTATGCTACCTCAACTCCTCAGAATCATAGAATTTTGAAGGTCATCTGGTTTCATTCTCTACTTGATTCATGAGGCCCATCTCTAATTAATGGAAATGAAGGATTCTCCTTATTGGCTACATTTAAAAACTAACTGTGCTCCCTCAGGTCAGTGATCCAAAGGGAATATCTGGTTTGGGAAGGCATCAGTTTCTAGGCAGTTGCTTGCACTGATGGATGTCTAAATTACCTCATTATTTGCATTTAGAATTGGTTCTCTGTGCCAGGTGTGGTGGCCTACACCTGTAATCCCAGCAGCTCAGGAGGCTAAGGCAAGAGGATCATGAGTTCAAAGCCAGCCTCAGCAACAGCGAGGCACTAATCAACTCAGTGAGACCTTGTCTCTAAATAAAATACAAAATAGGGCTGGGGATGTGGCTCAGTGGTTGACTGCCCCTGAGTTCAATCCCCAGCACCCAAAAAATAAAAAAGAAGTAGTTCTTTGTAAAGTTCAAGGTCTCAGCACAGCTGAAAATTCCCTGCTTATTCAGCAGCTCCTGGGGCACAGTAGCCCCCAAAGCTTGTCACTCATTCTCCTTAGAAAAGACCAATGGCTGCCCAAACCCTAATAAGATAAAACTTTAGCTTCACTTTACTTGGAAGACCAGGCCCTCTGAGGTGGGGACCAGTCACTCCTCCATTGCCACACATACTGCCACCATCCCTGCTGCCTTTGGAGACTGTCTGTCCCCCCACCCCACCCCCCACCCCCGCCACACACACCTTCCTGGTACATCCTGCTGGTTGGGCTGACCTGAGGCCAGCTCAAGTAGGAGGCTTGTCTGTCCTCTTCTTCCTGCCCTTCTCCTCAGGCTGGTAGCCCAAGTACTCTGTGGTCTAGGAATGCTAACCTGGATCTAAATCTAGATCTTGGGCTTTCAAACTAGATTTTCTGAACCCCAGATTTCCAGAGAGATGTCTCATGGTTTTAAAAGTAGGTATTTTAATCATTTAGAAATATAATAAAAATATACATTAATCAAATGTGTTTCACATCCACTTTTAAGGAACTGAACACCACTTGTTCATTTAGGTTAACCCATTTCAGCATATGCTTTGGAAATGGAACTTCTGTGCATTTGAACTCCTTATGAATGGCATCACTTCGCAAGGCCACAGTTCAGGAACTGTTACTAGAAAGATGTCCAATAAATATCTACTGCATAAATATAATCATCATTGAACTTCTAACTAAGGATGGCTAATTTTTACATTAGTTTTTTTTTTTAAATATTTTTTAGTTGTTGATAGATCTTTATTTATATGCAGTGCTGAAAATCGAACCCAGTGCCTCACACATGACAGACAAGAGCACTGAGCCCCAGCCCCAGCCCCTTTACAATAGTTTCTAAAGACAGAAAAAGCAAATAAAGTCAAGGTATATAAGTAAAACTGAGATAAGGAAGACAACAAAGTCTGTTTCTTTGTAAGGTAAGACATTTATTTTGGTTACAATTTTAGTGTTTTAACACTGATTGGTGATACAACGGACATTAAACGTGTGTGTGTGTGAGAGAGAGATGGTGGGGGTTGAACCCACGGCCTCACGCATGCTAGGCAAGCGCTCTACCACTGAGCTACACCCGCAGCCTGACTTTTTTTTTTAAAACCAGTTTTATACCTCCCCTTCCCCTTCCAGGAGACCACTCCTTTATAATCAAATGATCCTAAAAGCTGGCAGGAGGTAAATGGAACAAAAGTTAAGCTTCCAACCAGTCTTTGCTCTCACTCTAAGATGGCTTCTATTTCCAGTCAGGACAGATCTTGACAGGGAAGGACCATCTTTGTTGGCTCTTTAGTGATTTCTGACATTAGTTTTATGACAAATAAAATTTCCCACGGGAAATGCTCATCTCTTAACATTTAAGAGCAGTGCTTATTTTGGTTAAAACATTAGCATCTTAACATTGTTAACATCTTACTATGAACTTGTGACATAAAAGGCACCAACATTCCCTTTCAGAACCATGCATCACAATGGGTAGAACACAGCGCCACCTGCTGGCCATAGTAGTATTATGCATTCCCTCTAATTTCCTGGAGGTGCTAAATTTCAAATGGCAATTCTTGCTTAGAGGCCCCTACAATGTGGGAGCCAAAAGAGACCACATGGTCTTCTAGAGAAGTCCCCTCATTTGATAGGTGGTAGTATATTCTCTCAAGGTAACTCAGAGTGGCAGGGAAACAGATCAGCCGATGGAAAGGTAGACTGCTTCAATTTGGCGCTCTAATCTTGCCTGGATGGGGCTCTGTTAGTCAAAGAAAGGGATCAGGTCTGGGGAGGGGGAGGGACACCCTGAGTTCCATTCCATCACTTCCCAGGGGTAAAAGCTCTCCAAGAACAGCTCCCACCCACGGCTGGGCATGTGATGGCTCTTACACAACAGACTTGTATTTTACTTAAAGAACTAGGAGCTAAATCTCTTAAAGTAAATATGGGGTTTCTAGGCCTAGAGACAATGAAAAAAAAAAATCCCAAGTTCTCAGCAAAGTAGCCCCAAAGGAAAGGCAGTAATTCTCTCAATAGCCTTCCCCACCTCATATCTCCAGAGAGGCCCGCCCGCAAGGGGTGCTAGTTGATTAGTCAGGCCAACCTGCAGCTTTTGCCTAAGTAATTGACTGTCTTTTGGGGTAATCACAGCCTATTCCTGAGCCTCTACCAGAAGCAGAACCCAGAAAGCCGAGGGCTGCTACAAATCACCTGGAAGAATAAATGCACATTCTAACCCCATTAGGGACCTACACTTTCCACTTCCTTCTCCAGGGCTGGGTCAAGGGTGTGAGATGTGAACCTGGACACTCCTGGGGAGTTCCCTTCTTGAGCTGTATCACAGGAAAGAACAAATCCAGCTTCCTGGAACAGCAAACCTAAAATCTTGCCTCCGTTCTACCTTAAGGACACTAGGGGTTATGCCCTTAATCATTTTGAACCCAGGTTCCTTTAAAAAAAAAATGGTAACAATGTATGATTAGATTGAGCTCTGTCAACTTTATAGGGTTCCTATGAGGATCAAGTTAGATTAAGTGAGAACTGTGACAGTGAGGTCCACAGCTCAGGGGATGACCACTCCATTTAGGTGGGTCTCTCTCGACAACCCACCTAGTATCTGGTAAGGACAAGAGATCCCAGTTGTTCAGGGCTATTGTGTTTAGAGAAAAAAAGAGGATGGGGACAGTCCTGGCTGCCTACACTGCTCCTGCTGTGATCAGATCTGCACCCCTGGGAGTGAGGCTTTTAGGCCACCTGCTTCTCATCTCTGCTGGAAGCTCCTAGTCACTGAAAAAGGCACATTCCCCACCTTGACATGAACACTGCTAGAATTTAAATTTAAAACTGAATTTTAAATATTCAACAAAAGTCCCTGACACTTCTTTCACTTTAAGCAAGACTCCTGTGCAAATCCTTGAAAGTGATCCCACATAAATTTATAATAGACTTCGGGGAGCTGGGTACACCCACTAGAACAACACCCTAAATATATATCTGACACTCAAAACCAGAGTTTAATTCCAGAAATTTGGATGACACCTCTGAGTAGGCGCTGGGAGCCGGGCTGAGGACCACCTCTCTGCCCTGAGTGACCCTGAAGACACAGCACTGCATGACTTTCCATAATAACAAGAATGTAAAGTCCTAGCAAGACTGTTCAACACACACTCCCATCTTCTGGCAAATGTGCACACACTGTGCTAGTGTGCACTCTGACATCATCTTAAAAAAGTCCTTAAGAAGTCCTTTTCATGTTTGCTCTGCCACCAGCGAAGGACCCAGGTGGATGCTCCGCCATGGCTCATTCTCTCTCGCTGCATCACTCCAGGGCTCCGGCAAGGGTACCAGGGAGGTCTGAGCCACCTATAAGTGGCAAGGGTGTGCGCCTGGGACTCTTCTTTCCCTGTTGTCCTCTGGCTGCGGGTCTGAGAGGCACGCCCCCACGCGCTTACCCCGCACACACGCTATAATTGGCTCACTTCCTCCTCGGGTTCTTGGAATAGCAACTGGGACAAAAAAGCAGTTAGCACGAGTGGCTTGGGCTCGCCAACACTATAATTCGAGACAAAACCCTTGTAATTCTCCAAATGGTGGGGTTTTTAAATAGGCTGGATCTCAACACCCTGTTTTCTAAAAAGAAAAATAAAACCATGCCCCGAGGCATAGCTCTCCTAACAAGCGAAGTCACAGAGTGGTCCAAGGAAATATTCCAAAGCAGTGCATTCAGAACTCTGGCCTTCCAAAGAGGCACATTTAAAAAAATTCTATGCATTTAGGGGAGTCCTCCAAGAGAACGCACTTGCCCACCCAAGCAGGCTCCTTGTGTGGCATATCTTGAATCCTAAGGAAATAATTAAAAAGCAGCCTCTTCACAGGAATTTCCATCCACTAACTGACGGATACCCCCAGCCCAGCTTCAGACCCCATGATGCGCCTCTGTGCCTGAGCAGGGTGTGGAAGGCTGTGATGAAACCAGGTGACAGACATGGTGGGGACAGAGGGGGCCACACTTGCATAGTGCCTTTACTGGGCTCAAGGTGCTGAGGTCTCCACTTAGGAGAGAATCTAGGCTGTGGGAAGGAGGTCATGAAGAGCCCCTATGAGTGGATCAGGCCTCACATTCCCAGAGACCTCCTGCCCTGGGTCATGGAGAAGCATGCATGCCACAGGCCTTCCCCTCCCAAGTGCCCACCTGAAGAAGAGGACATAAATTACAGGAACAGGACAACCAGGAAGCAAGAATGCCCTCCTTGGCATTCTTTATAGGCCCCCTGGGGATAGGGGGAAGTGGCCCAGGGCCATGTTGGGACAGACATGTAGGCAAGTGCCTTGTGACTCTGGGGGAAGGGTACAACTGTTTCCTAAACATGGCGGCTTGGGACACCCTCAAGCAGGGCCTTCCCATCAGACCTCTAGAGAAGAGGCTGTGGGGGTGCCCTAGAGTTTCAATTTCCCCTCCTTGACTAGTCTGTCATTAAGCTGGCAAAGTTGGGCCAGGAAACCATCGTTGGGGCCGATCTCACGGTTCTGCCTCACGATGCTCAAGGCAGACTTGACGTCCATCTTCTGACGCATCATGAGGTACGCAATGACTAGTGTTGGGGAGCGGCTGTAACCCTCACGGCAGTGGACAAGCACCCGGCCTGTAAGAAACGGGGGAGATTCAGTAAGCTGGGGACATCTGACCACATGACTCTTAAAAAAAAAAAAAAAAGCATTATGTAGCAGAGCATGGTGGTGCATGCCTATAATCCCAGGTACTTAGGAGGCTGAGGTAAGAGGACCACAAGTTAAGGCTAGTCTTAGCAACTGAGGCCCTGTCTCAAAATAAAAAATTTAAAAAGGGCGGGGGATGTGGCTCTACTAGTAGTAGAGTGCTTGCCCAGGATGCTGGATCTGGATGCCCTGGGTCCAATCTCAAAAAAAAAAAAAAAAAAAAAAGTACTATGCAATGCCACTGGGCGCCACCAAAATGGCTAAAATGATAAAGACAGAAAATAAAAAGTCAGCCAGTGAAGATGTGGAACAACAAGGACTCTTCTGGATAGCCAGGGAGGGCAGGGTGTAAAGAGTACAGCCACTCTGGAAGCTGGGGCAGAAGCTCCTCAAGCTGAACACCCACCCTAAGGCTCAGCAGTGCCACTGAGGACCCCCACCCAATAGGACTGTGCACACATGTTCACTAAAAGACATGGGCCAGAATTTGACCGATCTTTATTTATTTATATGTGGTGCTGAGAATTGAACCCAGTACCTCACACATGCTGGGCAAGAGCTCTACCACTGAGCCACAACCCCAGCCCTTGGACCAGAATTTGCAGTCAGCATATTCATAAAAGCCCCAGGCTGGAAACTCCAGTACGCAGGCCCTTCACAGTAGAATGGGTAAATAATACAAATGAACAATCTACCACTGACCAGAAACAACATGTAAGAAGCACACAAATAAATATGGTTCCACAGAGTGCAGAGCTGGCATGACTGACGTGTGCTGTCGAGACTAGAGTGAGGGAGTGAGGAAGGGGCAGAGGATCAGGAGGGATGTAAGCTGGCTTCCCAGGGATGTAAGGGACTGGTCATGTTTTCTTACTTCCATTTTTTTTTTTTTTGTAGTATTTGGAATTGAACCCCAGAGCACTTTATTGAGAACTACATCCCCAACCCTTTCTTTTCTTTTTTAATATAATTTTTAGTTGTTGATGGACCTTTATTTTACTTACTTATTTATATGAGGTACTGAGAATCGAACCCAGTGCCTTGCACATGCTAGGCAAGCACTCGACCTCAGAGCCACAACCCCAGACCCCAACCTTTTCTTGAATATTTTGAAACAGGGTCTCCCCAAGTTGCAGAGGCTAGCTGCTTTTTTGGTTGTTGTTGTTGTTGTTTGTGTGGTGCTGGGGATTGAATCCAGGATCTTACACATGCGAGGCAAGCACTCTACCAACTCAGCTATATCCCCAGCCTTCTGTTTTTTCTTAATCTGGGGGCTGATATATGGGTGTGTGCCATTCACAGAACTACACACGTGACATGGACCTTCTCTGTGTATATTTTGTACTTTAATCAAAGGTGAAACACGAGGAGAACTCAAACAACCACCCACCGATGAATGGATAAGCAGCTGTAATGTATCCAGTCAATGGAATACTACTCAGCAATAAGTAGAAAGGAGGATCGACCAGGGATGTGTGACACAACATGGATGAAGCTTGAAATAAAAAATGCACACTGTCTGATTCTGATGATATGAAGTCCTACAAAATGCACATTGATCTCTAGTGACAGAGAACAAATCAGCAGGTGCTTGGGAATACAGGGCAAAGGGGCAGGAGAGGCACTAAAGGACATGCAAAATTTGTGGAGGTGATGGCTGTTTACTGTCACAGGTGTGCACATGTGTCAAAACTCATTCAGTTGTCTCATTTAACGTTGTAGCTTACAGAAAGCTAAGTGTATTTCAACAAAACAATTTAAAAAGGACAGATGTCAAGTATAAATGCAAACAAAACCAACACACACATATACACATTCTGCCCTCTCCTGGCTCTCCAACCCTCCTCTGATATCACCCCTGCTCCCCTTCTCCCAGCACTCCAGTCTGCCTTTGGCCTGCCTTCTGGGGCCTTTTTTGCATCACTACTTTTGTTGTTCGAGGTCACCAATAAGTAAAATACAGGTGAAGGAATGAAGGAAGAACAAAGAGGAGAGGCCAGAGGTCACTGTCAGCAAAGTCTCAGTACACTGCAGGAGGCCCTTCTCTACTTCTGCCCCCCTGCCCACATACAGTGCTCAGTTCAGGTTCCTGTCATTTATATATATACACAAACATTTTTTTAAGGCTCCTGGGCTCAAGTGATCCTCCTGCCTCAGCCTTCTGGGCAGCTGCAGCTGGGACTATAGATGTGGGCCATCATGCCCAGTCCTCGTCATCTCTCACCTGTGCCCCTTAACGCCTCTAAAAGCAGCTCTCTCCATCATGCCTCACCGCTGCCAATCCACACTCCACCCAGCAGCTGGAAGGATCTTTTTAAAATACAAAATGACCTGTCACTATCCTGAGGGTAGGGTCTAGTCTACAAAGGGTGGCTTTTAAAGCCAACTGCTCTGTTGCCATTTTCTCACCTCAATGCCTTTGCATGTATTGTTCTCTCTCCATCTTGGCTGCCTAGAAAACTCCTACTGGCCCTCCTGTCACCAGTCCCAGATTTCTGTTGTCAGCACAGGGGTTTAAACCCCAACTCTCTGAAGCCATCTGAACCTGGGTTTAATTAAATTTTAACTTGCTGGTTAAACAGATCAGTTTGGCTAATCTGAAGTGGGGCCAATTGCTTGTTACAACACAAGACTATATGTTGCTATGAAGGTTTTGTTTGGTTGTAATTAATATCCACATCAAAGGACTTTAAAGGAGATTACCCTTACCATGTAGGTGGGAATCACCAAATGAGTTAAAGACCCTAAGGATAAAATCAGGTCTCCTAGAGAAGTAATTCTGTCTCAAGACTTTAACACAGAAACCCTGCCTAAGTTTCCATTCTGATGGCCCTGTCATCCAGACTTCAGACTTGCCTGACCTGACAATCACTTGAGACAATTCTGATAAATTGAGACAGTCTAATACATCATACATATCTGAATGTATATATATATATATATATATATATATATATATATATATATATATATAATAATACAGTATTCCTCCCTTATCTGTGGTTTTGCTCTGCAGTTTCAGCTACCTATGGTCCACCATGGTCAGAAATATGAAATGGAAAATTCCAGAAATAAACAAGTCATTAAGTTTTACATTCTGTGCAGTTCTGAGTAACGGGATGAAGTCTCATGCCATCCCACACCCTCCTGCCCAGCACGTGAATCACTCCTTCCTCCAGCATATCCACAACATATCCAACCTGATGGTGAGTCACTTAGTAGTGGGAGGTTGGTTGTCATGGCATTGCAGGGCTTGTGTTCAAGTAACTTTTTTTTTTTTGTGAGTGCCAGGTCGGGGGCACTCAACCACTCAGCCATATCCCTAGCCCTATTTTGTGTTTTATTTAAAAACAGGGTCTCACTGAGTTGTATGGTGCCTGGCTTTTGCTCAGGCTGGCTTTTAACTCACAATCCTCCTGCCTCAGCCTCCCGAGCCACTGGGATTGCAGGCATGTCCACTGATCCTGGCTCAAGTAACCTTCATTTTACTTTTTTTAATTTAAAAAATTAATGACCTCAAACAGCAAAAGTAGTGATGCAAAAAAGGCACCAGAAGATAAAACATGGAAAGGCAGATGAACTCTGGTACTATGTGGCAAGCTACAGGGCACCCAGGAAAATACACAGCATGTGCAGAGTTTAGTATGTCTGTCTGCAGTTTTAGGCATCCACTGGGGGGGTCTTGGATCATATCCCTTGAGGATAAGGGAGCCTACTATATAATAAATAAATATGATAAATCACATATATATATATATGTGTGTGTGTGTGTGCGTGTGTGTGTGTATATATACATATACACACCTTAACTGGGTGTATATATATATATGTGTATATGTGTGTGTGTGTATACTCACACACAGTCTACCGGCTGGTTTTCTGGAGTACACAATAAATATTAACCAATACGAGAAGTCCCCTATGGCATCCAGGTATTATTTGGAGGGAAATCTGCTGGCCCAGAGTCAAACAGCAGCTCTTCTGCCCTCCTCTCCCTACCCCAGAACACCATTCTATTTTCCCAGAGCCTCCCAAATCAAGAGGTGGGAAGCCTCCACTTTCCTGCCCATTCACTCCCTGGCCATTATACCTACAGCATTCAAAGTGGAGCTTCCACCAGGCACCAAGGCACACGCCTGTAATCCCAGCAGTTCGGGAGGCTGAGGCAGGAAGATTGCTAATTAAAAGCTAGCTTCAGCAACTTAGTAAGGCCCTAAACAACCCTGTCTCTAAATAAAATACAAAGAAGGGCTGGGGATGTGGCTCGGTGGTTAAGTGCCCCTGAGTTCAATCCCTAGTACAAACAAAACAAAACAGTGGAGCTTCCCCTGCCCTGCCTGGGAACAGGACCCTCTGCAGAACAGACACCTTGCCAACTGGAACATGCTCTATGCCCAGGGCACACAGTCTACCATGCATCCAAGCCCAGCCCAGATGCCAGCCCCTCCACACAGCCTCTCTTGATCTTCCTAGCTGGAAGTACAGCGCTCTCCTCTGAGCACCCCCACAGCCATCCTATCTGGCTCTCTTAGTGATTGGTCCTTGGTCCCTTGAGACGAGTATATTTCTGCTGACTCACTCACCCAGTCTTGAAACCATTTACACATGGCACTTGAGCCCACGGAATTCATTGTCACTTGTTCAGTAATCATTTGCAGTATACCAACTACAGAATGTACCTGATGCTACACCAGATGCTGGGGAGATGAACAAGGGACACAGAGGACCCAGCTTGAGGGCAGGTTCACAGAAGAGAGGATGCTATGCTCAGCCCTACAGCATGAAAGAAAGCTTGCTAGAGGACAGAGGAGCGGGGAGGCAGGGAGAGCTTTCCAGACTGAAGATCCAGCCCACATGGACTAGAACAGGAGATCAAAAGAAGCCAGAGCATGTTTCCTGGTTGACTGGAAAGAGGAAACAAAGTCAAAGAACTCCGAGTCCCCTAAATGGATGACTAATTAGTGATTAACTGGGCCTTAACTGGGACCCTTGTTCTCCATCAGTACCGGGTGAAAAACTCAGCAGAGCAGGAGGAAAGAGGGCAGACTAGGGTAGGGAGTGACAGTGACCATGAAGAAGGCCTGACAGTAGAGTCTGCAGTTTCCCTAGTCAACAAAACTCTCTTGAGCCCTGAATGTGTGCTAGCCAGTGGTCTAGGAAACTGTGCACTGGGAATCATTTGGATAGGGAGGCTGCTAGGCCCAAGAAGTATTAGAAACAAGGCTGTAGTGCCTCCTGGGGTCACCCCCTCCCCAAAGAGTGAGGAAGAGGTAATGGGCAGAGCTGAGAGAAAGAGCTAAAAGCATATGGGGAAGGTGCCCAGAACACTCAACTGACGTCCATCCTGTGGCCTCCCAGGATTTCTCCTTGGCATGCCTTGCCTGGCCACCAGCCCCTCTGTAGTTCCCCTTCAGTCCCACCTATGTCTGAGGGCTGCAGGAAGAATTTAAAGACTGGATGACCCATAACCTAAGCCAGTCATGGCTGCCCCACATCCCCTGGCCATGTAAGTACCTAGCCAATGAGATGGGAGAAGATCCCCACTGGAGGAACTCGGGGGAATGTTCTGTTTGCTCTTAAAAGGACAGAAATGAGAGGAAGAAATGACTGCTCATCTGCTGCACTCTGTCTAGTTGGGGTGAGGTAGCCAGATCCCATCTTGGGACCAGAGGGGTGTACCTAACAGTGAAGGTAGCAGAAGAAAGAACCTGGTCCAGACACCACCACTGAGCTGTGTCATTGATTAGCCCTGGTGCTCCTTTGCCTGAAGACTTCTTATCAGGAACAAGGATAGATTTTCCTCATTATTAGAGCTATTTGAATTGGGTGGAGGGGTAAGTGGCTAGAAACCAACCTCAGCCAAAAGCTTCCAATGCAAGGACCTGACATTGCCACTGTGTTAAAGAGCTGAATATCTTGTACAGTGTGGGAGCCACCTGACAGGCAGCAGGTAAGCAGAGAGAAACCTGAAGTTCTCATTCATTCACCACAAAGAACAGGAAAGGTTTTCCCAGAGGAAATCTGCTGTGGGTCTTTCTAGAAAAACAGTCCATGTCAAAGCTGCCTTCCATTTGTTCCTAAGCAGGAGGTCCCTTACCATTCTTTTGAGCCAAACCCTGGTCAATGAAGTCTGCAGCCCTTTCAAAATAAGCACTTAGGTTGAACTCCTGTGTGTCATTGGCCTTGATGCCCAGGTAGATGATGCCAGAGTCCTTGTAGAAGTTGGCATTGGTGTTGACATGCATGAAGGACCTGCCTTCAGCAGCATTCAGGACATGAGTGATGCCCAGTTTCTGCAGCTTGGGGATGTCTTGAGCCACAGACCTGGAGAGGAGACAGGAGCAGATTATGATTAACTGACCAACTGGCAGCCTCAGAGGAGAAAGGAGGGGAAGCATCTGAGCCTCTTGGCAAAGTAAGGAACCCTCTGTGTGTTGGACCCAGCTGGCTTCTACAACCTCATCTTACGACCTTGCTCCTCACTCTGGCCATATCCAATTACCAGCAGCTTCCCCAAATAGACTGGTGGTTTCATGCCCAAGCTATCCCTCTGCTACCCTTTCCAGCCTTCTCTGTAGACATGCACCCTCTCATCTTTCACCACCCTCTGCACTATTTCCTCCCTTCCATTCCGTATGGCAACATGCTCCCTCTATGGTGACATAGGCAAATGAATAAAAACAGCTCTGAAGCTAGACTCCCTGGGTCTGGATCCAGCCTACCAGACAACTTTGAGCAAGCCACTTCACCTCTCTCTGCCTCCATTTCCCTCTCAGTACAATGGGAATGATAATGGTGCCAATTGCTTAGCATAGTTATGAGTGTTAAATGAGCCATTCTGTTGATGGAGCCTGACTCCACAGCAAGGGTTACTATTCCAACATGTGGTTGTACTTGTTTGGAGGCTGTGAGCTCCTTGAGAAGGGAACTATGTCTGCTTCAGGTCAGTCTCTCTAGCACTTGCTCTGGTGCCTGGCATATAGTATGTGCTGGGTAAATATGTGGTAAATGAGTGAAAAAGAATGAAATCATCATATGCCAAGCAGCCCCTTCCCTGTCTCACTAAGCAATCCTTCTTGCCACACTCCTCTAACCTTGTTTCTGAAGCTGTCTTGGGTGAGTTAGCACTTGGAGAATAAGGAGTCTCAACAGAACTATGGAGAGTACAAAATACCTGATCTGAATGGTCAAAGGGTCCCTTTATTTCATCTCACAATAACACCCCAATTCAAACAGCAGTTATTACATCATAGTGGTGTTTCCTACATGATCTCCCCACAGCAGCCTTGTGGGGAGAAAAGGAGGGAAATGCCCTCACCTGACAGAGGTTAAACTCTAGAAGGACAGGACAGGACACAGGGATATGCATGTGCACACAGGCTGCTGATCTGGAGCTGGGAGGAGATCTCCCTTCTCCCAACATCCAGCCCTGCTCTCAATCCTACCTCCCTCTGCTTCACATGCCCACACCAACTCCAACACCTGAAGACATGGAGAATATGGCTCACAAAGGTTCTGTCCCTGCCCATCAAGGACATGGATGGAACCCTAATTTTACTTAGGAGCTCTGGGGGGTGGAGTGGACTTGAGTTTTCTCAGCACTAGATGGTTAGTTGACCCCACTGAGCATCCCCCCCCCCACCAATACCCTAATATTTGAATAGAGGACAAGGGATACGTTTTTGTTTTTGTTTTTATTTTACAGTGGCTACCACATTTGCCACTCTGGCTACTACCAGATATTTACAACCTTGGTTTCCACTTGGGAAGTAGCAACAGCTCCATGTGCCAAACTGCCCTGACAGCCTGCTTGCTGCTTGGGTAGTTGGTGAATAGGCAGGGTTTCCTCAGAATACTGCAATTATTGGGCCACTGGCTGACACTATGAGATTCTTTTTAGCTGTTCCTGCTCAGGACACTGAACAGTTTTATAAAGCAATGGCTGACAGAAAGAACAAAGAAGAGTCATTCCCATTCATCTCCCTTCTCTAGTGTTAATTCAACAGTTTACACATTAACCATTATCATTATTATCGTCACGACTATGAAGGAACATTGCACAGTGTCTGACACCTAGCAAGTGTTCAATGTGATAAATAAGTGATGGAACAGATGAGACCTGTCCCCATGAGGTTAGGACCTTACCTCATGAACCTCTTCTAGGTTCATAATAACCCCCATTTCAGTGGCAGTAATTTTAAGATTAAGCAGCAGGTGCTAGTGCAGGACCAGCCACATACATATGAACAAGACACTGGCCCTGTCCTCACAGTCCCTCAATCCAAGCCCTCCCAGGCTGTAGACCTGCTGGCATTTCAGCACCTTTCAGAATTGCTAACCCTGGTTCTAGCCTGCTTCTGAGGAATTCTTATTAGTAGTATGAAAATAGAAAATCAATTTGATAAGAAGAACACATAGTAATAAATAATAAATGCATTTCCTGGTGATGAGAAGGTTTGGATCCTTTATTGGGCTTACGATTTTGATTTATCCCATCTAAATCAAATTCTATCTGGAAGATAAGAAAAGGAGCCAGGAAATCCCTGGCCCAACTCTCTCTCTCTCTCTCTTTTGGGATATTTCAATTCCCCGAACTTGGCCTGCAGGGCCTGGAACGGTACCACGCCCAGATCCTGACGTCAGCCCGTTGCCATGGAAGCGGAGGCAGACATTCCGCGGTGACCTCACTGCAGAACCAGGCTGCTGTCACATGACACGCGCGGGCAGGAGACCGACAGGGCTACCGAGGTCCACCTGTTAAGTGAACATGGTAGCCCGACCCCGCCCAAAGCCGAACCCCGAGCGGGTGGCAGCTGAGCGCCGGGCCTGCACCCCTCGGTCTCAGCGCACCCTGCGACCCGGCCGGCCAGGAACTAGCGCCTCAGCTCCATGCGCGGGGGTGGGCACCGACTCCAGCCCGGTCCCCAGCCCCCACGCCCGCTCCCGGAGGGGTGACAGCGCCCGGGCTCCCCACAAAGTCCCCACCCCAGTTTCGGGTGGGCCAGGTGCTCGGGAAGGGGCGCCCTGCCGCGCTGGCAAGAGGGACTCACGCGTTGCCCACGTAGATCCTCGGGGTGACCTCGTTGCACGGCTGGCTCGGGAGGCTGTAGCAGCCGCTGCCGTCCGAAAGCAAGTCGTTGAGATCCTGTACCGAGAGCTCGAACGGGCCCGACATGGCGGCTGCCGGGCCCTGCGCGCCCGGGCGGGAGCGAGCGAGGGGAGAGCGGCCGGGTCAGGGGGCGGGGCTGGCGAGCCGGGAGCCGCCCCGGGGGCGGGACCACCGCGCGCGGGAAGCTGCCGAGCGCCGTGCAGCGCGCACGGACCAACGCGCTCCGCTTGCGAAGGACACGCGCAACCCGGCGCCGGGCCCACGCTCCGCAGGGCGTCCCTGGGCGGAAATGCCGCCATTCCGGAGTGTCTAGGGTCCTCTCTCACCCTCGGCTAGGCAGTTTCGGTATCTTTGTAAACTGAAAAGTTCAAAAACTCCCTTCACTGAACCAAATTCAAGGCGCTGTAAATATTCCCATGGACGGGGGTACACCCAGGTGTCACTTTTTCAGGATGACAGGGACACCCGGAGTCTACTGTGAAATCTTTGCTGCAGTTCAGAAGTTTTGGCATCTTCCCTCACCCCCACCCCTCACCCCCGTCCCGGGCTTGTCCGCTGAATATCTGCTCCAAGCCCAGACATGTCACCTGCCAATCGAATAGATGGAGGACCCCAGGGGATCCAGACCGAGGCCAAAGCCTAAGAAGCCCTACTCTGTGGTACATCTGTTTTCAGTGGTCATTGAGAGTCCACATCGCGCTTGGTCTCTATGCATCAGGCTTGCAATTCAGACCCTGGGAAATAAACCTCTCTAAGCCTGTTTGCTAAAGAAAAGGAGGAAGCAGTGTTAATAAAAATTAAAAAAACACAGATTGAGCACTCCTAATGTGGAAATCTGAACTGTTTCAAAATCTGTAACTTTGTGGGGACATGCCACAAGTGGAAAACTCCACACCTGACCGCTTGTGACCCACCACAGTTCAAATGCCGATGCACTAAAAATATTGTACAGATTACCTTCAGGCTATGGATATAAGGTGCATATACATAGTCATGTTTAGACTTGGGTACCTCATCACATAAAATATCACAAAATCCAAACACTTCTGGTCCCATGCATTTCCAATAAGGGATACTAAATTCCTAACTTCTAGTGTTGTTGGAAAGATTAAATGTGACAGGAAATCACCCAGCACTAATAGTGAGCACTCAATAAGTGTTAGTCCTTCCTTCAACAATGAATGTGTTATGCACCCACTGGGTGCTATTCCATGCTAGTGTCAAGATCACTCAGATGCCTTTGCAGCCCTTCCTGAAGCAGCTGTAGTAACTCAGTTTTTGCTGAGTTCCCACTAAGTTCAAAAGCATACTGTCCTGGAAGAAAGCAGCCCTCCTCCATTCATGAAAAAAATGAGATTCTACTTTCCAAAGGGGCAAATACTGTCACTAGAATTTTTTTTTTTAAAGAGAGAGTGAGAGAGGAGAGAGAGTGAGAGAGAGAGAGAGAATTTTTAATATTTATTTTTTAGTTCTTGGCGGACACAACATCTTTGTTGGTATGTGGTGCTGAGGATCGAACTCGGGCTGCACGCATGCCAGGCGAGCGCGCTACCACTTGAGCCACATCCCCAGCCCCACTAGAATTTTTTTAAAAAATATTTTTTAGTTGTAGATGGGCACAATTCCTTTATTTTATTTATTTTTATGTGGTGCTGAGGATCCAACCCAGTGCCTCACACATGCTAGGCAAGTGCTCTATCACTGAGCTACAACCTCAGCCCCAGTCACTGGAATTTAGGGACTCACATCCTGAGCCCAGCTCTGCCACTAACTTGGTTCTTGAGCAGCTTTGCTGTTGCTCTGGACTTCAATTTCTTCATCTGGAAAGTGATAAAATTGTATCAGATTATCATTAAGGCCATCTGTCATCTCCCCAAAAAGCTTGTGGTCTTGTCCTTTCAGGGAAACTGTAGTAGAAACTACTTGGCTTATAGCCCAAGGTATGTAACCAAGGATGGAATTTATCCCCAGCCCATGCCTGTGCCATCCCAACCCTCTTTTCCTTCCAGCATTGTTACCATCTACATATAAGTCAGATGGGGGAACTTCGGAGTCCCCTGCCCTTGATCTTGACTTAGACCTAGGTTAGCATGAAAAATAGAAGCCAAACACACAGAATTACATTTTAGGAGATAGAAATGCTTATTACCCTGATTTGATCATTACACACCAAATAAATGTACCAAATTATCATTCTGCATCCCACAAATATGTTCAAATTTTATGTCAACATTAAAAAAATTTAATTGTAAAAACAAAGTTTTCAAAAGTAGGTGCCTAGAGATGGCCAGCATGTTCTCTTGCTTCTATTCCTTTCCCAAGACCTGACCCTGATGTCATAATTGGATAACTATGACACCTGTCGTGGGGACAGCTAAGTACCTCACAGAAGACCTAGTTGCCTCATTTCTGAAGTTAGACTAGAAAGAGAAGATGAACAATTCCCTGGATTATCTGGCCTACCCTGTTATCGTCTCTAATCATAGGCAAAGCACAACTTTCAGGAAAAAACTGGACCTTGGCCACTACATACTTCACAGGAATAGAATACAAATAGGTATGTGGATAGTTTCGGTTGGATGCTGCCATAAGCGGTTCTCCAAGGGTCCACCATAGAACTATCAACTTTGGGGTGATATGGTCTTCTCTGCTGAGTTTATTTAAGAGGACATTAATATCAGTAACAAAATTTATCTTCCACCAGGAACTTCATGTGGTGGAAACACTTATTTTAAATTCTTTAAAGCCAAAATAAGTTAGAAAGAGGATAGGACTTCAATGCCCATAGACAAAGGCTGTTTATCTCTGTAAAATGTCCTCACCATTCTTTCATTTCTACTCAAAACTCTTCAGAGCAGGGAGCAGTGGCTCACACCTGTAATTCCAGTGACTCAGGAGGCTGAGACAGGAGAATCACAAATTCGAGGCCAGTCTCAGAAAACTTGAGAGGCCCTACGCAACTTGGCGAGGCACTGTCTCAAAATTAAAAAGGCAGGGGGGGGGCGCCTAGGGGGTGTGGCTCAGTGGTAAAGTGCCTCTCGAAGTTCAATCCCCAGTACCAGGAAAAGGGCGGGGAGATCTTGGCCAGAATATAGTCATAAATCAAGTTCATTAGTCAGAGTTTATTCTAGTAGATTTTCTGAGGCCATCACTAAGATTCCTGTGCAGTAACATTGTTCTTTTATCCCTCTTTTCTAGTAAAGCCTGAGGTCGATACCAAACCTCCAATGGCACACACACATCACATTTTAAAATTGAGCAGACTACAGGTATTTGTTCTTGTCATCTGTAGGCATATTAATATTGATTTTTTAAATCTTTACCCTAAAGAGAGTCACTTTCCCAGAACCTCCTAGATACCCACCTATCACAAAGCTTTACTCTACCTCCCCATACCCATCAGCTCCATTTTTCCTAGGCTTTGCTCTTCTCCACAGTGACCCACAGTCCCAAAGGAGAGTTATGCTCAGCCTTCATGTGTGAGAACAAGTACAGCAGTGATGTCACCATGGTGGGGTGGGGTTTCTTAACAGGGTGAACAAAAGAGAATCGACAAAATCGAGTATGAAAATAAGCAACTGTGTCAGAAAATTGCCAATGCCCATCGGGGCCCTGCCCAGGTGGACTGCTGGAATGAATACTATTCCAAAAGGTAGTGTTCTTCTTCTGTATTTCACCTTTTTTTTTTTTTTTTTTTTTTTTTTTTGGTACTGGGGATTGAACTCAGGGGCACTCAACCACTGAGCCACATCCCCAGCCTGTGTTGTATTTTATTTAGAAACAGGGTCTCACTGAGTTGCTCAATGACTTGCCATTGCTGAGACTGGCTTTGAACTCCTGATTCTTCTGTCTCAGCCTCCCAAGCCACTGGGATTACAGGCGTGCACCACCACACCTGGCTTGTATTTCATTTTTAGGAAGTCAAATTGGACCTTCCCCCTGGGTTCTCATGAGCAAGAGGAATAGTTAAAAGAAATTATCTTGAAGAGTAACCAAAGAGGGCTGGGGATGTGGCTCAAGCGGTAGCGCGCTCGCCTCGCATGCCCGGGTTCGATCCTCAGCACCACATACAAACAAAGATGTTGTGTCCGCTGAAAACTAAAAAATAAATATTAAAAAATTCTCTCTCTCTCCCTCTCTCTCTCTTTAAAAAAAAAAAAAAAAGAGTAACCAAAGAGACCATGTTGAGAATGGAAACTTTGAGAATGGAGAACTTTCTCTAGCATCAAAGAACTAATATAATTTAAGAGGCTTTTCAGAGTTTTATTCAGAGTTCGTCACAAGAAGACACTTCACACTTTTGTAAAATGATAGCCACATGTCTTAGTCTTTTGGGCTGCAGTACCATATACTGGGTAGTTTATAAACAATAGAAATTTATTTCTGACAGTTCTGGAGACTGGGAAGTCCAAAGGTCAAGGCACCAGCAAATTAGGTGTCTGGGAAGGGCTGCTTCCTGCTGCACAGAACCCATCTTTCCGATGTAAATTCACACAGTGGGAGGGGCAAAAGGATCTCTCTCAGACTTCTCCCATAAGGACACGAATCCCATTAGGGTGACTTAATCATCTCCCCAAAGTCTCACCTCCTAATACTATCCCTTTGGGGGGGTTAGGATTTCAATATGCAAATCTGGGGGCCACACAAACATTCAGACCATAGCACTATAGCTGAGACAATGACACAGTATTATTCAAATTGGTTCCACAAATATTTCCTGAGTATTAATGTGCTAGGCACCAGGAATAGATGAAATAAGATATATTTTCTAACCTCAAAGAACTCAAAGTCTGAGAAAGGGAGACATCTACGTAAATAATACCAATCTGAAGTGGTCAGAGCTACAAAAGAAGTGTATGCAAAGGAAGGAATTTGGTGGAGGTGTGTTTGCACGAAGATGCCTTTCCTCTATCCTGGTATATCTCAAACAAAATTGAAACCTGAGGGTTGTGAGATGGACTAAAAATTGTAGCCAGCCATTTGTGACTTATCCATTGGGAGCCTTTCCTCATCATTTAAACTCGAGGTTCTCAATCCTGGTTTCACATTATAATACTGGGGAAGCTTTGTAAAATTGCCTAGTGCCCAAATACCATCCCAGACCAATAAAGGAGAATCTTCTAGTGGGCAGTGGGATGGAGGACAGGTTTGCTTTTGGGGCCTCAGGGCACTGCAGGACTCTTTCCTCCCTGCACTTGGGCAGCCTGGAACTAAACGGAATGGCAACTTCACCTCCTCCCCATCTCCCATCCTCAAGAAGCATTTTCTCCTTCACTCATCCTTGGGTTTTGTGTTTTTCAGCTTAAACAGAGAAACAAGGAACCGCGAACTGGTGAGAATTACTGTGGAAAACCAGGGCATTCTGAAGAGGCTTGGTGATCGCAAACCCCACTATGACCGCTGGGCATCTGAGATAGACTGGCAGGCACGTGGCTTGTTATATTCCTAGGTGCACATGGGGTTTGTCTGTGGTCAGCCTAGGGAATGACTCAGAAGGACCCTCTAAATGGCTAGATTATGTGAAATGAACTTTGATTGCCAAAAGGAAAATCATCTAAGGCAACAAAGAGGCATAAACCATCAAACAGCTAAAGACATCATGATAACAAAGCTATTATGTGTCAATTTCAGAAAATATTTGGTAGCATCTTCCTAGTATTTTAATTCATTAAGAAAGCGGTTGTGCATGCCTGTAATCTCAGAGGCTCAGGAGGCTAAGGCAGGGGAATTGTGAGTTCAAAGCCAGCCTCAGCAACAATGAGGTGCTAAGCAACTCAGTGAGACTCTGTCTCTTAAAGAAAATACAAAATAGAGGACATGGCTCAGTGACTGAGTGCCCCTGAGTTCAATCCATAGTATAAAAAAAAAAAAAAAAGAAAGAAAGAAAAAGAAAAAAAGCTCAGTGTGTAAAGTGAAGAAAGGGTACATGATCCCATTCTGCATGTGGCTGATTTGCCTTATTTAAGAATAACTCCTCAAAAAAAGGATGGGGGGAGCCATCTGCAGTATTTTTAAAAAACCTCCACTTCCTTGATTTGGTCTGTAAACGTTTTCTAAGCCACTCTTGGAATTTAGAACTTGAGCTGTAACATCATCACCCCGGCATTGACATAAACCTTTCTGACTTTTGCCTTCTAGAATTCAAGGCGTTATATCAAAAATACAACAAGATATCTTCTCTCCCAAGATGAGTAGGTATGTCTCATTACTATAGAACATTGCTACAGTTGCTACCAAAGCCCTAAGAACCCATGAATGGTAAACAAGAGGCCCAGCGGAGGGGATGAATTTTGCTCTTCTCATATACCATTGCTTGGCATTGATTCAGGGAATTTAAAGATCTTTGACTTCTCTCCATACAAGAAGGAAATGACATTATCTTCTATCATCAGCTTTGAGAACTTTATGGGAACCTGAGAGGAAGTGATTTGTTCCAATAAAACATTAACAGGAGGCCTCGTGGCTTTAAAGTCGTGCCAAAGTTACCCTTAAAGGTCTCTGTCACTCTTCAGAAGTACTGTCATTTTGGCATTTGGTATGATTTGACATTATTAGTTAATGACTAAGTGGTCCCCTCTTTAAGGGAGAAAGAAGAAATGGACACTCAGGCTTTCCAAAGAACAGGCTGTATAATTGATGACTCTCTTTTTCTTTCTCCCCCCACCCCAAGGCAAAGTTACTTACCATGGAGAAGATCCTAAGATTTGTTGGCTGCTTATACTCGAGACACTCCAGGGTGGCTGAAGGCTCAATCTTAAGATGCTACATAAATCTTGGAAATAAAATAGGGCAGACAGGGGAATATGCAATGGCCATTTTTAAAATTGGGGGGTTATGAAAAGAAGCTTTAAGGAGGGTGGGGAGGGAGATGGGGAGAGATCTGAGAGGACTTTTAAATATACACTTGCCCCCACACACACCAGTGCAGGGAGCTAAATAAAGGTGGCTCGAGTGAATTTCCTGGGATACCAAGTAAAACACAGACACACATTTTACCCTTAAATCAAACTTCAGGATGGCTCCTTGCTCTCGGCCTCAAGCTCCCCAAATGGGAAAGCAAGGAAAGTCATGAGAGGCTGGCGGGAGAGCAAGCACGGTCGGAAGTGAACTTTTATTGGGAGGACCCTCATTCTTTAGAATGTTCCATCCAAAACAGGGCAAGAGGGGCAGGGTTACAAGGACAGGTAAGGTAATTCGACCCCTGGGGCCTCGGGAGGCCATGCCTACACGTGAAGACACATTCTGCTACTTAGAGGATCGGAGTAGCACCTTAGGCCACTACAAAGGTGACCAGGTCACTCTAAAAGTGATCGACAGAGCTTCTACCAATCACGGGAAGGAAAATGCCAGTCATTCAGCGCGACACCTCCCAACACACAGTATCATTGTCATCCTGGGGGGGAGAAAAGGTGGGGTGAGGTGATCCAGCCACAAACCCGTCACTGTGAAAATGGAAAACAAGAGCACGTGATGGCATTGACAGTCATCGGCAACACAAGGAACAAATACCATTAGTTCTCTGTGAATACACATGCTGGGGAAAGAAGGCTTCATTGTGGCTTCCGTGCACTCTGGCCATTGATAAGCAGCTGCAGCTTTGAAACTGTCTCAAAACGTGTGGGGAGACAATGACACATCGCTTCTGTGACTGCTGATCGTACTGATTTTGAGCATGATTTTTAAAATTCTTTTTAAAAATTAACACCATAATGGCACAAATTCATGGGGTACAGTGTGATGATTTGACAGGTGTATAGAACGCGGGATGATCAAATCAGGGTTATTAATATATTTACCCCACCAATATATATTTTTTAATTTTATGGACAATACCTTTATATGTGGTGCTGAGGATCAAACCCAGTGCCTCACACATGCAAGGCAAGCACTCCACCCCTGAGCCATAACCCCAGCCCCTATCACACCAATATTTACCATTTATTTGTATTGGAAATACTCAAAAGTCCTCTCTCTAGCTATTTTGAAATACACAAATTATTGACCACTGTCTCCTTACTCTGCTAAAGAAAATTACAATTTAATCCTAACTGTGGTTTCATACCTGCTAACCAAACTTTCTCTGTTTACCTTCTCCAAGCCCCTGGTGACTGTTGTCTACTGTCTTAGATCAACCTTTTTAGCTTCCACATGAGTGGAAGTGGAGTCTTTCTGTGCCTGGCTTATAAGCCCAATTTTTAAAACTTTCTACTTTGAAATAACTCACAGGTAGTTGCTTACAAACATTCACCTTCACCCAGGCTCCCCCAATTTTTAGCATTTGCAGAACTATAGTACAGGGCTGGGGCGTAGTTCAGTGGTAGGGCACTTGGTAGCATGTATGAGGTCCTGGGTTCCATCCCCAACACCAAAACAAAAAACAATACAGTATAATATCAAAACCAGGAAAGTGACATTGGTACAATTCCTAGAGCACATGCAGATTTCACCAGTTATACAATGCGCTCATTTGTGTATATGTGTATAGAGCCCTCAACAGTTTTGTCACGTAGCTTTGTGTAACTAGTCAAGGTGTCATTATCAAAAGACACTTGTATGCCACCCTTTTTAGCCACAACCACCTTCCTCCCCTTCCCAACTCCTGGCAATCACTGATCCATTTTCCATCTTTATAAATATGTTATTTCTTGAGTGTTACATAAGTGAGATTGTGCAGTATATGTTTTCCTGGTTTTTTGTTTTTGTTTGTTTGTTTTTGTTTTTGTTTATTTTTGGTACTGGGGATTAGACCCAGAGGGTCTCTACCACTGAGCTATGCCACCAGCCTTTTTTATTTTAGTTTGAGACAGTCTTGCTAAATTGCCCAAGCTGGCCTTGAACTTGTAATCCTCCTACCACGGCCTCCTGAGTTGCTGGCATTATAGGTGTGTAACCACCTTTCCTGGCTGTGCCCTTCCTTTTAAGATTACTTTGGTTTGTTAACATAAGTTTCTAGAGGTTCATCCACATTGTATGCATTGATTGCTTATTCTTTTTATTGCTGAGTAGTATTCCATGGTACGGATATCACATTTGTAACCATATACCCACTGAATGACCTTTGGGAAATTTCCAGGTTTTTAAAAATATTATGAATAAAGCTACTATGGAGACTTGTGCACACATTTCTGCATGAAAATAAATTTTGATTTCTCTGGAACAAGGATCCAAGAGTGCAATTGCTAGATCATATAGTTAGTCTGCTTTTAGTTTTAAAAGGAGCCTACAAAATTGTGTTCCAGACCATCTTACATTCCCACCACCAATGGATGAGTGATCCAGTTTCTCTACATCCTTAGCAACATTTGATATTATCTTTTTTTTTTTTTTTAATGTTAGCCATTCTGGTATGCGTGTAGTGACATCTCATGTGATTTTAATTTGCATTTCTTTAATGGTTAATGAAGTTGAACATCTTTTCTGTGCTTGTTTGCCATCTGTATATCCTCTTTGGGGAAATGTCTGTGACTATCCATGTCTTTTGCTCATTTTTTTGAATATTGAATTCTGAGAGTTATTTACATATTCTAGATACAAATCCTTTGCTAGATGTATGGTTTGCACATATTTTCTCCCAGTCTGTAATTTCTCTTTCGGGGACTCTTTACAAAGTCTTTCACACAGCAAAATATTTATATTTTGATGATGTCCAACTTATCAATGATGAAAGTGATCTGTATCTTGACTGTATCAATGTCAATATCCTGTCAATATCATACTATAGTTTTGCACTATGCTACCTCTGGGGGGAACTGGGTAAGGGATTCACAGAATATCTCCATATTATTCTTTTTTTGGGGGGGATAATGGGGATTGAACTCAGGGGCACTCAGCCACTGAACCATATCCCCAGCCCTATTTTGTATTTTATTTAGAGACAGGGTCTCACTGAGTTATTTAGCACCTTGCTTTTGCCAAGGCTGACTTTGAACTTGTGATCTTCCTTCCCTAGCCTCCCAAGCTGCTGGGATTGTAGGCGTGAATGTAAATCTACTATTATTTCACAATACAAAGGTTAAAGAAAAAAAATCAAGGTAATATAAATTATTAACTGGTTCCAATTTGCCGAAGTCTGGCTGCAGCAAAATAACTGGTGTGCCCAGCCGGACTGTGGCACCAATTAATCTCAGTTTGAGGAACAACCATTCTTCTAGACACTCTGGGGGTCATCCTTTACCATTCTCTTTAATCACATCTCCCCTCCCCCTCCAGCATGGTTCAAATTGACAAATCCTAATTCTCAATCTCTATATGTGCTACCTTCCATATTTCAAGCACTTGTGATTTATTAAATTTTTTTTTCATTTGTTTTTCAGGTACTGGGGTTGAATCCAGAGGCTCTCTACCACTGAGCTACATCCCCAGCCCTTTTTTTTTTTTTTTTTTTTTTTTTTTTTTTTTTTAAAAGAGAGAGTGAGAGAGGAGAGAGAGGGGAGAGAGAGAGAATTTTTAATATTTATTTTTTAGTTCTCGGCGGACACAACATCTTTGTTGGTATGTGGTGCTGAGGATCGAACCCGGGCCGCACGCATGCGAGGCGAGCGCGCTACCGCTTGAGCCACATCCCCAGCCCCATCCCCAGCCCTTTTTACTTTATTTTGAGACAGGGTCTTGCTAAGCTGCTGAGGCTTGTCTCAAATTTGCAATCCTCCTGCCTTGTTCTCCTCAGAAGTCGGGATTACAGGTGTGCACCACCATGCCTGGCCAGGCGCTTGTGATTTATGACTGGCATTATTAATGAAAAATATATCCATATCACTTTCTAGCTTACTACCTCCATAATGGACCATCACCTTAATTATGACATAAAAGGCATTCTATGATCCTGTCCCTGTCTTTGTAGCCTCTACCAGTAAGAAATCTTAATTTCAATAAACAAAACTCAACTTTCTGATATAAGTAGTGAAATAGTTTATTAAAAAATATAAATTCAGCCTGGCACAGTGGTGCATGCCTGTAATCCCAGCTTCTCTGGAGGCTGAGGCAGGAGAATTGTAAGTTCAAAACCAGCCTCAGTAATTTAGCAAGACCCTGTCTCAAAATAAAAAATAAAAAGGGCTGGGAATGTTGTTCAGTGGTTAAGCACCCTGAGTTCATCCCTGTAAATAACAGACCACATGAGAGGAGACCTGTTCTGCAGATGATACAGCTTGCATGGCTGCCCCTTGAACTAGAACTTGTTGAACTGCCACTGCTACCTTTAAAAATTCATCATTGTCCCCAATGTTCTGTCACTAGCCCCAATTCCATTTCAGAGAAGGTATATCTGATTGGTGTAAATAGGTCCTCTGCCCATTCCTTAACTGCAAGGGAGTCTGAGAAGGTGATACATTATTTATTTTTTTTGTTGTTGTTGTTTGTTTGTTGTTTTTTCCACTTTGAGATATGGGCTCTGCCTCTCACCAGGAACAAGACAGGAAGTTTGCCCCAAATTAGGAGGATCAGATGCTAGACTTCCACAAAATGTCAGATTTCTGTAACCTTGTTAACTCTTCACTCCTGGCCTTTTTTTAGCTAATAGAGATTTGTGATTTTTCTCTTCCCATTAATTGTTATACTGTCTTCTCTGGCTGGGAGATCCACAGTTCTTCCTCTTTGCTTGACACTTGTTCATTTTCAACATTTGAGAGTCTGTGCTCCAGGAAGTTTCCATGAACTGCTCAGTTGGAGTTCCTTTGGGTACAGTTTCATTTAGAGGTTTTCCTGTTGTCGTCTTATTGATTTGTAGTTTGATTCCAGTATATCCAGAGAACAACTCTATAATTTCAATTCTTTTAAGTTTATGATGGTTGTCTCCTTACCCAGGATATGATCTATCTAGGTGCATATTTTATGGGCATTTAAAAGAGAGCTGGGGCTGTAGCTCAGTGGTAGAGTGCTTACCTAGCACATATGAGGCACTGGGTTTGATCATCAGCATCACATGAAAATAAATAAGTAATAAAATAAAAGTATTCTGTCCATCTACAAAAAAAAAAAAAAACATTTTAAAAGGCTGGGGATGTAGCTCAGTGGTAAAGCACTTGCCTAGCATGTGTGAGGCACTGGGTTCAATTCTCAGCACCACATATAAATAAATAAATAAAAGTCTATCAACAATTAAAAAATATTTTTAAAAAAAAGTTGAAAAAAAAGTGAGAGAGAACATGTTTTGTGTCATTATTGGTAGAGTGTTCCATAAACATTGTTAGGCGCTACAGTTCAGTTCTAGATCTTGATGATTTTCTGTCTAGTAGTTCTATCAATTATTGCAAGAGTGTGGTGTCAAAATCCCCAGCAATAATTGTGGATTTGGTTAATTTCCCTTTCAGTTCTGTCAGTTTTTGCTTCCTCTATTCTGAAGCCCTGGTATTGGTGTAGACACATTTAGGATTGCTGTATCTTCTTGGTGGATTGATTCTCTTATTATATAATGTCCCTCTTTGTCTCTAGTAATTTCTTTTTTTTTCCTTTGAATTTGACTCTCTGATATTAATATAGGCACTATTGCTTTTTAACATTTATGTTTGCATGATAGATGATTATATTTTCACTTTCAGCCTACCTATGTATCGCATTTAAAGAAGCATACATTTGTAGACAGCATGTCATTGAACCGTTTTCTCATCTATTCTGCTAATGTTTTGTGTTTGTGTGGGTGTGGTGTTGGGGATTGAACCCAGGGCACTGTGTGCATGCTCAGCAAGCATTTCCACTGAGACACATCTCTATCCCTTTTTATTTTTATTCTGAGACAGGGTCTTGCTAAGTTGCCTAAACTGGCCTCAACCTTGCATTCCTCCTGCCTCAGCCTCCTGAGCAGCCAGAATTACAGACATGTGCCACCACACTGGCCCACTGCCTTTTAATTGATCCTTTTGTCCTCTGCTTTAATCAGCTTTTGCATCACTATCACCAACATACCTGACTTGGACAACTTAGCAGAGGAAAAGTTTATTTTTGTCTCAGGTTTCAGAGGTTCAGTCCATGGCTGGCAGACTACATAGCTTTGGGGCTGAGGGAAGGCAGAACATCATGGTTCAAGGGCACAGCAGAGGAAAGCAGCTCAGGACATAGCAACCAGGAATCAGAAAGACAGCCTGGCTCACCAGAGACATAATATAAACCCCCAGTGACATACTTCCTCCAGCTATACCCTACCTGCCTGCAATTACCACCCAGTTAATCCATATCAATGGATTAATCCACTAATTAGGTTAAAGCCCTCATAATCTAATCATTGTGCTTCTGAACATGTTTGCATTGTCTCACACATGAACTTCCAGGGGACATATCTAAACCAAAATACCTCCTCACTTTTTTTTAAAAAAAAATATTTTTAGTTGTAGATGGACCCAATATCTTTATTTTGTTTATTTAGTTTTATTTTATGTGGTGCTCGGGATCGAACCCAGTGCCTTATGCATGCTAGGCAAGTGCTCCACCACTGAGCCACAGCCCCAGTCCCCTCCTCATTTTTAAAACATAATTATCTGAATTTCTCCACAAGATTCTGAGTACTACAGTATCTTGTGGATAAAGTATGAGTACTATATCAGAAGACGATATTACTTTTGCTTCAACCATAAAATAAAGAAACTCATGAGGTGAATGATAGTGTACTATTTTCTTCTGTTTTGTCGTTTTTTCCTTTCTGAGGGTCCCCGCCTTCCTCTGTTACCTTGTTTGGAGAATTACCTTTAAGGAAGGTCTCCACAAATTGTGTTTCCCTTCTTTCAATAACATCTTTATTCCCCTTCATCCTAAAAAGATAATTACACCAAATGCAGGACTCCAGATTGATGGGGATATAGTCAGTAGCAGAGCACTTGCCTGGCATGTGTGAGGCCCTGGGTTCAATGTCCAGCACAAGGGGGAAAAAAGAAAGATTGATTGTTCTTGTTTTCAGAATTTAATAAATGTGTGGTACTTCTTTCAAGCCTCCATAGTTTCCCTTTGCACAGTTTCCAATTGCATTTTTTTTTTGTACCAGGGATTGAACCCAGGGGTGCTTAACCACTGAGCCACATCCTCAGTGCTTTTTATTTTTTATAAATATTTTTAGTTATATATGGATGCAATGTCTTTATTTTGTTTATTTATTTTTATATAGTGCTGAGGATCGAACCTAGTGCCTCACATGTGCGAGGCAAGCGCACTGCCACTGAGCCACAACCCCAGCCCTTATTTTTTATTTTGAGACAGGGTCTTACTAAGTTGCTTAGGGCCTCTTTAAGTTGCTGAGGCTGGCCTCAAATTTGTGATCCTCCTTCCTCAGCCTCCCTAATCTCTGGGATTTATAGGCATGCACCACCACACCCAGCCTAACTGATTTTAAAATGAGCTTTATGCATATGTTGAAATCTTAAATTATTAAACAAATCAGCAAGATCTATCATTGTCTGGATGTATGATACTGTGATTGGTGGTATAGATGAAGTGACACCAAATAAGTAGATGCAACGCGATTGCCCATATGCTTTAAAGCATGTGTGTATTGAACATACAGTGGCAAAAGCACCATTAGCAAATGTGCTCCCATCTGAGCACCATGTGTGAATGACAGATGGTTGTAACTTTCTTAAACCCACTTCCTGCAGGGAGTGGAGTGGGTGGAGGAAAGGCTACTCATCACTGGATCAAGGTTGGCAGCAACATTAACTCACTTGCTAATTCTGCTCAATTGATACTGAACACTATCCTGAAAGATCCAAAGGCAGTGCCTAGATTTGACAGGAGAGTGCTGTGATCAATGAGTAACGCCTGCTACAGGTGCAGGAACGAGTGGCAACCCATATGCCACTCATTTAACATCCCTGACCTAGAAAATTCCTCCAGAGTTCACAATCCCTCTGGCTCTAGAAACAGGAAGAGGACTTACCTGTGTTTAAAGGCCCAAGAAAACAAAAGGTACATCTTGAGGGGTTTCAATGAGGTTTGAAACAGCAATGAACTTCTGCAAACATTTCCCCTCAGGGCTCAGAACTTACATACTGCTAGTTGGAATAGAATTTGGAATTGCATTTACATCTATCACACCAGTATATATTTTAAATAGGTGCATTAAAAAAAAAACACTTTTCTGCTTTTTACAGACTGCAAAAACGTGCCTTCTAAATGACCTCTGTCCCGGAGGCCCTATTCTTTCTACTCCCACAGATCTGGTGCAGACAAACAGCTGTAGACCAGCTTTTCTTGTAGGAAGGTTACCTTGACAGGAAATAAGGCAAGCTCATTTTAACACCTTGCTTATAATACATGTAAAGAGATTGAGTACATTTCATCTCAGAATTGGGTAAAAAGATGGAGTAAGAAGCAAATAATGTCTGTTGAGTAGTATGAAATGCAGAAAACATCATTATCTGGTGCCCAATCATTGTATGCCAACCCTGGAAGACAAATCACCCAGGTGAGACTTCATAGGGTCTCCACCATGGTGCCCTCCCTACAGGTATTCAAAAGTTATTTTTACCTAAGTATTTTTGCCTGGGAGTAGACTTTTTTGGGGGAGGGGCAGGGACAATGGTACTAGGGGTTGAACCTGGGGATGCTGTGCCACTGAGCCACATCCCCAGCTCCCCCCACCCCTACTTTTTCTTTTTTTAATTTTGAGACTGGCTCTTGCTAAATTGCTGAGGCTGACCTTGAACTTGAACTTGCAATCCTCCTGCCTCAGCTTCCAAAATCGATGGGATTATAGCCATGAGCCACCATGCCAATCTGGAAGTAGACTTCAGATATCAGTCTCCTGCCTAACAACTTTGCACTTACCACCTACCCTTCATGGGGCAGCGACTTTCCCTGGCCTGGTTCTCTGTGGAATAACTCAAGACCAATTTCCCTTGATAAGAATCCAATACTCTGTAAGCAAAAGGAGGTCTCCAACCTTTTGCTAGAAAGTTCTGAAGAATATGATCCTGGTAGTTGGGCCTGCCAGGGTAGTGAGCTAGAGAGTTACACAGAGTCCTTGTACAAGAAGGTAAAATAGAAATTTCTAAATGGGCAGCAGACCCTCTCTCTGGTGCTTCACCTGTGACCTGGTCTCCTTTATCTCTTCATGAGTACATTTCATCTCAGAATTGGGTAAAAAGAGAGCCTGAAAATGTAGACATGTGTAAGCAACCTCTTTGCAGTCTTAGAAGCTACAGATATGTTACATACTATTGCTAACTCCAGCTATGAACACACTTCCCTTGTAAATCAGTTATTTAATGGGTAGCTTTGAGTATGGAGCCACAAAAGAGTGAGGCAGTATTACATAGTGGTTAAGAACCATGTCTCTCTTGCTGGGCGCAGTGGCACACGCCTGTAACCCCAATGGCTTGGGAGGCTGAGGCAGGAGGATCACCAAGTTAAAAGCCAGCCTCAGCAACTTAGTGAGGCCCTAAGCAACTCAGTGAGACTCTGTTTCTAAATAAAATATTAAAAAGAGCTGGGAGGGCTGGGGTTGTGGCTCAGCGGTAGAGCGCTTGCCTCATATGTGTGAGGCACTGGGTTCTATTCTCAGCACTGCATATAAATAAATGAATAAAATAAGGTGCATTAATAACTAAAAAAAATTTTTTTGGGGGGGTACCAGGAATTGAATTCAGTGGCACTTGACCACGGAGCCACATCCCCAGTCCTATTTTGTATTTTATTTAGAGACAGGGTCTCACTGAGTTGCTTAGCACCTCACCATTGCTAAGGTTGGCTTTGAACTCGGGATCCTCCTATCTCAGCCTCCTGAGCTGCTGGGATTACAGATGTGTGCCACTGCACTCAGCTAAAACAAATTTTTTTAAAAAGGGGTTGGGGGCTGTGGCTGTGGCTCAGTGGTAGAGCGCTCGCCTAGCACATGTGAGGTACTGGGTTCAATCCTCAGCATCACATTAAAATAAAATGAAGATATCCACTTACAACTAAAAAATAAACATACATATATATAAAAGAGGGAGGTTAGGGATATGGCTCACTGGTTAAGCGACTCTGGGTTCAATGCCCGGTACCAAAAGTAAAGGAAAAAAGAACCATCTCTGGCATTAGGAAGATTTAGGCTCAAATATAACAGCTATGCAATTTTTTTTAAAAAAAATGTATATGTGTATGCTTGGGTACATTATTTAAACTTTCTTTCTTTTTTTTTTGGTTCAAGGATTGAACCCACGTGTGCTTAACTACTGAGCCACATCCCCACATTCCCAGTCCTTTTTGTATTTTATTTAGAAAGAGGGTCTGGCTAAGTTGCTGAGGCTGCTTTGAACTCTCAGTCCTCCTGCCTCAGCCTCCCGAGTCATTGGGATTACAGGCATGCGCCACCATGCCAGCTAAGCTTTCTAAGCCTCATTTTATCTCAATTATAAACTGAAATGATAAGAATCCCGCCTCACTGGCTTGATGTATTTGTGAAAGTTGTGTATGTAAAGGTCTTAGCATTGCACTCAACACAGAAAAAAACACATTCATCGGCTGTTCCTCTGAGCAGCTAAAATGGATCACAAAGCTGCGTGACATTAGTCACTTTTGCTCAGAGACAACCCATCAGGCCCATGTTCTGAGTCTATATACTTTTATTTTGGCAGAACTGATTTATCATGGCTTAGACATAGTTTTGATGGGGGCGGGGGGTCATCCAGTTCCCTATGATCTAGAATAGGAGCCCCAATAACCTGAAGGTGAGGACACTAACCAAGGCCATTGTCGATAACAAGAGGGAGAACTGATGCAATAGACCAAATAACAAAGCAAGGACTCAGTTTTAGGAGCATGAGGGTATTCAGAAAGGGGACAAGCAGCCTTACATTCCTCAAGAGTCCCTAAAGGCACTACTGCTTTATAGAATAGTTCAGTGAGTCATGTGGACCATTAAGTGTGCCTCAACCTTCCAGAAAAGAATTCATGTACGCTCACTATTTAAAAAGGCAGGGAACCAATTTTTCTATTACCAGGCAAGATTGGAGCTGGAAGACAGGGGAACTTCAGCTGCATGAAAAATCCCCTTGGATACATCTTAGCTTCCAACACAGCTGGATAAATGCAGTTTCACTGTTCATAAAGCTTAAACATTGCTGCAAATCAGTACTCTATAAATTCACCACCACCACCACCACCACTATAAGACAGTGGCTACTTAACTTTGGTACAAAGAATCAAGGTCCACTTGCCTGGGATACTTTAATGAATGAAGTGTGGTTTTGTGACATGCCCCTTTTTAACTCATGAGCTAAAGGGGTGCAAGTAAAAAATGACAGACAAAAGCCAACAACAGACAAGACTTCCCATTTCTACTTTTCTCGATGATGGAGTTTGTGGAAAATTCTGCCCCTCTCTGAACTTGAGGTTTCTGGATGGTAAGGTGAGGGAGGCTGGACTACATGGTCTTCAAGGTCCCCTCCAGCCTGGATGTTCTGGGATAAAGTTACCTGACCCAACTAACAGGTACCCAGTGAGTGTCCTTGCTCAGCTTCTCTAAGACCACCTTGAGCTGGCTGTAAGCACCCTGCAGGTCTTCCTTCACCAACACAGTGTCCATCAGGTGCCCGTAATGCTGGTCAATGAAGGCGGCAGAGGCGGCCATCTCTTGCTGCTCCTCATCCTGCGGGAAAGAGGCAGTACGGAGAACCTTGGCTTTTTCCCCCCACAAGAAACCTATATATAGCCTTTGTGTTCAGCAGTGTCCCCACCTTTAATTTTTAAGGGATGAGTGGATGACGATGTCCTGCTATTAACCAACTGTGTACATGACAACAGAGTGTAGTGACAACAGATCAAACTTCAAAGCAAGTTAGTGGACAGCAGACATTGTTCAGTCATTCTCTCCCAAAACACCCACTGAGGATCTATAAGCTGAAAATACAAACTTCTTTGGGGGAACGTCGAGTTTGTATCTTTGTATATATGTCAATATATAATTGCTGCCCCAACAGCGTTTCCCAAGAAGTAGTATCATGAGGTTGCAAAGAAATATACAGGTTAAATAATGGCAAGAATTACAAATAATTTTAACTGTATAAAAACAAAGAAAGCACTTCAGGAAATGATGGGGGCGGGGAGAAGATAAAGAATGTGTAACTCTAATATCACTCTAAAGATTCTTAAAATAACCATGTAGAACTTGATTTTTTTTTTTGTACCAGGGATTGAACCCAAGGGCGCTTAACCACTGAACCACATCCCCAGCCCTTTTTATATTTTATTTAGAGACAAGGTCTCCCTAAGTTGCTAAGGCTGGCTTTGAACTTGCAATTCTCCTGCCTCAGCCTCCTAAATCGCTGGGATTACTGGCGTGTGCCACCACCTCCCCCAGCCTTGATTCTTCTTTTCATCTCTTCATGCCAAGGCCGAACAGCAGAGTAGACAAGGCAGAATGGTTTAAGAAAGGGCTGGGACAACTCTGACCACTCTCCATCTCCTTAGGCAACCTGATTTCTTTAATCAGATTGCTTTCCTAACACTTAACATCAAAGGTGTAGACAAAAACCTAATATTATCCGACCTGAGAAGTCCTCTCTTCTTCATTCAAAAGAATCACTACGAAGTAGAATTTCAGGAATGTAGCTGACTAACAGCCTGGTTTATGGAAGAAAGGAAAGTGGCCAATCTACTCTAAGAAAAATTACAACCTCCCTCCCCTGATGTCCCTTCCCAGTCCTCTGTTGCTCATTCTGCCTCCAGGGGCTCAGGCTTTTCATGCATCCATGCAGAAAGAGGGAATTCTATCCTCCCCATCCCTATAGAGACACACTTTCAAAATATTCCCTCCTCTTCTCCCTTGTCACCAATTTTTACTTTCATGAGAGCATCTACAATCTCAGGAGATGTGTTCTAAAGGTCCAGGAAACAGTGTCTGCGCGCTCCCAGACAGTAGAAACCCAAGAGGAGGTTGAAATAGAGCTTCTTCTTTCCCCCAGGAGAAGAAAATCTGGCTTCAGTTGGGAGGTACTTCATCTTTCTACAGTCTATCTTTCTGGGCTGCCCTCATACTCAGAAGCACTCTGAGTGTCCCCATTTGGCCCCTACATCTTTAGTCCCACTGTCCCTACCCAGCTCCACACACGCCCCACAGCCCCGTCTGCTGCTTTCGGAGTCTACCTTCCTGCAGGCGCCCACATGGTTCATCCGGAAGCTTTTAGACTTTTGAGAAATTACAGAAGGAAAATTTTTGCCACAAGTCCCAAAATCTTCTTAATAAATATTTGCATCTCAAGAACTCAAGTAAATGTCTAAGAGAGTGAAATGCATAATATTTCCTTTGCATCCATAATAAATCTCCTGCACCTTTCTCCTGGCCAGTAAAAGTGGAACTCATCTCTGTGATTTCACTAAGAGTCTCAGTCCCCACCCCATGCCATATCCCTTGTCCCCATTTTGGATCCACATAATGGATCAGAAGGTAGAAGCCCCATCAATTTGTGGGATAGCAAAGAAATGGACAAAGGATATGGCCATAGGGTCTTCTATGGATCCCCCCTAGTTGAAACTCAAGGGCCAGACAGTGGACAAATATTTAGTGTTAAAACAACAACAACAAAAACCCTCAGGCCTTATATAAGACTTTTTTTTTTCAAACGTGGTCTGGTGTTTGCCTACATACATTAAAATCATCTGAAAGTATGTGTGTTAAAAAAATGTTGACACTGAGCCCCACACCAGTCTCCCAGGTCAGAGTCTCTGGGAGCAGAGCTGGGCATGCTGTATTTGAACAATCTTGCTGTGACCTTGGTGTCTATTCATGTTGAAAATGACTATGGCTTCAGGACAGTGGGACACAGCTGGAGAGAAGCAAAGTGGGATTTCACAATTAAAATGACCCAGACAACAAAAAACATCAGCCAGTCGCCTAGAGCAGTTTGATGGTGAGCACTAAAGGAGATGGACTAGATGGCAAAATTGGTCAGGCCAGAAGGACACCAGTAAAAGACTGCAGTCCCCTCCAATGCCATCCATGGGTCAAGGCGCTCTGGCTCCTAAAAAACAGGCACTGCCAGGCATGGTAGCGCATTCCTGTAATGCCAGTGGCTCAGAAGGCTGAGACAGGAGGATTGCGAGTTCAAAGCCAGCCTCAGCAAAGGTGAGGCACTGAGCAACTCAGTAACTCAGTGAGACCCTCTCTAAATAAAATACAACATAGGGCTGGGGAGTGGCTCAGTGGCTGAGTGCCCCTGAGTTCAATCCCCAGTACCAAAAATTTTTTTAAAAAGCAGGAACTTCTGAAGACCTTATGGTTTGGCAGACCTTCCTTTGTATCTTAAGGAGATGATTCTTATTCCCCTTTATGCCTTTTTAATTCTCTTTTAAATAAGCTTTTCCCCATGGTCATTAAATTCTAATAATTCTAAAATATTTATTATTAAAAAAAGTAAAAATAAATTTGTAAGTTGATCCTAAAATTTATATGAAAACACAAGGGACCCAGAAGAGCCAAAATGATCTTGAAAAATAAAAAAAAGTCAAAAGACTCAAACTTGTTGTTTTCAGAACTTACTACAAAGCTACAGTAATCAAGACAATGTGATCTTGGCATAAGGCTAGATCAGTGAAATAGAATTGAGAGTCCAGAAATAAATCCTTACTTTTTTGATCAACAGGGTGCCAAGATAATCAAATTTTTAAAAATGGTGCTGAGAAAACTATATCCACATACAAAGAATAAAATTAGACGCCCTACCTCATGTCATCTACATAAATTAAATCAAAATGAATGATAGTTTCAAATGTTAAAACTATTAACTATTTTTTTAAAAAAAGGAGCAAAACTTTATGACTTTGGATTAGGCAATGGTTTCTTAGATATGACACCAAAAACTGAAAAGACAAAAGAAAAAGCATTAAATTCAAAAATTTTAATGCCAAACGCAGTGGTACATGCCTGTAATCTCAGCAATTAGGAAGGCTGAGATGGGAGAATTGCAAGTTCAAGGCCAGCCTCAACAACTGGAGGAGGCTCTGGATGTAGCTGGGTCAGTGGTAAAGCTCTTCTGGGTTCAATCCCCAGTACCAAAAAAAAAAAAAAAAAATTAATGTTGAGCTTCAGAAATGGTACTATCAAGAAAGTGAAAAGACAACCCACAGAATGTGAGAAAATGTTTTCAAATCATACATCCAATAAGGGACTTATACCCAGAACATAGAATGCTTTCAACACAATAACAAAAATATCAGTAATCTGATTTCATATAGATAGATAGATAGGTAGATATGTTGTCGATAGACCTTTATTTTTATTTATTTATACGTGGTGCTGAGAATCGAACCCAGTACCTCACATATGCCAGGTAAGTGCACTACCGCTGAGCCCCAACCCCAGCCCCAGTAATCTAATTTTAAATGGGCAAAATATATGTAAAGACATTTCTCCCAAGAGGATACACAAATGGCCGATACACACATGAAAAGATGCTCAATGTCATTTGCCACTGGAGAAATATCAATTAAAACCACAGTGTGATACCAGTTCATACCCACTTATGATGGCTGTGATCAAAAAGACAATGGAGAGGATGTGGGAAATGTGGAACCCTTGAATACTGCTGGCGGGAAGGTAAAATGGTACGGCTGCTATGGAAGACTGGAATTCCTTCAAATGTTAAACAGCAATTACCAGCAATTCCACTCCCATGTCTATCCCCAAGAGAAATAAAAACATATGTTCACATAAAATGAATGTTCATAGCAACATAATTCATGATAACAGAAAACAGAACAACCCAATGTCCATGAGTTGATGAACAAAGAAACAAGATATAGTACTATTTATGATGGAATATTATTCAATAATAAAAAAGAATGTGGTACTTACATATGAATGGAATTTACAAATATACTAAGTAAAAGAAATCAGATAAAAAAGGCCAAATAACTTTGGATTGGCAGAGGGGAGTGAGGGGAAGGGAGGGGGTTTGGGGATGGGAAAGATGGCGGAATGAAGGGAGGGGGTTTGGGGGTGGGAAGGGATGGTGGAATGAGATGGATATTATTACCCTATGTACATGTGTGACTGCATGACTGGTGTGACTCTACATCGTGTACAGCCAGAGAAATGAGAAGTTGTGCTCCATTTGTGTACAATGAGTTGAAATGCATTCTGCTGTCATGTATAACTAATTAGAACAACAACAACAACAAAAAAAAAAGGCCACATTTATGATGCCATCTGTATGAAATATTTAGAAAAGGTAAATCTATAGCAACAGAAAGTAGATTAAGAGTTTCCTGAGGATAGGAAATGTTTGGTATTTTGGCGGGGAGGAGGGTCAGAGTTTTCATTTGACAATTTACAGTCAAATGACAGTTCTCAAATGTTTCTATTGCTGGTGGGTCTGCAAGTTGGTGCAGCCAATATGGAAAGCCGAATGGAGATTCCTTGGAAAACTGGGAATGGCACCACCATCTGACCCAGCTATCCCACTCCTTGGTCTATACCTAAAGGACTTAAAAACAACATACTACAGGGACACAGTCCTGTTTCAAACTACTTTGAAATGAATGATAATGACCTTGTTAGTTGGTGATTCAACTTAAAAAATATTGGGTTTGGCTGAGGAGTTCAACAGATGAGTGTGGTTTGTCACACTCAGATCAGATCTCTGACAGATGTCAATCCCTTATTGGAGGGGGTTGTGTATGTGGGCGAGTGGGGGTGGTGAGCCTAGGCAAGGCCACCCTGCCTGGATTGGGAGGCACTTCTAGCTATCTCACCTCAAGCTCTCTGGCCAAGTGACCATCTTGTCTTAGTCTTGACAATAGGCAAAATGGAAAAGTGCAGAAGGTATGTCCTTTGTCCCTCTTCCACTGAAAGAACCCTTCTGCAGCTAGAAACATTCCCCAGGATCGTCCCCTTTAAGCCTTCATATAGGAAAGGATTAGCTTGAAACTTACAAGTGGGGCTGCTGTGTCCTCACAAGCTGGGGACATAGGTGGTGTCTTCCTTTTTTCCTGAATTGCAGGCTTTACAAATATAATATAGGGTTTGAACTCTGAGGTTCTCAGCTGTTTCAGTGCCTGGAAAAAGAAAGTTCAGGAAAATTACACACCTTTGAAATATTCTATTGTGAAACATCCTTTCTGAAAGCTCAATTCTTGGGTACTCCCCTCGCATAACCTCAACAGCAAAGGTCCTGGTGACAATGGACTTCACAGGCAGACTAGCTGCACACTTACTCATCTTCTACTTGACACTGAACTCAGTCATTCCCTGAAGAATGTCCAAAGCCTCAGTTCAGAGTCACTGACTTTTTTAGCTCAGATCCCTCTAGCTCCAATTAACCTTCTCAGGCTCTCTCCACCTGCCCATTCCTGACAGTCCAGGGAGCAGGATTCAATGTGCATTTATTTTGTCTAACATCATCAATTTGTCTACATTCGTGCAAACTCTGTGCTATCACACATGCCTCCTTCTGAGAGTCAAAGAAAAGATTTGCAAAGCAAATGAAAACATGACCTAAGGGATTACTTGGAAAGAACTTGCAGACTTTAGGGTTTTCCATATGCAAATCATACATACAGTTAATGAGTATTTACACTCTCAGAACCTCTATTCAAAAAACACTGGTATTAAACTGCTACATGCCCTATCTGCACATGCAAAGATCAATAAAATCACTTTTTTAAAAAACTTTTGAAATTGAGACTTTGAATTTTAATCACCAACTCCCAGTAAGTCCAAATGAGTGAGGCTTTTCCCTTATAGGCAAAATGTGCTTTTTGAAATGTTTCAAGTCAACTTCTGTAAAATAAAGCTTACAGTTTATATCATAAAATCAAAGATCTGTTTCTATAAAGGAAAAAAAATTCCTCATATGAGTTCAAAGCTTGGAAGTTTTTCTGAAAGACAAGGTTAAAAAGATGGCCAGGCCCCTGTGGAGTCCGCAGCTTGCTGGGTGTGCAGAACTGGAAATGGCTTTGAAGCTCGCACAGGGTCACATCTCCCTCCCTCTTTTTCCCTTTCAAACTGCACTCCAGACTGCCTCACCCATTGTCTCCCCCAGGGGTTCCCTATGCCACTGATTTCACTTGTCCTGGTTGGGGGAGGACTGCCTGGCACAGAGCTCAGCCCCAGCTTTGCCTGGGGACTTACATCTAATTCTCTGTCATGCTGCAACTGGTCTGGGGGTGTGACTGTTTTTCTTGTTTTTTGGTTTTTGGTACTGAGGATTGAACCCGGGGCCACTTAACCACTGAACCACATCCCCAGTCCTTTTTTATATTTTATTTAGAGAAGGATCTCCCCGAGTTGCTTAATGCCTCTCGCTAAGTTGCAAATTCTGGCTTTGAACTCATGATTGATTCTCTTGCCTCAGCCTCCAGAGCTACTGGGATTTCAGGCATGCGCCACTGCGCCCGGCTGGTGCCACTAGTTTTTTTTTTTTTTTAATGTGATTTTCTCCAAGCAGGGGTTACTGTCTTAGGTCTGTGGACCACCAAAGGGTCTATGAGCTCCCTCCAATTAATGCAATATTTGTAGATAGAGATACATGTTTGGGTGTTCAACGTTTTCATTCTATTCTCAAAGAGAGACCCAAGGACATTTAACATCTGATATTTCATACTTTCAGACTAAGAATTCCTTAGACAGAGGGCAAACATTCTGTAGCTACAATCCTCCAGGTTATAAATTCCATTCACTAGATATGCCCCCACTGGCCCAGGAACTCACTTCCGGTTCCACGTCCACCAAACAAACTTTGTTTCTGGCCATGACAGCCCGAATGGCCTCCAGGCTGGTCCCATAGAGGTTTTCCTTATATTCACCATGCTCCAGGAATCTAAAGCACCAGCACAGGGGAAAAGAACTTTAGGTCCTGAGCTTTCTCAAAGTAGTTAAAAAAAAAAAGTGGACTTCCCAACACAGCTTCTCTTCCACTTCCCCTGCCCCTTCTGGAAGCCCTCCTAGAGGTCAAGCTGCCTGAGGGCTAACTGGCCCACCAAGCAACATACTTGCTGTGATGTAAGTCGGCCTCAAATGCTTGCTTAGACACAAAGTGATACTCCACCCCTTCCTTCTCGTGGCTCTTTCTGGGTCTGGTGGTATCTTTAAAAAAAAAAAAAAAAAAGGAGAGCTGGGCAAAGAGATGGCACATCACAATGAATGAGAATAGCATCAACCTGTGCCCTCGCTCAGGGGGCATTCGTTGAGTGATCTGGGGTCAGGCACTGTGCCTTTTCCAGACTTATCCATACAACTCTTCAGTGTAGGCAAAAGGAGCCTTTCATTTTACAACTGGGGAAACTGAGGTTTAGGGAAGTTAAGCACAGCTCAGTGACCCACAGCCAATAGGCTGTAGAGCCAGGGTCACTCTCTTTATCTCATGGCAAACGCCACGCCCTTTGCCAGTCTGCTGAACTGCCTTCATTGATGTGGGGCTTTTAAGGACCCTAGTTTTTTTGGGGGGAGGGGGGTACCAGGGATTGAACTCAGGGATACTCAACCACTGAGTCACATTCTCAGCTCTATTTTGAGTTTTATTTAGAAACAGGGTCTCACTGAGTTGCTCAGCACCTCGCTATTGCTAAGGCTGGCTTTGAACTCTTAATCCTCCTGCCTCAGCCTCCCGAGCTGCTGAGATTGCAGCTGCGCACCACTGCGCTCAGCTAAGGACCCTAGTTTTTAGGTCATTATTATTTTTCTTTTTCTGAGAGCAAGAGTGCCACAAATACATTGGACCCTGCTCTATGCTTTTAATTCTTTATTCACTTATTTCTCTTTTTGAGAGAAAAGGAGGCATGAAGACAGACAGCCCATTATGGATTGGCTGTGTTTCAGCAGGGCTGGATCTCAAAGAAATACTTTTAACCCAAGGGCTCCCCCATCCATTTCCATAATGATGCACACTTCTGGGGACAATCAGGTCCTTTCAAAGCAAGGGCAACCATGAGGCAACACGCAGCTTTTTCTAAAAGAAAACATGGGAACTTAAGAGGACAAGAGTTTTTTGGCCCTTGGGGCACACATGGGATGCTCTGTGTTCTCCATGTGGCATCCTAGTCCAACCCGTGGACTAGGAGAGCTAGTAGGTCATTTCTCCAGGTCATTCCCTTGATTAAAAACTTTTATTCACCCACAGACTAGATTTTCAACACCTCAACAGCACATAAGACCCTCATGACTGCCCAGCCTCCGACTCAGCTTCGCCTCCTGCCATGTCATCCATACTAACAACCCAGTCCCCAGCACGGTTACCCCAGGTCACACCTATATCCCTTTGCACACGCCCCTCTGCACAGTAAGCTCTTCTTTGCCTGGAAAATTCCTATTTACTCTTTAACACCTAGCATAAAAGTCACTGTCTCTGGCAAACGATCCCTGACCCTCTAGTTCCTAAAACCAAGCGAGGACAATCTTGAAGGCCCCTGAAGTCACCTAGGCCCATCACAGCTGTGATGCCAGAATGGCCTCCATAGCCCAACCAGCTCCCCCACATCCCTGCCACTTCAGTTTGGAACTGAGACAATTCCAACAGCCTCTAGGGTAAGCTGTGGGCCCCGACACTCCATGGAGAGCAGTAGAGTCAAAGAAAGGCTCTGGTAGGCATTCTGGAAAGTTCTATTCCTGATTCCATAGCATCCCCTCTTGGTAGCCACCAGGCATCCACACTGCATAAGTGTCCCAAGAGGCCAGCCACAGCCAAGGGCAGGATGTAGCAGGCAGCAGCGAAGAAAAAAGCCTTTGTGCCGCTCTTAAGCACATGGTGCGGGCAGGCTGCCTGGTCCAATCTTGGCTCCACTTATCAACTGTGTGACACTGGCAAGTTAGTTAACCTCATGGAGCCTCAATGTCCTCCTCTGCAGAATGGGTTTCTCAGAGGTACCAGGAAGGCAAACCAAGGTTCTTCACACAAAAGCTCTTGGTGAAGAACATGGCACTTCTGTCCTCCTGCTCGTCCTCCTCCTCATCATTATCCTCATCACATTCAGGACCAGGATGGTGGCCCAGGGGTTTTTGTATCCATGCTGCTTATAGCAGCAGGAAGCCCAAGGAATTGGCAGGGGTGGCATTACACAGGAGTGAACCCCCAACCCTGACAGGCTGGAATCCAGCTACAAGGGAGTGCTAAGCAATACTTCTCTGTGCTTCTCTGGCCTGCTCTCTTATCTAAGCAGGACAGCGGCCATAGGAGTCAGAGTCACAGGGAAGAGGAGGCTGGAAGACCCCCGACTGTGGGGATCCCCTGGGTGTCAGGTGGAGGCCACCGCTGTCTACAATGTGCTCTGGACTCACCTCCCTCCCCTCGTGGGAAGCAAGCAGGTGGCCCCCCAAGCTTCCACCTGACAGCGTCTCAGCGCACCACTGAGAGACAAGTCTCTTCCCATCAAGCCTATATGCCACAGCAAGTGGTGCCTGGTGGTCCCTCACACCCAAAGTATTAAAAGAAATAAGATAAACATGAGGAATCAAGTCCCCATGAAATAATCCTGTGCAGGCACCCAAGCACGCACACCAGCCTTCTTACGTGGAACAGCAACACCAAAGCGCTGTGGGTTCTCAGCCACCACCTTTTGCTTCAGCTCATGGAGTCGGGCTCCGAGAGACCCTGGGAAACAGAGGGAAGACTGACAGGGTCCCAGCTGAGCTTTCTCCTCACACCTCTGGCGAGGAAACCAGCCCACTTCCCAGAAACCCAGGATGTCACCTACCAATCAGAACCACCAGGCGGGGCCGCTCACCGGGCTGCTGTTGGTACCTGGCCACCTCCTCGTAGGTCAGCAACTCTGGGGACTCAGCGCTGGCGCACATCTTCCTTTCCTGTGAGCCACTCAGCCTCTCCCTGCAGCCTAGCCGGAAGCTCCTCCGGAGACCAGCTTAGAGAGGATCAAAGAGACATGGAGGCATCTGTCCCAGGATCTCCCAGCAAAGACCTTCTTCACCTAGCCAGACCAGGCAGAAGGGCTGACCCCACTGACCTCCCCACCCTCCTGTTTAGAAAGAGGCTGTTCAGAGAGCAAAGTGATATAATGAAAGGATGGCCCCCAACATCCGAGTAGGGTTCAAGGTCACTATTTTGCTTGGCATGTAACTGACCTTCGGCAAATCTCTGCGTCTCTCTGAGTCTTGATTCCCTAATCCATGAAATAGCAATGCAAATGTGCAATGGGTAGTCCTACACTGGATCCTGGATCCAGGAAAATGCTTTAAAGGACATTTTTGGGACAACTGGTGAAATTGTAATGAGAGTATAGAGTAGAACTGTACGCATGTTGAGTTTCCAGAAATTGATCATCATCCTGAGTTAGATAAGAGGAGGTCCTCGTCCTCAGGAAATATTGCTGTGGTACTTAGAGGTAAAGAGGCATGTCTGCATCTAACTCTCCCATGACTTAGGAGACAAATGCATAGGTAGCAAGGGCAGGGTGAGCTCACAGCTGGGAATCTCGTGTGAGGACATGGGAGCTCTTCCTCCAATTTCTACCACTTCTCAGTAAATTTGATATCACTTCAAAATAAAAGTTAAAAGACATTTGCCTGTCTCCAAGGCCTTCAAAACAATGACAAAAATTTTTAAAAAGTGAAGGTACTTTGGAGACCAGTAAAACAAAACAAAACAAAACAAAACAAAAACGCCATGAATGTACGGTGGTGGCAATCATACTGAATAAACTTCAGTTAGAATGATGATAAAATTAGTGTTAACATGGTGCTCAGTGTGCCCTTCCAGCCAGGGCTCTTTGCCCAGTGGCTGGGTAAAAGCTGGGTTGGGGAGTCCAGGGATGGACAGGCTCAGCTCCTTTTCTGGTTGACAGCAGGCCGGCTGCTCTTGGCCAGCTCCTGGGCTCCAGGTGCTCTGCCTGAGCCTTTCCCACTCAGAAGCCTGAGGCTACAGCTGTGCAGGGGCTGGGAGTGGGTGCTGAGGGAGAGCCCAGGTACTCACCCACATAGTGTCCCTTGAAGTACCCCTCACAGTCACAGGTCTCTATGAACCAAACAGAGGGAGGGAGGCTAGTGAGTCATGCTGGACACATCTTCAGGCCCAGAGGGACCCAATTCTTGGATGGCCAGGCAGAAACCTCCAGAGTGATCCCAGAGGAACTCAGGAAAAATACCATATTTGGGACAATTCCTTCTGCTTCACCGCGTTCTCCATGCTTAAGCCCCAACAGCCTTCCTAAGCCTTAGCAGAAGTTCTGGGCAGAAGATCTCTTCCTGGTCCTGAGTTGGGACCAGTGGGAATAAGGCAGAAGGACAGTCCCACTGCCCTGCCCTCCTCTCTTGGCTCCTACTAGCTGCACCACACGACAGAGCCCAGTCCAGGGGAGGATGGCCCCTTCAGGTTGGAAGGAGGGAAAGGGCCCTGAGGCCTTGAATCCCATCCCCACCCCACACATCTGGCTGTAGACAGTCAGATGGGGAAAGGAAAATCAGCCCGTCCAGCCCCAGATGTTCCACAGGAAAGGAGCCTCACTCGTGTGCACAGGGGACAAATACCAGGCCTACCTTTGTCACAAGGCTGATCATCTGCGGTTTGCACAAAAGACAGATGGGACAGCATTAGTGGAAGGGACCATGAAGCCCTGCGGCTAAGAGGCAGCACAGCCTTAGGAGCCTGAGGAGCCCTCCATCTGTCTCCTGCTCCTTTCCTCCAACAAACCTGTGATCTGAGCTGTGGTGTGTCATTAAACCCCAAGACCTGCTCTAATTAGTCTTCTTGTGTGTGTCTCATTAACAGCCCAGGGAAAACAGCTCATGGCTGGTGGAAGCAGCCTCCAGGCCAACTTCCCCAGCAGCCTTCCACCTGACAGTGAATCTAGAAAAGTGGCCACTGGCAGTAACCAATGGAGAGGTTTCCTCAGAGGTCCTGTAGTGGGATTAGGACCTACTTTCCCTTTTCTGAGGTTGGAGGCTTGCCTGAGAAAAATAAACACAGGTGTCAGAGGATGGGGTGGGGTGGAGCAGAGATGGTGCCTGCTCCGGCCCCTCACTCAATTACAGCCCCTGCAGCAGAGAGGCCAGATTCTGGAAAAGCCTCCTTCTATATGAAGCCCTAACCTAGGGCTGTTGTGAAGGTTAAAAGGTGTGGCTCAGCCCTGGAGCACTTGCCCAGCATGCACCAGGACCAAGGTGCATCCTCAGCACCACAAAAATAAATAAATAAATAAAATAGAAGTACATAGAAGGCAAGAAGGTAAGTGGACATATTTTCTAAAAGGTAATGTGTTACACAGAACAAAGCTGTCAGATAACACACAGGATACCCAGGGAAACTGGAGCTTCAAATAAATAACAAATGATTTCTTAGTATTCCCCAAAGACTACACGAAAAAAACCAATTCATTGTCTACCTGAAATTCAAGTTTAACGGATCATGCTTGATTTGTATTTGCCAAATCTGGTTACCCTCTCAGAGGCACGGGTCACTCAGAGCCTCCTCCATTCCCTCCTAAAATCAGCAGTTCTTGAAAACATCAGTCAGAGAACCCCTTGGGAAGCTAATGAAAGCTGCTGACAGACCCGCTCCCAAACACACACACAATAGAGGTTGGCACACAATTTCAGGAGCTGTTAACATACCCCTCAATACCATATATAGATCCCAAATATAGAAGCTCCTTTCTGGGGAATGGCTGCCCCCATCTCACCCTCATTTTACTCCCTCAAGCCTCTCCTACCTCACCTTCTTTTGGAGGTCTACAAGTTCATACAGGACGCCCGATGTCCGGTCTGTTCAGATAAGACCCCTCCATCCCGCTGTGTGCTCAGATAAGACCCCTCCATCCCAATGCCAGCTTCTTCCCAGAACAAAGTGCCCAACTCCTAACCCCAGTCCCTCCCTGAAGTGTCATCCCTACCAATCTACTCACAGGGGGGCTTCTTGAGGCTCTGGGGACTTGGCAGGGTGCCCGTGGCTCTCCGGTAACTTAGTCGTCTGCAGGGATACAAGAGGATGGGGGTCCATGAGCTGGGACATACTTATAAGAGCAGGTGATGAGAGTCTTCTGGAAAACTTGGGACAACCCAGGTCTGGGTCCTACAGGTGGGCACTTACTCAGCCTCCCCATCCCTGAGAAAGCTGGAAAAAGCAAAACAACTCCCAGACTCCCAGAGCAGAGCTCAGCCCTAGGGTTGACCCAAGATGGCTGTCAGTGGAAAAGCAGCGGCCAAGACCATATCTGAGTTGAGGAAACGCCCAGGGCTCTTGGAGGTGTCTGGATGCCCACATTTAAATGCAACCCCAAAGCCTTCCCTGTCAGTGACCATGTTGCCAAGACCCATGAAGCCACACTTAGATGGGTCTGGGAGTCCCCCAAGGAAACACAGTGGCAGTTCTCACACCTTAACACCTCAGAACCACGTGAATTTTTATTAGAATTCAGATCTCAGGGTCTGCCCTGGGCCTGGTGAGGGTGCAACCTCCTGGTAGGAACTTACAGAGTAACACGTCCTCCTCCTGCACCATCACAGAGACCTTCCAGCTACACCATAAGCTCTACCAGGACGGAAGCCATACCTTCCAGCAGCCTCCACACCTGGCACAGGGCCAGCCCAATTCATAATGAATACCTCCTGAGGAAATTCCTAAATCAAAAAAATCACACTACAAAAAATATGTAATAACATGGGAAATGCTAATGTCAAAATATCAAGTTAGAAAAGAAAAGGGCTGGAGTTATGGCTCAGCGGTAGAGCGCTTGCCTAGCATGTTCGATTCTCAGTACTACATAAAAATAAACAAGTAAAATAAAGGTATTTTCAACTACAACTAAAAAATAAATATTAAAAATAAAGGAAGAAAAGAAAAGCAAGACCCCAAATCCTGTATGTGACACTCAGGAAGGAAATTAATTGTACTGTTTATATGGTGATGAGATTTGGGATCATTTTCTTTTCTTAGTCCTCCTCTTCTGCCTGTTCATATCTTATTTCTAACCTTTCTCTAAGTATGTATTGTAAAATACGGCTGGACCACTGCACCCGCGGGTTCCACATCTGCGGGCTCAACCAACTGCAGGCTGAAAATATTTGAAAATGGTGCGCCTGCACTGAACATTACAGACTTTTTTCTTGTCATTATTCTTTAAACAATACAGTACAACAATGATTTACATGGTATTTCCACTGTGTTAAGTATTATCAGTCATCTAGAGATTCTTTAAAGTATTCAGGAGGATTATATAGGTTATACACAAGTACTACACCATTTCACATGAGGATTTGAGCATATGCTGATTTGGGCATCCACAGACAGACCTGGAACCAATCCCCATTGACAATGAGGGACAACTATATACAACTGTATACATTAGCTTAATAATGTAAATATCCATGCATTCACTTAAATCTCAGCCAACACGATTAATTGGGGAACAAGAAGAGATGCAAGCGCAATTGATACTTACGTAAAGAACAACATTCAGTGGCTCCCTCTGGCCATTGGTGGCAGAAACTTAGGGATCTGTCAAGTAACTGGGCCATTGGCCACTTCAGAACCACCCCATGACAGCACCCCAGACCCACCTCTCCTGGAACTGCTTGGAGGGGATAAGGCCGGCTCGAAGGTTGGTGTCCCCCACTCTCTTGGCTTGCCACCACGTAGGGTCGTCCTGGCTCACCACCTCCAGGACCTGCCTGCGTTGGAAGGGCAGGCCTGCCTCCTGGCAGGGGATGGCCCGGTCCTCCCGAGGGTCGTAGTGGAAGAGGGCCCGCATGAACACCTGCAGGGAAAGGGCCCCACAGAGGTGGATGGAGGTGGCCATGCCCCAGTGACAGCCAAATGATGGCAACCATTCCCGAGGGGAAACAAGTGGCCTTGACACTAGAAAACAAATCAGCACCACACTGTGCACATTTTTCTCATTGTTCTTCAACCATTTTGGACATTCCAGCCAGGAAATCCATCAAGAATTGGAAAATTAACAAATGGGCCCCATGACTGAATTTCTCTTTCCAACCTAAACATTTCCACAGTTACCGGATCTACTGTCCTCATAATAACCTTGTAGTGTATACATAAGGCAACAACTCATCCTGGGGACAAAAAGTAAAGGCAAGCACAATTTGAAACTCCACGTTTATTTTTACTACACCAACTGCTCCTAATGAAGTCGGCAGCCATCTGTTAAATAGGTAATCTAGACGTTCTGGTAAAAACACAAATATCAACAAAAGTGCCGTTCTTTATCATCACGTGGGGGTGGGGGTTGGGGGTGCTGGGATGGAACCCAGGGCTTGAGCACACTGGGCAAGCTCTCTATCACTGAGCTGCACCCCAACCCCACCAACCCCCTTCTTGGTGGATAATTGACACATTTTTTACAGCTCAGCCCTGCCTCATCTGTCACTTGGAGAAGCCCCAAATCCCTGCTTGCCCTGGTGTCCCCTCTCTGGAGAAGATGGTGTGAGGACAACACATACTTACTTGTTCTCTTCTATAATCCAGGGACATGGATTTATTTTAAGTATTTCTAGTTCTAGACCATTAGAGCCCAATGACTTCAACAGCAAATGGAAAGAAAAACCAAACCAAACCAAACAAAAACGGCCAAAGGTCTTCCTCCGACAGATCCAAACTACATTCCTTTATGTGCCAACCAGAAAAGATTCAGTTAGACAACAATCAGAATTTCTGACCAAATTTTGTGGGGGCAGAACCCCGCATCCAGCCACAGATGTTCCATGGGCCCTAGGCACCCAGAAAGATGTAACCTTAATTAAGTGGATACCCAAACGCAAACACTTGGATCAAGAAGAAATATACAGGAGGGACAAGTTAAGGGACAGGCTATTCATTCTGTCCTCCAGGAAAACCAAGTTCTCTCCCTATATCAAGCTAGAGTCCTTGAAAGCTGCAAACAGGGACCACAGTTGCTTGTCCCAGGAAGACTCTCCTTCCGTCAGTGATATTTATACCCTGGGACTTAATCAAAGGGTGCAAATAAGAAACAGCCATGTAACGATTATTTCTTCACTTGCTGTAAAAACACTGCCACTGAAGACCTTGTCCATTATTAAATCCTTATTCATCAAAAGCATTTAGTGACATCTCCCCTGTGCCAGAAGCTGTTTTGTCCCTTTTTTCATGTACTTAGTCCCCAAAGAGGTGGGACCGGCCTGCTTTCTTCCATTCATTGATGGAAAACATGTAATTCACTATCTTCTTTCTGCCCTGGCTGCCAGGAGGTTCAGATCCAAATGTATTACGAAATCACAGCAATGTCCTCCTTGCTCCTCTACCGTGACCACCTCAGCTCATGTCTTTTTTCTTTTTTCTTTTTCTTTTTCTTTTCTTTTTCTTTTTTTTTTTTTTTTTTTGAGATAGGGTCTCATTATGTTACTAAGGCTGGCCTCAAACTCACAATGGTCCTGTCTCATTCTCACAAGTAGCTGGGACTACAGGCTTGGGACACTGTGCTCTGACCGGTTTCAGTTCCACCTTAATATTCTCTCAACTGGGCTTTTACAAGACCTCCTACCAGGTCTCCCTGCCTCCAGCCTCCACCCTCTCTCTCGCTCCTCCACTGGCTGCCAGGGAGCATTCTAAAACACAAACATGGCTGGATTGCTTCCTTCCTAAAACAAAACTAATAAAACACTTTAAGAACTTCTCACCATCTACGGAGTTCTCTCTTGTGCCCCCCCACTCCAGGGCTAGACCACTTCAGTGCACCCTGGGCTGACTTCCAACTCCCAGCCCCTGTATCTAAGGACTTAACCTGCTCTGGCCACCGAACACTGCTTTTCTCTAATTCAGCAGACAGGCACTGCAAGAATGAATCCCCAGGTGCAGCCCGGCAGGAGCTGGAGTCTCGGTTTCCCTAGCTCCCCAGGGCACTTGAGCTGGATGACAGAAGCATGTATTCTACAGGGGATCCCTGAATTCCCCAGCCGGATTAAGCTCTGGTTGCCCACAGTGGTGACTTGCTGAGTAACATACCCCATGTCAGACTGGTGGCCTTCCTTTCCCCACCCCCTCACTGGAGTTTCCTGGGGTCACTTCCCACCCCCACACACACACACACAAAAAATTGCATTTAAATCCTTGTCAGAGTTAGCGTGTGTGTGTGTGTGTGTGTGTGTGTGTGTGTGTGTGTGTGTGTGTTTATGTGAGAGAGAGAGAAAAGAGAGAGAGAGACCAGGGATTAAACACAAGGGAACTTAACCACTGAGCCACATCCCTCCCCCCTTTTTATTTTATTTTTGAGACAGGGTCTCGCTAAGTTGCTGAGGTTGGCCTCAAGCTTGCACTCCTACTGCCTCAGCCTCAGGAGTACCTGGGATTCCAGGCTCAGGGTCAGCTTCTAAGGGTGCTCACATGAAGCAGGAATTATGCCAAAACCATTCACAAAGCATTCAAGGCCATTCACACAAGCTTAACTTGCATTCCCAGCAAAACCCACTGCCACCCTGCCCCTGAGCCCCACCATTCCCCAAACATGCTCCCTGCCACAACATCATGGAGCTCCTGTATAGCAGACCCCTCTGCCTGACCCTCCCTCCAAAGCCCTAGTCATGTTCACCCTCCTCCAGCCCCGCCCCCAGAACCTCCACACTGTGACCTTTCCAAGGTGCCTCTAACTCTGTCAGACTCTTCCCAAAGCACTTGTCACATGCCAATTAAATATACTCCCCAGATTCCCTTTCTACACTAGAAACCCTTAAAGCTACTCATTGTCCCTTTCCCCAGCATTTGGCAGAGTGCCCTGCAAAGAGGAGGTGACCTCCACAGGTAGGCTCTCAAATAATCAAATAAATGGCAATTACTTCATTGGTCCAGAATCCAGCACATTTAGTACCTTCTCCTTCTCTTGATGGTCCTGAGTTTCTATTTCAATTAAAGTAACCCTATCTTTTATTTCCAACCTTCGACAGATCCAGTTTAAAAAGAGGCAGGGTACAAACAAGTGAATCACCCTGTAACTGAATTAAAGTCTTCTGCTGGGCACAGGTTACTCAACTAGGCACACAATCTGTTCCCAGTGACTGTCAAAACGTTGGCCTGGGTCCAGCACACCCACCCTGCCCCTAGCAGAGCATGCTCCAGGAGCCCACCTCCCCATACCTTGCTCTCCTTGAAGCGGTCCTCTTCCTGGGTGGCTGGGATGATTTTGAGGGTAATGGATCCCTGGGAGTGGGCCTGAAGGGAGAGAGAACAGAGGCCGATTTCCTTGCAGGTCTGACCCCCCATGAGCTCCAGTCTCCCTTCCCAGTTCTAATAACTGACTTACAGAATGGAAGTCAGACTCATGACCTTCTTCCCTGCGGCCCACCCTTCTAGGTTGGTGCCCCAAATTAACTAAGGCAAAACTCAAAAATTTTCACAGGACACAGGGAGATTTTAAATGAGAACCCAAGGGCATGACATACATTGAATCCCAATCTTCCCCATTCGTGGCCTCTTGGGCCCTAATAGCTCCCCATCTTGCTTTCCTCATGGGCCATTTTAATAACCTACTTTAGTTTTATTTCCTCTTTCCTGCCTGATTTAGGGCTGCTCCCCAATTAGTACTTCCCTCTTTGCTTCCATCTCCCCAGACAGGTCTCTGCCGCCATTCCCACCTTTCTGGGAGGCCCCCTTCCCTCCCACCAGACAGAGACCTTGTCCCCAGAGCCAGAAACCCAGAGGGAAGCATGCTGTCAGATGAGGGCACAGCCTGCCAGGCTGTCTCCCAGCCCCACCTCACCCCTCAACATCTGGTCACACTGTAAGGCCACATTGCCTGCTGCCTCCTCATGAAAACAGTGAGGCTGAGCTAGAATCTGCCCTGGCTCTGGGAAGCAACCTGTTCTAGGTCTCTGAAGACACCCCCCCCCCCCCAATATCCCAGCAGCATAGTGCAGCAAAACAGACCAGAATCTGGCTGATTTCGTCAGGCCGCTTATGTAGGACTGCGATCCCATTCACTTCTCGGAGCTCGTCTCCAACGTGGACCAGGCCTAGGAGACACAGGGACTGACCATCAGGACAGGAAGGGGCCTCTGCCCAAGAGCTTGGAGCTGTGGGCACTGAGGAACGTACTGCAAGGCAGGCTCAAGGTTTGCAGACAGTGCACAGAGCTGGGACACACTGAATCCTACTAAGTGCTAGGCGCTCAGTATCAAAGTCTCATGGTCACTGGGTGACATCCACAATGTACAAGCGGGCAGCTAAGACCCAGGAGGATAAAACAGCTTACCCAAGGCCACCCTGCTAAGAAACGATGGAGCCAGTATGCAGACACTATTATTTTGGTATTGAAAGCTGTGTTCCTTCTACTGCCACCTCTTCTTCTTTAAAGATATCATTAATTCTTCAACTTCCTGAGCTATAGACACACCCCAAGAACTGCCTTCTTAAATTTTATTTATTTTTTATTTTATTATTTTTTTTTGACATTTATTTTTTAGTTTTCAGCGGACACAACATCTTTGTCTGTATGTGGTGCTGAGGATCGAACCCCGGCCGCGTGCATGCCAGGCGAGCGCGCTACCGCTTGAGCCACATCCCCAGCCCCCTATTTTTTATTTTAAATTTTTATCTAAATTTTATTTTAAATTTTATTTATTTATTTTTGGTACAGGGATTGAACTCACAGGCACTTAACCACTGAGCCACATCCCCAACCCTTTTTTGTTTTATTTAGAGGCAGGGTCTTGCTAAGTTGCTTAGGGTCTCACTAAATTGCTGAGGCTGGCTTTGAACTCTCCATCCTCCTGCCTCAGCCTCCTGAGCCACTGGGATTACAGGCATGTGCCATCGTGCCTAGCTGCCTTCTTAAATCTTAACAAGGAAACTTAAAGACCACAACAAAGATCTCATCAGAATGTTAGATACAGACATCTATTTGCCTCTGCTTTAATGACAAGTGTCCCTGCATATTCAGACCCTATTTGCTGTTCCCAGTGGGCAGTGGCCAGCAGCAGCACTCAGGAGGGGTCAGAAGTGCACACTCCTGACTCAGTGTTTGCATGTCACCCCAATGCTCAGGGGGTTCATATGGCAAGCACTAGTCTAGGACTCTCCACAGTGAGGATCCCCCAGAGTTTAAACACAATGATCCCCCTACCCTAGGGGTTCACCTCCTAGCTCAGTAGTTCTTCCACACACCAGTGATTCTCAATTTGTTTTCCACCCAAACAAATGTGGACGTGAACACTCTCCCCTGAGTAAGAGCAGCTTGACAAGGCAACTGGAGGTAGCAGGAAATGCCATGCCTGGCTCCATTCAGGAACCCCCCTGCAAGCCCATGCTGTGGGCTTAACTAAGCCAACATATGAGACCTTTCCTGATTGCCCCAGAGGACCCCAGGCCGGTTGTGTTTTCAATTAAAATTTCTACTGGGCCTGGGAAGGAGATGGAATTCAGCCCTACTCCCCAAAGCAAAGCGTACCCCAAACAGGAGACCTGAGGTAGGGAGAGCCCTGGGAGCAAAGGGGCAGGCTCTGGGACAATGGCCGCCACCTCAGCCAGGCTGGCAGCATGTTGCTGCACTCACCACTCCGATCTGCTGCGCCCCCTCGCATGATCCTTGCCACCACGACAGCCCCCGAGTGCTCATCCCGCCGGATAGTGGCACCCTACATTGGAGACAGACAGGTAGGCTCCTAAGAGGTAGCCCCAACCCTAAACCTCAACCCTCTGGGCCCAACTGCCTCTTCTATCCTGCCACCTGCCATTGGGACCTTCCCAATGCTAGGATTCAATAAAACCAACATCTCCCATTAGTATAGCACCACACTTCCCAATTTACAAAGCACGATTACCCTGTGATATTTTTAGATGAAGGACTGGGGTTCAGAAAAGTTAAGCATCCTCAAGGTCATACAGACAGAAAGATGGAAAGCTTTTTGTGACACTGAATCCAGAGCTTTCTCTATCACATCGCGGCCCTTGCCACTCGCAAAGACACTTTATAATGAGGACAACATGTGCCAGCAAATTCTCAACCTGCCTCAAACAAATCACAGTGTTCCTGGACCTCCTTCTGTTGTTGCCAAGAGAAACCAATCAGGCCTCCACCAGAGCTTCAGGACCAGGACTTGGACCATGAAGCTCAGTACAGATGACATCTAGGATGTGAAAGGCTCTAATGAGCCTTGATTTCCTGCCTAGGTGAGCTGGACCGTGCCAGGGCAAGAGTGAGGTGGAGAGTTGAGAACACTAGATTTGAACGCAGCTTGGCCACTGACCAAAATAAGCATGTGGCATTAGCAAGGAGGTCCCTTATCCTCTCTGAGCCTCTGTCATATGGGAGAGCATTTAACTCACAGGGTCGTTGCAAGAATTCCAGGAGGGAATGCATGCAAGACACTTAGTGCATAGTAAGTGCTCAATAAATGTTAACCACTTATTATCAGCTGTACCCATAGACACATTTGTACACTTAGTATCAACTTCATTCATGTCACCTATCTGAATTACAGAAGATCATTCTTGCTGACAAGAGAAGCCATCCATTAAGTAAGTACCTCTCTCTTCTTGTCCCTAGACCTGCCAGCACTCCATCAATTATTCAGCTCTGAACTGCCAGCCCCCGGCACAGTGGCTGCATAGGAGGGCTCCCAGGATGTTTACCAAGTCCATGCTGATGGCCCCATTGTGCAGATGAGCAAATAGAGGCAAAGAAAAGACCTTTGCCTGTTGCAGATATGTTTCGCCACAGGTCAGTGGGTGAAAAGTGAAACTTGAGCATGGAAGCTGTGGTATTCTGTAGGGCAGGTCCTCAATGCTGTGGACTTCCACTTCCCTCCATCTGATAAACAACCCTGTCCCTCTGCTGGTGAATCAGTGCTGAACCAGGAGCAAGATAACTGTCAGCTGGAGGAATGGATGGGGCCCTGTGCTACCTCACAATTCAGAGCAGGGAACTGCAAACTTTTTCTGTAAAGGACCAAATATAAGTATCTTAGGCTCTGGGGGCCACACAATCTTGGATGCAGCCACTTAATTCTGCCACTGGTATGAATAAGCACAACCATGATAAGAAAAATTAAAAAGTATAAAAATAAGCTATGCGTTAGGTTTGGCCCTTGGGCTGAGTTTGGCAACTTCTGGTTCAGGGCATAATGATCAGGGTCATGCCATACAGATGTGTAGGTTGTTTACTGCACAAAGTGGATTGGCCACAGTTGTTGGGGGGGAGCTGTATCCACTCAGAGAAAAGGGGTGCCCTGGACACTGGCAGTAACCCTGTCTGATGAAGCAGCCATCACTAACCCTGAGGATGTCAGGAAGGTCCCTTCACAATTTTCTGGGTGGGGATAAGGTGCAGAGAAAGGGCAGGGACGAGAGATGCACACCACATACCAGGGGTTCCTTGTTCTTCACCAAACGGACAATCTTCACTGATTCTTCATCAAAATCCTCATCAATATTATCAGGCAGAGGGGGCAGAACAGGGTCGAAATTCTTCTGGGCAACTGTGTCATGTACCATGAGCACAGCCTGTCGGGAAACAAGAGAAAAGAAGGGCTGGCCCCAGAGTTCACAGAGGTCAGGGGAAAGGGGCTGAGGGGGCCTCAGATCTCAGGCCACAGAGCCTCTCACCCCAGACACCAGTGCTGAGGACCCCTCAGGACCCAGAGCTCCCTCCCGCCCCCATCCCAGGAGACACGAGATGCGTGGGTGGCCAGGGACTGCGGCATGACTACCCTGAGGTGGGGGGTGGACAGCAGCTGCAGCAGCTCCCGCTCATCGCTGTGCACAGAGGCAGCCTGCAGCTCCTCCATCACCTGTAAGACAGTGAGAGGGAACACCACAGCAGGCTGGGGTGCCCCTGCCTGAGGCTGTGGGAAGTCCCACAGGGAAAACCCAGTCCCCCCCCACCCCCCAAACAGCTGCAGCATCCAGGAGCACATCAGACCTTCAACCAGCCCAGGACTGAGGCATGCAGGGGTCAGGAGAACCTGAGTAGGTCTAGAAGCAATCCTACTAGGGGCTGACTTAGTAAGCCCCTACTGTATGCTATTGCTTTATGTGCATCTCCCCAGTTAACCCTTGCAACAAACTAGATGCAGTGGGTACACTTTTGCCATTTAACAGATGAGACTTTGAGGCCTGGATAGATTATCTTGCCCAAGGTCACAAACCTCACATGTCACACAGGATTTGAACCTGGCCTTGACTGTCTGTACCTTCATTGCTATGCTTTTATGGATGAGGAAACTGTGGTTCAGAGAAGTTGGTTGACTTATTTAAATTAAGGTCACAGAGCTAGTGGTAAAGGCAGTGCTGAGCCTGAGCACTGAGTGATCTAACATGCTATTAATCACACTCCAGAGAGGAGACAGGTACGGGGGATATAGATCCTGACATAGTCAGGAGGCTGCACAGGGCCAGCTCCTGGGGTCAGGTGAGTCATTTCAGAGCTGATGATCTTAGTCATCAACCAGGACAGTTTTTCCCCATGCAACCCAGGGACCAGGACTGCAATAAATTGAGAAGCATAAGAAGCCTGAGCTGTTTAGTAGGGACACATTACAAGTCCCTTGACCTTGGGACTTCATGTTGGCCTCCTGAAGCACAAATACAAGGTGCTTATTTGACGTATTCATATCCCCAGTTCTCAGAACAGTGGGGAACTGCTGCTCTGCTCCAATGCTGTCACCCAACAGCTGAGAAACAGGCTTGCTCCAGATACACAGTAAGTAGGCGTCACCATGTCACCATGTCTCCTGGCCCAGTCCAAGGCTCATGAGTTCCTCCCCACCTGCCAGGAGGCCCATGGAAGAGGAAGAGGAGGAAGTGGGGAGATGCCTCTTCAACTTTGGGCTCCTGATCCCCCATGTCCCTAGGCTAAGCAATGGTGACCAAGGAAGAGGAAAGAGCTCTACAAGATGGGGAGTGCAGCTGATACCATAAGGAAAAACTTGGGACTTACATCCTCTGCCAGGGCCACTGCGCTGTGCAGGACTGGGGTTGGACTTTGCCTCTCATAATAGCGAAGCTTCTCATGAATCTGCAAAGACACCTGATTTCCAGTTTACCCTGGATACCGTACTCCCCACCCATGGGTGTGAGGACACCAAGGACTAGGTCAGTCTAGGTCACCAACAGGGTAGCATATAAGAAGGGGTAGCTTAGTGGGCTGGTGAAGATGCTCCTGGAGCAAGGGCATAGCTCCAATGATCTCAAGGTCCACAGGCAGCCAGGAAAACCCTCCCTCAGGGAAGGCATGCCCAGACAGAACTTCACCTTCATTAAGTAACTGAGGCTTTTCTCACTGAAAACGTCCCTCAGGAAACCCATCTCCTCCTTGTGGTTGGAGTCAGGCCTGAGCTGAGAGGTCAGGAGTGCCAGGGTTTCATGCAAACCTGAGGAGGGAGTAAGAAAAAGAAGGGATAACAAATGGGGGGGGGGGAACTTCCTGCCCCTGAGAACCCTGTTTTTGGACCTTCAGACAGCACTTCATCCCTCCCCTAAGGACCTCCCTGGGTTTGCAGACAGGGCAGCTTCTAGAGGCCACACCAGCGTAGCCTGGTCTCTTTCCAGTTCGGGCTGCCTGGAAGGCTCCTGTCTCCAGGGCTGTGGCAAGCCCAGGCCGGGTGGGGGCACTCACCCGAGTCCTCTGATAGCACCGGCATGCCTGTGCCTGGCAGGTCCAGGTCTCCCTGCAGATTGGGGAGGGGGGTTTGCAGGTGAGTAGCACATTCACTTACCAGTGATTATACATCATCTAGGTCTGTTATGACTGATTTGGGGTTAGAAGGATCTAAAACTCTGCTCACTTTTTTTTTTTTTTCAGAGAGGAAGGAAAGAAAACTAAGATGTGTTGGGTGTTCCCAGTGCTGAGCATTCTGCTGGGTAATTGCATATCCATTTTTCTGAATCTGCATAAAGCCCTCAGGAATGGATACTAATGTTCCCATTTTACTGATCAAGAAATAGAAGCTCGGAGGGGTTCCGAAAGTAACTTGTGGCCCAGATTGGCTCTTCCAGGCTTTGGGGGTGGCCTGACAGCAGGTGCTCTTCCCAGCAGCAGCTCCCTCTGCACTGCTACCTTCTCAGAGGCCTCTCTCAAGTCCCCTGCAGCAACACCCCCTTCAACAAGTACCGAGCTGGGCCTACAAGCGCCCCCCTCTTAACTTCCCCACCCCCAAGCCCCAACCCAGAGGGAGCCTCCAGAATGGAATGCAGAGAGGAGGCGGAGAAATGAAAGTCGGGTTTCTACTACGCTGGAAGGGGGGGCCTCTATCTCAGGAGGCCCCCCAGGGTACTCTGCAGCACGTGGACCTCAAAAAGTCCTCTTTCAGAAGGGGACAAGGAGAGTCATGATTCATTCATTCTGCAAACATGGAGCCAGCCCGCTGCGCTGAACACCAGTGACACTAAGAGGCAGAAGAATGGTACCCAGGCCCTCCAGCCCCCTCCCCGCCACTCCGGACTCACCCCCTGGCTGCTTCCCGCTGCGGCCCCCCTACTCTCCCAGGCGGCTAAGCACAGACTCCAGCTCGCTTTCCAAAGGAACCTGTGGGACGGACAGGGAGCGGGGAGAAATCCGGGGGTCGCTCAGAGGATGCGGAGCGGCGAAGATGGAACAGGACGCACGGGGTGTGGGAGCCGGGAGAAGGCAGATTGGGGACGGCGGGCCGGGGACAGAGCCCCGAAGCTGGGGGCCCAGTGGGCCGCTAGGCTCTGGGGCACACGAGGGACGGTCTGTGCCCACCCTCCCTCCGCCGCGCCCGCTCCCTTGTCTGCTGCCCGCGCCGCCTCCTACCTTGTCGCGCCAGGATCTCGGCTCGGTGACCGAGAGCCGCGCGGGAGCCCTGAGCCTCGGCCGCCGCTGGCTCCGCCTTCGCGGGCCCCTCCCTTCGCTGGCCTCGAGGGCGGGGGCGGCAGAGCGGCGGAGGCGTGGCGGGGCCGGGAGGGGCGGGGCGCGGACGGCCCGGGCGTGTGGCAGCGCGGCCCCGCGGCCCAGGCGCGGCTCGCAGCCTCGGACCCCTCCCCTCTCCCCTCCGCCTCCGCGAGCCCGAGGAGCCACCGCCTGGGCACGCAGCCAGCCTCCCTTCCGCCGGCACCGCCAGCACGCACCCTGCTCCCTGCGAGTGGAGGGGTGGACACCTGCTCCACAGAGATTCCGATTTTGCAAACATTTATTGAGCGCCCTCCAAGTGCCAGGCACTGTGCCAGGGGCTGGGGCTTCAAAGGCTATCAAGGCAAGACAGGCTGGATTTGAAGAACACCCAAGCATGGGCGGGGGGCCGGTCAGACGCGAGGGCAACTCGCTGTAACAATGCAACGTGCTGGGAAAGATTTATCGGTGCTCGCTACCCTGGGGGCGCGGAGAAGGGAGGGAGAAACTGCGCTGGGAAGAAGGCGGGTTGGATACCGCCTGGGTGTAGGGGGTGGGGCTGCGTGGAAAAGGCGACTAGAGTCCAGGGGCTTCTCCTGGGGTGAGTTCTGAAATGGCAGTGATTACCCCCGACTTCTCTGCTGACTCGGTGCCCCAGGTGCTCTTCAGATCAGTTCATATCACATTAGCATCTGAGAGATAGAGACCATCATTATTTTGGCTCTACAACTGAGGAAACTGAGTCTCGGGTGGAAGGATGTGTATGGAGAGAACAGGAACTGCTGGGTGAATGAGCAGGTGGTCGAGGATATTAGAGTGAGGAGTGGGCTAGGGGGTGTGTCCCCTTCCCTCAACCCAAGGAACAGAGACGGTCGCCGCACGTATTGGGAGGGGTGGACCCAGAGATTCAATCTAGGAGTAAGTAGAGCATGTCACAGAGAGGAAATGAGTCGACAGGACCTCGCAGCCTGCAGGGCATGGAGAGTCTGGAAGAGGCAGCAAATGTCATGAAGATATTTCCCGTCGTTCCTCAAAAAAATACTTACACCAGTGCTCCTCAAAATGAAATGTTTCTGTGAATCACCGGGTGCTTATGTGGGGTCAGAGCAGAGCCCGACCCTGTGTTTCTTCTGACAAGCTCCCAAACGATGCTGTTGGTCTGAATACCACTTTGAGAAGATAAAGACTATACAGAATGCAAGAACATTTTTACGTGGGATATTCAATTTTGGAAAAGTATCAAGAGCCATCTAATTGATTTTTGACAAAGGCGCAACAAATGGTATCAGAATTTGTGTGTGTGAGAGAGACAGACAGAGAAGGGATCAAATCCCTACCTCACACCACATACAACATTCAATTTAAGAGAGAGTTCAGAGACCTTAGTAAATTGATATAAAACTATTAGAAAAAAATATAGTTTCAGTCTTAGGATACTAGAATGAAGGAGACAGCACAAAAGTAAATAAACTATGGTAAAAGAAAAAAGTCCAAACTAAAATAGAAAGCAAAAGATTAAAAACCAGGGATGGGGTTGTGGCTCAGTGGTAGAGCACTTGCCTAGCACGCATGAGGTACATGGGAGGAAAAAAATCCTTAAAATACCAGCAAAAGAACATGAAAGACAACACCTATCTCAAACAGATAGGGAAAAGGACAGTTCAACACTGTAAATGTGTTAATTCATTCTAAAATAATCTCCAAGCGCAATGCAATTACAAATAAAATAGACAAATAATTTTCAGAGGGAATATATTAAATGCCAAAACTCATCAGGAAAAAACAAACATTGGTGAACAGCAGAAAAAATCTGAAATGCAAGAGTTGTGGGGAGGTGAAATGGAAGGTGGCACTAGCCCTATCAAATATGAATTATTTCAGATATGAAAACAAAATATTTCATACCGAAGAGTCAATCAACAGCTAGACAAAGAAGTGAATGTACAGAAATACTCATATACATAGTATTTTATTTTATTTTTATTTACTTATTTTGTGGTCCTGGGGATTGAACCCAGGGGCCCTCTGCCTCTTTAAGTATTACCCCTTTATTTTTTTTTTATTTTGAGATAGTATCTAAGTTGCCAAGATTGACTCAAATTTATGATCCTCCTGCCTTAGCCTCCTGAGTAGATGGGATTACAGGCACCCTCTGCTCTTTTAATTTTTTAGAAAGGTAACATAATTAATGGGAGGAAAGGAATTACTAAAATTGAAAAAAAAAAAAAGAAAGAAAGAAAGTTTGAGACCAGGCTTGGTGGCGCATGCCTATATTCCCAACAGCTTGGGAGGCTGAGACAGGAGGATTGTGAGTTCAAACGCAGCCTCAGCAATTTAGTGAGACTCTAAGCAACTCAGCGAGACCCTGTCTCTAAATAAAATATTAAAAAAGGACTGGGGATGTGGCTCAGTGGTGAAGCACCCTGGGTTCAATCCTGGGTACCAAAAAAAAAAAAATGGAGAAAGTATACTACTAGTGACTCTTTATGGATAAAAGGGGGGAGAAAGACAAAAGAAAAAAAGGAAACAAACTAGCTACATCCCCACTTTTATCCTCACACTAAAATACTTCCTGATGGATTTATTTTATGATCTTTCGGTGAAGGAAGCCTTCCTTTTTCTTCTTTCTTTCTTGCCTTGCAAATGAGCTAGGTTAATTCCATGTGATACAGAACTCAGAGGAGGGCAAAAACCAAAGAGCAGATTCTGGTGGAATTTAGGCTGGGTTTATTTTATTTTATTTGATACTGGGGATTGAACCCAGGGTCACTTAACCACTGAGCCACATCCCCAGCCCTTTTTATTTTTTATTTTGAATCAAATTGTTTAGTACTTCACTAAACTGCTAAGGCTGACCTTGAACGTGTGATCCTCCTGCCCCAGCCTCCCAAGTCACCAACATTACAGGTGTGTACCACCACATCCCACTAGGCTGGGCTTATTTTAAATTCACAGCTGAGGTAGGAATGGCAACATGAAAACTAAAGAGACAGTGAGCTGATGATTTTTGTTTTCTTTTGTTTCTCCCCCCCCACCCCAACAAAAGTTCATGCTAAATTTACAACAGACTCTCATTCTGGCTATAGGTGGCAAAAGATGTTATAGCAAGGAATCCAGAAATTTTAACAGGAATGGAATCAAGGGTCACCTCTTCTCAGGCACACAGCTTATTTTTGGCCACCTGAAGCCAGGGAGCCATTTCCCATGGCCTTAGCTTTTAGTTCCTGGAGTTTCTTCTGCCTTCTTTTGGTCTCTGCTGGAGAGCCTTCTCTTCCTCACCCATCTCCTTCCTACATGTTGGACCATTTCAGGGGCTTCTGGCCACCTTTACCACCGGACATTGTTCCCACTGCCCCATCCTCAAACCCTGCTCTTGAGGGAAGCCTTTCTAAGCAAACCCAAATAAAGAGAAAGAATGTATGTGACTACAATATAAATTATAAAATGTAAGCTTTTATTTTTGCAACATAATATTGTATTCAACATGATAAGTTCCTTAATTTAAAAGAGTTCATACAAGTCAATAAGATGAAAAAATAGAAAAATGGTCAAAGAAAATTGATGGTCTACTATAAAAATATACAGCCAAGTAAATACACCCCTTAAAAATGCACAGTCTCACTCATAATCAAATAATTCTGACCTAGAAGCAGAGGCACAAGTCTGCAATCCCACCTACTTGGGAGACTGAGATTGAAGGATCTCAAGTTAGAGGCCAGCCTGAGAAACATGGCAGGACCCTGTCTAAAAATAAAATAAAAAGGGTTGGGGACGTAACTCCGTGGTAGAGCACTTGCCCAGCATACGCAAGGCTCTGGGTTCAATCCCCAGTACTGAAAAATAAAATAAAAATTCTAAACCAAAATAAAAAGTAATGTTCCTTTGTCACCTATTAAGACAAAAGCATTTAAATTTTGTAGGCATTCAATGCTGTGGAGGTTGTGAGAAAATAAATACATTTATACAAACTGGAAGAAATGCTAGTGGTGCAAATTTTCTGGATGAAAATTCAGCAAGATTTGCTAAAATTTTATGTATACCTGTTCTTTAGCTCAAGGGACATTTGGACAAGCAGAGAAAAAGAGAAATGTGGGTGAATGAGAATTTGGAGCAGTAGCAAAGGGGAGAGAACAGAATTCCACAACTGGGCAAGTGAGAAAAGAGCAGAGTTGGCCTAGATGGCTGGGAGCCCAGGACATGAGTCACCTCACCCAGCCAGGGCTTGGACAGAGTGCTCCATCTAAAATGGCACCAGAGCCGACAGGAAGTTGAGCTCTATGCCAGAGGAATGGATGACTCCAGGTCAGTCTTTACAGGGAAAAGAGTTTAGGAAGCTTACATTGCAAAAGATAAAATGCCAATAGTCCTTGAAGAAGTGACAGAGAGAATCTGTCATGGATGTGCATGGCTTGGTTTGGCATTTAGTCCAGATACCAAAGGGAACACAAAAATCATTTCAAGACAAGAGATGGGATCAGTCCCACACCTGCATCAAGAGCTGGAGCATGGTGGTGAGTGCCTGGAATCCCAGCAAGTCAAGAGGATCACAAGTTCAAGGCCAGCCTCAGCAAATTCATGAGATCCTCAACAACTTACCAAGACCCTGTCTCAAAATAAAAAATAAAAGGGACTGGGAACGGAGCTCAGTGGTAGTGTACAGCTGGGCTCAATCTCCAGTAACACACACACACACACACACACACACACACACACACACAAACTCTTTCCCTACCCTAAGGCCATGAAGATGGAGATATTCTATACTATATTGCAGAATTTTTATCATTTTGCCTTCTATATTTAGTTCAATAATCCAGCTAAGGCTCCAGTCTCATATGTTTCCTATATGAATAACTAAGTGTCCTAACATGACTTATATATAGTCCTTCTCCCACTACTCTGCTGTACCATAGTTGCCTTGTTATCAGATGCCTAATCCTTACCACCTCCCTTAGACCAGGGCAAGAGGGGCTGGAGCACAGGTTTTAGCACCTTGAATATTATAAACACACACATAAATTCATTGAGTGCAAGATATATTGAACACGGTGGTGCATACCTATAATCCCAGCAGCCTGGGAGGCTGACACAGGAGGATTGCAAGTTCAAAGTCAGCCTCAACAACTTAGTGAGGCCCTAAGCAACTCAACAAGACCCTGTCTCAAAATGAAATGCAAAAAGGGATGGAGATGTGGCTCCGTGGTTAAGTTCCCCTGAGATCCATCTCCAATAAAAAAAAAAAAGAAAGAAAAGAAAAAAAAAAGAAAGAAAGAAAGAAAGAGAGAAAAAGAAGAAGAGTGCAAGGTGGGCTTCTTCAGATTTGGAACACTCTCAAAATGATTATTTCATATTGCTTGTGTCACATCCTCTGTCTTCTTTTATTCTGCGTCTCCAATAAAATGTATGACGGACATTCTCATTTTATGCCCCATTATCTTGTCAGGTGTGTCTAATCTGTTTGAAACCCATCCACTGGATTATTAATTATTGGGGTTTTTTTCCAGTTATTTTTCAGTTCCGCTGTCACTTTTAGCCTTTCCAATCCCCTGTCAAGGCTTTCAAGCTGGGCTTTTGCTTCCTTTAACCCAGTAAGAACAGCCATGCTGTGGTTCATCCAGATTTCCCTCCCACCCTGGGGCTGGGAATTGAACTCAGGGCCTTGCACATGCTGGGCAAGAATTCTACCATTGAGCTACAGCCCCACCCCCATCTTCCTGCTATTTTAAATATCTAGAGTCCCCACAGGTCTGAATCGTTACCCACTCTCTCTCATATTCTTGTTCTAGCACTTGGTCTCCTCATATATTTGGTTATCTGTGGTTATATACACAGTAGTATTTTTAAAAATGATTTACAAACAGAACTTGAGGCTTAAGCTGATGCTAATTTCCTTCTGAAAATATTTTCCACTGGTGTCTTTCAGGTACCTGAAATTAAGGAGAGGAGGATGCTACCAGACTAGGACCACTTGTAATTCAAGTTCAAAGCTTGAAGTTTTCCCAGGACACCTCTATGACAGGAAGTTGAATAAGAGTCCACAGTGGCCTATTTATTTGCAATTCACCCTTTTCCTAGAATACAGCTCTTTGGGGTCCTAGCTTAATGTGATAAAAATACAGCAGATTCCCCCTTATCCTTGGAAGACTCTAGACTCCTAGATCATCCCTTTTGCTGCATCATCTGAATCAGTAAATGCTCCTGAGGCTAAAAGCACCTGGCATGCTGAGCTCATCTTTCTGGGTTTCTGTCTTCTTGCAGAGCTCAGTCTACTAATCCCTCATGCTCCCTTCAGCTTTATTTTCTTAAAAAATAAACTTTATTTATTTATTTGAACTTTGTATTTTATAATAATCTTAGACCTACAGAAAGTTTGCAAAGATAGTACAGAGAGTTTCCAGATAACCTTCACTTGGCTTCCCCTAATGTGAGCATCTTACACAACCATGTACATTTATGGAAACTAAGAAGTTAACATTGATGCATTACTATTAACCAGACATTGTTGGTATTTCTGTAGTCTTTCCACTAATATTCTTTCTATCCACTAATATTCTTTCTCCGTTCTGGGATCCAATCCAAAATGCCACATAGCACCTAGCCTCCAGTGTTTCTCAGAGTTTTAAATATACATAGTCATTTCCCAATATCCACAGGGAATTGTTTCTAGGATCCCCCTTGAATACCCAAATCTGTGCCTATTCAAGTTCCTTATACAAAATGGCATAGTATTTGTGTATAACCTACATCCTCCTGCACACTTTATTTTTTTCTCCTGCATACTTTAAATCATATCTAGATTACTTGTAATACCTGACACTAGGTAGGTGCTATGAAATAGTTGTTGTGCTACATTGTTTAGGGAATAATGATAAGAAAAATTCTGTACATGTCCAGTACAGATGCGACCATCTTGGGCTAACTCCATGGTACCTCAACAAAATGCAAAAGGTGAACAATGTTCCAACGAGTGCTGGAGGCTGAGGATCCATGAAGTGACCACACTGATGTTCCCCCCCATGAGGACAGAGCCCTACTAGTGTCATGCTCTTGGTCTCTCTCCAGTGATCCTTCACTGATTTGATTGACGAACTGGGAAGGAAAAACAAGGCAGGTGTTCCCAAGCCCTTTCCCTTCTCTGTCCCCTGGGAGCCAGCCTCCTGCAGCGTGTCTGCATGGCCCGGCCAAGGCTCCCCTTGAATGTTAATGGGGTCCAGGGCAGAGGTTCTCATCACCACCTGACTGGGTGGCGTCTACCTAACTCTGGGGTTCAGAATTAGAAGCCCACTGTCCTAAGACCTTGGGATTATACATACCACTTACACAAAAGCACACTTGTTTGATGGTGTTTTGAATAATTTTCAGTATAAGAAATTGAACCCAGGGCCTCACGCATGCCAGGCAAGTACTCTACCCCTGAGCCACATCCCAGCCCCTCACAGCGTACTTATTTGTTCTGTAGATTTGTTCCTCACCCAGGGCAGTGATTCTCAATGCAGAGCAATGTTGCCTCCCATGGGGACTTTCAACAGTGTCTGGAGAAATTTTTAATAAATTGGGAAAGAGGTCTCCTAACATCTAGTAAATAGAGGCCAAAGAGGCTGTCCAACATCCCACAATGCATAGGACTGCACCACCACAAAGAATTATCTGTCCAAAGTGTCACTAGTGCTGAGATCTGAAAACATGAATCTAAGGGCACCAAAATAACATCTTAGACCAACTCAGTCCTAGCAAGTCCAAACCCTAGAGGTGACTATTGAAGACCTAGGAGTTTGGTCTCCTCATCCCAGCCATTGCACCTGCAGCCACAGCTGAGCCATTCTTGGGTACATAGAGCCCTCAGTAAGGACATAGAGAGGCTGCTGTGAGCAGTGATGGCAGAGCACCTACCAGCACTCAAGGGTGAGACACAGGACATAAGCAGCCTCTCCTCTCAGATCCCAAAACCCACCATGGGTAGATCCTCTGGCCACCATCAGCCAGGGTGTGATCCAGGTGCAGTGCCTACAACAGCACCCCATTTACACTCTTCTCCCAATGCTCACTCCATCCCCCCCCTCTACCAGGAGGAGCTGTTTTAAATGGAACCCCCCATCCAGCTCCTGGGCTAGGTGTGGGACTGGTAGATTGGAGGGGAAAGATGTTCGAATATACTGGGAAGGTTCAAGGATAACTCAGGTCAGACCCAACTCCCTCTTTATATAAGTATTTAGTAACACTTCCTGTCCCCTCTTGAAATGACAATCATAAATAAATGCCTCTCACACAATTTTTTTAAAGTCATAATATATGCCCAAATTGTACTAGGGAGAAAAAAATAAAAGGAAAACAATTTATTACCAAATAACACATATTTCAAAATGTCAATGTTCAGGCCCCGTGACACTAGGAAACATAATGAAGTGTCAGATGCTTGCCCCTGCTTGTGAGGAATAAATTAGGCTTTAATAAAAGTAGATTAGAAAGTATTCTATATATGGGGCTGGGGATGGGGCTGGGGCTGGGGATGTGGCTCAAGCGGTAGCGCGCTCCCCTGGCATGCGGGTTCGATCCTCAGCACCACATACAAATAAAGATGTTGTGTCTGCCACAAACTGAAAAATAAATATTAAAAAAAAATTTTTTTAAAAAGAAATTATTCTCTATAAGGACAAAATAAAGAGCAGAAATATACTATGAGACGCTAGAATAAATGTTATTTTAATTCGTGTTATTTTTTTAAACTTCAAAACCTGATTACTCTTTGAAATCTGTACACGTAAAAGGGAATCAAGTTCTGAGCTGAGATCTTCTAACAGGGTTTTCACGACATGATGTCCCTGCTCATTAAATGGCAGCAGGGCTGTCAATCATTGTGAAATCAAAACACTTCCCCCCCACATTACCAGAATCACGTGCACACTCCCAGAACCAGTGTAAATGCTTCAAATATTAACTTGCCCTGTGGGTAAAATTCCAACTGTGTAGACGGAAGGAAATATGCCAAAATATTAACAATGGTTTTCTAAGGAAGAATGGAAATTACAAGAAACATTTCCATTCTTTTTTTTTTTTTTTTTTTTTCTCACATCTCTGCATTGTGTAAAAATTTTGCTTGTAACCTGTATGAGCAATCAGAAGAAAACCAACAGAGCTCTCTTGGAAAACAATGCGTCAGGGCTCCCTCTAGTGTGCGTGTTTGTTTGATCCTTTCGAGGAGGATTCAAATCTGCGGTGGGGAAAACACTAATTCGCTTTTTCAAGTGCCAAACAACCCAAGTCCGCTTGGAGGGGACCAACCCAGCAAGGTGATTGGGGCAGACTGCTAGGCTCAGCTCCGCCTGCAACGCCACCCTGTGGTCAAGGGCGATACTGCATCTCAGGCAGGGGAGACGCAGAGGAGGGGCAGTGAGTGAGTCCTGCTGCAGAGAACCTGAGTTATGTACCATTGATCACTTGGCAGTGTGGAGAAGTTTACAGAACCCCAATCTTAGAATAATGGCATATGTATCTCTCTCTCTCTCTCTCTCTCTCTCTCTCTCTCTATATATATATATATATATATATATATATATATATACTCAAAATTAAACTAAAAATAGTGAAATGTTTATGAAAATATAATTGTAATAAACATGCTTCTTTATTAGGTACTTTAATAGCCAGCTATAGTGGCATGTGGGAAGCCATTCTGACACGTGATTGGGCGACTCCCGTTAAGGGTCTGAGGCGTTCTGGCTGTGTCCGAACTTTCCCGGCCCTTTCCTGATGAGAGAACCTGTCTGTGTGGGGGTGTGACTGACCACTGACCCCAGGGGCCCAATCACTGACCCTGACCTTGGAGTGCGGCCCCCGCCCCTCAACCTTCATTGGATGGAATTCTCCCCTGAATCTCTTGTTCCCCAATAAAAGTCTACTCCCAGGCGTGTTCACTCTCTATCTCTCCTGCTAGCCCTGAGTAATCCTTGCTGCCCTGCCGGGCGGTTAGAGGTGGGAACCAGAGAGGGGAGCCCTCTTGGACCTGGCAATAGAAATAAGGTAACTGAGTCTGTGTGTTTTATTTCGATCTCTTCTAGCTAAATTTTATGCCAAGAACCTCATTAATGAAACCATTGCGCTGGCCGAATGGTGGAGTGGCATGTCTATTAACTTTTTCCTCAAGCAGTAAGAAGTATACACAGTATTTTGAGATATCGATATCTGCATGTCACGAAGGGCAAAGGTGCAACATCTGCAGTCAAGGGGAGAAATAAAGAATGTCCACGAGCTAATGCCCTTTTCAAGGCTTTATTCACTCAAAATTATTCAATACAATTTCACTCTATAGGTTTTTAATCAAGGAATGACAATCCTTAATTCTGGGCACTACAAACACAATAATTCAGACTTACGAAAGCAATAAACACAACTAGTTCAAAGCAAACAAATGCTAAGTTAATTCTAAGCACCGCAAATGCTCTTAATCATTACAGACCTATGGCAGACATTCCCGCTGCATGCTAAGCTTAAGTGCTAGATTTAAAGTCTTAAGTCTTAGCTATTAAGTCCAGCACACTCACTCAGACCACAGCAATCAGGTCAGGAACCGATGGAGGCTTCTTCTCAGGTAGAGTTGACGCTGGCTAAGGAGACGGTGGTAAGGAGAAGTCGCCTTTCTCACCAGGGTCAGGAGGCTGCTGTGGAGTTTGAGAGCGGGGAGGACGATGCAGAGGATCAGGTAGATGATGAGAAGAGTTGGGATATCAGTCCAAGTCCTCATCAGGCTCTCCGGCATGTGTGCATCAGTATCGGCTGGCTGAATATCTGTTCATTTGTTCCATTGTTTATACTAAATTTGGGGGATTTCTGCACGTAGTTTTGGTCCCTATCAGCTGATACAAGGTTTCTCAGTGACATCTTACATTTGGAGAGGACATATGGTCTGCTTGTTTCTGCCCTGATATTACCCTTCTCGGAAATGACATGTGACTTCACCCTGACTTTTATCAGGGTTGTAGAAAGTGACTTATCAGGCTATGCCCAGTGACATATGGGAGGGCTCTGTGGGCTTGCCTGGTGAGATTGCAGGTTTATTTTAAGATGGAGTTTTAAAATGGAGTTGCTTAGGCTAAGGCCATCTTACCCTGCAACAACTTGATGGTCTGGGTCTGCCATTTTTAGTGGTTACATGTACAGATACTGCTAACACTACACCCCTAATAGGAGCAAAAGCAGTTAGAGGTTCATGAAGGTCAATATGTAATTTTTCCTATCCACACACATGGACTCCTTGAATTCTTCTTAGGGATCCTTTGAGGTGCATGAATAACAAGTTAGGTCCTGGTGGAGGGGGCTCGAGTTGGAGAAGTGCTTGCTTGCGTGGCTGGGGATGTGAACCTCAGGGTTGGTTGGGGGCAGGGTGCGAAGTAAAAAGAAGTTCATGGGGACTGGGGTTGTGGCTCAGCAGTAGAGCGCTCGCCTAGCACGTGCAAGGCCCTGGGTTCTATCCTCAGCACCACATAAAAATAAACAAATAGAATAAGGGTGTTGTGTCCAACTGCAACTAAAAAAAAAAAGTAAATAAAAAATAAAAACAAGAAGTTCAGAGTTGCCTCCTTGACTGGGTGTGCCCAGGGGTGACCCGCATGCCCCTCCCCTCCCTTCCTTATCCTGATGTGGCGCTTCTGCAGGAAGCTAAAGGCCCCGTGTGGTCTGGAAAGGAGCTCACAGTTGCTGTTGTCTGCACAGGAGGTGTCCAGCACTTACCATGCGACCTGTGGTCCTGCTGTGGAGTTGCCTCATGCTCCCAGGTGAGATGGGGGTGGGGGAAGTGGGAGGGATGTGGGGCCCATGCCTTAGCTCACCTCTGAATCAACACCCCTGCTTCAGCCCCGCATGCGCATGTGCACCTCATGCTTCCAGACTTCACCCCAGCCCATGCATCCTCTGCCCCATTGGTCCTCAGAAGAGGCCCGCACTTGCTGTTTCTGAAATTCAAGATGGGGTGCTCCCTGACTATGGGTTCCAGCCCCTGTGCAGCTGTGCACCTGAAAGAGGACCTTTACCGCTCTCATCTTATTTTCCTGTTCTGTGCAAAGCCTGGAAGCAGACAAGACACCCGTGTCTGGTAGCCCTGTTAAAATCAGAAAATATTAGTCAAAGCCCTGGAAGTTGAAGGATTATTATGCTGCATCGATTCACTGGTCTGCTTTTGTTCTTTGTCTTTTAACACAAAAACCAGGAAGCATCTTATATCGGGTATCAGTGTTCAATTGGCAAAGTCTTCCCGCTCCACTCCAGTGCTGGGGATTGAACTGAAGCGCACTATGGGGAGTTACATACCAGCCTTTTTTATTTTTATTTTGAGATAGGGTCTCACTAAATCAGTGAGGGTCTCACTAAGTTGCTGGGGTTGGCCTCAAACTTGCAATCCTCCTGCCTCAGCCTCTCCAGGTCTCTGGGATTACAGGCATATGCCACTGCAGTGAGAATTAATTAGCACTGTTTTTTCTTAGCGGTGCATAAAATTGTGGTGTGTCTTACATTGCTTCTTACATGCAATGAAGCAGGACATTATCATCATCTATTAATGAGAAAATTCAGAGAGGTCAAGCAAGTTCCCCAATGTCACATATCTACTAGCCAGCAGTGCTAGGATTCAAACACCTGGCTGGGTGAATCTAGAGTTGGTGACCCCCTCCCCCAGTATTCTAGGTTTAGGGAAAGAACAACAGCCTTGCACTAAGGTCTCCTAAGGCCAGGAGCGAGCTGGGTCTTAAAGGACTATTCCAGAAGGACTGGCTGAGAAAAGTCTCCCTGTCTCGAAGCAAAACAGAAACTTCTGGTATTGACCCTGGTCCCCGAGCCCAGGGTAGTCCCACCTCTACCTCTGTTGTGATTTTGAAACTAAAAGCTTGGTCCTTGTCCTTGTGGCAATCCAATAATGAGGACAAGGTTTTGAGAAAAAGGAAAAAAATTTTATTGCTTTGCTAACAAAGGAGCACACACAGGGGACTATAAAGGCTCCAGGTGAGCCCTTTCAGGAGTCATTATTCATCTGTAGCCTTTCTTAGATCCGCAGTGCCAGCTCCAAGTCTGGATTCCCTCATTCCTGTGGTCAGTGAGCCACAGACCAGATCCCTCTCCATGGGACAGGAAGGTGAATCTTGCTTCCCCACTTCCCGCCGTGGTTAGGGAGGGGGAGAGGAAGGAGAGGAAGGGAAAACATGTCGTTTTAAAATAAACGGAGCAGCAAGCATGAAGTGAACCACTGTTATGGTTTCAGGTTATGAAGCCCTGAAAGGTCCAAAGGACATCAGCGGATTTGAAGGTGACACTGTGTCCCTGAAGTGCACGTACGGGAAAGAAGAGAGGGAGCGCAAGAAGTACTGGTGCAAGCAGATCGGGTTCCTGGTCTCCCGTTGCTCCAGCACCATTTACTCAGGAGAAGATGGCCAAGAGATAACGCAGGGCAGAGTGTCCATCTGCGACAACCCCCAAGAGCTGGCATTCACTGTGACCCTGAGGGATCTCACCCTGCAGGATGCCGGGAAGTACTGGTGTGGGGCCGATAAACTGGGCTTTGATGAGACTTTCCTGGTCTCTCTGACCGTCTTTCCAGGTAACAAACTCCTCTCTTTGCCCAGCGTGGGGAACCAGAGATGCAGAGGGGGAACAGAAGCCCAGGGGCTGGGCTGTGGTTCAGGGGTACAGGGCTTGCCTTGCACGGGTGAGGCACTGGGTTTGATCCTCAGCACCACATAAAAATAAATAAACAAAATAAAGGTATTGTGTCCATCTACAACTAAAAATATTAAAGAGAGAGAGAGAGCCCGGTAGGTCATTAGCAATGGATCCACTTTCCCCATTACAAAAGTGGGGTGCGGTCCATCCTGGAATCAGCCTCATCAGTCACCTGAAGGACTCAGGGACATCATTCTGATCAAGTTCTGAGTTGCAGTGGGGTCTCAATGTCTTTCTTCTCTGCCTAGATATCCTGAAAGGAGATGGCTATGGTCTGGGGACAAGATGGTCATCCCAAATAATAGCAAGACTTTCCCCTCCCCAACCTTCCCCTGGTGTCAGAGATATTCCTGCAGCCTCCTGAGGCTGAGCCAGCCATCGCTGCATCCCAGACCCAACCCATGGCATCACCTAAGCTGTGGCCATGCTGGCTCCTCCCAGCTTGAGGGCTCAGCTCCCAGCTTGGCCTCCTCTTTCCCAGATTTTCAGAGACAGATGTTAGATGTGCCTGGGAACCAGTCCTGGGTCAGATGCCTGAAAGAGGAACTCTTTGAGCTTGAGGCCATTAGGGAGCCGTGGTTGGAGCCATAGATATGGAGCACCTCTCTCAGGGCCAAGAATCTCACCTGGAGCTGCTGGTCAGAGAGAAAAGAAGCCAGAGAGGGCTCAGGGCCACGGGCAGCCCCGGTGTGCTGCTGGTCAGAGGGGGCAAGGTAGGACTTTGAATCCCCACTTCATGGATGGGAGACCAAGGCTCCAAGAGACTCAATGATTTGATCTCTCCAAGAGACCAAAGCCTCATGGCAGGAAGTGGTATAGCTATGGTTCAAATGCAGTTCACGGAGGGCTTTTGTTCTGTTCATTTCCTTTCATGGGCCCATATCTGGGCCCAGATCTCTGTTGCCCATGGGTCTCTGTTTTAATTTAGGAAAATCAGTTCACTGAATTATAGCACCAGCTTTGAAACTACATTAATAAGGGTTGGGGGTGTACTCACCTAGCATGCGTAAGGCCCTGGGTTCAATCTCCAGCACTGCAGAACACACACACACACACACACACACACACACTCACACACACAATCTGTTTTCTGATCTCTTTGAATTCTTGTCAGTATTCAGACCTCATTTTTTATAACTTTATTTATTTATTGTTTTTATGTGGTACTGAGGATCAAACCCAGTGTCTCACCTGTGCTAGGCAGGCACTCCACCACTGAGCCACAACCCCCTCAGACCTCATTTTTACCTAGTTGTGATTAAGTTCACCTATTTTTGAGGCTCTCGTGTGTTTGCTACTTTTCCTCACTCATAGTTACTTCTCTGTGTATAATGTATGCATTATTGTATTATCTTCCTGTGTCAGACCTTGTTGGCCTCCCTCTGGTGACAGTTGGGATACTGAAAACGAAGAAGGCCTATAACAGTGTGTGCTGGTAGATGTTTAACAGCAGGCTGGGGACACTCTGACTTATAGTGTTTGCCAATTTCTGTGGTATAAATGGTCCTGCTCTGGCCAGTTTCTTCTGTCCACCATGTTTAGCAGCCAGCTTAGAAAATTCCCCAAAAGTTAACAATCAGTTTCCAAAGCCAATAAGAGACATCTTCTTATTGAATATGATGGAATATTTAGCAGAATTTCTAGAAAGATCCAAATAAGACAAGTGCACTCACTGTCATTTCTTTCATTCATCATTGCCTGGAGGCTCTAGGCAATGGAATATGACAAGAGAGAGAATTTTAAATATGAAAAGCAAAAGATAAATACTCTTTATTTACAGAAGATTTTGTTGTCTACTTAGAAAAATCTGAGAATAAAGTAACCTAGTATTAGAATAAAGACAGGCAGAGAAAGAGGGAGATTCCCAGCTGGTCATAGTCAGAAAAGACTGGTGAGGCCACTGATGGACATAGGGGAGCTTAGCAGCTCCTGGGGTGCTGGGCACTGAGGATAGGATTTTGCCCTCATGGATCCCAGCCTAGTAGGAAGACCCATTTAGAATAATTGCAGGGTGATTATTAGCTTCCCTGAAGATGCCTCCCCTGGAGGGTACTGCCAGTACCCAAAGGAAAAGGGGATTTGCCCCTCCATATTGAGCAGGAGCTGACCTTTGAGCTGGTGCTGGAGGACATAAAGAAGTGTGTTAGGCAGGGATGGAAAGGAAAGGCATCACACACGAGAGGAATGGCGTGTGGAAGGCACAGCAGCAAGCAGGAGGCTTATGCAATCAGGAATAGAGGGCAGCTCTGTGTGGCTGGGGCACTGATGATTTGAAGACTTGAGTTTAAAAGGCCTTAAAAGACATGCTACAATGCTGGGCACAGGGGTACACACCTGTAATCTCAGTGACTCAGGAAGCTGAGTCAGGAGGATCTTGAGTTTAAAGCCAGCCTCAGCAACTTAGCAAGGTCCTAAGCAACTTAGTGAGACACTGTCTCTATATATAAAGTATAAAACAAGGGGACAGGGATGTGGCTCAGTGGTTAAGCAATCCCCAGTACCAAAAAGAAAGAAGGAAGGAAGGAAGGAAGGAAGGAAGGAAGGAAGGAAGGAAGGAAGGAAGGAAGGAAGGAAGGAAAGAAAGTAAGTCATGCTACAAACTTCACTTGGGTGACAAGGAAAGGAGCAGAAGCAGCAGGCTAATGGGCAGCTGAGAGGCCAGAGAGATGAAGTCTAAGCCAAACTGGGGCAGCAGGGACTGCAGGAGGGAAAGACACCAAGACCCGGCTCCAATTGGCTGAGATGAGAAGAGGGTGTGGCTCTGCGCCTGCCGAGATGGGGGGTGGGAAAGCTGCCCGATGCTCCCAGGAAAGGTGAAAGGGCTGGTTGGACCCTTCTCTGAGAACAGCCTCTCCCTCTCCTCTAGGACCCTGCTGCCCCCTTCCCCAACTCTCTTCTTGCAGCCTCTGTCTACAGCAAGCCTGCAGCCTCAGGCAAAAGCCCGGCAAACCCAGCCCCCCCCCCGCACTGAGTGAGTGAGAGGCTTCCCTCCTCCACCTCTATCTCAGGAACTCTCCAGGGAGTGTCCACCTGGTGCCAGAAGCTGTGTCTTATCACCATCCAGGTGCCCCCAACAAGCCTGGAAGCCAGATTGTCCAGCTGAGGAACTAGAGGCTCAGGGGGTTAGATCACTTGCTCAAGGTCGCATGGGAGGTAACAGAGCCAGGGAGTGGCCACATCCTGACCCCAAAGGTCATTCTCTGTCTGCTTCATCTGTGGAGTGGAGGGTCAGCCAGAAAGGCCAGGCCTTTGGCCCTGACCACTGAACTCATCCCTGCCACACTGCCCTGCTGGCCTCTGGCTGTTGAAGGAGGTCAGGACCTTACAGGTGGTAGGAGCATGTGATGGTGATAGGAGAACTTGCCCGTCCAGTGAGGGAGGAGGTGACAGTCGGCCATGACTGCTAGGGGGGCAGGAGCAGGACGGTGCCAATGGAGTGATGCTGGACTGGGTCATGGCAGTGGGGACAGGGGTGCCTGATATATGGTCTGCTTACTCAAAATCGCCTCATCTAGACCTCTTCTTGCTGAGGAAATGCTCTGAGAAATTGGTCTCAGGGAGGTTAGAGTTCAGGGGTCAAGGGTCAGTCAGGGAGATTGGGATTCAAGGGTCAGGGAAGGTGCTGAGGCATTGCTTTTGAACTTGTAGCTCCTCCTGATCTCCACCTGGCAGTCACCACAGCCAAGCAGGGGAAGACAGGGACTGAGGCCTCTCCCGTCACAGGGACAGTCCCGTTGCAGCATGCAGGAACGACCACACACACAGGAACCTCTCCGTATGCAGGAACCTCTGCTCACACAGCAACCTCTCCTCATGCAGGGAGCTCCCGCCCACCCATGCCGCTGGACTCCACCCTGGCAGAGGACACTAGTCCTGTCCCCATCAGCCACAGCTCCAGGTCCAGGTGAGTCCAGGTGGCCAAGGTCACCCTTCAGGCCATCACTAAATCATAAGACATCTTTGAGCCAATAATCCCCTAACACTCTTTCTTCCAAACCAATGTCTCCTGTTGTCATGGCCATACCCCGTGGCACAAGACAGATTTCAGCCCCATCTGCCCCTCATGGGGGCTTTTAGCCTGAGCAGTGCGTGTCTTGCAGTGCAGGATCCCACAGCCCTGCTGCCCTGAACACACAGGCCCACCCGAGGTGACAAGTTTGCCCTAGCCCCAGTCCCCACCTCTCTACCTATCCCGGCCTCAGAGTGGATCACCCCAGATGAGTAGTTTTTGCCTGAGCCCTATGCAGTGCATAACAATATGGAACCCTCCACCCTAATTTTTTTCTTTACCCAGATGGGGTCCCAGCCTGAAGAAAGGGTTCTGGGCTTATAACCAAGTACTTATGCATTCGGTTCCTGACTTGTAGGTCACTGCTAGCAGATTCAGACTCACATGCAAGTGTCTCATGGGGTTGACAGCAGGGACTGAGAGTCCTTTCCAGCCCAGACAGGGTGTAGATGATGGGGTAACTAGATGCTGTGGGCCCTGGCACACTCTAACCTCTTGGAGACAAGGGACCTTGAGTCAGAATCAGAATTCCCTGTTGCCTAGTACGTTGGTGCCGGATGTGGGCCATGAGAACTTTCCCACATGCCCTGTGTGATTTAGCGAGTCACTTAACTAACAAGTCATTTTCTTCAATGTGAAATTAGGCTGTTCCTACCAAATGACATGGGGTGAATTTAACAACTGACATGGTGCATGGTGTGTGTGTGTGTGTGTGTGTGTGTGTGTGTGTATACACATCCCAACTGATCTTCATGAGAGCCATTTGACAAAGGAGGAAATTGATACTCTGGGAGGTTAAGGCACTTGCTCAAGGTCACCCTTCTAGAAATTGGCAGAGCCAGGGTTTGAACCCAGGCAGCCCAGCTTCAGGATCTGAGCTAATTAAATAATGTCCGTAGAGAGCCAATGGTATCAAATGCTCTGCCAGTCTTTGTCACATTGAATTAGATTTCACACTAGGAGTTGATTTTCCCAGCCCCCACATGGGCCCCAAGGATACAGATGCCTACTCTGGTGACAGCCACCAGGCTCCATGCATCTCGCCCCCAGGGTGTCCATCCCAATGGTCCGAATATTGGCCCCGGTTCTGGTGCTCTTGTCCCTTCTGCTGGCTGCAGGCCTGATTGCCTCTGGGAGCCTCTTACTCCGATGGAGAAAGAAAGGTGAGCAAGGGCAGGTGGGTGGGAGGCTCACAGCCAGGAACCTCACTGAGACCTGCAGTCCCTCACCCACCCTGGGAAGACTTGTGGATTAGTGTGTCTGTCTGCGATATGGGATCCAGAGCCCAGATGCTACTTTCTGGAAACTGTAAGGCAATCAACAACAGAAAGAAGCAATTTAAATGGGGAGTGGGAGGAGAAGGGGGTTCTGGCCAAACTCATCAATCACTTCTCTCCCTGTTGATCCAGCAAATCCATGTCCAGCTCCCCATATGGGAACTGACCGGGGTGGGGTGCAAGACTGAGCACTTGAACCTGAACAGGACAGACATTGCGTCCTGAGATGGATTGCTACTGCACCTCTAGAGGTGCTCAGTTCCTTTCATACTAAGTTTAAATCCTAGTTCAGCAACTTATTAGCTCCATGACCTTAGGCAAGAAACTAAATGCCCTGAGCCTCAGTTTCCTCAAATGACAGATATATGTCAAATAGAAACAGAATATAAGCCACCTATATAATTTAAAATTACATGGAAAAAAAGTGAAGAAACTAGTGAAGTTAATTTTAATAATATAGTTTATGTAACAGTCAGTTCAACAAGAAATCAATATAAAAATACTAATGAAAGTCAGGTTTGATGGCTCACACCTATAGTTCCAGGTACTTGGGAGGCTGAGGCAGGAGGATCTCAAGTTTGAGACTAACCTGGACAACATAGCAAGACATTCATTTTGTCATATTTTTTTCTTGAAACCTGGTATGATTTGAAGTAGTCATGGTCTGGTGCTCAATGGCCATGTGTGGCTTATGGCTCCTGCTTCCCATGCTGGATGGCACAGATCAAGAGGATTGAGTAAAATAAAACTAATAAGAGCTACAGATGCTGTCCTGCAGCTTATAATGCTTATCTCATGTAATCATCTCAGTACTGTGGAGTACCCCATTTTACAGGAGGAAAACTGAGGTACAGGGTGATTAAGCCCTATTGTTTGAGAGCTAGGAGGTGATGGAGCCAGGAAGATATCTGCAATGGCATCCCAAAGAAAGAGGCCCTGGGAGTGTCCTGGGCCTGCTTGCTATCTCCTGCATGATCTTCAGGATGAAATGGCAATTTTGTCAATATTCCCAGATCCCTTCAGAGATGTCTGGGAGGGAATGTACAGGACTGGACCATTCCTGGTCACAACCTCAGAGCCACTTAGCACCTTACGTCTCCAAGTCCCCAGCTAGCAGCCCTGGCATCCTTTGGTACCTGCTAGAACAGAGTCTCGGGCCCAGCCCCACCCTACTGAATTAGAATCTGCATTTTAAGAAAATTTCTGGGGGGGTTCTTGTGTTAGTCAGCCTTCTGTCACTATAACAGAAACCTGAGATAATCAACTTTTAAAGAGAAAAGGTTTATTTTGGCTCACAGTTTTAGAGGCTTTAGTCCATGATCAGTTGACCCTCTTCCTTTGGTCCAGTGATAAGGCAGCACATCATGGCAGGAACATGGGTCGCCTGTTACCTTGTAGACAAGAAGTGAAGGATAGTGAGGGCACACCTCCAAATATTCCTACTAGGCCCCAACCCATTTTTTTTTTCTTTCAGGAAAGGGGATTAAACCCAGGAGCTCACGCATGCTAGACACGCACTCTACCACTGAGCTGCATCCCAAGCCCTTTTTATTTTATTTTGAGGCAGGCAGTCTCACTAAGTGACCTATACTGTCCTTGAACTTGGGATCCTCCCGCCTCAGCCTCCCATTAGCCAGGACTACAGGATGTGCCACTGCACCTGATTTAGGCTCTATTTCTTAAAGGTTTCCCCATAGCACCAAGCTGGGGACCAGTCCTTCAATACATGATCTTTTAAGGGACACTAAAGACCCAAGCTATAGCAGCCTTATGCACATGGAAGTTTTGAGAAGCAATGACCTTGGCTCATAGATTAATTTCCCCAGTTACTTCCTGGCCCACACAAAGAGATCTCCATTTACTAACTCCAAAAGGAGACTCATTCCCAAGGGACCGAGCTGCACAGGACTTCCTGTTCCCCACCCACCTGACAGATTCTTACAGAAAGTCCCTGCTCCCAAGTGTGAGGGGCCAGTGCTTTTTCTGATGGCAGCTGCAGGCTCTTCCTGACTAGTCCTGGCTTCAAGATAATGCCTTTCATATCTCTTTCAGCTCAGCTGGCCCTGGAGACCCAAAAGAATGAGAAGGTCCATCTCCCAACCCTGGTAAGGACAGAGACAGGCAAAAGTACCAGCTGGGATTCCTTTGGGGCTGGAGATCTGCTGGGCTCTGCCCACCTCTGTCTTCCTCCTGACCCCAGAGGCAGGGTTTGCCCTCTACCTGGGCAGAGGAATCCCTGTGAGCCCCGAGATCAACCCTTCAGGATATGATCTGGACAGAGTGCCCATTATCACCCCTGATTTCCTGCCAGGTGCCGGGCAGAGGGGTATAAGGATCCACTTGAACGTGTCTCCCCCAGGCCCTATACCCTGTTCTCATCTCCTTTTCAGAATCAGAGGACATCAGGACTGGGTCCCAGGCTTCCTCTCCATCCTTCCCTTTTTGCACTGGGGATTGAACCCAGGGGTGTTTTCTTTCTTTCTTTTTCTTTTTCTTTGTTTTTGTTTTTAGGTATATATGAAACTAGAGTATATTTTGACATATGGTACATACATGGAGTACCCCAGGGTATTTTCCCACTGAGCTACATCCCCAGTCCTTTTCTTTTCTTTTTTTGAGACAGGGTCTCACCACATTGCTGAGGGCCTCCCTAGATTGCTGAGGCTGGCCTCAAACTTGTAATCCTCCTGCCTCAGCCTCCTGAGTCGCTGGGATTACAGGCGTGCACCACTGAGCCGCCTGGCTAATCCAGTTTTTCTCTAAATCCAATGCAAATCCCATTTTACCCGTTAGCACCTAGGGGTGAGAGAACTCTTAGAAATGCACTGTCCAGGCCTGTGCTAATCCCTCTAGGGTTGGGTCCAGCACACCAGAGTGTGGCAATTACAGACTCTAGTGTGCTTTTGCAAAAAAAAGAAACTGAGGCCCTGAGAGGGCGAAGGTGTTGCCCGAGGTCACACAGAAGACCATGACATAGTGGAGAACAGGACCCAGATCTCTCAATTCCCATCCCTCCTCTTTCCAGAGTACCCTGATGTCTTCTTCCAACCTTCCTTGGCTCTGAGACCAAGGTAGCATAACTGCCCTGGGACCCAGGCTGAGGGTGATGCTCTGGGGACCAGGAGGCAGATGGAACGGGGGTCCCATTCCCATCTTCCTGGAGAGGGCAACTTGCCCTGAGGGTACTGCTCCAGGACCCTTCACCAACTTCTGTGGGGTGGGACAGTGCCCTAACAGGACAATGCTATTATTGAGGGGGGAGGGGTGCAGAATCGGTCCAGGAAACCGGAACCCCACCTGCACCTGCCTCACCCTGGGTCACCAACCCCCCTCCAGTTGTTTACTGAGGCACCTCCAATTTGGATTCCCTCAGACTCAGGGCAGGAAAGGGGGCTCCTAATCCCTTCTTTCCTGGCGCCAATGAGGACAAAAGACTCAGGCCCGACCCCCCAGGAAAGGGAAGCAGCTGCTGTTGTCTCAGGAAGTTGGACAAGGCCAAAGATAAAGAGGGGAGTGAGGGGAGAGTCTTGAAGGCATAAGAACAGCCTCCCTTCACAGACCCGCCACTGGCCTGCCCTCAGCCCCCAGCCTCAGCTCTCCATCAGGCACCAGGGTGTGGGGACCCAAGTGTGTACCCAGCACCACACCTTCCCTGCCTTTGAGCCAACTTGCATGTCTGTCTTCTTGTCTGAGGCATCTGTCTGGCCCAGATGATGTGGCCCCAGGGCAGAGCCCAGGACCAGTAGGCAGAGGAGCTCTGAGGGATGGCATTAGCCCAAAAAGACTGGCCAGACACAAACTTCACAGATCAGCTCTTTATTCAGGAACAAAGTTTCATGCAGGATGGGGGTGGGGAGGGGAGCAGTAATGGGGTGACACCTCTGGACCCGCTGTCTGGGTGGAAAATGAGCCACTGAACAAAGGAGGGGATTGGGTTTACGTAGGTTATAAGAGAGGTGACTTAATTAATGAGCGTGTCAGCTGTGGCACTCAGGAATTTGGGGTCTGTTTTACTGGGCAAAATGGGAGGGAGTCTGTGGTCAGAGGTCAGTCTCTGGGATTTATCTTACTGGCCGGATGGAGGGCCGGGGGTCAGTGGTTGGTATCTGGAAAGGAATTTTTTAGGCAGGGACTATGCTTTGGCCTGTTCCCAGGGACTTCCTTTCTAGGTCTGATGGACATCTCGCCCCAGGGTTGGTTTTATCACCAGGAAAGAATGTGCTGGGAAAGGATCAGTGCTCTCAGTGTATGGCTTTCCTTCTTCCTCCCCTTTCCCCAGGTCTCAGTATTTGGGGGGTTTGTCATTTTCTCTATCTAAGTAGGTGGCTCCTTGTTGGAAGGAGGATGGAAACAGGGTGGGCAGAGGCCAGGGGAGGGCTTTCTCTATCTTTTGGATTCACTGAGATTTTGAAAACGTTGAAGGGGTTTTCCTTGTCCAAATTCAGGTCAAAGAGGGAAGGAGACATTTTACTTTTCCTGCAAGAGAGCCCAAGGGGGTGCGAAAAATCAGAGGGAAGTGTTAGGGCCACACTAGTGTTTTCCCTCCCCAAGGAGATGTTGCTAGAGATTGTCATCCCTCCCTTTCATTCATTTAATCTTTTATTGAACTGTGTCGCTGGCTTTACATCCTTGAATCCTCATCATTCCTACACAAGGTGGGTGTCATTATTTCCCCCACTTTATCAGCAAAGAAAAGGAGGTTCAGAGAGGGTAACGACTTGCCTGCAGCTGTCCAGCCTGAAAGAGACAGAACAGGAAAACTACCTGAGGACTCTGGGCTGGCTGCAACGCTCTACACTTCTTGCACCCTCCATGTTGAAGGACAAGGGGTTGGAAGAAAGGAGCCAAGTCCATGGCCCAAGACTGCTCTCCCAGACTGCTGAGAAAGACCCACCCTTGGTCCCTCAGTGTGGGATGGCTACAGACAAAATATTTCTGGTGCCATTTGTTACCCAATGAAACTTGGAAGTATCTAGCTTTGCTCTCTCTAGGCATTACAAAGAACATGTAGCCGGCTTATTCTTTCTGCTTTAAATGATAGGAATAACATAATAAAACACACCAAGAATTCCAAAAATTCTCATTTGTTGGGTGATAAGATACTATGTGAATAGTTATTTTATCTCTGCAGGGAAAAAGTTTTTGTTGTTATTTGTTTTATCCCACACTGGGGTTTGAACCCAGGGATGCTTTACCATCCCTATATCTGTTTATTTATTTATTTAATGGTACTGGGGATTGAACCCAGGGGCACTTAACCACTGATCCACATCCCCAGCACTTTTTATTTTTTTATTTTGAGACAGGGTCTCACTAGGTTGCTTAGGGCTTTGCTAAGTTGCTAAGGCTGGCTTTGAACTTGCAAATCCTCCTTCCTCGACCTCAAGAGATACTGAGATTACAGATGTGCACCATGGTGCCTGGCCATTATTTTTAATTTTGAGACAGGATCTCACTAATTTGCCCAAGCTGGGCTCCAACTTTCGATCCTCCTCTCTCAGCCTCCTGAGTAGCTGGGATTGCATGTGTGAATCAGTGTGCCCAATAAAGGAAAAAATTCTTACTCCTGTTTTACAGTCGAGGAAACTGAGCTTTGGAGAGTTAGCTAGCTTGTCCCAGGGCACCCTGAGGTGTAGGAATTGGCAGAGCCTCTGCGGAGCTAAGTGTTCTTCCCTACCCCTCCCTGCCACCTCCACCCCATCCTGTGCTAGTTCCCCTCCTCCTGGCTCCTAGACCATCTCTCTGCCAAGAATAGGCTGTTCTGACCAAGTCTCTCTCACAGCCCCTGGGGAACAGCTGGGTCCCTGAAGAAGCTGTGATAAACCTGTCAGGACCCACCGAGCCTCTCGCCAGCCCCTACAAGGAGACCCTGTGCCTAAACCAGGTGTGTACTGAAGGGCTCCGAGTCTAGAGCCACATTGTCTGACACCACTCTGTCAGGGGAGGGACAGGGAGAGCTTTTTCCTCAGCCTCCTCTCCTCAAAGACCACACTCTCCCATTCGCCCACCCACCCTATCTAAGGCCATTTCTTCTGGGAAGTCAGGGCACTTGCCCTCATGTCCTCATTTCCTCTGTCCAGAAAATTCTTTCATAGCTTGTTGGGAATCATCCTTAAGAGCTCTAGGCTGGCAAGATTCTCACTCCTGTGGCCTGGACCTGAGGCCATGAGGCTGCTCTCTGGAGGAGGATGGCTGGGGGTGCAGAGGAGGCAGGAATCAAAGCCTGGAGTCTCTGGAGAGAATCTGTGGGTCCTCCTGCTCCTGCAGATGGACAGAGACCCCGATCATGTAGAAAAGGCTGGGCTGAACATAGCAGCTGCCTGGAGACCCCTCACCTGACTCCCAAGCTCTGCTTTTCAACCTCCACTCTTGTCTTTCCAGACTACAGAGGAACTGGAAGCCCCTTCCCTGGACCCCATGGAAAGCACAATCCCAGATCCTCTGCCCCTGATGTCTGAGGAGGAGCTGGGTTTCTCCAAGTTCATCTCAGTGTAACTGTAGAAGGCTCTCCTGGCCAGGCCGATGGTGAAACTGAATGGCTGGATTTGCACTAACTCTCATGAGCTTTCTGCCATAACCTCGGAGTCCATCTGCCCACACTCCAGGACTCAGCCCACCCTCCCCAGGCTCCCTTCCTACGTGTCCCAGCATGACCGAAGTGTTTGTCAGCTGTGGACCAGGCTAGGACCTCCCCAGCATGTTCGCATCGCTGGGCAGGACACACAGCTGTGGACCCTCATCTGGGTCAGGCAGGGCTCAGCAGATCTGGGCTGAGTTTGTATCCACTCCAGGAAATCCCAACCACCACCCCCATCCCCCACACTGCCTTCTCCTCCCTCAAATTCTCCTCCATCAGCTGCTGAGAGGAGGGAACATTCTAGGGTTGAGCCCTGATTTCAGTTTCTCAAAGCATGTTGTGAATCCCCGGTAGCTCAGCCCTTCAGTAAGCTAATTTAAATGTGATTCCTGGGTCCCTTGGAGACCATCCCTGGAACTGGGCTAACAAGTGCCCTGACAATTCTTACACTTGAGTGCGAAGGCCCAGTGGACCTGATATCCTCAGACCCTTGAGAGTCTGTATTTAGTGCCTAGGGTCTCCCACATGTTCCATACAGGGGCTACTGACACCATGACCCAAGGGGGGGCGGGGTTCTTGCGACTTTCTGAAGTCCCAAGTTCCCTTCCTGGGTCAAGGGCATATTGGAAACATTCAACCCAGAACTGTCAGGGAGGGGCCACCTTTCTATTCTAGCCCTGTACTCCTGCCTTTGGAAGATGCTAGAGAAAAACTTGACTCCTTTCTTTTCTAGAAAGGGTTAATATTCCATGGGTGGTAGCCAGGAGAGGAGCAGAAAACCAGAATGCAAGTGGGCATCTTTTAGATAAAAGGGAGGAGGAAGGGAACGGGATAGGAGCTTGAGGATGACCCTGAGTCCAGCACCCTGAAGAAGTGGGAGGCAGCTGCCGTAGCAAAACATTCTTCTTTTTAAAAAAATGAGATGTAAAAATGAGACGCCTGTAATCCCTGCAGCTCCAGAGCCTGAGACAGGAGACTCATCAGTTCAAAGCCAGCCTCAGCAATAATGAGGTGCTAAGCAACTCAGTGAGACCCTGTCTCTGAATAAAATGCAAAATAGGGCTGGGATGTGGCTCAGTGTGAATGCCCCTAAATTCAATCCCTGGTACCAAACAAACAAAATGAGATGAGAATGCTAAAAAAAAAAAAAAAAAAAAAAAAAAAAAAAAGCGGGGGGGGGGTGGCCAAAGAAGAAAGAAAAAATACACCCATAATCTCGCCACTACCTGAAGATGATCCTGATTTCCCCTTGAGGATGTTGAATCCCCCTCTCCTCTCTTTTCCTCTATATAATTTGCTGCTGTTTTTTTTTTTTTTAGCAGAGTATTTATCCTGCACATACAACTTTGCATCCTGCTTTTCCCACTTAATTATTATACCATGAGCATTTCTCCAAGTTGTATAAACCTTTTATAGAATGTTTTTCAGCTGCATAATATTTCATTGTATTGGTGTGCCTCGATTTATTTAACTGATTATTACTAGCTATTTAATTTGCTTCTGTTCTTACCATAACCAATAAAAGCATAATGAATCTTTGCCCAGGGCTTTGTCTCCATTTGGAGATCTCTTTAAGATGGATTTGCATATATGGAAGTGCCAGGTCAGAGGGAGAGAATGTCTCTCTATTTTATTTTATTTTTTTAAATATAGTTTTCTTCATTTGAGTGAGTGTGTATGTGTGTGTGTGTGTATGTGTGTGTTACTGGGGATCCAACCCAGAGCCTCTAGGCAAGCATGTGTTCTATCACTGGTTACACTGCCAGCCCTTTTTAAAATTTTATTTTGAGATTAGGGTCTCGCTAAATTGCAAAAACTGATCCTTCTGCCTCAGCCCCCTGAGTTGCTGGGATTACAGGCACAGGTCCCAGCACACCCCCCCACCATTTATTTCTTTAAAAGAAACACCTTCACACAAAAGAAAGTATTGATAGGAAAACCGGGAGATTTGAGGCCTCCCCTCCGTCCTGACTCTGACAGAGAAGTGGATATTACGACTTTAATCCACTGAGGCCCATTAAGAAGGTTGTGAGGGGAATGGGAAAATAAACAAGGAGAGAAATGAATTACAGTAGAGGGGGTAGAGAGAGAAGAAGGGAGGGGAGGGGAGGGGGGATAGTAGGGGATAGGAAAGGTAGCAGAATACAACAATTACTATTAGTGCATTATGTAAAATTGTGGATGTGTAACTGACGTGATTCTGCAATCTGCATTTGGGGTAAAATTGGGAGTTCATAACCCACTTCAATCTAATGTATGAAATATAATATGTCAAGAGCTTTGTAATGTTGTGAACAACCAATAAAAAAAATGTAAAAAAAAAAATCCCCTCCAAAGGTGGCTCAGAGGCTTGAAGGGGAAGAAGAAAAGGAAGCAGGGAGACCCACAGCCCTAATGGTGCAAGGGGGTGTGAGGAGCTTTGGGAAGTGTCCCCAGCAGGAAGGAAGTCACGTCCCTGCCAAGGCACTTTGGGATTGTGACCAGCCTTACTGCTGGCAGCTGGGAGGGGCACCACATGACTGGGTCTGAGGCTGAGGCTGGGGCCCCCAAGCCTGGTACAAAGGCAACATCTCTGCCCATTTGGAATGGATCACATGGGCTGGGACTGTGCAGGCTGAAAACAAGTGGTCCTTTTCTCATTTTCCTTCTTGTCTTTTAAAAATTAAATTGTTTGTATTATTTTTTAAAACAACGACTATTTTTAAAATATTTTTTGTAGTTGTACACAATAACTTTTATTTATTTATTTATTTTTATGTGGTGCTGAGGATTGAACCCAGGACCTTGCATGTGTGAGGCGAGTGCTCTACCACTGAGCCATACCCCCAGCCCCAAATTGTTTGTATTATTGTTCAATTTCATCACCATTCTTCCAGATTCTACAATATGATGGCTGTATCTACTATTTATTTTTATTTATTTGTTTGTTTGTTTAATTTTGTGGTATAGGGAAGTGAGCTCTAGCACAGAGCTATATCCCCAGCCCTTATTTATTTATTTATTTAATTTGAGACAAGGTCTCATTAAATCGCTTAGGCTGGACTTGAACTTGGGATCCTCCTGCCTCAGTCTCCCACTTCCATGCCAGTTTATCCCCCCTTTCTAATCTTGAACTTTTCTGCATTCTCAACAAAGACTACAATTAATACAGTTGTCCTCAGTATCCTTGAGGAATTGATACCAAAATCCACAGATGGTCAAGTCCCTTATATAAAATAGCCTACTACTTGCATATAACCTACTTGCATCCTCTAGTATGTTTTAAATCATCTCTTGATCATTTATAATACCTAATACAATGTAAATGCTTGGGTATTTATCATACTGTATTATCTAGGGAATAAGGACAAAGAAAAAATTTGTATGTGTTCAGTATGGATGCCAATTCTTTTCAATTATTTTCTAGCTGCAGCTGCTTGAATCCGAGGTTGGTTGGATCTGTGGATGCAGAATCTATAGACACACACAGCTGCTTGTATTTTAATATTCTCGAATCTTTCCTCCAATATTACAGGATCCCAAAACCTGTTAAATCCCATCACTCCCTCCTATCTTGCAGGATATTATCTTTTCGTCTTTCAACAATCTGCATGTCATTGTTAATTACTATCTTTAATAGCTTTTATAGGTACAGGTGTCATGTAATAAATTGTACATGTTTAGAGTATACTATCTGATAAGTCCAATATATATGAATACATCTGTGAAACAGTTGCCATAATCAAAATAATGAATATATCCATCACCCCAAAAGTTTTCTTTTGCCCTTTTTTAACCCTGTCCCTCCCCTCTCCCACCCGCATTCACCAGTTGATGGAAATTTAGATTGTTTCCAGTTTGAGCTACTAAAAACAGAACTGCTATGAACTTTCTTGTTCAGTTTTTCTGTACTGTCACTTAGGTAAAAATCCAGGAGTAGGTCTAGGTTAGAGCTGCGGGTAGCTCAGTGGGAGAGCACTTGTCTAGCATGCATGAGGCCCTGGGTTCCATCCCCAGCAAAACATTTTAAAAATCTAGGTCATATGGAAGGTATATGCTTATGTTTTCCAAGGTGGCTGTTACATTTTACATTTCCACCAATTATGTGAAAAAATTTCAGTTCCATTGGGTGTGGTGGTGCATGCCTGTAATCCCAGCATCTCTGGAGGCTGAGGCAGAAGAACGCAAGTTCAAAGCCAGCCTCAGCAACTTAGCACGACTGTGTCTCAAAATCAAAAATAAAAAGGGCTGGGAATGTGGCTCAGTATTTAAGTGACCCCTGGGTTCAATCCCCTGTACCCAAAAAAAAATAATAATTTCAGTTCTTACACATCTTAACACCTGCTATAGTTGATCTTTTTCACCATAAAACAGGTATAGAAATGGTACCAAGATTGTGACTTTAATTTGTATTTCCCCAATGACTAAAAGGTCTTGAGTCTCTATGTGCTTATCTGCCATCCACATATCTTCTTTGTTGAAATTTAGGTTAAAATCTTTTACCTGTTTTTATTGAGAGTTCTTTAAATAGTCTGGAGCAAGTCCTTTATCAAATACGTGATTTATGAAAATCTCCAGGTGTGTGGTTTACCTTTTCACTCCTTTACCAATGTCTTTCATGGGGCCAAAGTTTTAAATTTTGATGGTGTTCAATTTGTCAAGATCTATGGATCATGTTTTTGATATTGAACTGAAGAAATTTTGGCCTAACCCAAAGGCACATAGATTTTCTCCTATTTTTTTCCTACAAATTTAATAGTTTACATTAGGCCTATGATTGACCTTGAGCTAATTTTCATATACATGCAAGATGTTGATCAAAGTTCTTCTCCTCTTCTTCTTCCTCCTCCTCTTCTTCCTCTTCCTTCTGTGGGGCTGGCAGTCAAACTCTGGGCCTCACATATGCCAAGCATGAGTGAGCACCTCCCACCACCCCATTTTCCTTTTGTTTGCACACATCCAACTGTTCAGCACCATTTGTTGAAAAGGTGTCCTGGCCTTCATCTACTCAATTGCCATTGCACCTCCTTGAAATCATCAGACATATTTGTGTGGGTCTATTTCTGGACTCTTCTCCTCTGCTCTGCTGGCCTGTCTCTCTCTCTTCATGCCAATACTATACTGTCTTGGTTACTGTAATAGACTGCAATATCTTGGTTACTTGTAATATGCCCTGAAATCAGGTAGTTTTAAAACATAGAAATGGGGCTGGGGACATAGCTCAGTTGGTAGAGTGCTTGCCTAACATTCACAAGGCTTTAGGTTCAATACCCAGCACCACCAAAAAAAAAAAAAAGAAGAAGAAAAGAAAAAGAAATCTTGCTGGGCATGGTGGTGCACACCTGTAATCCCAGTGGCTTGGGAGGCTGAGGCAGGAGGATCACAAGTTCAAAGGCAGCCTCAGCAATGACAAGGCGTTAAGCAACTCAGTGAGACCCTGTCTCCAAATAAAATACAAACTAGAATGAGGATGTGGCTCAGTAGTTGAGTGCCCCTGAGTTCAATTCCCAGTACAAAACACACACACACACACACACACACACACACACACACACACACACAGAAACCTCTAAGTAATCAAAACTGTGATATTGGCAATTAGAACAAGATTAATAAACCCTTGGAATAAGCTGGATTGTGCGCCTTGCACAGTCTGCACCTGTCTCTTCCAGAGGTCTGTAGTCACCACCAAACCCAACCCTGAGGGAGGTGGGATGGGGTCTGGGACTCCAGGGTGAACTGTAGATTACTGGTGCCATGGGCCTCTTGGAGAGCTTGGATCTCTTGGAAGAGCTAACTTTGGGGATGACAAAGTATCTCATGTCCTCCCTTACGGCTCCCCTTTTACTCCATGTTCTTGCCCCCAAAGTGCCTTCTTTACCAAGCATCCCTCCCCCAAAAGCTAGTCAATCCGGATCCATCTCTGGAAGGCAGAGAGTCAGGAGGGCTAGGGTCTGCTTCAGCTCTGCTAATAACTTTCCACATGACAATGGACAAAATTCTTCAGCTTTCTATAGATTCCCAACTACAACATGATAAGAATCCATTCTGCCATACTGACCACATGCTACTGGACCAAAATGGGGAAAGGATTTTTCAAACACAAAAACAAACTGGTAAAATTCTTTTGAGAAACTCAACTATCTTTAGGAAAAGGCCTTCGTGCCAACTGGAAGATACAAACAAATTCCCCCTACCCCGAGAGGCCGGCACAAATGGACTAACAGAGCTCAGCAAACTTGTTACATATTTGAACCACTTGGGGACCTTTTAAAACAAAACATTTCCCAGTCTCCACTCTCAGTCCCAGCAGAGATTGGCAAGATCCTATTTCCATTTCCTGAGCACAAGGAAAGACTATATTTCCCCGCCTCCTTTGCGGTAACCTGGGGCTATGTGACTAAGTTCTGGCCAATGGAGTGTGGACAAACAGGGCTAACCCATAATATTTATGAGTGGCCTTCTGTAATCTCTTCCTGTTCTATGACACCTGTGAACTGTGAAGTCACTCATTAAAGATGACAGTGTCACAAGATGGAAAGAGGTTAGGTTCCCCGGTCACTGTTAGCACAGTGAGAGGTGCTGTGAGTCATGATGTGATGTGGTTCTTCAATGGTTAACCATTCCTGAACTTCTGATGTAATTTTTCTGGGGTGAGGCCCTTGTAATGGTTTATATTTTTCCGCCCACCTCCCAGGTGATTCTAATGTGCAGCCAGAGTTGAGAAATACTGGATTAGGACAGAAATGCAACTGTCCTCGGTAGAGTTGCTGAGCAAATATTGAGCTGGGCACAGTGGCACACACCTGTAATCCAGGTTCTCGGGTCTGAGGCCAGCTTGGCAACTTGGCAAAACCATCTCATAATAAAATTTCAAAGGACTGGGAATGTAGGTCAGTGGTAAAGTGTCCTTAGGTTCAAACCCCAGTGCCATAGGGTTTGGGGCGGGGAAAGTGGAGAAAGAGAGAGGGAGAGGGAGAGAGAGGGAGTTTCAAGGTACCCAGGAACCAGAGAAGAAAGGGGGAAGGCCCAGCAACATGGCAGGAGGCCAGGGTCTCAAAGAGAAAGCTTGGCCAGGAAAACGTCCTTTGTGCTGGGAAGGGCCAGAGCACTTCAGAATTGGGGTGTTTAATAAACAATGCTAAATTCTCATCAGAGCTGAGATGGGTGTGGGTGTTCTAAGGCCCCATGGCTGCCCCCAGCTCACCAGCTAAGTTGGCCCTACCCTTGTCCCAGTGTGAGTGGTACTTTGGAGAAATCCAAGGAGAGGCTGGATCCACATTTTGCCATTACAGACAAGCAACCAAAGCCTCCTTGGAGAATCCTCCATGATGATTAGACGAGAAGCATCCCAGAAAGAATACTGACCCCCCCCCCCCCAGCCCTGATGGATTTGCCATACTGGGTGACATTTCAGTCACCTATTTTCCCTGTGTTCAGCACCTGGGACAAATTCTAGTGTTACCGCTGGGAGTCCTTCACAAAAGATGAACCAGAGAGGTAGAGGGGCCTGCTGAAGGGCACACAGCTTCTGAGTAGAGCCACATGGACCAGCCATGGAGTCCCTGAGTCATTTGGCCCCCTGAATGCTCACAGACTCCCAGGCACAAGCATTTAGAAGGAGCATCTTCTGGGGAATGGACAGAGGCAGGAATCCTCTGTGCTGTGCTCCTAGCCCTCGCCTTCTGCCATCCACCCAACCCCAGCTTTGCATCCACCCAACCCCAGCCAAAGACTGACGAGCCCAGAAGCATTTGCTTTCACATTTAATCAAAGAAAAAGGAAAGAAAAACAGAGAGAAAAATTTGAGAATTGGATGGTTGAGGGAGGGGACAGAGGAAGGGTAACTGGGCTGGGACGATGTGTGGACCATGGGGGGCAGGGACTATATTCTCTTCAGCTTCCCCAAATACAAGAGTCCACATGGGAGGAGGCAGGACAGAGTCACAGAGCTAAATTGGGGGACATGTACACCTGTTCCAACCCAACCCTGGCCTTGTGCCAGGTGAACCAAGGATCTCCCAGCCTCTGCTCCCACCTGCTGGGTGTCCCAAAGAGTCATGGAGCAGGGCGCTCATCAAGGGTGGTAGGAGGCTTCAGAGGAGGGACCCAGCCCTGCCTCTTGAGCATGCACAGGAGATACACAGGAAGGGGCCAGGTGCCAGCTCACTGGCATGGTCTTTCAGTGAGGGGGCAGCTGCCAAGCACATCCTTCCCTGCCTCCACCTCCAGACCCCCCAGGGGAGGTGGGAACTGGCAAATAACTCCAGGGCCTCAAGTCCTCAGGAAAAATACCCCATTGTCCTCCCACTCCCAGTCACCTTAGGCTGAGGGTGAGGGTGTTGCAAGGGAGGCTGAGTCAAGGATGAAAAGGACACGACTAAAGGGGGAAAGAGTACAAAGATGACTGCATAGTGTGTGCAGAGCTATGCAAATGAGATTCGAGAGCCTTAACCTTGACATCTCATTTGTGTATCTATGCAAATGCAAATGAGATTCCTAATATAATAAATATATTTCTAACATTTGTAATAAATATTCTGTTTATTCTCCCTCCCCTTCCCTAGGAAATGGGCACACAGTGGTTCAGGGCCAGCTTTGGCTGACACTGCAGTAAAGACTGACTAGACACGCAGAAGAATCGGGAGGCTGGTGCAGGGGGGTCCTGGGGTGTCCCCTGTGAGGACAGGCTCACCTCAGGGAGGAATGAAGGGAAGAATGAGGGATGAGATGCCTGTGGACATCTAGGACAGGAGTCTTTCCATAAAAGGAATTCTATTTTACAAAACTGCCCTCCCTAATGACTAGAGGGTGGCATTTAGGATAGGGGACAATAGGAAAGTGGAGGAAGACATCTGGGAAGGGCCAAGGCTCTGGAGTCTAGAACAAGGGCCTCATAAGAAATGAGAGCTGATGGGGAAACCCCCATTAAGAGACCCCAAAGAGTAACCTCTCCCCCCCAAAAAAAAGAACCCTTTGCCTCCCCTTCCCCCAAACCAAGCCTCACACTCATACACAACAGGGCCAGAGACACAGAGCAGGCACCGCAGCATGTGGAATGACAGGCTGCACAGACCAGAGTGGGAATGGCACTCCTGGGGAGCTGCTAGAGCCACCCGTCCTTGGCCAAGCCTATGCTCACAGCCCCTCCTCAGCCCCGCAACCCAGGCAAGCCTGATGTGAGTGGGCCATCTGGGCCCAGCCAGAAAGAGACCAAAATGGGAAGAGGTTGTGGACAGTGATCACAATGTGTCCCTGCCATGGGCCACGGGGAGTAGAGCAGGCTCCTTGTCATGGGGTCCAGTCCTTCACCAACCCCTCCCCTGCAATCTGGGCTGAGCTTGTGGCCCCTGCCAGCCTTGCACTTTGGGGAGCAGGGTGGACCTGCCAGGAGGACATTGGAGAAGTCTGTGGAGAGACCTCGGCAGTGAGAAGCTGTGGATGAGGGAGGGACAGGGCAGCATCCCCTCCTGGGACCCTGCCATTTTCTAAGGGAGCTGAGAGTTGTGTGGCCCAGCTGCGGCCACTGGCTCACATTTTGGCTCACATTTTGGCTCCTCCAGCCTCCACGATGGCCCCGACTGGCACCACTGCCCAGGCCTGCCTGGCTGCCGGTGGCTCCCCTGGCCACTTGGGAACAGCCTAAGGCCTGCTCCTAGGACTAGGGGTGAGAAATGGGAGAAGCCCAAGAATAGGAGAGGTGTGACTAGACCAGAGGAGCAAAGGTACCCAGGGGTGACAGGGGGCAATGTACCTACGGCCAATTGGTTCCAATCAACTTTTCTATTCTCTAGACTAAGCAATATGGAGGTTGTTCTAACACACTCCTGGGCACAGCTTGGCCCCTAGAGAGGGATATCTGGTGGCCAATGGACATTGGGAGTGGGCAGCACCTGGGCACAGAGGTGCCCCATGAACACCCACCTCCCTGGCAGTGCTCGCCTCTGCGCCGAAGCCAGGCTTAGGGCCCGCTGGGAGCTGTTATCTGGGGAAAGCCAGAGACCAAGGGAGCTGAGGATCGTGGCTGGGGGTCATAGGTGGGGAAGGGATGATTTTAGGTTTTAGGTTCTGGGTCACTGCTCAGGGGGAACAAGGTCCAGGTAGAGGTTCAGTACACCCAGCTGACAGGCACCCACTGGGGCTCCGTGCGCAGCTTCTCCATGGCAGCCTGGAGCTCCCGGAAGGTCCTTTCCAGGTTACTGTTGACCAAGCTGAGGTCAAAGTAGTGGCCATATCCCCTCTGGATGCGGCTGCTCTCCTCCACCGTCCGTCTCAAGTCTGCCTCCTGCCAGGCAGAAGGGGGAGGGAAATGAGAGCTGATCAGTTGCCACAACTCATCCCCATCATCAAGGGGGTCTCCAGCCTACTCCCTCCCCAAAACCCATCCCAGTGGAATGGATTCCGTGGAAGGAAGCAGGAGCCCCTCCCTGAACACCCCAAGAAGCTCTCGTGAGACCGTGGTCAGATGGGTAAGCGAAAGGAAAGCAGGAAATAAATTTTAGTAAGTGCCAAGCAAAGCACTGAGCACTTTACCACCCACATCATCTTTGCTGCAAGGTAGCAAAGATTAATAATCTCCTGTTTAAAATGGAGAAAACTGAGGTACGAGGACCAGAAGGGTCTGCCTGCCTCCCATGTCAATGCTCTCCCCAGTCTGATCAGGCCCCCTTACCCATGTGGCAGGAGAAATGGTACCAGGGTACACCTGGGCACAACTGGTACCAGGGCAACCCCAACCCTAGACTCTGGGAGCCGGGCAGGGATGGGGGAGGGAACTGAACAACTGACTTAAATTAAGAAGAAGCCAACTGTATCCCAGCAGCTCCACGTGGCCACATTTGTTAGAAGCAAGAGGTTCCCAGAGCAAGCGCCAAGGGAAGGCCCAGAGCTCCCCCAGGGACCATCAGCAGGATGGAGCCCTACTGGAGGCAACCTCTCCTGAGACCAGCAGTGCTGACTCCAGGCCCGAGAGCTGCAATACCAAGTGTGGCCAGCAGAGGGACGCCTGAGCTCAGAGTTCTGCAACTCTACCCTCCTGGAAAGTGGAGTGCCCTGGAGTCGGCCACACCAGGCAGGTGAGCCTCTTCTCCAGGCCCTCCTGCTCCCTCTGCTAATTCATCCCTCCAGCCACTGTCCACCTCTGGCTTCCTCCCTCCCTTCCACCTTCCCCAGCTCTAAGCACCCCCAGACCCACTGAGCCCACCTCTGCCCCACAGATCTTCCACTGGCCCTCTGGAACTTCCTTTGGGCCCCACTCTGTTTCTGTAGAGTGGACGAAGCAGTGGGCCTAGAATCAGAAGCCCACTCTGAGACCGCACTTCATTTTCTCTCAGACCTCCTGTTCCATATCTACAAACCAAGCATCAAAAGTCCCACCTCCCTGACAACATAGGTGGCCATCTCTCTCCTTCCCCAATGCCATCTCCTTCTCTGCACCAGTTGAGCTCATCCCCACCACGAGGAAGCCTTCAGACCCCTCCCACCACACCTCAGAGCCCCTCACCGTGAGCTGCTTGGTGGACACTCCACTCTCCAACGCGGCCCGGTTCATGGCCCGCAGGGTCTCAAAGTCAGGAGCCTCGATGAATACTACGTAAGGGACAAACTCAGCTGTCCTCAGCACCTTCACTGCCTGCAGAAGAAGAAGAAGGTGGGGAGAATATCCCCACATGCGTCCTGGTAACAGGAAGGGTATCCAGGTGACTAGGGGTGGGCACCTGAGAACGGGCAAGAAAGGAGGTCATGGGGTTCTGTCAGCAGGCTGGGAAGGAGCAGGCCGGGCGGTACCTGGGGGTTGACATCCAGCACGCACACCTTGCCGGTGGCGACCACCCCCTGGATGGAGTCGATTCGTGTGCCATACAGGTTGCCCTCATACTCTCCATGTTCCAGGTAACGCCCTGCACGGATGTCGGCTTCCATTTCCCCGCGGGACACAAAGCTGTAGCCCTGGCCTTCCCGCTCTGAGTCCTTAGGCCTTCGGGATGTATCTGGGTGGGGAGGAAGGACTGAATGGGCACAGGCAGGCCACACCACCTCAGACACACAGTGCACACGGAGAAGCCCTCACTACAACTTCCCACACAAACACACACACACAGGACCTTCAGAGAGCACCTAGTCCAACCTAGTGCTCACAGCTGGAGCCCAGAAAGGGCAATGTGCAACACAAAGACACACCGCAAGGGCCAAACAGACCTGCAGTCTGTACTGTCCTTGCCTCTGGGAGCCTGAAGCTTTCAACAACCCCCACCACACCAGTTATGTATTAGGAAACCCTACCTGCCACAGGCCACACACAGCTCAGATCCCTGTTTCACGGGGCTGGACACTCACTTTTTTCCCCCACAATTTTTAGCAAGGGAAAGAGTTGGTAGGACACCTTTCTCAGCTCTCCTGAATTGCAGTTCCCCTTATTCACCCCCAGAGGGTGCACACCCTACAGCTCACACCCAGAGGTACCACCTGTCCTGGTGCTGATGAACTTTGGTCCCAGGTGGGACCCCCAGCACAGCCCCTGCTCCTGGCGCTCACCCAGCAGGGCCCAGCTCCTACTCACAGGGCACTGTGGTGCCATAGCGATCTGGATCCCACATGATGAGCTTGTTCTTCAGGCTGCGCCGGCCCACACCCTGAGCCCCAATCAGCACCAGGGTTTTCCGGCGGAACGGGGGCATGCGGGCCACCTCCTCATAAATGAGCAGCTCATGGCGGTCAAACTCTGGACAGAGGGAGATGGCACTGCTCAACATGTTGCATCATGGGGCAGGCAGGGACAGAGCTCTCGGAGGTCGAGGATAAAAGAGCTCTGTACCAGGGAAGAAAGGGTGAACCAGGCAGGGCCCGGGGACAGGTGGGCAGCGTCTGAGCCAGAACATATTTACAAGTCCCTGGGGGATTTGTCATGTTCGAGGAGGACAAGGAGGGGGACACTAATACCCACCTGCATTCTTGGTGGTCAAATACATCATTCGCTTCTTTTTCTTTCCTGAAAGGCTGCCGCACAGGGTCCCTGGCCAAGGGAGATGGGTGAGTAAGGCAGGCAGGACCATAATGGGGCTCTAGGAGGACGGGGGAGCTCCTACCTGAGGTGGGTGTCAGCTCCAGGTCCCGCTTGACAAATGCTTTCCGCTTCTCCTCCAGCAGCTGGCTGGGGATGAGGCCGGCACTGCCCCCTTCCACGTGGCATGCCTGAAATGGATGTGAGCCAACGACCCGTCTGAGCCAGAGGGACCCCCTGGGTGCCCTCACCTCCCCCCCACACACCATACCTGGAGACACTGCAGGAGCGCCCGCGGCTCACCTGCCACCAGTTGGCGTCGTCCTGGTTTACGATCTGAAGCAAATCCCCAGCGTTGAAACGAAGGCCTGCCTCCTTGCAGGGGATGAGGCTGTCTCGGGCCGGGTCATAGTCAAAGTGGCATTTCACAAATACCTGGGCCCGGGAATGGGTGAAGGGTCAAAGGAAGGAGCCAGGAAAGGCTCTGTTGGCATGGGTATAGGACATGGTCCACCCCCTCCCTTCACAAAAACCTGAGAGGCTGTCATTGCCAGAGGAGCCATGCCTCCAGGCCTGCCTGGCTGTTCTCCTGGTCCACACCTCTCCTCACATCTAGAACTAAGACTCAGATTGAGGAATGCGGAAACTGCTCGGGCCTGGGGCAGGCCTTCAGACTGAGGAGGCAGGATCACCAGAACAGAAGACCCAGGCTCCTAACCCTGCATCCACCCCCCTCCTCCTTGGAGGAGAGGGCTCTGGCTGACAGAGGTAGAGGACCAACAGGGGACCTGGGCAGAGCAGACAAATCTCCACAATCTGCCAACCAGGAAGCAGTTGTCCAGGACCCGAGCCTTACACAATATTGTGCACCAGACGCAGGCGCTCACTTGTACACTCAGGTATCCGAACTGTAGATGCACAGTCTGCTGCACATGCGCGGAGTGCCTAAGCATAATGTCTGTAAACCCACGAGCTCATGCACATGCACAACACACAGAGGCTCCACGTGGCTGGCACGCAGGTCCCACTGTCTATTTTGCCTCAAAACAGGTTGGAGAGGAGAAACTGCATCCCTGAAAGCTGGGGGGCGGGAATCGCTTGGAAAAGACCCAGCCATCCTGTGGATGTTTTGTGGGTTGGGGTGTTAGGCACACGGGTCCACCTGGCGCGGTAGATGAGGCTCCTGGTAACTGGGCAGAATCTTGAGGATGACGCTGCCGCTGGCGCTGCGGAGAAGCTCCTGCAGTGCGCGAGGGTCACTGCCCACCGGCTGCCCATTCACCTCCTTGATTATGTCACCCACATGCAGCAGGCCTTGTTGGGCCACCATGCCCCCGTGCAGAATGCGAGCGATCACCAACTCGCCACCTTCCACACGGAATGTCACGCCCTGTGGGACAGAGGGTGTGGATGATAAGGCTCCCCCTGCTCTGAGTCAGAATATTCAAATAGGTCTCCTGATGGGCCTTCCACTGCCGGCTCCACCAGCCCACCCGCCCTCACAGTCCTCTCCTATCCTTCTGCTCACTTATCAAAGGCACTGACGCCAGCCGAGAGCACAGTCCGCGAGGGGCCTACGCACAGGGTCTGTGGCTCCTGGGTCTACAAGGTCCTTTCCTGGGCAAAGCTGAGCCCATCTTCCTCTTCAGCCCTCACCTGCCCTTTCTTTTCCCCCACTGGTTATTCTGAATCCCTGCCCCACCAGACCCGCCTGGGGCCCGCCCTGTCACCCTTACCAGATGCTCTCCTGCAGTCTTGCGGATGCCCACCATACGCACGGCATCGGGAGGGACCGGCTGGTTGCTGAATGTAGGGTCCAAGCCAGGGCTGGGAGGTGGTGTCTCATAGGTCTTTGAGGCTACTGAGTCATGCGTCTCCAGGAGGGACTGGAGATGTGATGGGAAGAGGAAGGACAATGGGGCAAAGCCCTGTGGTCCCTCCCCATCCCAGTTCCAACTTCCTGCCAGTTCCCTTCCCAGGGGCACGCCCCATTTGACACCCTCCTAGTCCACCACTAGCCCCAGGAGCCAGAAACCTGGAAGTGGGGCTCCTGAAGGATGCGGGCCAGCTCTGCAGCTGTGCTGCTCTGCTCTGCCAGCTGCGCCAGGTCCCGCAGGATCTCCTGAACCAGCTCCAGGTTGTTGTCCCTCACGGCTTCCAGCTTTGTCTCCTCCAACCTCTCATGGGCCTAGGGGTGGGGACAAAAACACTTGAGACTGACCATTTCCCCAGAAGCCTTGGGATGCCAAGCAGTACCCCCCAACCCTAGGTTCCAGGCTCCAGTCCCTTCCCAGCTACTAGCCCCAAATCCTGGCTTAGCCTGAGAGATCAACTCCAGCTCCTCCACACAGCACACTTGGCACACGTGCATTTCTGCTTTCTTCTTTCTCCTCCCAGATGTGGAGGGCTCAATTTAGGGGACGGAGAATCTGCAGGAAAAACTTTTATTCCATTCCCTTGACACAAAGTGTCATCAAAAATCATGACACTGTCCCCATCTCCCAAGACCCTACAGGCGTTTGAGTTCAAGGATAATTTCTTGGGAGAGACCTTGGAGACCCTGGAGCCCAGGTGAGGAAGATAAGGATGTAGAATAACATCCCCAAGATCCCCGGGACTTGAACTTGGGTTTCCAGTGCTCCTAATGAGGGAGGAGACAAGAAATCAGTCCATGGTGCCAGGTGAGGGCCTTGCACCTGCTTGCCACTCTACGGACTCTGGGCTCCACGACAAGGTGCTCTGAAAAGAGAATAGGAAGCCTTCCCCAGTGACCAGCCAGTGAGGAGAGTTGTGTTGAGTGGGTTGGGGACAAAGTAGGTCCATTTTTGACATACATATGAAGGCCATTTTTCTATTCTGATTCATTTGAACACTAGTTGAAGTCACTTCATCTCAAAGCACTTCCTCATGCACTTCTCAAAACCAAAACATTCTGCTCCATAAACCACGATGGCATTTCCACACACAAGACATTCTATCATTGATACATTGAAAAACATTATCTAATAGCCCATATTCAGTGTTCACTGTTGTCCCCTTATGATTTTATTTTTTCTGATCCAGGATCCAATCAAGGATCATGTGTTGAATATCTTTTTATTCTTCTTTAATTTATCAATTGAGTGTTTGATTGATTGATTGATTGACTGTGGTACCAAGGATTGAATCCAGGGTCTCTTAACCACTGAGCTACATCCCCAGTTCTTTTTTTTATGTTTTATTTTGAGACAGGGTCTCACTATGTTCTTAGGGCCTCACTAAGTTGCTGAAGTTGGTCTTGAACTTGCAATCCTCCTGCCTTAGCCTCCCGAGTCACTGGTATTACAGACATGTGCCACTATAGTCAGCTCTCCTTGAATCTAGAACAAATTCCAATAACTGTTAGATTTTCAGGACATTTTTTAAAAGTCTGGGCCAGTAGTTTGTAGACTGTTCCACAACTGAAGTTCTTCTGATTTTTTCCTCATGATTTGCGTTAAGGTAATCATTTTAGTAAGAGTTCTATAGAGGTGACCTTGTCTCTCCCATACTTGGAAACCAACAATCCCTCACTAGCGAATTAAGCCTCCATTTAAGATCCTTTCCTGACTCAATTATCCTACTACGAGTTGCAAAATTGTGATCACCTAACTCCATCACCCATCCACATTTATTAATTGGTATTCTATTGCTCTTTCCAAGAGTTAATAACAAGAATCAACAAATGAGACTTACTTAAACTAAAAAGTTTTTTCTCAGCAAGAGAAACAATAAGAGAGGTAAACAGGGAGCCTACATCATGGGAACAAATTTTTACTCCTCACACTTCAGATAGAGCCCTAATATCCAGAGTATACAAAGAACTCAAAAAGTTAAACAATAAGAAAACAAATAACCCAGTCAACAAATGGGCCAAAGACCTGAACAGACACTTCTCAGAGGAGGATATACAATCAATCAACAAGTACATGAAAAAATGCTCACCATCTCTAGCAGTCAGAGAAATGCAAATCAAAACCACCCTAAGATACCATCTCACTCCAGTAAGATTGGCAGCCATTCTGAAGTCAAACAACAACAAGTGCTGGTGAGGATGTGGGGAAAAGGGTACACTTGTACATTGCTGGTGGGACTGCAAATTGGTGCGGCCAATTTGGAAAGCAGTATGGAGATTCCTGGGAAAGCTGGGAATGGAACCACCATTTGACCCAGCTATTCCCCTTCTCGGACTATTCCCTGAAGACCTTACAAGAGCGTACTACAGGGATACTGCCACATCGATGTTCATAGCAGCACAATTCACAATAGCTAGACTGTGGAACCAACCCAGATGCCCTTCAACAGATGAATGGATAAAAAAAAATGTGGCATTTATACACAATGGAGTACTACGCAGCACTAAAAAATGACAAAATCATGGAATTTGCAGGGAAATGGATGGCACTAGAGCAGATTATGCTAAGTGAAGCTAGCCAATCCCTAAAATACAAATGCCAAATGTCTTCTTTGATATAATGAGAGCAACTAAGAACAGAGCAAGGAGGAAGAGCAGGAGGAAAAGATTATCATTAAACAGAGACATGAGGTGGGAGGGAAAGGGAGAGAAAAGGGAAATTGCATGGAAATGGAAGGAGACCCTCAATGATATATAAAATTACATATAAGAGGTTGTGAGGGGAATGGGGAAAAAAAAAAGAAAGTGCTCTTCCTTCTCCCCCCTCCCCACCTCTTTCTCCATCCCTCTGAGTTATTGTACATTCTTTTTCTCAGTGTTCTAGCCCATTACCTCCACATCTTCATTGGCTTAATTCATCCAAATTTGTCCAGGAGGGGGAGCCTCATTCATTCCTGCATCCCATGGACAGGTGCCCATCAGTCCTTGAGTCCCTTCTTCCCTTCTGGGCACAGCTCACTTTATACTTTCCCTTTCCCAGGTCTGGAATCATTAGTTTCTCCAAGGTAGATTGACAGGAAATGGAATTCAGAAAGAGGTACTCGCTGCTTCTGGGACACTGTTTCTTTGGCAGACATTAGCTGATACTGATAGCTTCGATTAAAATCAAACTCTACAGGATTTCTCTCATTTTCCCCCAATCCATTTGCATCTCCTTTCTCCTTCAGTGACAACGTATTTCAATAATACCCATCCATTTACTTAATTGTTCTGTCCTTCAAAATTCAAGAAAGTTTCAGAATTGCCTATCACAAATCTACTCAGTAAAAATCAAGATTTACCTGCAGTTTTCTTTGTCCTCAGAATACCACTAAGTTACACTAAGAGAAATGTTCTAGATCTCTGCTGTCCACTTGTGGCTAGGGAAATTTGAAATGTGGCTGCTATAACTGAGGAACTAAAAGTTTTATTTAGGCATGTTAGTTTATTTAAGTATTATCTTAGTTAATTTTTGCTTCTATAACAAAAAAAAAACGCCTGAGGCTTCGTAATTTATGAATGATAGAAATTTATTTCTTACGCTTCTGGAGACTGGGAAGTCCAAGTCAAGGTCAAAGTGCTGGAATTTGGTGTCTGGTGAGGGAATTCTCACATATACTCACATGGCAGAAGGTAGAAGGGCAAAAGGACCTAGTTAATTCCCTCCAGCCCTTTTACAAGGCAGCTAATATCACTCATGAATGATATTAGGTGGTTGTGACTCAACCACCTCCTAATGACCTCACCTCCTGATACCATTGCATTGAGGATAAAATTTCAACATGAATTTTGGAGGGGACACAAACATTGAAATCTTAGCAAGCATTCAAAGTATTTGAATAGTCACACATAGCTACTGGCTATTCTATTAAATATCACTACAGCCTTAGAATACATCCCACTCATCGTGTACGTCAGAACACTGTGGACAAGGTTACTTAAATTAATTCCTTTTTCTTTTCTTTTTTTAAATTTATTTGTTCTTTCCAGACATACATGACTCCTTTTCCTTTTTCTGTTTGATTAGCACAATGTAATATACAGATATGTATACTTATCTGAACTTAATTTTAGAGTTTGCTTTTATCATTTTTAATATATAATTTTATTTTCTAAACATGTATAGCATATACAGGGTTCAAATTTCAAATCCATATTAAAAGTAAACTCAAAGAAGTTGCAATTCCATCCTTGGCCCCTTTTCCCCATTCACCCTCAAACTCTAGAGGTAATCTTTTTTTTTTTTTTTTGGGGGGGGGGTACCAGGGATTGAACTCAGGGGCACTTGACCACTGAGCCACATCCCCAGCCCTATTTTGTATTTTATTTAGAGACAGGGTGTCACCGAGTTGCTTAGCACCCCACTTTTGCCAAGGCTGGCTTTGAACTCTCAATCCTCCTCCAGCCTCCTGAGCTGCTGGGATTACAGAAGTGGGTCACCATGCCCAGCAAGGTAATCATTTTCATTTCTTTATTATTTATTTATTCTGTTTCTTTTTTCTTTTTTTACATAAAAGGTAGAACACTGTATACACTCGTTAATATCATGCGGCTTTGGTTGTTTGGTTGTTTAATTTATTTAGATTGTTGTCTGGTTTTTTATTTAATAATGTGAGCTAGAAATCATGCCACAGCACTACATGGGGTGGGGTGGGGGCAGATTCCTCTATTATTACTATTATTTTGATCCTGGGGACTTGCCACTGAGCCATGTCCTATTTTTTACTTTTTGAGACAAAGTCTCACTGAGTTGCTTAGGGCCTCTATATGTTGCTGAGGCTAGTCTTGAACTTGCAATGCTCCTGCCTCAACCTCCCAAGTTGTTGGGATTACAGGCATGTGCTACCATGCCCAGCTTATTTTTATTAATGATTGCATTTGACTCTGTTGTATGACTGGAGTCCTACAATAGATTCAACCAGTCTCTATGAGTATTTATGTTGCTCCCAATCTTTTAAAAAATATTTTTAGTTGTAGTGGATATGTGGTGCTGAGAATTGAACCCAGGGACTCACACATGCTAGGCAAGTGCTCTACTACTGAGCCACAACCCCAGCCTGCTCCTAATATTTTTCTATTGCAAATCATGCTGTGGTGTGTAACAGTGGCATGGTGCTCTGTACCTGTGGAGAAGATCTTCCACGTAAATTACTAGAAGTCTCCCTGGGTCAAGCAGTAAATATATGTGCAGTTTTCTTAGATGCTGACAAATTCCCCTCTGATTTTCCCTCCCACCAGCATTGTTTGGGAGATTTTCCTGCAGCTCACTATCAGTGCTGATCAAACCTTTGAATGCCTGCCAGTCACATGGATGAGAAATGATCTCTCAGTGGGGTTCAATTTGCATTTTGCTTGTTACGAGGGAAGCCGAGCATCTCTTCATATGTTTAAGGACCATCTGTACATCTTTTTCTGTGAACTGTCTGTTTGTGTCTTTTGCCAATTTTTCTATTTGGTTTTTTCTTCTTCTCATTTTAAAATGTTCTCTCTATATTGAGAAGATTAGCCCTTTATTTGTGCATATCATTTCCCCCAGCTTTTCTTTTGTCTTTTGACTCTGCTTATGGTGTTTTTGCCATGCTAAAAAAATTTTTTTTCTTTAAAAAAATTGCTTTATGTGGTTGAATTTATTAACCTTTAAAGCTTCTGAATTTCTACACATAGTTTTTAAAGGTGGGGGGTGTTTTCCTTATATACAGAATTATATTTTCTTCTAGGACACATATTTTCCCATTTAGATCCCTGATCCACTTGGAGTTTATTCTGATGAATGGTGTGAGGTATGGATCCACTTTGGTATCTTTCAAAATGACTATCCACATGTGCCAAAACCATTTGTTAAAAATCCAGAAGAAAATTACTGTTGAGTGTTTTAGATGTAATAATGGTAGTGTGACTTTTTAAAAAGAATTCTTATTTTTGATTCAGATACTAAAATAGTTATAGATAAAATCATATTATATTTGAGAGGGAGGGCTTGAATGAAATGAGATTGTCTATGAGTTGTTAAATGCTAAAGTGGGGTAATGAATGATGGGGGTTCAGGATACATTTTTGAAATTTACCATAATGTTTTTTAAGCCCATGAGACAGAGAGTTTTCTGGGGTTTGTTTGATGTTTTTTGTTTTGTTTTTTTGAGATGGGGTCTGGCCATGTTGCCCAATCTGGCCTGGAACTCTTGGGCTCCAGAGATCTTCCTGCCTCAGCTTTCCCAGTAGCTAGGGCTACAGGAGTGCATCATCGGGCTCATCTCAAGATAGGGACAGTTTAATAACGCCTCATAGTAATCCGGGAGGATTCAGTGAGATAGACACAGTGGTCAGCACACAGCAGGTGCTCAACAAAGGCTGGATCCTTTCTACCTTCTCTTCCCCAAAATGGGCCAGGAGAACACAGCCTTGGTGGCTCAGCAGCAACCTAAACCATCTTCTGCCTAGCTGAGCAGAGTGTTCCTGCTGGGGAGAAACAAATAAGTGAAGGGACAAAGGACTAGTGCCTGGGACAAGAAGAAGCATCAAAGCATTGCTCTTCCCCAGAGCCCTTATATAATCTACAGTCATTGAGCACAGCATGGCCCAAGGAGCCCCTGAGTGAAAGATGGAGGCTTCCGGGGTTCTTCATCACCACTGTGCCCAGGCCAGTGGTGGAAATCTGAGGCCCCAAGAACCAAGCTTAGAGAATGAACAAAGACAGCACTCGGGTACTAATGATCTCACCATGGCAACCCTAGCAGGGTTCTTTGGGGTTAATGGAAGCCAGCTCAGGCCCAGGGATCCTGAGGTAAACATTAGAGAGGTTTTGCCTATTTTGGCGTTAGCACCTTCTGTTCCATGGATGGAGGGAAGACAAGCTTCCAGAGAAGACTCACTTGACCAAGAGGGAAGCCAGGTGCCTCCTAACTTGCATATCCTCAATCTTTGACTTAATGACTGCCCCCCCCACCTTCCCCCAGCCCAACAAAGGCTGCTCCATTACGCCTTCTTTGGCTACTCCTGAACGTCTTACCCACAGACACAAAAATACAGCTCTCCAAGATCAACCTTCACAGCCCAGAGGAAACTTTAACATTGGATCATACTGGGAGTAGTGGGAGTCGTGGCACATGCCTGTAATCCCAGAGACTTGGGATGCTGAGGCAGGAGGATCACAGGTTCAAGGCCAGCCTCAGCAATTTAGAGAGGCCCTAAGCAACTTAATGAGACCTGTCTCAAAATTTAAAAAGGGGGAAGGGGACTGGGAATGTTGTTTAGTGGTAAAGCACCCCTGGGATCAATCCCCAGTACCAAAAAGCAAAAACACTGAATCATACAAACACAAAGCAAACCCTTCAGCAGGCTGATCTAAACAGCTGGCTGACCAGAACTGAAAACACCCAGCAGGTATCACAATTTTAGGGAATTTGAAAACTCAGAATTGGATTAATTACAATACTGGGTTCATGATATGTTCTCATCATTGGCTTGTATATGATTCCTTGGTATGTAGTTGGTATTGAATTAGATTATTTTAAAAAACATAACAAGGATCTAAGAACCCACTTCCCAAATCAAAAACAAGGCTCTTGACAATATCCTATACCTAACCACCACCACCATTCCCAGCTCACAGAAACCACCATCTCCATTCCCTGTGTTCATTGTTCTCAGGCTTCCTGTGTAAATTTTACTGTATCTGTATGTATTATATGTATTCCTGAAATTAATATAGTTTTTAGCTATTTTTTAAAATATATTTTTTAGTTGTAGATGGACACAATAACTTTCTTTTATTTGTTTATTTTTATGTGGTTCCGGGAATCGAACCCAGTGCCTCACGCATGCTAGGCAAGCACTCTACCACTGAGCCACAACCCCTGCCCAGTTTTTAGCTATTTTTAACCTTTAAAAAAAGGAAATCATGCTATATACATAAAATCCTGGAAGGCCTGATTTTTTTTCACTTATTACTAAGTGACCAATTATTTCACCTACTATTTTTTTTACTCAGTAGTATTTTGCTAAGATGTCCTTAATATTCACTTAAGTGATCTATGCACACACTGCAATTATTAGAAGCACCAGAACAGAAGGGTGGTTTGAATTCCTGTGGTCACCAAGTGGTTCATTCTCTGAAAATCCCCTGCAGCAGAGCAGGTAGTTAGAGGTAGAGACATTACCTGTGCCCAGCTCTGCAGCGTCCCGATCCAGAGCCCTCAGCAGGCTGCAATGGAGGAAGGTGCACACGGTATTTCTTTGCAAAGCTTTCCCCTCCACCCTCCTGCTCCAACCCCTCTGATCTTGGCAGAAGACAGGGAATTCTTATTTGAAACACTGGCTCCTAATTAAATGATTCAAAAACTGAATGAAGTTCCATATGATGCAAGCTGAGGAGACAGAAGGTGTGCCAGAAAGTGAAGGAACTCTCCCGTTTAGGTTTGACAAAGGTGACCCATGAGACCTTAGCAAATGTGATGCAAGCAGAGGTTGGGCAGGTGCTTGTGAGGCAGGAATTATCTTCCCTTGCTAGGGAGACCACCACATGAAGAAGCAGAGAGGCTACCCTTCTAAGGAGCAAGGCCTGGCCAGATGCTGCAGCCTTCTCTGCTGAGACACGGGACATGTGGGTGAGGCCACCCTCGGCCACCCAGAACTTGCTGAGCAGACCTAGAGCAGAAAAGCCACATGACCAGCCCCCCAAAACATGAGAACTAAATCATGGTCATGTCCCTCTGTTAGTCTCTATCTTAGTGACCTCCCAAGACGCATTCTCCAAGGGCCTTGGCTTGCTCTGCCAGTTCTTCTACCCCAGCCTCACCTCAGCCCTGGAGCCCTCATGAGGAATTCAGGTCCATGGCTAAGAACATAGCATAACTTTTTTTTTGGGGGGGGGGTACTGGGGATTAACCCCAGAAGCTTTACCACTGAGCTACATCCTCAGCCCTTTTTTATTTTTTATTTTGAGACAGGATCTCTTTAAGTTGCTTAGGGCCTAGCTGAGCCTGGCCACAAATTTGCAATCCTCCTGCCTTGGCCTCCCAAGTCCTGGGATTACAAGAATGTGCCACTACACCGGGATACAGGACAACAACTCTTGATGGTTTAAAAAGCACTGTCAAATCTATGACCTCCACCAGCTCCACCATGACTCTGAGAGCTAAGCATAATTCTCTCTGCTCCTCAAAGGAAATAACCAAGGTTCAGAGAGGTTGACAGACATACTAAAGTTACACAGCCAATCAGTGAGTCTTTGGATTCCAAACTCCATGTTCTTTCCTCATTATCTCACGTGGATTAGTTCATATATTGCCTTCCCATTACTCTCTACTGGCAGGAGTCTCCACATATAATAATTTTTTCTAGATTTCTGAATGTCACCTGCTTTGGATTCCTCACCTTGGCCTTGCCTGCTATTGGGAAACCTGCTGCTAGATCCATGTCAGTCCTCCCAGATGCCAGCCACCTGCCAGGGATTCCACCTGCTGTCTACAGCCAACTCACTGGATTTATGATCTTCCTGCCAGACTTGACTTTCTTTCAGAACCCTCAACTTTCTGGGTCTATCTCCTGGGTTATAGATGTTAAGGTTCAAATATCCACATATTCAGCAAGTCAAATGCCAGGGGTCCACCCTAGAGAAACTCACACATGTGCAGAAACAGATGGACAGGAGGTTGTTATGGCTGTGCTGTCCTTATTAGAGGAAAATCAGTAACAATGTAGCTACTTCTTGGCAGGGGAACCAATAAATAAACTGGGCTCTATTAATAAATTAGAATAACACCTGACAGTGAAAATTAATCTATCTATAATTATGGCAATAACCATATGACTGAATGAGAAATCTCAAAAACAGGCAGTTTATATTGTTATCCCATTTATGTAAAGTTTAAATATGCAAATAACAAGGGTATATTGTTTGTGGCTAAACACAAATGTAGGCAAGAATAGCAAACAGTCAGAAATGACATCATCAATCTCTAGCTAGTATTTACCCTTAGGGAAGGGAAACAATGGAAACAAGATAAAAGGAGGTGTTGACAGTATCATACTTTTTATTTCTTAAAAAAAAAAAAAAAAAGGAGCAGCCAGGTGTGGTGGCACACACCTGTAATCCCAGTGCTCTGCGAGGTTGAGGCAAGAGGATCGCAAGTTTGAGTCCAGCCTTGGCAATTTAGAGACACTCTATTACAAAACAAAAAAAGGGCTGGGAATATAGCTCAGGATAGAGTGCCTCTGGGTTCAATCCCCAGAAGAAAGAGAGAGAAGGGGAGAGAGATAGACAGAGAGAGAGAACTCCAAAGCCTTTATGGCTGATATTACCCTCTTGGAGATGGGTGCCTAGAAGTTTGCTATATTCTTTTCAGGGCTCATTGAACACATTCAGTGAGCACCCACTGTGCACCAAGCACCGTTTCAGGCTCTGAGGACGCAGCAGTGAACCAAACAAATACCCCTGCCTTTGTGGAGCTTACATTCTCAATGTTTGAAATGTGCATAATTCTTTGCATTTATTTTTGATAAGTGCATATAATTCCTGGGTCACTGAATGAAAAGCAGCCTGTCTTGGGCTGGGGATGTGGCTCAAGTGGTGGCGCGCTCGCCTGGCATGCGTGCGGCCCGGGTTCGATCCTCAGCACCACATACCAACAAAGATGTTGTGTCCTCCGAGAACTAAAAAAAATAAAATAAATATTAAAAATTCTCTCTCTCACTCTCTCTCCTCTCTCACTCTCTCTTTAAAAAAAAATAATTATAGGTGTGGACAGATGAACTATTTCTGTTTAAAAAAAAAAAAAAAAAGGAAAAGCAGCCTGTCTTTCTCCTGTTTCCTCCAATTAGACCAGTTTTCTGGCTTCTCTTCACCTGCTCTTAACAACCTCCAGGGACCTTCACAGACAATAATATGTCCAGGCTGTGTCCCAGGGACACAGCGTCCCATGCAGCAGCTCGCTCCCTCCAGCAGGACGTGGTCTTCTTCCACACCCACACGGAGGCCAGCCACAGCTAGCCTGTGACAGAGGCCCTTCCTCTGCCCTGTAGAAAACCCTCCACCTAGCTGTACTGCCTTCTCCCCTCATCACTGTCTTCGCTGACTTCCTGTCACCCCTGCCACCATTCACTGAAGGGGACTGCCTCAGTCTTCCCACACTATGGGAAGAAATCATGGAGAAATCTAGGTAGGGGGCCTGATTTCTTACAACACCTACCTTCGCCTCTAAGCTGGCCACAGGCATCCTCTGAACCTCACCTCTGCCTGGGAAAGGATGTATCTCTCTTCCCGCCCATGCCTGCTCCCTCAGCTGAAGGCTCGCTGGTCCTCCTCCCTGGGGCAGAGCCAGTGCTCTGCCACCCCACCCCACCTCCTGGTTTCCATGGAGCTCTGTCACCTCAGCTCCACATGTCTCTCAATATCTCCAACTTGAACTACCACATGGACCCTAGCTGGACTCTGCCACTCCAGATGTGACCCTCCAACTGTCCTCCACATGGCTGTCAAAGGAATGCTCCTACACACCCCTATGCCGCCATCACCCCCCTGCTTAAAGCACACAAAGCCTCCTTGATGCTGTGTCCCTAGCATGGTCTCCGGTGCCCTGCACAACCTGCCACCATCTCCACAGCTCACTTCCTTTGTCTCTGCCTGGGGCTCCAGCAGCACACCAGCACTCAGTCCCCCGCACACTTCCAACTCCCTCTTACCCCTGTGTTTCTGCTCAAGCTCTTCCCGGGGGGCCCAGGATGCCCACCCCTCCTCTCATTCCACACTTGGCCAAGGGGGCCCTTCTTCCAAGAATCCTCTGCAGCCCTTGCCTCCCAGACTCTATTAGGCACCTATTTTCTATACTCCCTCCCACCCAGAATGCTGTGTATCTGTCTCTAGCATGGCCATTAACAAACTATTATAATTTTCCCTTCTAATGACTCTCCCATCTGATACACCTACGCAAACACCCAAAGGCAGAGAAATGGGCAAGGAGAACTGTGGAGATTACAAGCCACAGGCATGCTCACCTCCCCCTCAAATCAGGCCCCCCACAAGATGACAGTCACCAACATTTATCTACACATTCTTTTTTTTTTTTTTTAAAGAGAGAGTGAGAGAGGGAGAGAGAGAGGAGAGAGAATTTTAATATTTATTTATTTATTTTTAGTTTTATCGGCGGACACAACATCTTTGTTGGTATGTGGTGCTGAGGATCGAACCCAGGCCGCACGCATGCCAGGCAAGAGCGCTACCGCTTGAGCCACATCCCCAGCCCCTTTATCTACACATTCACTGGCCAGGTGTGGGGGCATCTTCTTTACCTGCAGCCTCAGGGTCATCACTGGGGTGTGATGTTTTCCACACACCCCTTTGGGGCCTCTTGTGCCACATGTCCCATTCTCAGTGCCCTTATGCCCACCTCCCTGGAGCACTGTACCTTGGCCAGGGATCTGACTATGGGACTTTCCATAATGCCTCGAAGGAAGATCAGGTCCAGCTCCGCAGCCCCCGTGGCATTGGGGAGAGATCCTAGGTTGTCCAAGACTTGCTGCATGGCTGTGGGGAGGAGGCAGGCAGTGAGACACTCAGGTACAGACTGGGCACAAAAGATCCCAACATACCATGATACCTCCTCCCACCTCCACTCCTACAGAAGCCAGCCCTTCCCTTCCTGCTGCATTGGCACCCTAAGCCTTGAATGCCTGAAACAGAGGAACTAGGGGCAGGAGACAGTTCTCTTGGCCTATTCTTTCCACCCTAGGTAAGACCATCCTGGCAGGCAGAAGGTTCCAGGCAGCAGAAAGTGGACTCTGAGGTGGGGGAGAGAAAAGGAATAAGGTTCCAGATTCTGCCCTGAAACAGAGAACCACAGGCTCCTCATTCAACCTCCGGATGGGTTGAAACCTCAGGACTCAGTCACCTGCCACGGGCAGGCTCAGGAACAAGAGAGACAGCCTGTCCCTGAGTATAGGCCTAAAGTCAAGCAGGCAACCATTCAGGAGGCCAGGCCAATGTGGCATCCAGTCCTGGGGGCACCACTAATTCAGTATGGCATTGCACAAATCACTGACCCTCATTGGCCTCAGTCTTTCCCTTTGGGTCTGATAGACAATGATCTGTAATCACAGAGAAATTAACATGGATAAGTCAAAGCAAAGGCCTAGAATATTGTCAGGAGCTGAGGAAACAGGCACCCCAAGACCTGGGATGACAATATATACCCAAGGGAAGAGGTCAGACCAAGTCATCCTAAGAATGAACACTCAGCATGGGATGGGCAGGAGAACATCTGAAGCTGGACCACAGCAATGGCCACCAATATCTGAAGTGAGGGCTGCCTTCACCCACTTCTAGAGGTAGTAGCTACAGGCTGTAGCAAGTTCCAGGAGAAGGAAAAAAGATGTGGAGTGTGCCCAGCTGGGGGCAGAGATGGGCACAGGGTATCATTACTCTGCCACCCTGCCACCCACGCCTACATCTGCATAGCAGCACCCAAGCCCTGGAGGAGAGGGGTAGATCCCTCAACACTCTTGTCAGTCCTCTCCTCCTTCAGGAAGTACTGGGGGTGGCAGGAGGGTGCGCTGAACCGGGCAAAATGGCTCAGGGACTCCTGGGCTAGCATCCCCTTCTTGCTCCTCTTTTCCATCTTCTCCAGAAACAACTTGGGAGCCTGCTCTCCAGATCCTGTCCAGGCCTGGGCTTGGCATCCCTGAGCGACCAGTAAGGTTCTCCACGGGCTCAGAAGCCAGCGATCCACCAACACTAGTCATGCCAGCTAAGGCTGGGGACTGAGTCAGGGGAGGTGGTGTCCCTTGCCTAGGCCAGTTCTCCTGAGGGCCGAGCTCCCAGAACTTTCAGGCTCCCAGGAGTCCGTTCCTAGGGCACCCCCCTTTAGATGCCCCAAAACCCGCGAAGGGGAGGATGAGTTAAGGGGCCGGCTTCCCCCCAGGTTTCCCGCTCCATCTCTCCCTACCTTCCCTCTGGAGTTCCGCTTCCTCAGAGGAGCTCAGGGATATCCCCTCCAAAGAGGCCCCGCTGCCTGGGCTGCCAGCCATGGCGACCCCGCTCCAGGATCCCAGAGTAGCCTCTCACGCCGCTGCCTCCCCAGCAGCCTTCCCGGCCAGACCCGGGCTGCGCTGGTGAAGGCGGGACTCGAGGAGCGCTGAAGAATCAGCCAATAGCAAGGCTTTGCCGCCCCGACCGGCTAGCTCATTGGCCAAAACCCTGGGCGCTGCCGAGTGGGAAGGGGCGGTGACTGGTGGGAGGAGGGAGATGGCAAGAGAGAGTCACCCTTCAGCTGGCCTGATCCCCAATATTAAGTATCACTGGAAGTGGGGAGGCGGCAGCTAAGAGAAGGTTTGGGGGTCGACGGGATCAGTATGATGCCCATTGGAACTGGTACAGTGCCAGAGACCCTCGCCTCCCAGCCTGTGGGCAGAGGGGTCTTGGCCCCATGCTGTTCCTACATCCTTCTTTTCTGGAAGTCCTTCTAATACACCTTATGCCTCCTCCTCCCTGAGCCTTCTGACCGCTGCTCTCTGTCCCTTCTCCAGGCCCTATTTCCTATGCCCTTTCTCCGGACCCTATGACCCCTTTAGTCAAAGGAAGCCCCCAGAAAGAACTCGGTCCTCTTCCTAGAAGTAGTGACATGAGGCAGATACCTCAACCCAAAAGCCCCTCATTTGCAGTCGACCATTCCTGCTGTCCGCTCTGGAGAGGGGTCACCGCCGGGGCAGGGAAGCCTCAAGCCCTCCTGAGCCTGCCTCACATGTAGCTTCCCTCCCTCCCCATCTCCCATTAGCTGGGCCTCGGGATGAGGGGTGCTGCCCAGGAGGCCAGTCAGGCATCTTGGAACGAAGGGAAGGAAAAGGTGAATGCATGTTCATGCGGCAGAAATAAGGGTGGACAGGAGGGAGGGACTTGGAAGTTACTGCAGTCCACTGCCCCATTCCTCTAAGGTTCTAGTACCCCTGAGACCACCACCAGGGAGGTGCTGCAGCCACCAGTCAGCCATTCCCTGAGGAGTGGCACCAGGTCGCCTTGCACCCCTGGTTGCCATGGCAGCAGGCAGGATTACACACAGGACAGTAACCCGTGTTGAGAGAGATTTAAAGGGACAGCTCAACCTGAAAGCAGTCCTGGATCCTTGCCTTGATTCAAAGAAAGGAGGGAGTCTGGTGAAGGGGAAAGAAAGCAAGGCTGCAGGTCAGGGGCAAGATCTCTAAACTCTCAGCCTGTATCATTGCCCACACATCTCCCAACTCACCCCAACCCTCAGGAAAAGGGCTCCTTGCCTTAACTCAAAGTAGGGGTGGGGTCTCTCTGCAAGAGGAATACACTCAACACCGTTCTGTTACCTCCAAAATGCCAAGGACCATATTGGCCTGCAGGAAAGGGTGGGAGAAGAACCTTTCTAGTTTCACCCTCTGCAGAACACAAGCAGGGATGTCCCAGGGAAGGAAGGGAGAAGGGGAAGGAAGCTTGACCTCTGAGGTGGGGCACAGCTGTCTCTCTGTCAGTTCCATGGGAAATATAATGACCACCAGATGATAAGGTGCAAAATCCAACATTAGATTTTTGAGGTCAGGGGCTAACAGAGCCTGGAGTGGTGGCAGAGGGCTGGTTCTGGGAAAAGAAGCAGTTTGTACTTCTTGCCTTGGATATAAGAAGCCAGAAGCAGCCCATGGCACCACATCCAGGAGATCAGAGACCTCAGGAGTCCTTTGAGAAAGCAGGTCCCACACCCATACCCCTGAGTCCTACACTTTGTCCCCACCATGCCTCCATCAAGTGACCAGAAGCAGGGAAGCTGAGTTGTTGGGTCTGCTCCTCCCTCTATTTCCCTGCTGGGCACTATTAATGGGTTTACTGGGCAGCCCCAGATTGAAAGGCCTTTAATCACAGGCTCAGGGATAAGTTTAATTAACCCCTAAGCTGCTTACAAGTAGGGCTCAAGCAGACTGAAGCAGGGGGAAAGCTCAGGGAGCCAGCAGGCTGGACAGGAGATAGAGGCACTGAGCCCTCCAAGGCTGTAGAAACTGAGACATTCCTACAGTCCCTCCACTGCATGGAGAAGAAGCCTTTCCTAGGCTACAAGGGTATCACAGGGTAGGTTCTGGTTGCTACCAAAACTACCTTCACACTAGGAGTTATTCTAAGCAAAGTGGGAACCCCAAAACATCTTGCAGAGTGAACAGAAGGACACAGGGCAAGGAAGGAGCTACACTGGAGGCATCCAAGCAGGGGGAGATTCAGATAACTCAGAGCAAAACCAGAGCTTGCAGGCAGTTGCTAGGCCCCTTAGACAGCTTCTAGCACAGGGAACATAATCTGGTGGGTCCCTGAATGCACTCAAGGGGATCCACAAGCCCCTGGAGAAAAATGCAAATTTGGGACATGAAAGAACATGTCTATGGAGAGGGCCCATTGCTGTCATCAGATTCTGAGAGATCTAGGACCAATAAAAGTTAAGATCTTGTCCTATCACCTCATCATAGGAAAAACAGGTCCCCAAAGAAAGGTGACTGACTCAAGGCACAAGATCACTGTCATAACAAACAATTCAGCTGCAGCAGCAGCAGCATAATTGTGAATGTTGCTCACAGGAACATGCTCTCCCCTGTTTCACATCAACTCTTTGCAAAAGAGGAAAATCGGGCTCCTTGAGGTTCAGCAGCTGACTCCTGGCCTCTCCCAGTTTGAGCACCCCACTCCCTTACCCTGAAACCTCCTACAGAACCATGTCCAGACATCCTGACCTGGTATTCTTGCCCCTTCATTTACAGTTTCCCATACCCCTATCTTCTCCACCTTCAGCACATGCTGGTCTAGAGGTCATGGCACCACTGTGCCACTACAGTCCCTTTATCCCCAAGCCATTTCTAAGCCTTAGTTCCTAGGCCACTTCTTGGGGGCACTTCTCTAACTAGCCTTGCCTCCTGCCATTGCCCTCCAGCAATAATATGTGGATTGTATCTGGAACATGTACTCCTGCCCTCCCCACAGATGAGCTGTATGGTCTCCAGCCCTCCCTTGGGCAGGGGAAGGTTTTATACCTCCTTTCTTCTATCCTATCACAGAGAGGAGATGCCCAGAATGAATGGGTGAGTGTTTGGGGGAGTAGCTGTGGAAGTGGCTGACTGCTGTTACCACCCCCAAATCTTTGCCTGGCAACCTCTGAACTACTGAAATTAGCTGACAGCCTCACCCACTTCTTACCAGACTCAGAGTTGGTAGCAGCAACTGGCATGGTGAGATCAGCAAGGACTCTGAAATGTTTCTCCTGGAGGGGGAGAAAGGAGGATGAGAAGGTACAGGGAGTAGGAAAGGGACCCCTTTCAGGAACATCCCCAAAGTAGGGAGAGGACACTGCTCAGAAACTGGGAACTGGTTAACAACAGATATCCCAAGCTCCCTGGGAGGCAAGAAGAGTGGATTACATGCCCATTCATGAGGAAGAGGGGACCGGGAGGATCAGAGAAGTTAATGATTTGCTCAGGGTCACAAAGCTAACAGACAGCAACAATAAAAATCTGGGTTTTATTACTCTTAAAAAATAGTGTTTCTGGTGGTGCACACTGTGTAATCCCAGCAATTCAGGAGACTGAGATAGGAGGACCAAGTTTAAGGCCAGCCTGTGTAACTTGGCTAGACCTCTCTCTCAAAAAAAAAATATTTTTAAAGGCTAGGGAGGTAGCTCAGTGATACAGCACCCTTGGGTTCAATACCCAATAACACACACACACACACACACACACACATACACACACACAGCAAAAAAATAGTGTTTCTGCCTACTATCTGTCTTTTTTTTTTTTAAGTGGGAGACATGTAGGTATAGTCCAGAATTTGAGTCAAAAGCAGGGCAGCAAGTGTTCCCAGACTGTATGCTCCATGAGAGTAAGAACCACATCCATTTTATTTGCCTCTAGTACCCAGGCCTAACATGATGTAGATGTTCCAAACATTTGTGTCTGGCTGACAGGAAGAATATCCTACTCCCCAAGGCCTGTCTGGCTTCCTTTCTCTCTCCTCTCGCTTTCTTAGCCCAGAGCTGAGACACGGAGAACAGGGGCTCAGGGCAGAATTAGGCATGGACTCTGCAGCCCCAGTGCCCATCCCAGGGCCTCCCCAAGCTAGGTCAACTCTCCTTCCTCCCTTTGCTTTCCTGGGTATATGCTGCTGGATAAAACCCTAATTCCCCAGTTGCCATGACAACAGAAGGCAGTGGCTCACAGCAGGGGTGGAGGAGTGGGGGGAAGCAGCTGGCAGTGCCCACTTTAGGACTGAGTGCCTACTGGGGCCTGGGGGTTGGGGAGCCACAACAACTTTACCCCCCCCCCAAAAAAAAAAAGAGATTCTTCTCAGAGGAACTACTATCTGATTTCAAAAACCCCTCTCTGCTCCATTCCTCTCCCAGGCCTGAGACAGTTACCTGCGCTCAGGTGGCAGAAATTGCACAGGTAAAGGAAATGGATGGCTCCCCCTCCTCCTGAACCTGCTCTTGAGGACATAGGAGAAGCTTTCAGGGAAAGGAAGGAAACCATTTCTCAGGCCAGGAGAAAAGCTCAGGATCCACTGTGCCAGCAGTGCCTCTGGTACCAATGCCCACTGTCCCTATTTCTAGATAGCAAGGGGAGGTCTCTCCTGGTTGGTACTTCTCTCCCTGATAGAGGTACATGCAGGATCAGCGGGGAGAATGTGGAGGTGGGAAGAGGCAGGAAGGATCCTGTATGGAAACTCTAGCCTAGGAGTCTGGCCCAGACTGCTTGGGTTTTTTCCCTGGGGAGTCGGTTCCCACGGCGTCAGCTCTCTCTGCCCCACCCCCACCCAAGCCCGGGAGAGGGCGGGGCGCGGCTGTGCCCACAGGAGAACGGCAGTGCCAGGCAAGACAGCCTGGGTCCGTGCCAAGATCCGCGGCCCAGGCATCGGAGAACCCGCACCTCGGCTTCCAAAAACCTGGGCCCGGATGTCCTCTCACCCCTGCCTCTGAGCTATTCACATTCCCCCAGAGTGTCCGTAGGCGAGGCAGGCGGGCAGTGAAAGGGGAAGGTTTCCTTCAACCCCCCGCCCACCCTCCATCCATGCGCGTACAAAGAGGTGTGGAGCAGAAAGGACTAACAAAGGCGTGTTGGAGACCGAAAGGTCGTGGGCAGGGCTGGACAAAACTGAGGGCCAGTTGATGGGGTCGAGAGATCGGGCCGACGTGCCCACATTTACAATCAGAGCGCCCATGCCCCACGAACCCAGTCCTAACCCGCTGGGCTCTAGGACCTGGGGAAAGGGGGGCGTGTTGCGAGCCATCAAAGAAGGCTCTTTGCTGGCGCGCCCGCTGGAGACCAGGGGATGAGGTCACTGAATGACTGCCCCCCCACCCCCGTCTTCATTCCCCGCCACCCCCCTAGGTAGACCTAACTTTCTGACCCTGGATCCTCGCTTCTGGCACTAATTCTCCTGCAAGTCCCCAGGCCTTAACCCTAGCCGCCCCCCACACACCCAACCTCCCTCCCCTTTACAGCCTGGGAGGCGGGGAAAGCAGTGCGCCCCCTTCCCGGGACCCCCTCCCAGAGAGGGTTGAGATGTTGGTCTCCTGGGGGGGCGGGGTAGCAAGGGGACTCTGCACAACCTCAGTCTAGCTCCCCCACTGCCGGAAGCGTTTCCAGCGCGGTTCTTACGTAATGCGGGGATTCAAAGTCCCCCCAATCCGCACCGCCCCGGGAGAAGAATCGCGGATACCTGAGCTCCACGCAGCTCGCCACCTAGGTGTCAGATGTCTCTGCGGAGCCCCTACCGTAGGGACGAGGGCCAGCGTCATTGGACAGCAGGGTTTGGTTCACCCTACAGGCGTCCCAGAAAGGGCCTGGGGGCAGGGGCTGCAGAGGGAGGGCACTGGCCTGTGGGAAGGGGCCGGGGAGTTTGGACCCAGAAAATAGGGCCTCAAGTGCCGAGCCAGAACTAAAAGGAGACAGGGGTCCAAGGGTGGGTGCAGGCCCAGGGGCCTGGGGACACCTACCTGCGCCCCGGGGAGCCCCTAGCTCCGGGCGACTCTAGCGCAGCCGGGCGCTCAGCGTTTATTGCTTGTCAATCGCTAGCCGAGCTCTTAAAGCGGCAAGTCCTCCTCGGCGCGAGGGGGCGGAGACAAAAAAGGGAAGGAGAAGGGAGGGAGATTAGGATGCGGCGGGATGACTCCAAGGAAAGTAGTCTCCCAGCAGCTGGTGGGTGGGAGGGGACGGTGGGATGGTTAGGAGCTACCGCTCAGACCTACGACTTTGGACCCACTCCCATTGTGCCCATACCCACTAGTGTCCCTTGGCGCCCGGGAATCCCTTAAAGGGGCGATGGTGAAAACAACCCAATGGGACCGCTTAGACTCATTCCAGTTCCAGGTACGACTCACCTTTCCTTGTTATCCTGCTTCACAATTTGGAAAAGGAATGGGAGGAAGTTAAAAGCTGCCTCGGGCTCAGGAGCAGTTTTTAAGGATGCTGGATCTCGGACTTTAAAGAAAGTTTGGAGAGAGAGAGAGAGAGAGAGAGAGAGAGAACGTCTTAAGAGTCCGGCCGCCGTGGCATTCCCAGTAAACATTTCCAGGTGCTCCGAAGGTTGAGACAGGAGGCTCGAAAGTTGAGGCTAGGGAGACCCTGTCTAAAATAAATAAAGAAATAAAGGGGCTTGAGATGTAGTTCTCAGTGGTAGAGTGTCACTGGGTTCAATCCCCAGTACCGGTGGTGAGCATAGGAAATGTCTTCGTGAAGGGGTTCAAGACCCCATTTTAGTCCTGGATGGGCCAGTTGGTCCAAGCTTCTGTCCACGGAATAAAGGAAGAGATAATTCGCTATCTTTCCTGAGTCCCATCTCAAGGACTAAAGAGAGACTGCAAGTGGCACACTCCTGTAGTCCCAGCGACTGTAAGGCTGAGGCAGGAGAATTGCAAGTTCAAGAACAACCTCAGCAATTTAGAGACCTAGACAACTTAGTGAGACCTTGTCTCAAAATTAAAAAAAAAAAAAAAAAAGAGGGTGGAGCCACTGGGAATGTTGCTTAATGATAGACTGCTTGCCTGGTATACATGAGGCCCTGGGTTTGATTCCCAGCATCAAAAACAGAGTGTAGCTCTGTGATAGAGCACACATTGCTTAGCATGAGTGAGATGGGGGTTTCAACTTTCAGCATCAAACAGAAAAGAAAAAGTTAAACCCATTAGCTGGCCTTCACCATTACCATAGCTCAGCCTCTGGCTCCACCCAGACCTGTTAGTAAAAGATAATGTACAGCCTCAGAATACCAGAGGTGAAGTCCAGTCCTAGGACCAACCTTCTTCAGTGTCCCTGCATTTGGGGCCAGAGGCAGTACTTCTCCAGCCTTTGTCTTTTTTTCACTCCCTCCAACGGCCCTTTGCAATATGTGGTGGGTTGTCCCTCCACACTTGCTAAGTGGATGTCTAAAATCAGAAATGGATTACATTCTGGAAATCTCAGAGGTGGATTAAATTTGAAAATCCATCCTGAAAACAAGGAACTGGTCATGTGGATCCAGGAAACTCAGATGACCCTTCAGCCCCCTGGATAAAGGTTTGGGTGTGGGTATATAGGAAAAGACCACAGAAAGCCACTTCCTCATTTACTGGGGAAGGAGAAGAAAGCAACCCCAGATGGCAGTAACTGGAATTGCCGGCTTCTGTCAGCCCAAAGAGGCTTTCTGGACAATATTGCTTCTCTTGAGCCAGAAAATCCTCCTGATTGAATTCAGGAAAAGAAGTCTTTTCCCATTACAAATACAACATTACTCTCTCGCCTGTCCACCTATAGTTGGGAATCACTTAGCTATTTACATTTGGTTGGGAGAGAAAAATCTTGAATCCCTCCAAAATAATTACTTCTCAATCAGGCAACTATTAACCCCACAGCAATCCACTGCAAACCTCCTGTCCATTCAGGATCCCCAGGAAGGGTGAGATTCCAGATTCTAGTCCACCTGAGGAGGTGGAACCCTACTCATTATCTATACAGGTTGCCTTCCCTGCTTAGTGCACAAGTATCTCTTATTATAATAAAGGCCCTGCAAAACACCAACCTCTCCTATCTGTTCAAACCTTAAAATTGATCAATTGTTTGATTCTCATAAAAGCCTGGTGAGGTTACAGAGTGGGCAGAAACATTTTCTGATGCAGAATAGGATGTTCCTGTTTGTCACAGACAAGATGCCAGTTTCTGTGGTATTGACATAGATCAGGGCCCTGACCTCCTCAGGGTGGAGGTAGGAAAGAGGGGTCTCATCTGGATGCAAAAGAAACCTCTGGTGGTTCAGTTAAATGTTCTAACAAAGGTGCCCAAAGGTGCAGTTCTAAGCAGTGGGGGTGCTACTGGTGAGAAATGGAATAGCTGGGAAGGGAAGCAGGTTTGAGGGGTCTATGATATAACACAGGGTATTAGGGGTTTCCCACCCCAGGGAAGAGTTTATCCTCCGCCTCTATCTATTAGCTCTGTCTTCTTCTCTTCCCCAACCTCAGAGGTCATAGGGTGCAGGCAGTGTCTCTGATTCCCCTGAAATTAAGATTTTTTCCTCTGGTAAGTGTTCAGCCCAGAGCTTTGGGAATCCAGGCACAGAGAGAAATAAAATTCAAGGGGGATTGTGAATTTCTATTAAAGCTGGCCTTGCGTAGAGTGATGTTGCACTTCCAGCAAGGACCAGAAGGGGCCGCCAATCGCTATCCTACTTTGTCTACACCCACCTCAGGGTTTCCTTGCTCCTACCCCTACAACTTGCTGGAGTCTTATTCTGGAAACCTTTTCTATTGGTTATACAATTCAGCTTAAAAAAAAAATGGAAGGGAGGTGTTGGGGCTGTAGCTCAGTGGCAGAGCGCATAAAAATAAATTAATTAATTAAGGCATGCTGTCCATGTACAACTACAGAAAAACTTACAAGAATTGTTTTGAATCCCTCAGTACCAAGATAGATAAGATACTATATACACATTATATAAATATAAATATTTGCTTAAAATCATTGTATCCAAGCTATTGAACTATTATGTATGTAGAAACTATTCCCAGACACACAAAAACTTTAAAAGATTACTTTTATTCTGTAAGTAGAAATTGCAATATTTTCTTCAAATATGCTGAGGAATTATCTTGCACATTCCCAGGTGCACCCCACTTTGGAAATTACTGTCCTAAAGGAAACACTGTGTCCCCCTCCACACAGCATCCATGCAGGTAGCTTTGCCTCCTCTCCAGGAGAACAAACCCGAGGCCTCCGTGGAGGACCAAGTATGCAAGACAGAGCCTAAAGCCTCCTCCATCACCACCCACATCTGGTACCCTGCACTCACATCAGTTTGCCTATCAAAGGGAAGAGACCCCAAACTTCACTCTACAGCAGCCTCCTGCCCTCTTTGCCCTGCCATACCCCTGGCCCAGGACTTGCTGCACTTCACCCTACCTCCTAGGTTTACCCTCCCTGCCATCCTTTCAGAGCAGGAAGTTGAAATCCTATGTTGAAATCCAGGCTCAAACTGTGTGTATCTTAGACTAGTTACATAACCTTGCTGAGCCTTAGTTTCCTCATCTGCACAATGAGGATAACAGCCTCCACCTTGGGGGAAGACAGATGCTGTGTACCCGCCAGATGCAGAACTAGACACACAGAAGTTGCTCCATAAATGCAGTTCCTTTCTGGGAGTAAGTCTGGGCAGCCTCGAGCTAGGTGCCAGCTGGGTAGTAGGCGGATAGTCCCTGTCTCTGATCATCTGATGTGCTCTGACTGATCTCAGGACCTCTTGGGGAAGGGGGAGTCCACCCCAGGGCTTGTGGAGCCCCAGGTATCTGATACAGATAACATGTCCTTTTCCTGCTGCCCACATACCCTTTACTGGCACTTCGCCCAGCCCTGTCTATGGCACCAGCTTCTCTTATCCTCTTCTCCCTCCAGTGCTTCCACAGAGGTATGTAGGGCTTTGATGTGGGCACTCTCAGGGAGGGGAGGAAATAGCTACTCAACCACCAAAGTGGGGAAGAGCTTATAAGTGTCAGCACAGACCCTGGCACTACAGGGGAGTCCTGTTACCCACCCCAATAACCCAATGTTCACTGCTAGCAACCCCCCAACAAATGCATCTTTGCCTAGGAGTGCCCTGTAGACCCTGAACAGGCAGGGGTGCAGGGTGAGGAGGCGGAGGGAGCCTCTGGACAGCAGGAGCAGTGAGGGAACTGAAGCAGCAAACCAACCTAGGTTAGACACCTCCGGGACTGTGCGATGTACTGGAGTTGCTATTTGGAGGAAAAAAAAAAAAAAGACAAAGGCATGTTAGCACTTGAACTGGTGACTAGAGAAAGGCTTCACACACACACACACACTCCAAGTGCTGCTTTTCTCCCTGATTGCCCTGGCAGCACTTCCAGAGTGGGTCATAACTGAGACTGAGGGAGAAGGCCAGGGGCCAAGGAGGTCCTGGGCAACCTTGGGTTCGCCACTTTCACCTGACCTGGGCTCTTCCTGCTGTCATGTGGGCAAGATGATATCTACCTCGAAGGCTCTGGAAAGACTGCATGGGATGGTCACCTGAAAGAGTTTTGTGAGCCATGATGGGGGAGTCTGGGTCATGCCCTAGCTGTACCCCTTCCCAGGAAAGCAGAGAGGCCCCAGTCCCAGAGCGGGTTCTCTGTCCCTGCTCTGCCTCAACCACATGACATCTCTTTGCCCCAGCTCTGCTTGGCACCAACTGCTTCGTGCTAGCCTCCCCCCACCAAGCTCTTCTGCCACTCCCTACATTGGGGGTTAACCACCTGGGCCAACCCTGCACAACACTCCTCTCCAATGGGCCTGGGGGCAGAATGGGGGCCTCTTGTGCCACCTGCCATGCTACAGGGACTCTGAGGCCCCTGGCACCTTCTCTTCCAGCTGTCTGCCCTGAAGTGCTGGTGTGGGGAACAAGCAGGGTCTGGGAGGAAATGAGCCAGAGCATTTGGGGAGGAGGCAGGACAGAGGAGTGTTGGCCATCACCTGAAGGAGACCAGCAATGTGCAGGAGCTGGGCAGCAGGACTCAGCCAAAGAACAAGAGTACATGGAGGTCAAGTCCAGAGGCATCATGCAGGTAGGTAGAGCTGGGGTTTGACCCCAGGTGGCCTGCCTCGGGCTCCACTGTAGATGCTGGGCCTCAGCATCTTTACAGGTTCTGTTCTTTGCCTCATTTTTTTTGGGGGGGGGAGGGTACCAGGGATTGAACTCAGGGGCACTCAATGACTGAGCACCATTCCCAGCCCTATTTTGTATTTTATTTAGAGATAGGGTCTCACTGAGTTGCTTAGTGCCTGGCCTTTGCTGAGGCTGGCTTTGAACTCTCAATCCTCCTGCATCCGCCTCCCAAGCCACTTAGATTAGAGGCATGCGCCACCACTCCCAGCCTCTTAGCTTCACATTATAGATGAAGAAGCTGAGAGTCAGAAGAATTAAGTGACTTACCCAGGATCACACAGTAAGCAAGTGGTGGAAAAGGGCTTAGGAAGTTGAGTAAGTCTTCCATCAGTTATTCTTCAATGTACAAAAATGTAATAACTCACAGAAACAGCTGAACTTAAATAGTATTTGAATTTGACTTAATTTAAGACTATATAAGTGTTTAAGTAAATGAATTCCTAGAAACAATTTCTTCCTAGTGCTTACTTGGTATCTATCACAACTTAATCAAACTTGAATTTATCTAGATTTGATTGAAATACTTTTACTAATTTGCTCTGGATCCTTTATTAACTTGGCGTCAGATGCTGGACTCAAAGACAACTTAGCAGCTCTTAGCAGAGATGCCCAAAGGCAAGATCTTTCTGGCTTTTGGAGAGCATTTACCTCCTCCAGCACAGAAATTGGTCATTTGGGCTTGGTTTTCTCATCTGCCATATGGATATAAGGACTAGTTCCCTAAATTCTCCTTCATCTCCATCGATCTGTGTATCTGAAGCAACAACTTTCCACTCTGCTCATAAAAAAATTAAAAATCTTCTTTCCAACAGGGATTTCCCGCAATGGCCTCTTGGGAGACATTTCTTGAAATATTAACAATTCCATTCAATAAATACCTATCCCCACTAGACAGTGAGGTTCTAAGAGGAGAGCAACTAAATATTATTGAGCACTGTCATTCTAATACCCAAAGCAGTGCCTGCCATCAAGTAAGTGCTCAATTAATAATAACATGGTACAGAATCTCTGGGGACAGGGCCATACAAGAGTGGTTTGTAAAGTCCCCTAGGCACTATAGTCCCCTAAAGTTTCATATATTAAAAAGGCTTATGAGGAGATGGTAGAACCTTCAGACAGTAGGGACCAGTGGTAGGTCCTTAGGGCATTGGAGGCAGGACCTCATAGGGCATCGTGGGACCCCATTCTCAGCTTCTCTCTCGCTCTTTGCTTCCTGGCTCATGATGTAAGTGGTTTGTTACACCTTGAGTTCCTGCCATGCTGTGCTATTCTTGCCAGATGCACAAAGCAATTGGGCCTGCACAATTTTGGCCTGGAACCTCTAGAACCATAAGTCAAAATAAACCTTTCTCATTAGAGTAATGGAAAACTGACTAACGTGCCAGGTGATGGTAGCGCATAGCAAGGTGAGGACTGCCAGGCCGCTCACTGCAGAGGGGACCTGCAGGCCTCTTTCCTGAGAAGGCAGCTGTGGATATGGAGGGCCTGCCCTTCAGAAGTGAGGGAAGTAAACCAGCCCCTCAGACCCGAGGGAAAAGAAAAGGGCCACCCTGCAGAGCAGCCTTCTGTTTGGTACTAAGATCCCTGAAGCTCCAAGATGGATGATTGGCCCCAGGCATATGGAGCCAAGGGTCTCTGCTCCTCATTGTTCCTGGCCTGGCATCTGAAAGCAGGGGCAAGGCTGATGCCATTAACAGAAGTCAGTGGAGAGAGACTGTCCTGCCCTAACAAAGGGACATCAAAAACAGCTGATCAACTTCCACATAATGAAAGATGTTTATGTTCATACACACCAAAAAGGGTTTTCATAGGCATCTTTATTATCAATGTCAAACTCTCTCCTACTTCTCCGGGGTCTAGTGTGAGGTTGATATCCCTTTCTGTGGAACCCCCATCTGGAAGGAGGAAGAGGGCTGGGAAAAGAGCCCCCTGTGTTAGTCCATGATATAATGCAATGCACCGGAAACAGGTTGCCCTCCCTCCCCTGAGAAAGTCATATTGTGCAAAACTCCATGGCTTGAAGACAACTGGAACCTCCACGTTTGCAAATTTCCTGGAGTCTGATACACCTGCCTTTTCCTTTGGTTGATTTTAAGCTTTATCTTTTAGCTGTAAGGAACCATCACCATTAGTACAAGAGTTTGCTGTGTGTTCTTTGAGTCCTTCTAGCAAGTTATAAAAATCAAGGGTAATCTTGGGGACTCCTGAACTTGCAGTTGGTGTCAGACAGAGGTGAGGGGTGATCTGAACTGCTCCCCCCGCTTTTGGTGCTGGGGATTGAACCCAGAGGTGCTTTACCACTGAGCTACATACCCAACGCTTTTTATTTTTTTTAATTTTGAGTCAGGGTCTCACTAAGTTGCTGAGGCTGGACTTGAACTTTCAATCCTACGGTCTCAGCCTTTGGAGTCACTGGAATTACAGGCATGCCCCATGGTACCCAGCTGGACTGCCCTTCGAATGTCACATAGTAACATATGCTCTATGTTCATATGGATGAACATTACATAATAACATCACTGCAACATGGGTGGACCTTGAAAACATTGTGTGAAGTGAAAAAAAGAAAGTCACCAACACCACATATTGTATATTTCATTTATATGGCTGGTTCAGAATAGACAAGTCCATAGAGACAGAAAGTAGATTGCTGGTTGCCCAGGACTAGGGGAAATGAGACTGATAAAGGGTATGAGGCTTCCTTTTGAGTGACAAGAATATTCTACAGTTGATTGTGATTATGGTTGCACAGCTCTCAGAATGTACTAGAAACCAGTGCATTGTTCACCTAGCTGGGTGAATTGTATAATATGTGAAATATATCTCAATAAAATTTTTACCAAAAATGAGGGCACATGAAATTGAAGCTCCCAGAAAGAGGACTTTGTGATATTTACTAACGTGTCCCCAGTGCCTGGAGCAGGGTCCATCCCCTCCGGGAAGACAGATGCTTCCTGAATACCATGGAATAGAGATATACCAAATGATTCCTGAATTTGGATTGAGGGCTCCCAGTCTAAAATTTCCAGGCTACTTCCTTTGGCAAAGATGAGAGCTGTTTTTAGAATACCTGCACATCCACCCTACTTTGGGAAGAATTCAGCCAAAAGTTTAGTCTTTGGCCTTAGAGTGAGAGTGGGACAAAGCGGGTCAGGTGGGGACACCAAGAGACTAATTCATAGTAGCCCAGCTTCCAAACAGTCCCTCCAGCCTCCCTAGGGCTATCCCAAATTATCAAAGGGGCTCCTTGGGACAAAAGGGTTGAGTCTGTCGCATAGAAACCCCAGGGATGGGAAATGGAACCCAGGCCTGTCTCCTTTGGGATGGGCCTCAGACTGAGGGAAGTATCTATTTTGACTTCCAGGCAAGACTTGCTCGCTCAATAAACACCAGAAATGTTATTTTATTCATGGTCATGGGCAGTGTCTGTGGGACACCATAAATATGATGCTGTTCACTCTCCTCTCCAGGAGTTCAGTTTGGCACAGAAGCCAAACATGTATATACACTATCTGAATCCCTGAGAAGTGTCATTTCAGACACCTGAGCAGAACAAGAGCTCCGGGATGTCAAGAGGAGGACAAGAAGGTGCTGGGGAATCTTTGCAAAAGACAGTTTCCAGAACTGGTCCCCCAGTGAGATTTTGCCAGGCAAGACATAGAGGGTCGTTTCAAGTAGAAAGGAAGGCAAAGGGATGCAAAGGTGCAGGGCTATTCAGGAGGCCACTGGGTCTAAAAAGTGAAGGGCCAGGCGCAGTGGTGCACATCTGTAATCCCAGCAGATCGGAAAGCTGAGGCAGGAGGATCAAGAGTTCAAAACCAGCCTCAGCAATTTAGCAAGGCCCTAAGCAATTTAGTGAGACCTGACTCTAAATAAAATATAAAAAGGGAGCTGGGGTTGGGGCTCAGCGGTAGAGCCCTTGCCTAGCATGTGTGGGGCCCTGGGTTCAATCCTCAGCACCACATAAAAATTAAAAAATGAAATAAAGGTATTGGGTCCAACTACAACTAAAAAATAAATTAAAAAATAAAAATAGAAAGGGCTGGGGATGTGGCTCAGGGGTTGAGTGCCCCCCAGGTGCAATTCCTAGGGGGAAAAAAACAGTTAAGGATCAGACATATAAGATGAAGGAAGAACAGCAGGAGGCATGACTAAAGAGACCAGGTTGAAGTGCAATGTGCAAAACGGAGAATGACAACTTGTGGAGCCTCCTCACAGGAAAGGGCTCTCCTCAGCAGTAAAAGGGAACAGATGGCTGCTATGCCTAATAATAGGGGGCAAATCTCAAAAACATTATGCCAAGTTAAAAAAAAAAGAATACACCCTTTGGCTTGGTTTATATGAAGTTCTAGAACAGACAAAACTGGTCTTAGAGAGATCAGATGAGTGGTTGCCTGGGGCATAAGGCAGCCTCTTGGGGTGACCGACATGTTCTGGGTCTTCATTGCATGGGTGGTTATGTATTTGTCAAAACTCATCCAACTGTATGCTAAAATGAGGAGGGGCATTGTTGTGTGTAGATTATTCTCTTAAAAAAGTTGATTTTTAAAAGTAGGCTGAGGTCACATTGTGAAGGACCTTAAATGACATACTAAGATGTTTGAACCTCATCCTGGAAGTCATGGGAGGGTTACTAGTGGACACTTGTTTATACACTTTGGTTTGGTTGGGTAGCGAGTAAAATCCACCTCAAACCAGCTGAGGTAAATGAGGGGATTTTCCTGAAGGTCCTGGAGCATTTTGCAAAGGAGACTTAGGGGCTCCATGATTTCCCATGTCTTGGGCAGCATCCAAACCTTGAGGGACATCCCTTGAGCTTCTCCCAGTAACTTCTGATCTAGCTGTAGGTTCTCCCACAGTTAAGGACACTGTGCTCAGGAAAGGAAAGTGACTTGTCCAGGGATGTATAAGCATGCAAAGTTGGAATCCACTGACCTTGGATAAGAAACTAGCTTCTTGGGCTGGGGATGTGGCTCAAGCGGTAGCGCGCTCGCCTGGCATGCGTGCGGCCCGGGTTCGATCCTCAGCACCACATACCAACAAAGATGTTGTGTCCGCCGAGAACTAAAAAATAAATATTAAAAATTCTCTCTCTCTCTCTCTCTCTCTCTCTCTCTCTCTCTCTCTCTCTCTCTCTCCTCTCTCTCACTCTCTCTTTAAAAAAAAAACTAGCTTCTCTAAACCTTTCAATAGAAAAAAATCTTTCAGTGGAAAAAATGATAATAATGCCTACAAGTGTCATTTAAATGACACTAGAGATAATGCAACAGAATGTTTTGCCAGAATGCCAGGCCTGGCACTGAGCAACTACAATGAGTATCAGTTACTAGCAAATAGCTGTGTATTCATAGTCCACACCCCATCACACCCCTGGTATTGGGGATCGAATCGTGGTAGAGGAGCACTCTGCCACTGAACTACATCCCCAGCTCTTTTTATTTTTTTTATTTTGAGACAGTGTCTCACTAAGTTGTTGAGTCCAGCCTCAAACTTGTAATCCTCCTGCTGCAGCTTCCTGGGATTACAGGCATGCACCACCACACCTGGCTCATATAGCTATTGTTATTAATGATATTGAGTGTCTGTCCCTTGAGCCTCTTCCCCCAACCTGCTCAGCCCATTGAGCATTTTCTCTTTTGTGGGGGCCAGGAATGAGAGTAGCTGAGCACCCCCTCCAACCCACCCAGAATTTGACAGTTCTGAAATGAGTGGTAGTGGGGATGGGGGCAGATTTCCACACTGGGTTTGTGACTAATTGACTATTTGTTGTATGTAGGATACACTGACTCCCAGATATCTCCTCCACCCTGTACTGAGGAATTTCATTATGAGGATCTCATTTCTTTTTCTGGAGATTCTTGACTCCTTAGAAAAATGCAGTTCTGGTCTCAGTGGGTTACTGAGAGATCCCATAAATCCCTGAGAACAGATTTTAATAAGAGGATGAAGGTGTGAGAAGTGTGAATGGGGAGGGGGAAGTTTGAATCCAGGAATAAAGGGGCTCATACATGTTAATCACCTATTAAGTCAGGTACAGTGGCACACATTTGTAATCCAAGCAGTTTGGAAGACTGAGGCAGGAGAATCACAAATTCAAAGCCAGCCTCAGCAACTTAGCAAGGTCCTAAGCAATTTAGTAAGACCCTGTCTCTAAATAAAAAATAAAACGGCGGGGGATTTGGTTCAGTGGATAAGTGCTGCTGGGTTCAATCTCCAGTACTAAAACAAACAAACAAACAAAAAACCTATTTCATGTCAGGAGCTGTCCAGGGACTGAGTTACATCATCAGAGCTGGTAGTTAAATCAGTCACATGCTATAGGTATAATTGGCTGCATTCCACTGATGAGAACATGTAGGTTCAGGGGAGATAATATCCCCTGATCAAAGTCACACAGTCAGGAAATGATGAAGTTGGGATTCCCACCCAAAAGACCCTGATCTTCCTACTGTGCCCCTAAAAGTCAACCCATGGGCTGGGGATATAGCTCAGTTGGTAGAGTACTTGCCTCACATGCACAGACCCCTGGGTTCAATCCAGCACTACACACACACAAACCAACCCATGTTTCACAAACTTGCCTCAGAAAAGCCACGATATTATGCAGATAAAAGGGATATTCCAGGGCTGGGGTTGTGGCTCAGTGGTAGAGGGCTTACTAGCATATTTGAGGCTTTGGGTTCGATTCTCAGCACCACATATAAATAAATAAATAAAATTTTAAAGTCCATTGACAACTAAAAAAGTGTTTTTAAAAAGGCAGGGAGCAGGGCTGGGGATGTGGCTCAGGCGGTAGCGCACTTGCCTGGCATGCATGGGGTGCTGGGTTCGATCCTCAGCACCACATAAAAATAAAATAAAGATGTTGTGGTCACCAAAAACTAAAAAATAAATAAATAAATATTTAAAAATTCTCTCTCTCTCTCAAAAAAAAAAAAAAAAAAAAAAAAAGCAGGGAGCATTCCTTGAGTACCCTAAAGCCTTGGTTCATCATTGAAGCAGCCAAGATCCCCCACCCTCCAGAAGCCTCAGCAGGTCACCAGCAGAGGTTCCAATGTGGCTGAGCAGGCTGAGAAAATCACCAGACTGGGCAGTGGGGCTGCCACCTCCCAGGTGGAAACTGCAACTCCCTGCCCCCAGTACTGGCCATGCCAGAAGGAGCAAGGGGTTCTGGAGTCCCACATGGGGGCCTGCAGGGAAAGGAGTCCCTTGGGATGGGAAGGGCGTCTCATTTCACAGCACAGCTCCCTTCCAACCCCAATAGCCTCTGGGAAAATGACAATCACCCCACCCTCAACCCAGAGAGTTCCTCCCTAGGATCTGTGATCTTGGAACAAAAAGCTACCCTACTCCTTAGTGCCTCCTCGCCTCTGCCACCCACCCTTTTGGGTCCCTGGCAGGGACTGTGCCCTGGTCAGGACAGCTAGCAGCCCATGTGCTTCCACCCCCACCCTCTCTCTGTTCCCAATTCCCAGGTCATGACACTGGAGCAGGAAGCGAAATCAGAGGTGGAGCCTGAGAAGGATGGGGTCATGGATCCAAAGGACTATAAAGAGCCTCATAGGTCCTGGCCAGAGACCCTTTGCTGTGTCGCTGCACCTTCCCAACATCATGGTAATGTCTGGTGGCCAAGTCTGGGTCCCTGTCAACTGTATCCTCCAGGAGATTGGGGCTGGAAACTAAAACCAAAGGCCCCTCCCCAGACCCCCTAAGGGCATGATGGAGGAAAGCCATTCTGGCTACTAAGACAGCTGCTAGGGCATCCTGTCCCTGCTTGGGGTGGTGGGGATGAGAAGAGTTCCTGGTTGAGCATTGAAAGGCTCAGGGACTCTGTAGGTGTGTATCATATTTATGGGCATCACAGTCTGAATTTGTATATGCGCTTTTGTGTTATAGATGCAGAATTTTCTAGGCATGATGGGGTTGTAGGGGGCAGAATTCCCAGGCTGGCATTGCTGTATGGGACTGATAATCATTTAACATGCAATACTGAGCACCTACTAAGTGTCAGGCCCTGTTCTATGTGCCTGAGCTACATCAATAAGATAAAACAGGTAAAAGGCCAGCTATCAAGGCATTTAACATTGAGGCAGAAGGTGTGGCTGGGAAGGAACTCAGTCAATAAATATAACAAACAGAGTATAGTAAGTTGGGAAAAGCAGAGCGAGAAGAGGAGCTGGGTTGCAATTATAAATAGGGGTGTCAGCGTGGAACCCATTCAGAAGGGGAATTTTGAGCAGATGCTTGAAGGAGGCAACGGAATTGGCCCTGCCGATGTCTGTCTGGTTGAAGAGGCATCAGGCAGGCAGCAGTTCTGTCCCGTGTTTTTGAGGAACAGCAAGGAAGCAGGGGAGGCTGGAGGGGGGGTGAACAAGGAGTTTGCTAGAAAGGTCAGTGAGGTGAGGGAGGGACCGATGGCTCTACGCCACGTGTCCATCTCAGGTCGGGTCTCCCTGTCCATTTTGATCTCGGTGTTTCATGTGCATCATTGTTCACGTCTAGATGTGCACCTTTCACCCTGGGCAACCGGATGTCCCTTAAAGCGCACATACACCTGTGTATGTGCCAGAGGCAGACACACCCCTTGGTCTGGGTGCCCCCGCACCCCTATTTTCCCATCCTGCCTGGCATCTGTAACTTCGGGTCCTTGCGCGGGGCAAAACCCCGCCGGGCCGTCACGTGACTGCCGGGTGCTGTCGGCCGGGTCTGCAGGCTCAGCGTTGCGCGTGCGCAGTAGTGCTGGTGTGCCTACTGTCGCTGCTGCTACCTCCCGAGGGCGCTCTAGGCAAGGAGCAGGCCCCGCAGGACCTCCCGGAGCCCAGGTCGTTCAACTGGTTGGCGAATTTCAACAAGTACGTTGGGAAGATCTTCAACGACAGGTAGGAAGCGGCGGGAGGAAGAGGCGGGAGGGAGGTACGCGGCGTGGGAGGGAGACACCTGGCACCCCACGCACATCGCGGCCCCATGATCTCTGCAAAGATTTGTTCCCTAGCTTGGGAAAGTTTAAAAACCTGAAGAAGCTCACAGAAGCCACGAAACCTCCCCCTTCGAACGCCACGAAACTCCCTATGGCTAGCCCTACGAAGTCCCAGCCGCGGAGCACCCTGGTAGTAGGACCACCGATCACGTCCCCAGGCCCCAGGTAGGGGAGCTGGGGCACTGCTGGCACTTCGTCGGGGACCTGGGAACAAGGGCAGCTTGGGTGAGAGCAAGAGGAAGCTCCTGGGGGCAGGGGTGGAGGGAGATAGCAGGGCCCAGAGGACTTCCTTCTCCAGGATGGGCCTTGACCTCCAGGCACCTGGCTCAGATGTCACCGCCCACCGCCCACCGACCACTTTACATTGTGAGAGGGGCCTCAACTCCTCAGCGAGAGCAATAAAAAAATACAATCTGTATTTCCTCAGTGACTTCTCTGGGCACTGGCAGGGAGGACCTTCAAAGGGAAACCAGGTCACTGGGGTTCCTGCTGTAGGAGAAGACCTCAGTGCAGGGTCTCGCCCCCTCTCTGAAGCCACCTACCTTCCACCAACCTGCCCACAATGCACCGCTGCCAGGGTGAAACCCAGGGAGAGCCCTGGAAGGAAGCAAGGGCTTCAGCAAGACCCAACACTGTTTTTGCCCAGAACTGGACAGCTTAGAATGGCAACCTGGGTGACAGTGTTGGCACAAGAACAAGCATAGATGCCTTTGACCCTCAGGGAGCAGAGCACAGTCTCCTGGACCCTCAGCCCCAGCAGTGAGAAGGACAGGGAAGGAAAGGAGCCTGGCCAGGGCCTGTCCCTGAGATCTGGATGTGAGAATGGCCCACTTGTCTTGGGTCTGTGGGCTGTGTCCATCAGAAAGGCCTGGGCAAGGGCAAAGGCCCCTCCCACCAATCCACCTGTCATACCCAGGTATGTCTCAAACAGAGTCCTAATTCCTGCCTCTAGGAAATGTGTACACATCTCCCCACTCAGAACCTTAGCTGAGAGAAAATACTGGAACTTCAGACTTCTTCATCCTCCTCCCGGGGAGGCCACATCCCTCCTGGCAGAGGTGCATTGTGGGCAGGTTGGTGGAAGGTAGGTGGCTTCAGAGAGGGGGCAAGACCCTGCACTGAGGTCTTCTCCTACAGCAGTCCTCCATCCAAACACCCCTTGGATGTAAGAATCAGCCTGGGCCAAGCCTTTGCCCAGCAGCTGCATCCTGTAGAAGCTCTTTGCCTTTTAGGGCTCAGTTCCACATCTAGGTCACTTATGCAACTAGACAGAAACACAATTATGTCATGGCCACAGGATCAGTGCAAGGTGCTAAGCCAAGGAAAGTGCACCACTCATCCACCAAACCCTTAGGCTCCCACCCTTCAGACTGAGCATGTGGAGGAAGCAGGAGAAGCTATTCTGGGAACCAGAAAAGTTCTGTCTCTCACTCTTCCCCAATCTCCATGACTGTCCCTTATCCACAGGAGCTCCCAGGAAAGGGACAAGCTTGTTCACTCCCGTTTTTACACACACACACACACACACACACACACACACACCTCACCCATCCCCACCTATTCAAGGTGCTTGAGAAGGGTAAGGGACAGGCCACTGGGGACTACTGAAACTCCTGCCATAGGAGCCAGGTCCCCACCCCACCTCTTCCCCAGGCCTGGAGTTTAGAATCCAGATTGGACTCATGGAGGTACTAGCATTCTTGACTAATGCAGCCTCCTCCCTGGGAGGCCACATCCCTCCTGCAGTCTCCCTTCCTGCGACAGCTTAAATACCTCTGGGTGCCTGGGAGTTCACAACCTTTCAGGACAACCCATTTTCCTCATATTTCCAGAGAGCAGATGTGAGACCACTCAACACAATTGGCGACTGTCATAACACTGCACCATTTCTCTGGGCTGTTGCCCCTGGCCTCAGGACTCTTTAGTATGAGTGCTTCACCTACGTCACAATCATAGGAAAACACTGTGGGGGGACATTTTGGGAAGCAGGGCTAGCTCTCAATCAGGCTGATGATCAGGAAGGTCTAGAGGTGTGGCAATGGGAAGATTCACACTCAAGACCACCACTTCAGCCGGGTGCAATGTCACATGCCTAATCCCAGCAGCTTGGGAGGCTAAGACAGGAGGATGGAGAGTTCAAAGCCAGCCTCAGCAACTCAGTGAGGCCCTAAGCAACTCAGTGAGGCCATGTCTCTAAATAAAAATATATATTAAAAAAAGAAAAGGGGAGCTGGGGTTGTGGCCCAGTGGCAGAGCGCTCGCCTAGTATGCGTGAGGCACTGGGTTCCATCCTCAGTACCACATAAAGTAAAATAAAGACATTGTGTCCACCTAAAACTAAAAAAAAGAAAAGAAAAGGGGCTGGGGGTGTGGCTCCGTGGTTAAACTGGGTTCAATCCCTGGTACAAAAAATTAAAATTAAAAAAAGACGGCCACTGACCTTAGGGGAGTCCCTGCCTCCCTCTGGGCCACAATTTTTCCCTCTATGAAGTGAAGCAGATGAGCTGAGTGGGTCTGGACATTACAACAGCCCCTTCCCCCCTTCTCCCCGCTCTCCACATGTCCCCTGCCCCCGTCAGGGCCCCACAGAGACACAGAAAGAAGCTATGACATTGACTTGCTTTATTGAGCCTATGTAGGAGCAGGGAGCAATCTGTGGCCAGAGCCAAGGGTGCAGGGGAGAGCTGGGTCGGCACTGCCCGTGGAACTGTAGAAGGTGGGAGGTGGCATTACAAGTCCATCGGGCTCAGCTCCCTGTGAAGAGAGGGCAGAACTGGTGGTGTGGGGCCAGTCCCTGTGCCTCAGGAGGACTGCTCTGGGCCCTGTCTTCCCCACCATCACCCTCACCTGCCCCTTTTCACCCCATTTCCACTTATCCCAGAGAGCTGGGCAGATGGGCAGAGAATCAAAACCTACCTGGAGGCAGCTGTGTGGGGGGAGTCCCATTCCAAGAAGCCCAGAGTGTCCTCCTTATCTCTTTTTCCATACCTGGGAGGGAAGGGGCAGCTGGGGCAAACTCCATGCCAGGTGCCAGCTCACCTGCCTCAGACGTCCCCTCAGGCACCACCCTACCCTGGACATGGCTCAAGCCTGCTCTACAGAGATGCTGTTTCCCAAGCGCAGGCATGGAGCGGGCTGGGGACAGGGGTGGGAATGGGGATAGGGCTGTGGCCAGCGCCCTGAGCTCCAGGATCTCTCTCCCTTTCTCTAGTACACACCTAGGCCTGGTCAGCATGTTGATATATCTGCGGAGCTCAGCCGCATACTGGGCCATCTGCTCTGGCGTAGCATTGTCCCCGGGGTACACTGGCTCCAGTGGCTCTCCCCAGACACCCAGCAGCGGTCGCAGCAACAGAGCCACACAGGTGGACAGGAGCAGCAGGGAGAGGCAGCGGTGTGCAGCAGCCATCTGCAGAGCAAGGGTCAGGGAGATGGAGGCAGAATGGAAGCCAGTGTGCAGACCCGGCTATGCATGGGAAGAAGGGCCTGCCTGCCCAGCCATCACCCATTCCTTAAAGCAAATCTTGGAGACAAGGGACAGAACAATGGGTCACCAGCACCTACCACTGACCTCTTTCCAGACACTGCCCTGGACAGCAAAGACTCTTGCTCCCCCCAGCTGTGAGTAACTTGGTAGCTAGAGCTCAGAGGCCTTAACAAAGCAAAAAAATTTAGCAGACAAGGTCCCGGGGATATGAGGGTAAATGGGGTAGAGGGGACACACATGATATACAGAGCCTGGTGGCTCTAAGGATGCATAAATGGGATAGGAAATCAAGGGGAGTTGCTTATAGAAAGTAGACTCCAACTTACACACAAGTCAAGGGGACATGAAATGAACTTGTGAGGCAAAGGAGAGAAATCAACAGCCTTTGGGGTCTAACCTTCCTCTGCTGGTTTATCCGGATGCAGAGCACACCCAAGGAGTACCTTAGGTCTCTCAAGGCCCCTCACCTAGAAAGCACCAACTCCTTCCCAAGACCAGAGACCCAAGGAGCCTCCCAGAGCCCAGGCCAGACTGAGCCCACTTACCCTGAGTCCTGAGCAAGGGGCCTTAAATGGAAGCAGTCACCTGCCTCAAGCTGGATGGGTCCCCCTGCTCTCAGCTGTGCCCCTTTATAGTCCTCAGCCCCCCAGAGTCCCCGCCTCTTTTCAGTCTCACTCCCTAGCCCTCACACCCTCCTCTCACTGTCTCCCTGGTACCTGCAACGCCAGCAGGGAGCCAGGGACAGGAGGGGGCCAGGGCAGCATTCTGCGAGCCAGACGAGCAGCATAACAGATGAAACTGGGTCATGATGGATGTCTCCTGTGGGCCCCCATTCCCGATGTCCCCTTCCTTTTGGGTCTCACAGGAGGCTTGACTCAGGCAAGACAAGGTTGGGAGTCTTGGGCAACTGAAAGATTATGGTCCCAGGTCTTGGAACACCCCCTGCAGCCTCCCCAAGGTGAACCCAAGTGATCAAACAGCTTCCCTCAGGGTGCAAGGTTGAGGCCATGGCTCCAGATCCCAGGGAAGAAGGAGGGAAACTCAGGCCTCCTTTCCAGTGTGCAGCCAGAATGAGGTGAGAACAGGGAAGGAACCTGGGCTCCTCAGGTAATGTGGACAGGAGTGGGGACCCAGATGTGGAGAAACCCATTTGGTTTCTCCAAATAGTCTGCAGAATGAGAACTGATGTGAAATGAGGGGTGGGGTGTCAGTTTCTGGAGCCCCATCTCCTCTCCCATCCCAGAGTTTCACCCCAGGGCAGTGCTAATAATCAGCCTCACTTAGAAAGTCTCAAAATGTCCGAAGTGCTCCCAGCTCGGTCACCAAACTGACTCCCTACAACAATCTGTATTACAGACTCAGAAACTGAAATCTGCTCCGAGATATTAAGTAATTGGCCCCAAACCACACAGAAAGTCTGAGGAGAAGCAAAGTTTGAAAAAAAAAATCCATCTCCAAAATTTGACCTGTTTTTCTAACTGAATCTGTCTGAGTATTGCTATCACGTCCTGCTTTGTCTGAGAAATGGAGGGACCCACAGAGGTGAAGACACTTGCTCAAGATCTCCTTGCTGCCTAGGTCTCAGTTTCTGCCTTTGATGCCTATCCCCCACTGGGTCTTTCTCCTGCTCAGTGTCCTTTTGTCAACTCTGGACCCCTCCCCAGCTCAAGCCAAGGACAAGTACTGGCTGAGTCCACACTGAGGGCTGAGTAGGAGATTCTGAGATTCTGCTGTCCCAGATCAGGTCACCAAGAAATGTCAGGATGGAGTGGGGAGGGGAGAAGTTGTTCAGGTCCAGGGAAAACTAGAGGTGAAACCCAGGGATCTGGCATCGTAGACTTAGAGGTGAACAGCTGGACCTCTTGTCATTGGCTAGCTAGGTGAGCCTGGCAGCAAAATTCCTTTAGCCTCTCTGAGCTTCTATTTTCATCTAGGTAAAATGCGCCTTATCATACCCATCATCTCAAGATAGGAAGGAAAAAAGAAGCTCAGTAACCATCAGTGTTCTGACTGGCTCCTCTCAATTCTGATTCCTGGTGACAAGAACAATGATGCCTAATCAGATAACCTACATTTTACAAGGCAAATATGGAGGTCCTTCCACCTCAGCAAGCCTGCACCCTCCTCTAGCCTGGGTTTTCCACTTCACAAAACAAGGATAGTCAATGGGTAGCTGGTCCCAGACATTGCCTTTGAAGGGTAGAGACTGCTGCACACCACCAGGGGGTGCTGGGCCCCAGCCCTGGTTGAAAGGGTCTGGGCTCCCTCAGGCCAGTAGTCTGGTGGGACCTGTTCTGGCCACTCACCATGTCAGAAGCCAGTGGATCTGGGGATTGACTCTGGTGACCGGGCCATTCATAATTCTGTCCTGTCACAGATGTAACCAGCTTTGTTAGAAATAATAGCTCTCCACAAATGTCAACCAAGCTTTCCTTTTTCTCCTTTGCAAACAATAGATTACAAGGTCCCCTCAGGGATGTCGTGACAATCCAGGAGGAAGGGACAGTGGCTGTAATAGCATGGTCATATCCAGAATAGAGAAAGCTTGTCTTCGAGTGTGTTCCCACAGAGCTTGCATGGAGCCTCTTGGGAAGCCACCCAACACTCCCCTGCAAAGACAGGATGAAGACCCAGTGGCCCCCTTTCCCACTGCCCAACCCCTTGTCCTCTGAGCAGGGAGAATAACCCGGGAGCAGTGTGGGGGACGGAGGGAGTGCTGTGATGATGAGACCAGGAGAGGAACACCTCAGGGATCTCAGGGCGAATGAAGGCAGGTGAAGGAACAAAGGGAAGAGGCCTCAGAGTTGTGGCTCCCAGGGAAGGAGTCTGGCCATGTCCTCTATCACCCCTTTTCGGGACTCTCTAACCTCAGTCTCTGCTGCTCTCAGTTACCCAGCCAAATATCAGTCATTTTTGGTATATCTATTCCTGGGCCCAGAGCAGGAGGAAGGGAAGGAGAGAGGTTTCTGCAAGGAGCTCAGAGGCAAGAAAGTAGGTGGGGGTTGGGTTGCTGTTGTTTTGTTTTGTTTTGTTTTTTTGAAAGATGAGGACATTGTCAGAAAAGGAGAGGAGCTGGCTGTGGCAGCCAGTGAGCCAGCACCTCCCCCAAGACCTTTCTTACAGGTCATCTTAATAGGCTCCTTTATTACCTGGTGAAGGAGGCAGGGAACCAAGGCTCGGAGAAGCAGTTGAGGTTGCCTAAGACTGCAGGAGGGATCAGGACTAAACCCAGGTCCACGTGGTGCCAGAGGCTACACTCTATCCAGATTACCAGGACACTTCTGCTGACCAGAGCCTGGTCCAACTCTTAGGCCAATGTCTTATTTCCAAATTGTGTGGCAGCAGCAGAGTGTTGGTTGGGTACCCTGTCAGAATCACCTCAGATTCTGGTACCCATGGGATCCCCTAACCCCTGGAGAAGCCCTTGGGCTAAGGATAGCTGAGAAATTCACACAAACACCTTAAACCCCTCATCCTACTCCCTCAGGAGCTACTTTATCCTGATTTGGGGCTCAGGACACTAATTTGAAGTCTAGACCCTGTCAACACTTCCCTCTACCCTAGAGACTCCATCTGCCCCTAATCCAATATAGGTGGTGTCCTTTTAAAAAGAGTAAAATTTGGACACAGAAACAGGTATGCGTAGAGGAACTTCGAGCCCAGAAGAGATGCCTGGAACAGATCCTTGCCCCCTTCTTCACCAAAGGAATCAACCCTGCTAGCATAACAGCTTGATTTCAGACATTTAGCCCCTAGTCCTTTAAATACCCCAGTTCTCTTGTTTTGTTTGACTTATTGTGCTGGGGATGGAATGAGGACCTTGCATATGCCAGGCCAGGGCTCTACTACTGAACTACCTCCCTCACCCTCCCATTTGGTTTTTTATGTCAGTTCTATGAAACTAATACAGTAGACCCCCCACTTATCTTGTTTTCTGTGGTTTCTGTGATCTGCAGTCAGTCAAGTTCCAAAAATATTAAATGGAAATTTCCAGAAATAAGCAATTCATCCATCTTAGATTGCCTGCCATTCTGAGTAGCCTGACAAAATCTTATACTGTGCACCTCCATCTTGCCCAGGATGTGAATCATCCCTTTATGCAGCATATCCAAGTAGTGTACACTGCCTGTTAGTCACTCAGTAGCTCTCTGGGTTATCAGAGAGGCTATAGAGGCATCATAGCACTTCCGTCCAAGTAACCCTTATGTAATAGCCTAAAGCTGCCACACAGTGCCTACATCATCCACCCACTTCACCTGATTACACGGGCATCTTACCATCTCACATGGTCACAAGCAGAATTAGTACAGTCCAATAAGCTATTTTCAGAGACAGAGACCCACATTTACATAACTTTTATTATAGAATACTATTATAATTATTCTATCTTAGTGTTTTTAATCTCTTGTTGTGCATAATTTATAAATTAAACTTTATCATAGGCATGTATGTACTGGAAATAACAATGTACACACTAGATTGTCAGTACTATCAGTGGTTTCAGACATCTACTGGGAGTTTTGATACCTATCCCTGAAGACAGAGGGGACTATAGTATGAAAAGGCAATCATGGAGCACTCACACAGGTTCAACTACTCCGAAAGCCTCATGTTAGAGAGGCCATGTGTAGGTACTGTGGTCAACCGACTTATCTGAGCAGAAACTGTCTGCAGCTATGAATATAATTCATACCAGTTCTCTTCCATTAGCCTAAACTTACCACAGCTCTCCCAGATAGACCAATAGACAGAGGATCATGGATACCTACACACAGATATGTCCCCCCAACTCCCCTGGATCTTCAACTACACATGAACCTAAGCTCAAGCCGCCACTGCATGTGCCCATCTGCCCCGGCTGGTACAGAGGAGAGAAGACAGGAAACGAAGTAGGATGGGAATGGACCTCAGGAAATGGCAAAATGGAGAAGCCAGAGAGACAAACTCCATCCTGAGAAACAAGAATGGCTTCTGAGAGGCAACGTCTACCCGAAGGTGTATTTTAGGCTAAAGAGAAGGAAAGGGCTTTCCCTGCAGGGCAACTGGCCTGGGCAAAGGCCCAGAGCATCAGAATCCATACAGTCCAGGGCCTATTCCAGCCCCTGGACCAGCGTCCTCTGTCCCACACTGCTGGCCCTACCTCAAGAAAGGCTGGGGGACAGCACCAGGGAGGGTGGCCACCTAGTGCAGGTTGTGTCAGAGCAGAGCCAGGTCTAGAGTCTTCTCACCTCCCAGGGTAACCTGTCTGCAAACAGGTCTGCAAGGCCCTTATGCCCCGGTAATGCCACCCAGCCTTCCTGCCTTTCTTACTGTGTCTGGGTCTGGACACTTGTCTTCAGCCTGATTCTCCCTCTCATCCCTCAGCCACCTGCCTCGGACTTAGGCAGGTCCTGCTGAACTGGAGGTTCAGGAGAAAGTCCACAGACAGACCCTTCCTTTAGGGGGCCCTCAGACCATAGAGGTGGGGTGCGGGGAGGACACAGACATGGGTAGGTCTCTTAGTGAACAGAGCAGTAGCCATGAGAGTTCAGTGACCAGAGATGAGAGAAAGAGTACAGGTCAGGGCCAACCAAGGCAGGCTTCCTGGGAGAATGAATTGAGAAGGAAGGGTGTCTGGGGATCAGGTTATCGTCCAGTTGAAACACCCATGGGGTGGAGGGGACTGGAAGGTATCCCTATAGTCTTGTCACCAGGAAGGCACAGTTAGTGACTCATGCACTGTGTGTGCATTCAACAAAGTGGGGAGGAGGGTTTTGAGGGAAAAAGTGACCTCCACACTCTCATTGTTCCTTCTACTCAGGTGACAGGTTCCTTAGAAGTGATTTTCTTTGTGGAGAGGGAGTACAGGGGATTGAACTCAGGGGTGTTTTACCACTGAGCTACATCCTCAGCGCCCCCCCCCCGGGCCTTTTTTTTTTAAATAACTTTATTTTATTTATTTATTTTTATGTGGTGCAAAGGATGGAACCCAGGGCCTTGCACATGCAAGAGGAGTGCTCTACCACTGAGCCATAACCCCAGTCCCTGCCCCACCCCCGCCTTTTTTAAAATATTTTTTTAGTTGTCAATGGACCTTTATTATTTATTTATTTATATGTTGTGCTGAGAATCAAATCCTGGGCCTCACACATGCTAGGCAAGCACTCTCCCACTGAGCCACAACCCCAGCACCCCCAGCCCTTTTAATTTTATTTTGAGACTGGGTTTCTCCGAGTTGTTTAAGGCCTCGCTAAATTGCTGAGGCTGGGGCTGGGGCTCAAGCAGTAGCGCGCTCGCCTGGCATGCGTGCGACCCGGGTTCGATCCTCAGCACCACATACCAACAAAGATGTTGTGTCCGCTGAAAACTAAAAACTAAATATTAAAATTCTCTCTCTCTCTCTCTCTCTCTCCCTCTCCCCCCCCCTCTCACTCTCTCTTTAAAAAATAAAAAATAAATTGCTGAGGCTGGCGTGAAGTACAACCCTCCTGCCTCAGCCTCCCGAGCCCCTAGAATTACAGGTGTGCTCTTGAGCTCTCGATCTACCTCTACAGCTGGCACACCCACCTCACCCCACAAATGGTTTTTCCTCCCCACCCCCATCCTTGATCCCATCTTAATCTCCAAACTTTGCAGCCCCGGAGACTAGTAGTACACTTTTGGGGGGAGCAGGGGGACAATCCTAGAGTGTTGGTATCTTGCCCGGCCCTATACCAGTCTTCATCTTTGCCCTGCGAGGTTTCTATGTCCCAGGTTACCCCCTAGGCTGCCTAGCATGTTCCTCTCCACCTCTCCGTCTCCAGCGACTCTTCTTGTTCTTTTCTCTGGAGCTCCTATCCACCCCTCTCCCATGCCCCCCTTGCCTGGAGTTCCTCTCACAGAGGTCACTTGTCTGGGCGCTGTCCAGCCCCAGAATAGCAGCAGTGACTATCTATGCTCAGCTACTAGCACAGGGAACCCCACCCCACCCCAGCCTAGTCCTGGGGCGCCTTTTTCTTGGGCTCCGAGTCTTCTCCCTGATCTTGCACCTCCACTCTCTTCTCCTACCGAGGCCACCTCCTTGAAGGAGAAGGGAAAGGAAACAGACGCACACATTCAGTTTCTGTGAAATTTGCTCTTTATTTGGGGACAAGGGATGAACCACACACAGCCCTCAGGCCCCGATACCGGGGGCACAGAGAAGTGGTCGGAGGGCCCTACCCAGAACCAAATATGCACATGATGTGGGTGTAGTTAGCATAGCTCCCCGGAGGCCTTGGGGTCTTCTGCACGGGTAGGCTCCTCTGGCCCACAGGAGGGAATGGGAAGGAATCGCGTCTGGAGCGCCGAGGCCGAGGCCGAGGCCGAGGCAAGTCTTAAGTGAGGGTGCCAGGGCGAGGTCCGGTGGGCCGGGCCATGCTCCAGGGGCCCGTGTGTGGTAAGAGGAACGCTTTTACCGCGACCTGACGGGGCGGTCATCGCCGTCGGGGAACAGCAGCTTGGAGAAAAGGGCGTCCGAGCTGTCGCGTTTCCCGTACCTGGGGGCGGGGTCACAAGGGGCGTGGTTAGGCCCCGGGTGGAGTGGGGCGGGGCGAAGGGCGGAGTCCCAGAGGCGCTGCCCCCACGCCCACGGCCAAGCCCGGCGCGAGCGCTCACCGCTGCCGGGTGACCAGGTTGAGGTAGTGGCGCAGGGAGGCGTAGTAGCGGCTCAGCTCCTCCGGGGAGGCATCTTCGCCCGGGGCCTCGGGTTTGGCGGGGTAGGCGTCGACCAGCGCTCCCAAGCAGGCGAGGAGGGCCAGCAGCACTGCGACCGTAGCGGGCGACGGCCTGCACACGGTCACCATCTGGAAAGGGAGCATTGGAGCGTGGGGCATCCTGAGCCTCGACCGTGGGAGGCTGCGGCAGTGGTTGCCGTCTGGCCCACGCCCCGGTGGCCCTACTGGGCTAGGGTTCAGCCACTCTCTCTGTGTTCTCGAGCACCGCACCGTCTCTGGCCTCAGTTTCCTCCTGTGCCAGAGTCATAAGTCCTGTCTGCCTCCCCACTCCCGCTGCTGTCCAAGTGATAGAGGAAGGAAGAGATCTCTGCTGGCAGCTGATTCCCAGACCCTCCTTCCCACCTCTGTTGGCCCCCTTCCAACCACTCAGCCCCAGCTTCCACCACCCTGGCCTCAGTTTCCTCACAAAATAACTCACTACCAGACTATTCCTGATCCCCAGCCACTCACAGCGATAGCTCCCAAGGCGAGATGAGCAGGAGATGGAAGGTGCAGGCAGTCCCAAGGACACGACTGCTGTAGGTGGAGATGCGGCCTCTGCTCAGCGCTTTCCCCGCGGGGCTTATATCGGCCTGGGAAGGGAGGGGGAGTCCGAGGGGAGGGGGAGCAGGCAGGGGAGGGCCCTTCCTCCTTCTTTCCTCCACCCCTGCCACTCGCAGAGTTTACAGCCAGCCAGGACGTGATGTCTCCACCTCGCAGGAGCTAAGGAGGCAGCTGCCATGCTCAGACTCAGGGTCCCACCGGACTGGTTGCCTCTTCTAAACCCTGTTTTCACCCCACAGCCCCCCAGTGGCAGGTCTAGCCCCCTAAAGATGTGAGGCCTTCAGATATAGACTCCTGGGGTAGCCCCTAGGACCAAGGATGTGAGTCCATCTTCCCTACCCTGTCCTTAGGTGGGAGTGGGGAACCTGAGGGAGGACAGGCCTCCTCCAGCCTGTGGAACCCGTGGCTGCTCCTTCCAGGAGGCCTTTATCTTCAGCTTCTGCTTGCTAATGCCTTTGATAAGGGTCCAGGAGTGACAGGACCCTGTGGGGGGAAGTCTCTTCTGGAGTCAGGGTAGGAGCTTATGACCGTCGCTCCTGACCGGCTGCTTATGATGTTCTTGGGGAGAGGCCTCTCTGGATATTCCATTATATCCATTCTGAATTAAGAGTTGGGGACAGAGGTAGGAGGCAGAAACAGCTGAATGAGCCACCTCTACATCCAGCTTGGCACATACAGATCCTGGTCCAGCTGGGCCCTCCATAGAGCCCCCTCCCAAGGCAGAGCCCCCAACCCCATCTCCATGTCATTCAGGATACCTGGTATTTTCTTTGGCTGAGTGATGTCAAGCTGCCAAGCATATGCCACTGTCCCCAGCCCATTATAGCTTTCACTGGGATTTGGGGTCGATATTCTCACTCAGAGCCTTTGAAGGAAATAAGAAAGGACTACCATTAACTGTGCACCTCCTGTGTGCTAGAGAGGATAGCATATTTGGTATAACAGTACCATGAACTGAGTTCATCTGCATTTTCCAGGTGAGAAAACTGAAACTCTGAGAGGTGATGGTAATACAGGAAGAGCGTGGGGAAGACCCCAAGAAGTCCCCTCAATCCTGAGGGCAAACAGGTTCTGCACCTTGAGCTCCAGAGTCAGGCATGAGAGCAGGAGATAGGAGGCTGTCTGGGCCACCACCCACTTTGAGAGGTCTAGGTCGGGGAGGCACCCAGACTGCCAACCCATCAGACCCACCTTACCCCCAGGAAGAGAAAGGTCTCATAGGGAGTCTCCCCATAAAGCTCTTTCCAGCTCCCTCTACAAGGCCTAGCCAGAGCCTTGTAGATACCCCATTTTCATCAGTCCATTGAGGCAAGAGGAGTCATTTTGTCCAGGCCCCTCATTCTGGGCCAGCCCCTCCACTCCCCAGGACAGATGGCTGTGGGTGCTATTTTTAGAGTTCTCCTGAGAGGAAGTGTCCAGGGATCCCTCAATTGCCTTTTTATGGGTTCAGTCACCTGCACTCTCCGGAAATGGCTCCTTATCAGCTATTCAAGCCCAAAGGGCCCCTTACAACCAAGAAACACCAGGGCACTTGCTAAGCATAGAAATGGAAGGAGACACTGGGACAAGGGGAAATGGAATCTACCTTCAGAGGGAAGAGAAAACTCATTCTTAGGGAGCCCAGCCTTGTCCTCCAAGAGCCCTAGTGACAGAGAAGAGTCAAGGGTTTATCTTTGAGTTCCCCCAGTCTGAGGTGAGGGGCACAGTTTGATCACTGGGGAGCCCTCGTCTTGGGGTGGGGAAGGCACTCAACTATCCCTCGAAATCCCATCTGAGGAGTTCCCAGAGCACAGACACAGGGATAAGCCTGTGCCCAGACTGGAGAGGAGATAGTAGAAATAAAAGAATTCTAGTTCTTCATGAATGACCAAAGCCAGGGGACTGGTTAAGACAGCTGTGAAGTACAAAGTCCTTGGTTCAGATCCCCAGCATCACATACATCCAAAGACAGCTGTGACCCCAGGGTCAGGCTCTAGACAGGGACCCGCCTGCTGAAGGGGCAAGGATGTGTGGGGGTGGGGGTGATCTTTGACCTCCCAGCACTAGCCAGGGTGGTGAAGGGGGTTTCTTCGGTGGTAAACTTGGAGGAGAGAGGTGAAGGAGCTTGTAAGGAGCACACAGAAAATCTGACATCCCTGGAACCTGCTCAAGCCTTGGGGACTGCAGGGCCTGAGGACAAACAGGAGGAAAGGAGAAGAGTGAGAAGGTAGAGGACACAGGAGAAGGCCCACATTCGTTGTACAACCTCTGAAGAAGTCACTTCCTCATGTACCTTAAAAGTAAAAACCAGTGGGGCCTGAGGTGGTCCCTCAGTGTGGATCAGGAGCCTGCCTCCCACATCCTCACAAGCCTTTCCCATCCATCATAACCCCAGCTCCACTCCCCAATTACAGGGCACGCTGATTGGCTCATTAATCACCACCTCCTCATCAGAGAATTTATTAACCTGTTGACTAATGGAAAGAATGTCTCAGCCCTGGATCAATGGGCCCAGCCACCCACCACCCACATGCCCACCACCTTCATCAACGCATGACTCAGTCGCCATGAGACATGTCTCAGGCTGAGGGGCTGAAATCTATGAGGAGAGAAACTTTAGAAACAATTGTTATTGTAGACTTGAGACCAAGACCTGCCTCCAACTTGTCCTTGAAGAGTAGGGAGGCAGAATCACTGGGATTCCTTTGGTCCCCATCCTCAAAGCACCTGGGTCCACCCAGGTCAGGGACACCATGAACCTGGACCCCAGACAACCATTCACTAGGACGACTCATATCAAGTGGCCCATGCCACTCATGTCAAAAGGCTTAGCATTCTATGTTTGGGGTTTTTCTTTTGTGTGTGTGTGTGTGTGTGTGTGTGTGCACGTGCGCACGTGCACACATGTTTTGGCTTTTTGTTTTGATACCAGGCATTGAACCCAGGGACGCTTAACCACTGAACCACATCCCCAGCCCTTTTAATTTTTTATTTAGAGACAGAGTCTCTCTGAGTTGCTTAGGGCCTTGCTAAGTTGCTGAGGCTGGCTTTGAACTTGCGATCCTCCTGTCTCAGCCTCCCAAGTGGCTAGGATTACAGGCGTGCGCCACTATGCCCAGCTAGACTTGGCATTCTGCACCCCACCATCTGCCACCTGCCACCTGCACTCGCTTTGCCACCCCCTCACACACAGGGCCTCTCAGATGCCTCAGCACTGAGCAGTGCTGCTCCACTGCATTCAACCCTCAGGCAAGGCCTTCATGCTCAGGGCCCTTCAGACAGCAGGTGGTTGCTGTGCAGCAAGAGAGTCAGTCCTGATTCACTGGCTGGGGATGTGGCTCAGTGGCAGAGTGCTTGCCCAGCATGTATGAGGACCTGGGTTTGATCCTTAACACAAGAAAAAAAGGAAGAAAAAAAGCACTTTTTAGGCCCCTACTGTGTACCTAAAACTGTTCTAGACACAGGGATAGAACAGAGAACAAACAGGCAAAATCCTTGCCCTTATGGGCCTGTAGAGTGACAGGAAACAGAAAATAAACAACTGAGCATGTGTAAGTCTGATGCTAAGTGTTAAAGAAAACCATGAAGGTGAGGGAGCTGGAGAGTGCCAGTGGGGGAGACTTATTTTATGCAGGGTGGTTGTTGAAGGGCTCCCTGGTAAGGTGAGATTTGAAAGAAGTGAGTCTACCTTGAGAAGGGTGTTGCAGGGAGGGGAAACTGTAAGTGCAAAGGCCCTGAGTGGCAGTGGGGGAGTAGCAAGAGGCCCACATGGCTGGAGTGGAGTGAGCAGCAGGGAGAGTTAGGAGATGAGACTAGGGAGGCAGTAGAGGGTGGGATCATGTAGGGGGGCTTTGAAGGCTGCTGTAAGGACTATGGCTTTTTCTCAGAATGAGATGAGGGGTTTGGATGAAAGTGTGACCTACATTCTAGAAGAAGCACTCTGCCTGCTGTATCAGAGTAGACTGGGGGTGGAGGGCAAGCAGGGAAGCCATTAGAAACCAACTGCAATAATCTAGCCAAGAGATGATGGTGGTGGACACACCCATGCCCACACACGCCTCATAGCTGCAAATGTCCCACACATGTTTAATCCAAGAACAACTTCCAGTTGTAACCGTGTGGAGCTGACATGTAGCTTTCCTCTGGATGAAGGGGTGTGCTAGAAAAGAGCAGAAAATCCCGGAATGTGAGCAGGAGCTAGGCTGTGGCTCTGCTCTCTGATTGAGATGAGGATTCCTTGTTTATTGGTCCATGGAAAACTCTCTACCTACCTTCATTATTGGCCACAGCCCAGGGAAATAATGGCTATGGTGATAGTGCTTATGGCAATGCAAGCACATTCACTTTGTCCTGAGCATAAATGTTCTCTTACTTATAAAGACTGTGGCACAAGCACATTCACTTTGTCCTGAGCATAAATGTTCTCTTACTTATAAAGACTATGGCTTAACCAGGCACCATGGTGCATGCCTGTAATCCCAGTGGCTTGGGAGGCTGAGACAGGAGGATCACAAGTTCAAAGCCAGACTCAGCAACAGTGAGGCACTAAGCACTCAGTGAGACCCTGTCTCTAAACAAAATACAAATTAAGGCTAGGGATGTGGCTCAGTGGTCCAGTGTCCCTGAGTTCAATACTGTGACTTCCTGGGCACAGTGGCGCATGACTGTAATCCCAGCAGATGGGGAGCCTGAGGCAGGAGGATCATAAATTCAAAGCCAGCCTCAGCAACATAGGCCCTGAGCAACTCAGCGAGACCCTTTTGAAAGCAAAGCTGTAGGAAATCCAAGGATGGTACCCATATTCCCCAGTTTGCCAAGCAGATGGCTTTGTGTCAGTCTTCCTGATACTAGAATTGGTGTCTAAGAATCAGCACCCAAACTATAAAACATTAATTTAGTACATTTTTAAAAAGAAGAGAGAGCAGGCACACAACTCTGGAAACTCTCATCTTCATCCACAGTTACCCAGAGGACTGTGGCCCTTGCCCAACCCCAAGTCCACTAGGGATCTTGGAGGATCTGTTCTCAGGGCAGCCGCTCCCATGTCCCTCCCACCAACACCAGCCTCCAAGAACCTTTTCTATCATCTGTGCTACTCAGAGGCCTCACCTTGACCCTTCTCTGTCACTTGCTTCTCTACTGAGCTCCAGGCAATCCACTGTCACCAGAAACTTAAAATCCATGTAGCCTGACTAGCAAAAATAGTGCCTCTCAGTCACTTTGTCTCTCTGTCTTGGATTCAGTTTTGGACCTCTCCTCTGCCTCTGGCTCCGAGCTCCGGTTCTGCTGCATGCCCTTCCCATCTGCCAGCCTCTGTCCTCTGTGCCTCCACACCCACCCTGGCTGTTGCCACAGTGCCCAGTCTCCAGTCTTCCCGCCCTCTCTGCTTTTCCACTGGCCCTCCCTGCTTTCTGTTATACCGCATGATTAACGAGTCTGGGTGTTTGTTGATTGTCTAATGGAACGTAGTCTACCAGGGCGTTGGTTTTGTCTGTTTTCTTCCCCCATGTATCCCCAGAGCCTAGAACAACATGGCACATCGTGGGGTTCCGATCATACTTGTTGAATGAAGGGATCACAGCCTCGCTTTCCATGGCTGCTTGGTATTCGTGCGGTCACATTTTTAAACATGTATCTACACAGACACATACAGACTCTAGAAGACAAAACTTTCTTTCTGCTAAGCACAGTGGCACATACCTATGATCCCAGCCAATCAGGAGGCTGAGATAGGAGGCTCACAAGTTCAAGGCCAGCTCTAAAAACTTAGGGATGCCCTAAGTAACTTAGGAAGACCCTGTCTAAAAATTAAAAGAATAATAAGTAGGGCAGCTCAGGAGGCTAGGGCAGGAGGATAGCAAGTCCAAAGCCAGCCTCAGCAACTTAGCAAGGCACTAAGCGACTCAGTGAGACTCTGTTTCTAAATAAAATACAAAATAGGGCTGGGGATGTGTGTGGTTCATTGGTTGAGTGCCCCTGAGTTCAATCTCTAATATCCAAAACCAAAATTTTTTTAAAAAATAAAAAGAGCTGGGGCTGTAGTTGGATGATGAAGTACCCCTAGGTTCAAACCCCAGCACCACCAGAAAACAAAACGAAAAAAGAATTAGGAGAGGGGGAAGAAATATTCTATTATTCTGTGTCCTGACTATAGTGGTAGTTATAAAAATGTATATCTTTGTTAAAAGTCATAGACCAACTAATAAATACACCTAAAAAAGCCAATTTTACTAGTACTTTTAAAATGTTAAGTTATTGACTCTAAAATCCTAGAATAGCTCCTGGAAAATAATAATATTTCAAAAAGTGCTTGTTGCTGGGTGTGGTGGGGCACGCCTGTAATCCCAGTGATTAGGGAGGCTAAGACAAGAGGCTCACAAGTTCAAGGCCAACCTTGGCATCTTAGCAAGACAAATCTCAAAGTAAAAAAAAAAAATAAAATAAAAGAAGGCTGGGGATGTTGCTCAGTGGTTAAATGGCCCTGGGTTCAATCCCCAGTACAAAAAAAAAATCTGCTCCTTACTTAAAGATCAATGTCTGGGCTAGTATAGTGATACACTGACTCTGGAGGCTAAGGCAATTGCATCAAAAGTTCAAGGCCAACCTTAGCAACTTATTGAGACTTTGTCTTAAAATAAAAAAAAAAAAAAATCAAAAGGGTTCATTGGTGAAGTGCCATTAGGTTCAATCCTGAGTACAAAATAATAATAATATTAATAACAACAACAACAACAACAACAATAATAATAATAATAATAATAAAATCAGTTCCTGGCCTCCTGATTTGCCACCTGAACAAGAAACACCTGATAAATGCTGGTGCTGACTATTTTAAGATCTCTAAGTTTACTGGGGTCTGGGCAGGCCCTGAGGGCATATTCTAGATGGTGTCCCTCAATGCTCCTATGCAAGCAGAATGGAATGATAGCAAACTCGAGTTTCGCCATCACCCTGTGCCAACAGCCTGTGGCACACCCTGAGCCCGCACACCCTGGGCACCTAAGGAATGTGACACATCTGGACTCAGAGCCCCTTTCCAGAGCCCAGAAAACCTGATCCAAACCCTGTCTCAGCTCTTCAGAGGGCTCCGTGTCCTGAGCAAGTTTAGCGCATCTTGAGCCTTGATTTTATCATCTGTGAAAAGTAGAGGGCAAAGGCGCTTGAACATGGCTGGGAGCCAGCAACTAGAGGACAGTGCCTGTTAGCGCTGAGCACTGTCGCCAATGCACTGCGAGTGCCAGGTAACACGCCGCATTTTATTGTTTGCAATAAAGACATTGGCAGGATGTGCCTAAATGTGACCAGTGAGTAAGCCTTTCATTGGGTGGGATTTTTAGCCCCATCATTTCATTATGAAAAATTTCAAAGTTAAAAAAATTGAAAAGATCGTTCAAAAAGGGTGTTGCTGAGATTCAAGAGGGTTGGTTTTTTTATTATTTCTTTTTCTTTCTTTCTTTTTTTTTTTTTTTTTTGATATCTGGGATTGAACTCAGTGGCACTTTAATACTGAGCTGTATCTCCAGCTTTTTAATTTGTTTTGTTTGTTTTTTGAGACAGGGTCTTGCTAAATTGCTGAGGATGGCCTCGAACTTACCATCCTCCTGCTCAGCCTCTGGGAGCCTCTGGGATAACAGACATGCGCCACTACACCTGGCTGATTTTTTAATTTATTTTTGTTTATCTATAGTTTATATTTTTATACAGCAGACATAGGTGAAGAATTAAAAATAAAAAGGGAAGAGGGAAAAGGAAAAAATTTAAACAGCACAGGACCAAGGACAGAGCTCTTTGGTGTCACTACTATCTCCTACTTGACCCAGGCATTGACTGTTTTTAGAACCTTATCCAATAAGAAATTCCTCCAGCCCTGGGGCTACTTCGCCCACGCATCCCCCGCCCCTCAGTGTCCACAGGGTGTCAGAAGGGATTTTGCTGAGTGCCTTGCTGAAGTCCAGACACAGGAGTTTACAGCATACCCACCTCAGACCAGATAATTCCATCAACTCAGAAAATCAGATCAACCCAGAGTAATTGGTCCTTAGTTGTCTCTGATCATGTCTTCTCTTTCCACATACTTATAAACCTAAAGGTAGTGGAAAGGGTATAGATTCTGGAGTCAGATCATTCTGAGTTTGAATCCCATATGTGTGTGTCAGCTGTGTGACTTTGGAAAAGTTGCCTGACCTCGCTGAGCCTCTTTGTGAAAAGGAAATAATAAAGCCTGGATCACAGGCCTCTCTTGACAATGAAAACAGTAGCTACATCTCTACACATCTCCCTTCCCTTCCAACTCCAGTCTCTGCAAGGACAAGGCTTCCTATCTTTGTGTCCCAAAGGGGACCCTCATTCCACCCTACCCCATATATACCTCTTCCACCCCATTCTGGGTCCCCAGTGTCCACCAGCTGCACTGCATCCTGCATCATGGCCAGCTCCGCAGCCCTCGCTGTCGGGGAGGGGGAGGGAGGGTGCTGAAGAAGCCACGACTCATTTACTCCTTTACTGGGTCCCTCGTTAGCAGCTTCATTAGCTGTGAGGCCTCTGTGGAAAGCCATTAGCTGTGACTCATTCTGTGCCATTCATCAGAGAGGCGGGGGAGGGTGACAGCAGAGAGAAGGGAAAACAAGAAAATGACGCAGCTCTCCTCCTCTTGCTGCCTCCCAGGGACAATGAGGCTGAGCCAGCTACGTGCAAACTAGCATTTGGGGACACTGCAGCCCGTCCCAGCGCCTGCGCATTGCAACCACAGCACCACTGACCCTTGGCATGTCACATCTGCGGGAGGTGACCTCTTTCCCCACTCCCTCATCCTGCTGTTCTCTGTCCCTTCAGGGCAGCTCTGGGGTCCCTGGACACATGGGCCAGTCTCAGGACCATCTCTGCCACCACCTCAGGGGTGTTCCTCCTTAGAGTCTCTGCCGCAGCGTTAGTGCTATTCAGGAAAAGCTCTGGGCTCCTTAAAGCCACCATCAGCCAACATGGAGATTACCTCTAGCTCAGTGGGTTCTCGGGTGCGCGAACCCCTTGGGGCCAAACTTCCATGAAGGTCCACCTTCCTGGGCTTGGGAGCTCCATGGTAGAGCACTTGCCAATGTGTGATGCCCTGGTTTGATCCCCAGCACTGCAGCGGGGCACCGGGAGGGAGAAAGCACCCTCTGGGAGCAGTGGCCACGGCCCCCATCAATATCTAAAGCCCTACAGAGGCCCCCTGCCAGATTGATTCTGCTGCAGGTGGGGCTCAGTGACATTGGAATCACACACCGACCCCAACTTGGATCTGTGCCACACAGGGAAAAGCAATGATCTTCTCTAGAGGACTTGCCACTGGTAAATCACACGCGCAGCCAAAATTTAACTTCACCTTCACGACACTCAAGGGCAGGTGGGAATTGCTATTTGTAGGAGTCACCTCCTACCTGGCCCCCACCCTGTGGGTTAGGGGTCCTGTCTGAACCCCCAAAGGCATGGCCCTCCACAACCTGTCCAAGCGCTGGGGACGGTCCATGCACCCTCACCTTACTCTTCTTCATTCCCAATTCTCAGCACAATGCCTGGCGGGGAAGGGACTCCGTGAGCTCACGTTCGATGAAGACACAAAGGGTCTTCATTTCACTGACAAGGAAGGGACCCGCCTGACCTGAGGTCATCTAATTTTTTTTTATTTTTATTTTTATTTTTATTTTTTGGTAACGGGGATTGAACTCAAGAGCACTTGACCACTGAGCCACACCCCCAGCCCTATTTTGTATTTTATTTAGAGACAGAGTCTCACTGAGTTGCTTAGTTCCTCACCATTGCTAAGTCTGGTTTTGAACTCAGGAGCCTCCTGCCTCAGCCTCCTCCTGAGCCACCACACCCGTCTACATAATCTTAATTTGCTGGGCCCCAGCACAGTCCTGACTTCCTGACCCTGGGCAGACAGTGTAGGTGGATGTGCTCTCTAGCTCCTCCTGGTTGTCCCCAAAATGTGTTCTTCCCTTGACTGAGCTGACGCCTGGCCACCCTAAATAAAAAAAAAAATCACACTTCCCAGCCTCCTTGTGATGAATTGTGCCTATCTGTGTCTGTGTGTATGCTCGCATACATCCATATATGTGTAAGTGGCAAGTGGCAATGGGATTTATAATTTCTATGAATGATCGTTATAGGTGCATTAAAGCAACCTTCTTCCTTCCCATCTGCTGGAATGAGTTCCCAATGACTAGAGCTCAAGCAGCCTTTTGGACCATGAGGTCAAGGCCATACCCCAGAGTGAAAAGCTAGAAAAACACTGGGTCCCTGACAATTCACTGTTACACCAGCCTTGAGCCCATCAACCTGGAAGATTTTTACATGAGACAATAAACACTGGTGTGATTATAGCAGCTGTTCTCAAAGTATGGTTTCAAGATCAATAACAATACCCAGCAACTAGTCAGAAACACACATTCTCAGACCCCATCCTGGACCTGCTGAATCAGAATTTCTAGAGGTGGAGCCCAGCAACTGTATTTTCACAAGCCTGCTGAGTGATTCCAATGCAAGCTCAAGTGTGAGAATCCCTGGTTTTAGAGCATTGTTCATTTGCATTTTTCATTACTCAAGGCTGAATATAATCCTGACTGATAAACAGTGGGGGAACAATCTCCAGGCAAGGGCTGCACTGCAGATACAGTCATTGTATCCCCTTCAGTCCTAGGAATGGAACTCAGGGCCTTGCACATTCTGAGCAAGTGCTCTACCACTGAGCTACGTCCCCAGTCCCCCCTCCACTTTTTTTCCATTTTATTTTGAGATATACTCTCACTAAATGGCTGAGGCTGGCCTCAAACTTGTGAACTGGGATTACAGGCATGGGTCACCAAACCTGGCTCCGATACACATCTTTTTTTAAATATTTTTTTAGATGTTGATGGACCTTTATTTTATTCATTTACTTATATATGGTGCTGAGAATCGAACCCGGGGCCTCACACTGCTAGGCAAGTGATCTACCACTGAGCCACAACCCCAGCCCTGATACACATCTTTGTAAGGGAAAAGAATTCAAAGTACTTCTTACTCTTAAAAAAAAAAAGGTTTTTTTTTTTTTTGTTTTGTTTCTTGTTTTTTTGTTTTATAAATGTTAGAGTATAATTTGCACAACCTGAGCACCAGAAGCAGACTAGGGGAAACGGGAATGGAGGCAGCCAGAATGAGGCCCAGCAACAGAAGTGGAAGAGGGAGAAATGGTAGGGCCCAGAGAGTTTAATCAGTGGCAAACAGCTTAAATCCATCCAAATGGTAGCTCCATAAATGTTAAAAAATACACACACACACATTCTCTCTCTCTCTCTCTCTCTCTCTCTCTCTCTCTCTCTCTCTCTCTCACACACACACACACACACACACACATTTTCAACTTTTTATAGTAGTATAGTATGCATACATTTAAGTGCACAGAGTTCAGCTCAATGGATTTTCACAAACCAAACATCAGTGTAACCAGCACCCAGCTTAGGAAACAGATCACATCACAACCCCTTAGAACACTCCCCCCCAAGGCCCACTCCCCAGGTCTCCTCTGACTCTGAGAACCATTGCCCTGATTTCTGACATATAAATGGAGTCTCAGAGGCAGTGTTCTTTTAGATCCAGCCTCTTTGACTTAACATTACGTTTGTGAAATTCACCCATGCTATTGTTTATAGTTATAATTTGTTCATTATCACCACTATGTAATATTCTGTTGCATAAACATATCACAGTTTATTTACCCATTCTACTGTTATGGGCACTGGGTATTTCAGGTTTGAAGATATTCTGATGACTGTGCCTAGGATATTCCTGGAGGTGTCTTCCGGTGACCACGTGTACACATATATCTAGATGTGGGGCTGATGGGCTATACGATGTGTTTAAGAGACAGTTAAGGGGCTGGAGTTGTGGCTCAGTGGTAACATGCTTGCCTAGCATGCGTGAGGCACTGGGTTTGATTATCAGCACCACACACAAATAAATAAAATAAAGGCCATCAACAACTTAAAAAATATTTTTAAAAAAAGAGACAAGTTTTCAGTAGCGATGGCCAGTTTCCCAGAGTGTTTGTACACATTTCCACTCCCACATCCTTGCCAACACTTGGTATGATCTGTCTTTTTATTGTAGCCATTGGTGGGTGTGCAGCAGTATCTCATTCTGGTTTTAATTGGCATTTGCCTGGTGATTGTTGAAGTGGAACATCTTTTCATATGCTTATTTAAATATCTTCTTTTGTGTATTGCTTGATCAAGTCTTTTGCTCATTTATTTTTTTTCCAATGAATTTTCTTTCTTTCCCTTTCTTTCTTCTTTCTTTCTTTTTTTCCTTCCTTCCTTTCTTTCTTTCTTTTTCTTTTTGGAACCAAGGATTGAATCCAAGGGTGCTTAACTACTGAGCCACATTACCATCCCTTTTATATATTTTCTTAGAGACAGGCTGAGTTGCTTAGGGCCTCCCTAAGTGTCTGAGGCCGGGTTTGAACTCAAGATCCTCCTACCTCAGCCTCCTGAGCTGCTGGGATTATAGGTGTGTGCCAACGTACCTGGCTGAATTTTCTTTTTCTTACTTATTTGTAGAAGTTCTTTACACATTTTGGATATGCATCCCTTATGAATGAATATCTTCTCCCGCTCTGTGGTTTGCCTTTTTTTTTTTAATTTTTTAATATTTATTTTTTAGTTCTCGGCAGACACAACATCTTTGTCTGTATGTAGTGCTGAGGATCGAACCCGGGCCGCACGCATGCCAGGCAAGCGTGCTACCGCTTGAGCCACATCCCCAGCCCCTGTGGTTTGCCTTTCTATTCTTTTAATGGCATGGCCAATGCAGTTGAATCCATCAATTTCCAAAACCATTTTAACCAGCAGTCAGCACATATGTGTCCTCTTAGAAATTATGAAGGAAAAAAAAGGGGTTGGGGGTGTGGCTCAGTGGCAGAGCATGAACTTAAGCAGGTGTGAGGCCCTGGGTTTGATTCCCAACACTAAAAACGGAGGGTGTGAGAAATTAGATGAAATTACCACTTCATGAACGCTTTCCAAGCTGTGTCCATCCCCTCCCAGGGGAACTCCCTAGAGCCCTGAACACAGGGAGCCACACTGTCACCTATACCCACCATCCCCCTAAACTGTGTATTTTTTTTTTTTTTTTTTGATGGTGCAGGGAAGTGAACCCAAGGCCTCGGGCATGCTAAGCAAGCACTCTACCAAGCCTCAGCCCCAGCCTTCACACCTCAACTCTGGATACCAAGTCAATAACGAATGGGCAAGCACCGCCACTTCAGAGTGGAATCCCATCTCCAAGAGTGTCAGGCCAGCATGAGAAGCCACTTCAGAAGATTACAGCACAGCTTAGGTGGAGTGAGACCCTTGCCCTTGTGTATCAGAGAATCTGTTTTCCCAAGCATGACCCTGAGCGCCTGTGTGAGTTTTTTAAGAGGGGCTTTCCTGCTGATTCAGAATTTGACCAGAGGAAGAGTACACATTTATGGACACTAGAACCATGCCCCTGAGATATGATGCACTTATGCAGTGCACAGCCAGAATACCTGTTCCTGGCAGGCTACCTTTCAGGCAGCAGTCAAGCCAAAATCAGAGAAAAAGTTTAGTTACAGTTGCAGTGGAAGCAGGGGTAGTAGCAGAGAGAGAAAGCAGATTTGGACCCGTGGCAGGAATAGGCATGACTGCACTGGACTAGAAGGGACTAGCAAAAATTCTAAGCTAATGAGATATCAGGAAGGTTAATATCTGATGCTGGGCCAAACTAGATTCTGTGTTCAGTTAGTTGAGTGTCTAAATCTGATGCCTGGGGACAGTCTTCAGTGAGAAGGGTTGGGGGACAGGTGTTTGTTTTGTCCTTACCTCAAAAGACCTTCTGAGGCAGGAGGATCACAGGTTCAAAGCCAGCCTCAGCAATGGCAAGGTTCTAAGCAACTCAGTGAGACCCTGTCTCTAAATACAATACAAAATAGGGCTAGGGTGTGGCTCAGTGGTCCAGTGCCCCTGAGTTCAATCCCTGGTACTAAAAATAAAAAGAACTTCTGACCTTCTTTTTTTTTAATGTTTATTTATTTTTTCTTAGTTCTGGGCGGACACAACATCTTTGCTTGTATGTGGTGCTGAGGATCGAACCTGGGCCACACGCATGCCAGGCGAGCGCGCTACCGCTTGAGCCACATCCCTTCTGGCCTTCTTTAAAGGTTGACCTGTCCTAAGGAGAAGAGGAGGGTGTGGCCCCGAGTCTGTTGGCCCCAGCAACAAGTTGGGGTTCTAACACTAGAAGGGACAGGGGCTCAAGGAGAGTTTGGGGGTTGGAGCTGTGGGTAGGGAACATCCTGGCTGGAGCGGACGCTGCGGGAATGAGAGCCCAGAGTGCATACATCATAGGGACAGTCCCTCGGATCCCCCTGGTGCCCTCATGCCCACCTTCCCGGCAGGCAGCCACCAACTCTCACTCGCAAGGCCTTAGACACACAGGAGCACACGCCAGCGGGCCGATGGGCCCGGCGGGTGGCGGGTGGCGGGTGGCGGGTGACTGGCCGTCACACAGACGCCCTCCCGCACATCCGCCCTGCGCGGACGTCCTGCGCCCCAGCCGCGCCGCGCGCCGTGGGTCGGGTGCCAGCCTCCCAGAGCGGGCCCGGGGCGCGGCGGCCGGCGGCTGTTTGCGCAGCTAAGTGGCCTATGTGTACCCAGCGGGGCGCCGCGGCCGCCGCTTATCTCCCGCAAACACCGCGGGATCCGCCGGAACCGAGGCCTCGCTGCCTCCATTAGCGCCAGAGCCTCCGGTTCCCGCTTATCGCCTGTCGCTGATAAGGACCCGAGGGGCCGAGGGGAGGTCACTTCCCAGCACCCCGCGCTCCAGCCACCCTCGGAGCAGAGAGGTGCTGAGGTCTCTGGTGACCCCAACTGTGTCGAGCCAAGCGGGAGCTTTCCAGCACCTTCCCTGTTGAGCCCATGGGTGGCACCGCTCCCGCCAGCAGCCGGTGCACCTGTCCACCGCCTCACCCGCCCCTCGAGGCTGACAGCAGTGGATTCTCAAGGGGTGGCAGCCAGAGGCCCGTCAGGGATTCCTAACCTCCATCACACCCCAGCGCCACCACCGCTAAGAGTAACAGGGTCCCCCTTGGCTGAGGCTGCCTGGGCACAGGCCCGGTGCCATCCCATTCCATCTCCCCCGTGAGTCCGCGAGCGGCCCTGCCAGCCCCGTTTCACACAGGAGGAAACTGCCTGTTTAAAGGTTGGAAACCCGAGGACTGATGGGAGGCAGGTGGGGATTTGAACCTGGCTGCTGTCTGAACCTGGAGCCTGCCCCCGCCTTGTCCCAAGAGCCAGCTTGGTGGTCCAACCGCCTCCCTTTACAGATGGAGATATGGAGGGGCAGTCCCTGATTCCTATCCTGGGCGTCCCCCACCCTGCCATTTCTGTGCCCTCTGACGACCCACTGCATCTGGGCATCAGGCACTCAGCCAGCTCTGAGGTTACTGAAATTGATTAAGTCTAGACCAGGGCCTTCGGCTCATTAAATCTCAATTTTAGTCTTAATTAAATCCCATCTGGTTGCATGAGGTGGGGGCCATGGCTGTTCTTTTACAAACTTGTAGAAAAGTGGTTATAACTTTTATAATGAAAAAGAAAAGGCCCTTCTAAACATAGACAAAAAATAAAATGTTTATAAATTTGACTACATTAAAATCTAACATTTCAGGGGCTGGGGATGTGGCTCAAGCGGTAGCGCACTCGTCTGGGATGCGTGTGGCCCGGGTTCGATCCTCAGCACCACATACCAACAAAGATGTTGTGTCTGCCGAGAACTAAAAAAAATAAATATTAAAAAATTCTCTCTCTCTCTCCTCTCACTCTTTAAAAAAAAAAAAATCTAACATTTCACAGCTGGGGCTATAGCTCAGTGGTACAGCGCTTGCCTTCACATTGAGGCACTGGGTTTAACCCTCAGCACCATAATAAATAAATAAATAAATATATGGAAAAAATAAAATGTTTTAAAAAATCTAACATTTCTCTGTATAATAAAAAAGTAAATTAAAAGGCAGGTCTCAAAATCAAAAATACAAATAAATATTTCACATCATAGAAAACTAAAGAAACAGGGTTGAGGATGAGGGTGAGGCTCAGTTGGTAGAGAGCTTGCCTAGCATGCCCAAAGCTCTTGGTTCAATCCCCAGCACCAGAAAAACAAGCAAACAAACCAAAAAGAAACATTACAATCTGAACATATGAAGGATATCAATAAACCAATAGAAAAACTGGTGCTTTCCTGTAATCTCAGCTATTCAAGCCAAAGGATGATCAAAAGTTCCAAGGCCATCCTGACTACTTAATGAAATTGTGTCTCAAAATAAAAAGGACTGGAGATGAAGTTCAGTGGCGGAGTACTTACCTAGCCTGTATGAGTCTCTGGGTTCAATACCCAGTACCCCACTAGACACAAAATAAAAAAAAAAAGAAGAAGAAGAAAAGAAAATGCCTGAGACCACCATTAAAAAAAAAAGAGCTAGGACAATACACAAATTATTAGTGTAAAAAGTATTTATTCAATATCACTATTAATCAAAGAAGTACCAATTAAAGGTAGGCCAGGTGGTACACATTTGTAATCCCAGCTACCCAGAAGGCTGAGGCAGGAGGATGAAAAGTTCCAGGCCAGCCTCAGCAATTTAGCAAGACTCTATCTCAAAATAAAAAATAAAAAGTTGTGGGAGCTGGGCGCTGAGGTACCCATCTGTAATCCCAGTGGCTCAGGAGGCTGAAGTAGGAGGACCACAGGTTTGAAGCCAAGCCAGCCTCAGCAACTTAGTGAGGCTGTAAGCAACCTAGTGAGGCCCTGTCTCAAAATTAAAAAAAAATAATAAAAAGAGCTGGGGATGTGGTTCAGTGGTTAAGTGCCCCTGGGTATAAAAAAAAGAGGTGGGGATATAGTTCAGTGGCAGAGCACCTCTGAGTTCAATCTCTAGCACTATAGGAAGAAAGAGGAGGAAGAGGAGGGTGTCAGAAGGAGAAGAAATAGAAATTAAAACAAAGAGTAACTATTTTTCAATTACAACATTTGTGTGTGTGTGTGTGGTGCTGGGGATTGAACCCAGGGACTTGTGACTTGTGCATGCTAGGCAAGCGCTTTACCAATCGAGCTATATCCCCAGCCCCACAACTTTTTTTTTTTTGTGTGTGTGTGTGTGTGTGTGTGTGGTACTGGGGATTGAGCCCAGGGCCTGGTGCATGTGAGGAAAGCACTCTACCAACTAAGCTATATCCCCAGCCCTCAATTACAACATTTCTCTCTCTCTCTCTCTCTCTCTCTCTCTCTCTCACACACACACACACACACACACACACACACAGGAAAACAACACAAATTTCCAAAAGATTCAACAAATAAATTAGAATGCATATAAAGAATATAATATTTTAATGGAGTCATGAAAAATTAAGTTTTAGAAAAATGTTAAATGAGGGGCTGGGGTTGTGGCTCAGTGGTAGCGTGCTTGCCTAGCATGCATGAGGCACTGGGTTTAATTCTCAGCACCACATACAAATAAATAAAGTAAAGATCCATCAACAACTAAAAAAATTTTTTTAAAAAAAGAAAAATGTTAAATGACATGGAAATATTTAAATTATGTTTACATGAGGAGAAAGCAGAGTACAAAAACAGTATAGAATAAATGCTACTTTGTAAAAGCTATATGTCTATATAGAGGAACTACATGACTATACATAGGAAACTCTGTAGGAAGTATTTTATATAGAGAAATGTTAAGAGTGATAATCTCTCGGTGTGAGATTACAGATTTTTTTCCTTCTATTTTCTTTAGTTTTTATACATTTCACAATGAACATTTATTACTTTTATGATCCAAACTGTTTCTCAGGCCTGGTGGGTGCAGCTCAGTACTAGAGCACTTCACTAGTCTGGGCAAGGCTCTGGGTTCAATATCTGGTACTGTAAGAAAAAAAAATAATAATAAATTAAAATTTTTAAATGCAAAGGGTAAAATTAAACAAAAGAAATGAGAACCCAAAATGTGTAATCCATAAGATATGGTTTCCTCTCTCTTGTTGGCACTTAAGCCCAGGCCCAGGAATATCTTGTTCTTGAAATTTGTTTAAGAGTAGGGGACTCCACCTGCTGTCTGTGGGGTCCAGACTTCTGCCACCCCTGCTCTCCCGCCTTCCTTCTCTTCTGGACTCTCTTCTGTCCACCATGCCCTGCCCCATCCCTTGGCACTTTGTCGTAAGGCATCAAGACTACGCTCAGTATCTCTCACCACCCTGGCCCCATCCCAATGCCAAAGCCCATCCTGTGCCCTCTCCTAACCACCTCTGTTCTCAGGCCATGAATGAGCGGGTGAGGAAGGACAGAGTGCAGAAGCCAGGCCCAAAGCCTAGGAGGCAGGGCAAGAGCAGACATCCAGGCGTTGCCAGGATTAGCCACAGAGTAGGGGCACCCCCTTGACCCAAAGAGAAGGGTCTGGTGTCCATTCCTCTCCATGGTTCACCCCAGGCCTGGGTCCCATAGTTTCCTGTGCCCTGTACACCTGAGGCTGTGTGACCTTACAGCATACAGGAAAGAATTATTTGCCTGCCATGCACCAGACAGGCCTGAACCAGAGTCCCAGTTCCCCCACACACTGATATTCACCAGGCCAAGTTACCTCTCTGGGCCTCGGTTTCCTCATCTGTAAATGGGAAAACTTGCAAGGTCATTGGAAGGACCACAGATAATAGAGGGGGAAAAAAAGTTCATTTAACCCTTACCCAAGGCTGCAATGTCTGACCCTAGACTCAGAACTGGGCCACAGTTAGGGTGGCCTGCATGTCCTTGCTCTCTGCCCATTCACTTACTTGTGTATGGATTCTCAGGCCCCACTGCCGCAAACTATCTTTTGGATCCCAGCTCTACACCTGTATGCTGCATTCCAGGCACATTACTATGTCATTAGCCCCATTTCTCTGAAAAGGAATGTGACTCAGAAGGCCCCATAATAAAGAGCATCTCCAGAACCCAAACCCAAGCCAATCCAGGCCTGCCCTTGTGAAGCCAGGCTGCTGGGGGGCTACCCAATGAAGCCAGATGCCAGCATATCCCTCAGCCCCTGTGTCCACCCCTTCTCTGGAAGTCAGCACAGGTGTGGGGGACCATGCCCTGAATCCATGTCTCTATAACCATTATTCTCAGACTGGGAAGGGCTGTCTCCTCCTTGCCCTGACTAATTGCACTCAGGGCCTCTTGAGAAAAGCTCACCTCCTTCCCTGCCTCCCTCTCTGCCTTAATTACCTCTCCTCCTGGCTGTAATGAACGTTGCTGAGCCCCTGAGACAGGAACTTCATCAGAACAGCCACCGCCAAGACTCAGGCCCTACCTCCCCTGGGCTGGTTTCTCAGGCCCAGACAATAGACCCAACCCCTGTGCCTGTCCCCATCCCAGTCCCAGGCCCAGGCTCCAGCTACACAGGGTATCTGTGTCTTAGAGACTACGATCCCTCAGCTTCCTTGTCACCAAGGGAATGCAGGCACGGAGAACAGACCACAAGGGCTTGGCCCACATTGGATGTTCTAGATCCTCAGTCCCCCATCCAGTCATCTGCCTGCGGGATTGGGGCAGGCAGCTCAAAATGGCAGCCTCTAATGGACTCCCATACGCTGGCACTCCTGGGAGCTGGCATGAAGAGGCCATTCCTTCCCTTTACTTCTGTGCCAGTCACAGCTCAGACATGTGCCCCCAAGAGCTTAGAGTCTAGTTGGGACAAAGCCCTGTGCATGCAAGTGAACAGATAAAGTAAAGTATTTATAAAGAGGGAGAAAGTGAGATTTGGGATAGAGCAACAGCTAGGATTGCAGGGAATGGGTGCGGGGACATGGCACATTCTCCCTCATCCCATCCCATTTAAATCCCATGGTGGAAGTTCTTACAGCAGTCTGCTCTGCATCCCTCATACTTTATCTATCACTAACCTGGTCTAACTGGATCATCCCCTCCAATCACTCAGAACTTCAACCCCCACACACACACCACCTAAAACAATCACAGGAAAGACAGAGTGACAGTGGGAACCCCACAGCCACCTGTCAGGAAGGAGGGCTGCAGAATGAAGATCGACAGAGTGCCTCCACCTTCCCAACCTCCTGTCCCTGCCTCTTCATCCTCCCATGGTGTCCCTTGTCCTCCCACCAATCAACCCATGTTTCTGTGTTTCCAGGTAAACCAAACAGTTAAATGTGGAAATAAATTGAACCATGGCAGGGCAGGAAGAAATAGAATTACTAGTCCTCTTGCAGGAAGAGCTCTTTATGAGTGTAAAAGCCCTGGAAGAAATCACAGAGGAAGTCAACAACCTTGTCCATAGAAGCGTTCAGAGGGTGTGCACATCATAAAAACGAAGCGGAAGTTACAGATGGGACCACCTCTCTCCTAATTAGTCCTCGATTTAGCTACCCAAGGACCACCTGACCACCCGGCCTCCCCCCCTCCACTCTGGGTTGGCTGTCCCCTGAGTGCTTCCAAGCATACCAGCTGCTTAGTCCCTTTTGAAAGCAGAGATGAAACTGTGCTGTGTTTGTTGGTTTAACAGTTCAATCCCCATGGACCATGGGAAACCTCATATTTTATTGTTCTTATACTCTCCATGCCCAGCACACAAAATATTTAACCAATAGAATATTTACACCAAGTAGAACCCAATAACATTTTATTTTATTTTTGGTCCCAGGGGGTTGAATTCAGGGACATTCAACCACTGAGCCACATCCCCAGCTCTATTTTGTATTTTATTTAGAGACAGGGTCTTACTGAGTTGCTTAGCGCCTCACCATTGCTGAGGCTGGCTTTGAAGTAGAGATCCTCCTGTCTCAGCCTCCTGAGCAGCTAGGATTACAGGTGTGTACCACTGAATCCGGCTTTTTTTTTTTTTTTTTTTTGCTTTTTAGTGACTATCTGTTGTCTTTTTTGATTAACTGGTATTTTTATTTATTGAAAAACCAAAACTTTATACACAATGGAGTTTTGTTCAGAAATAAAGAAAAATGAAATTATGTCATTTGTAGGAAAATGGATGAAACTAGAGACCATTATGTTAAGCAAAATAAGTCAAAATCAGAAGGTTAAGAATCACATGTTTTCTCTCATATGCGGAAGCTATAGAGGAAAAAGGAAAAGAAAGGTGGGGGCTGATCTCCTAAAAATCAAAGGGAGATCAGTAGAGGAAAAGGTTGAGAGATGGGGGAGAAAGGGGAGAAACTCTGGGGAGTGATATTGGCCAAATTATATAGTTATATTATGTATTGTGCACATGTACGAATATACAACAAATCCCAACAGTATAAACCACTATAATGCACAAATAAAAATGTGGGAAAAGACAAAGCTTGCTATTTTTAGAATAATATATATATATATATATATATATATATATATATATATATACATTTTTTTTCAGTGCTGGACACAGAAGGCATAGCCTTGTGCACGCTAAGCATGAACTTTAGCACTGAGCACCGAGCTACACTCCCAGGCTATGTAGCATTGTTTTGTTTTTTGTTTTTTTAGTTGTTAATAGACCTTTATTTGTAGTATTGTTTTTAATTGTATTAAAATAACAAATAAATTTCCAGTATTGGGGATTGAACCCACGTGTGCCCTACACCTGAGCCACATCCCCAGCCTCCCCACAGGCGTGGGCCACCGCGACTGCCGGCCCCTGGTTTCTCTGCCCAAGATCTGTTCTTATCTCTCAAGCACCCAGATGGTATCAGACAGCACCTTCTGCAAATGCTTGCTTTTGGCTTCCAAGGTCTCCTTAACCTCCGTCCCACCACTGGGCTCCCTTGGGCTTTGCGGTTCCCCTCCTCCTTCCCCTGGCCCACTCCCGAAGCACCCGGCAAGATGCAGGGGGAAGCTTCCCTCTTCCTAAGAGGAAGGGAATGGGGATCCCTACCGCGGGAGCCTACAGTGCGAGCCAGGAAATGAGGAGGATTCAAACCCAAGATCCAGGCAAGGACCGTGCTGTGGCCCGGGGCCCACTCGCCCAGCACGCTGCATGACACACAGCGGGCTTCCACCCAAGTATCCCAGCAGAGGATGCCTGTCCCCCTCCTCGCTGGCTCAGAGCCTGGGGAGGACTTCTGGCCCCGAATAAAACTTCCCACTCCTCCCAAGGCCTTTGCCGCCGACTCCCCCTTGGGCTGTTTCCATGGATGAGGGTTGGGCTATGGGGATCACAGACAGGACCAGGGGCTGGGGCCAGCGAGGGCGGGTGGCCTGGGGAGGATATTTGCTGGGGCGGGGGTGGCCAGGACCCGGTGAAGTGGTTGTAAGCTACGAGGGAACCAGGAGTCGACCCCAGTAGATCCCCCTCCTGGACCGGGTTCCCACTTGTCCCCGTCCCCCCAATGGTCGCTTTACTTCGAGGATCCCAGAGGCGAGGCGGCCAGGCTGGGATTATAGCGTCCGGCATCGCCCCTCGTGGAAACTATGTGTAATTACAACCTGCGGAGCAAACTGGAGTCCGCGTCAATAGGGCGTGAGAGTTTGCCGGTGTGGACCTGAGCCAAAAACCTAGTCCAGGAGGCTGAATATTCATCCTATGGACATGTTCCTGAATCTTGATACCCTACAGTCCCCTCCTCACATATTATCTTCACCTTGGGACATTCATATTAAAATGAATTTTATGAAATTTCCATTAGTTGTCAGTAATACACACACACACACACACACACACACACACACACACACACACACACAAACAAGAGACACCTCTGCACACTCTTTTCTCCTTGGAAAACAGAGCCAGACACCTCTCAGGGAAATTTCAGCCATGGGACATGGATATAACACCTGGGCATTACACCACTTTAACCAGGAGTCCCACACATTCCCCCATCCCCACACAGCGCCACTCATTTACCAGCTGCACCCCAGAATCTTCATCTTCCTCTGTCCTGCCACCTCTGCCTAGATCCCCTAGCTCTCTGGGAATCTAGGAATCAGCTCTTATCTCTGCTTCAGTAGGCCAAGGTGGGCCCTGGATTCTGCATTTCTAATCAGCCCCCACACCATGCCATGGCCCCTCCCTGACCCCAGTATCAAGATTTTTGCTTCCTTCTCTAGCTACAGTTTCTGTGATCTCATCCCAGGCCCTTACCACATCCCCTGCCATTGAGCTTCCCCATGCTACCTCCTACACTCCATCAAAAGTCACAGATGAGCTGGGCATGGTGGTGCACACCTGTAATCCCAGCAGCGTGGGAGGCTGAGGCAGGAGGGATCATTAGTTCAAAGCCAGCCTCAGCAATTTAGCAAGGACCTAAGCAACTCAGTGAGACCCTGTCTCTAAATAAAATATAAAAATAAGCTGGGGATGTGGCTCAGTATTTAACCGCCCTGGGTTCAATCGTTGGTACCAAAAAAAAAAAAAAAAAAAAAAAAAGTCACAGATGAGTGAAGCCAATGGCCTCTTCTCAGTCCCAGAGGCATTTATACTATGGGCTGCCACTTCCTTCTTAAAATGTTCCCACCCATATAGATTCTGGATGATTCCCAAGAGACCTCCTTCTTTTGACCCCCTCCTGCCTCTCTTCCACTGTAGGCTCCTCTTTCTATAGCCCCTCCTGGAACCCCATGACCACAGCCGGGACACACTAGGGGTGTATACTTGGAACCTTTGTCCATCCCCTCTGGAGGACCTCTCCAGCTACCACAGCTACCCTGACTTCCAAGCCCCTTTCCCAGGAGTCTGCCTGCAAGCTCCATCTGTGCCCTGAAAGAGCCTCACCTCCATATTTCTAAAAGCAGCCTTCTAAAACTCTGTAATAATAGTAAAACCAACTTCATGGAATTAAAGAAGTTAATGCATGCTTAAAACAGTGCCTGGGGTGAGTTTATAATTATTATGTTTTAGATAGCAGATATTCCTAAGTACTCCAAATCCCCAGAGACTGGAAACTGAGGTAAAACTTTTCAGATTATTGGGTTATGGGCAAATTGTCTCCTCCTTCCCCTCTACCCTTTCATCTTTTTTTTTTAAGAGAGAGAGAGAGAGAGAGAGAGAGAATTTTTTTAATATTTATTTTTTAGTTTTCAGCAGACACAACATGTTTGTATGTGGTGCTGAGGATCGAACCCGGGCCGCACGCATGCCAGGCGAGCGCGCTACCTCTGGAGCCACATCCCCAGGCCCCCTTTCATCTTTTTATTTCTCCCTTCCTTCTTCTCCCCCTCCCCCACAATCATCTCAAACAGAAGGTCTGTCTCAGATGCTACTGTCTGAAGGGTCTCTCTTACACAGTTGATAATCTCTTCCCAGCAAACCCAAGAGCAGCAGCCAGAGGAAAAGGCAGAGTAGAGAGCCCCCTGCTGGACAAGGGGCTCATGGACACTTGGAACTAAAATTCTTTTTTTCTTTTTTTGGTACTGGGGATTGAACCCAAGGGTGCTTAACCACTGAGAATGTCCGCAGCCCTTTTAAAATATTTTATTTAGAGACAGGGTCTCACTAAGTTGCTTAAGGTCTAAGTTGCTGAGGCTGGCTTTGAACTTGCGATCCTTCTATCTCAGCCTCCTGAGCCTCTGGGATTACAGGCGAGTGGCAGACCGCCTGGCTAAAATTTTTAAATCCATAAACCCAGGAGCTTCTTCCTGGACTTTGCACTATGTATTTATGAAGTATTTAGTACTTCACATACTTATTTCATGGAGTAAAGTTATACCTGAAAGAAAAAAACTAACACTTATTGAGTGCTTACCTTGCGCATATAGGAACTAATTAAATCTTTTTTATTTTGAAAATGTTCAAACATACGTAAAAGTAGAAAGATAGGGCTAAAGTTGTAGCTCAATGGTAGAGCACTTGCCTACCATATGTGAGGCACTGGGTTTGATCCTCAGCACCACATAAAAATAAATAAATAAAACAAAGGTATTGTATCCATCTACAACTAAAAAAAAAAAAAAGTAGAAAGATAGTGTAACAGTCCCCTCTGTCTGACATCCAGACCCCTCCTGAACTACTGGGATTACAGATGGAGAAGGCAGTCCTAGGTCAACCCCACCAGTGCAGGTTCCACCCACCCCACAAATCACAGAGCCAGACTTTCTTTCCTTTGTGTTATGTTTTAAAATATCCCCCAAAAATAAAATAAATAAAAAAATAAAAATATTTCAAGCTGGGCACAGTGGGACACACCTGTAATCCCAGCTACTTGAGAGGCTGAGTCAGGAGGATTGAAAAGTGTAGTCGGGTTACACTCATTTCTGTTTCTCTTCATTTATTAATTCACTCAATAAATACGTGTTGAGCAGCTCTTGCATGCCAGGCACTAATGTTAGAAGTTTGGGATAGACCAATGGGCAGGACAGAGATGTCTGCCCTTATGAATTCCTCCTGTATTCTAGAGGAATCCAGGGAGAGGAAGACAGACTATAAGCAATCATGCTAGGTAAACTGTGCTTTCCACAGATAGCTGTAACAATACCTCTCACCTCACATGCCCTTCTCCAAGGAGACCTTGCATCTCCCATCAAGAAATGTGGCCTGGGCTGGGGTTGTGACTCAGAGGTAGAGCACTCGCCTAGCATACGTGAGGAACTGGGTTCCATCCTTAGCACCACATAAAAATAAGAAAAAAATAAAAATATTGTGTCCACCTATAACTAAAAAATAAATATTAAAAAGGAACAAATGTGGCCGAAGACTGGGGTTGTGGCTCAGTGGTTAAGCACCCTGAGTTCAATCTCCAGTATCCAAAAAGAAAAAAGAAAAAAAAAAAAAAAAAAAAAAACAGGAGCAGGCACACCATTGCTTCCTCCTCCAGGGTGGAAGCCTGGAGGAGGTGGGCAGCAGCTGGACACTGGATGTATTTTATGGGTAAAATATATACAAATTGAGTGTGGGGTAGGAAAGACAGAGAAGAATCATGGACAACCACACGTTCTGGGGCCTGAGCTAAGAGCAAACAGGGAGACAGGGAAGATATGAGTAAAGCAGACCTAGCCAGCCGCAGGATGGGGGATAGAGAGAGCTGCTTTAGAGACGCAGAACATGAGATGTCTATCACAGGTCTGTTCCAGATCCATAGGTAGTTAGAGACACAAATATGGAGTTCAGAAAAAAAAGGTGTGGGCTGAAATGTAAAAGGCAGGAGTCCTTGACTCAGAGGTGGCCTTTAAGTCTGGAGACTAAGTAGAATCTGGGAGACAAAAAGTAGAGAGGCCTCGAGCCAGTGTGAGATCAGTAAGGAAAGGAACAGGGGGAGCAGCAGCCCAGCTGCCAGGGAGGAGGCCAGGGGTCAGGGAGGCCAGGTGAGGAGAGTGTAGCGAAGGTGGGGGGGAGCCAAAGGTGCTGAGAAGGGCAACATGGTCACCAGTGACCTTAAGGAGAACAGAGGAGGGAGAAGGTGACATCCTGAGGGGATCAGATCTAAGAAAGAACTAGAGGTGGCAAGTTTGTTCACTATTTCCAGGAGTTTTAATGCTAAAAGGCACAAGGAAATAGGGAGTAGTTAGTTGGCGAGAGAGTAGAGTGGGAAGTTAGGGTTTTTTGTACTGGGGAATGAACCCAGGGGTGCTTAACCACTGAGCCATATCCCCAGCCATTTTTATTTTTTACTTTGAGACAGGGTCTTGCTAAGTTGCTTACAGCCTCACCAAGTTGCCGAGGCTGGCTTTGAACTCGCCATCCTCCTGCTTCAGCCTCCTGAGCCTCTGGGATACCACCGTGCACCACCATGCCCAGCAAGAGGTTGTGTCTCTGTGGAGAAATAACAGTGATTTCTATGCTGATGGGAGTTTTGCTGGAGGAGTGCCCCTAGGCAGGAGGGGCTGGGTCGCCCGCACTGGGGCAGGGGCTGGCTTTCTGGGCAGGTGGGCTGTTCTGCTACACTCACAGGTGGAGTGCAGAGACGTAGGTGCAGGCATTGGTGACTGGGCAAGTTTTTTTTCTAAGAGCTTCCTGATTTTTCCCCAGTGAAGCAGAGAGCTGAGGGAGGCGCCAGGTGTTAGAAAGAAGGAAGGAAAAGAGAATGAGCAGCTTCACCTGGCAGAATCAAGGGTTTGTAGTGGTACATTTCAAGTTCAACCAGGTGACAAGGCTGTGTCTTCAACTATCTGTGTGTGTCTACAGGTGCATCTAAGTGTCTATAAATGTGTGCCTGTGTGACTATAGATGGTGTGAGTGAGGCTCTGTATTCCTGGTCTCCACGTGTCAGCAGTGTGTCTCCTTTGGGTGCTGTGATGTGGAACTGTCCAGTGTCAGCCCGGGCTCCTCATCCTGCCCAGATTCCTGTCACCTCCATGCCCACCTGTGCCAAATTGTGACCTTGGGCCTTCAAATCAGTCCCTGTGTTCAGGGCAGAAGAGCTTGTTGGGGAGGTGTTTGGAGAGTTGCAAGGTTGGGTCCCTGCTCCCAGAATCCTCAAGACCCAAGACCTTAGGAGAAACTAGGAGTCTGATTTGGGCACGTTGACAACAGGCTCCACTCTATGAAGTGAAACACCACCAGTCATAAAAGGGCAAAAAAGGGGGGGCTGGTCAAGTGTTTGCCTCACATGCAGAAGGCCCTGAGTTCAATCCCCAACACCACAAAAAATAAAAATAAAAAGGCAAAAAGAGTATTAACCTGGAGTCCCAGAGCAGCAATGGTCCCTAGGTCTTCAGGTTGGAGGGGTGGGCTCAGACCCCATGCATCACACCCATCTCCAGAAAGCAGGGCCAGTCCTCCAGGCAGAGCTGGCCTATCCTCAGGAAGAGGCTGTGGGGACACAGTGGCCCCAGGGTCGATGGGCTTGGAGTTAATCATTCACTAGGGGTACACCTGGGTCCCATTGGCTGCCTGGGGACACAGCCCTTTGGGATGAAGCCCAAAGGAGCCGCAAGCAGCTTCTTAGCTCATGTGTGCCTTACAGACTCAGGGGAAATGGGGCTAATGCAGCCAGAAACTTCTGAGTTGTTTAGAGTTGGGTGCTTCAACAGGAAGCCCCCAATCTAAGAAGGCAGACAGCACCCCTGACCCCAGGGAGCTCAATCTATGACAAAGAAGACAGAGGGACACAGGAGGAAGAATTCTGAAGGGAGAGGGGTGTTCTGATGAACAGCTTAGATGGAGAACACGGAAGGGGAAGCATATTTGAGATTGGGGTCTCTGAGGGTGAGGAGGAAAATTATTATGCCCCCAGGGGCTAGGCCCACCTGCTCTGAGAAGCTCTGGGAATGTATGTGGGAAGGGTGTGGAGGGGATGGTAGCAGAAAGATGAAAGAGAAAGAAAACTGTGAAGGTGGTCCCCAGGGGATAAGTGCAGATCCTCCGAACCACTGCTTTACTCCTTAACTAGAAACCCAGATTTCTGAGTAGGAAAATGGAAAAGTTGATGATGAGGTCACAAAGTCAGGTTCCCCCCACACCCTTAGTCTCCTGCCTGGGACAGTGTTTGTGGTTGTGTTAATGGGGGGAGTTTCCAGGAAGAGGGTCAGTATCCTCACACTGCATCCTTTGAATTTCATTTGTTTTTACTTATTTATTTATTTTTTGCAGGGAGAGCTGGGTGCTGGGGATGGAACCAGGGCTTTGCACATGCGTAACACACACTTTACTACTACTGATCTACATCCTCAGCCCTGCATCCTCCGGAACACTCAGGAAGGAAGCAGCCCCGGCCACTGTTCCCAATTTAGGTGGTGCCCCAAGAGTCCTGAGTCTCAGCCTAGAGAGCACAAAACCACCCTAAGGAAGACAAGAGCAGAGATGGGAACTTAACATATCTAGAGTCTAGCCAGGATGCTGACAAGCTGGTGACCTTGGCCAAGTCATTTGCCCTCTACAAAAGACAGTCTTATTCCTCCTCTGTAACAGAAGACTAGACTGGATGGCATCCACCCAGGTGTAGGACACGAACAACTTAAAGGGCAGGGAGGTGTGTTCAGGCAGCATATGAACCCAGTTAAGTAACACAGAACCATATCCCCTGACAGTGTTCAAGTCTTTCAAGTTCATTCCAAATCTTGCTTAAGAGCCTGGATCTGAATAGAAAAACTTTGCTTCAAAGACAACCCTGCTTGTGAGCAAAGTGACGGTAGCTCTCACTTATTTCTGTGCCTCAATTTCTTCATCTGTAAAGTGGGGATAATAACCATATATGTCCTGAAGTCATTGTGAGGATTAAATGAGTTACAATTTGGGAAGTGCTGTTGCTGTGTGTGAAGTCCTCACATGGTGCCAGGTGTGGTTAATACCTGGCACTTGCTAACCTTCTATGTTCCAAGACAGTAGGCTACACTATCCAGCTGGAATTTAATGACATTGTTTTAGTCTCACTTTGTTTTATTTATTTATTTGCTTGTTTATTTATTGGTAATGGGGATTGAACCCAGTGGTGCTTAACTACAGAACCACACCCACAGTCCTTTTTTGTTTTTGTTTTGTTTTTGTTGTTGTGGTTGTTTTTAAGACAAGCTCTTGTTAAATTGTTGGGGGCCTCCCTAAATTGCTGAGGCTAACTTCAAATTTACAGTCCTCCTGCATCAACCTGCAGAATATCTGGGATTCCAGGTGTGCATCACCTCCATATGACTTTATTCTTAAGGCTTCCTTCTGTATCTGGATAGGAATATTGGCCTTCTAGTTACAGTTCTATTATGAACACATTTTAAGTTTAAATGGTTTAAGGAAAAGCCTTACATATTAGGAAAGGGTGCTCTGGGGATGGGGCAGTTTCCTCAGGGTGATTCCTAGTGGCTGGAGGTCACAAACCCTAGTAACCCCACGTGAGCTCAGACCACAGGAGATTGCACTCACACCCTGGATCGAGGCTGACTCCACCTCCTTCGACTCTTCCCGACCCCTCCTTCCAGTCCCTTCTGCACTAATGACTACCTGCTCTCCTTTCTCGCTTTAGTCAGTGTCCCTTTTAACCATTGAGGACCCCGCTGACTCCTACAGCCACCCTTGGGTCCATAAGCCCTTCCTGGAACTGAACTTGGCCGCACATTAAAGAGCTCCACCGCCTTTTATCTGGGCCTCGTGTACCTCGCCAGCGAGCACCGTCCCCTCTAAGGGCGGGAGATGCTGGCGGCTCCGCCCCCTAACCCATGAACTGACCTTCCTCAAGCTCTGGCCCGGGTCCGGATCCGCCCCGGCCAGGTCCAGCCCCGCCCAGCGACAAGTTAAGAGCTCCCCTTCCCCACTGTGCCGAGTGCTAAGGACAGATCGCCACCGGTGGGGGACGAGCGGGGTTGGTTCTCGTCATGGCGACAGTGCGGGTGGCAGCTACCCTGCGGACAGCTGCTACCGGCGGGAAGTTGCACGGCCCACGGGGCACTGGGGGCGCACGGAGACTGAGTGGTAGCGCACGGCGGCGGGCCGCTGGGGGTGCCAGCCCGGGACGCCGGCTCAGCACCGCGCGGGCACGTGCCCAATCCCAGCCGGAGGAGGCCGAGGGCGCTGAGGACCGCGTCCAGTCGCCCACCACAACCGAGCCGTTGTGGACGCCGCCTCCGGCGCCGCCCGAAACCCCCGCGCCCCCGGCTGGCCGTTCTCTGGTGCAGCGGGACATCCAGGCCTTCCTGAACCAGTGTGGGGCTAGCCCCGGGGAAGCGCGCCACTGGCTCACCCAGTTCCAGAGCTGTCACTACTCCGCAGACAAGCCCTTCGCCGTCATCGAGGTGAGCGGAGCCTTGTCACCGAGAAGGGATAGGGGTGGTGTAGCGACTGTCAGGCACAGCAGGACAAGCTGTGGACTGGACAGAGGAACTGAGAAAGGGCACGGCGAGTGCTGACGGGTGCCGGGAATGGGCGAGGTCTCGCGCTGCTCCAGAAGCTTCCCTTGCAACCTGAGGTCGAAACCTGGGGAACCTAACCCTCAGATGTGATGCCTGAAGAAGGTCCCCCACCATGGACGCAGTTAGGGGTTCAGAGGGTGGAGTTGCTTGCATCACCCCTCCCCCCAAGGTGTCCCAGAGTCCAAGGTTACTGGGAGGAGCGGTGGGAGGAACTGCAGTGTGAGATAAGGGAGCGGCAAGACCCAACGGGCAAAGGGCGGAGCAGGTGGGCTCCAGTGACCAGAAGTGGGGCCTGTCAACTCCTGAGCAGGTGGTCATGAGAGGACCTAAGGTCCTCGCTGTAAAGATCAGGCGGCTCAGGGCCGATGTGGCTCGCATTGACGCCCATTCGTGCCTCGTGCCCGCAGGTGGATGAGGAGGTGCTCAAGTGCCCGCGGGGCGTATCCAGCCTGGCCTTCGCCCTGGCCTTTCTGCAGCGCATGGACATGAAGCCACTGGTTGTTCTGGGGCTGCCGGCCCCCACAGCGCCCTCGGGCTGTCTTTCATTCTGGGAGGCCAAAGCACAGCTTGCCCAGAGCTGCAAGGTGCTGGTGGATGAGCTGAGGCACAACGCAGCCACTGCAGTGCCTTTTTTTGGCGGCGGGTCAGTGCTGAGTGCTGCAGAGCCAGCCCCCCATGCCAGGTTAGTGCCGGCCCTGCCCTCCTGGGCGTCGTCAGAGCAGGCTACTTGGCCCACCCTGCCCCAGTCCGATGGTGCTGGAGGGGCCCTCTCGAGCACCACGTCTGGCCCACAGCTATGGTGGCATCGTCTCGGTGGAGACGGACCTGCTGCAGTGGTGCCTGGAGTCCAGCAGCATCCCCATCCTGTGCCCCATTGGGGAGACGGCTGCACGCCGCTCAGTGCTTCTCGATTCTCTGGAGGTGACCGCGGCGCTGGCCAAGGCGCTGCAGCCCACCAAAATCATCTTCCTCAATAACTCAGGCGGCCTGCGCAACAGCAGTCATAAGGTGCGCTCCTCCTTTTGCACGCCCACCCCACCCCATGACTCTAGGACAAGCTGAGCCCCCACCCTTACGGCCCCTGCTCGCCTCCTGGACCGGCCACAGTCACTTTCAAGCCCGGTAGATAGGAAAGCATAATTATAAAAAAAACGAGTTTGGCCTCCTGCGTCCAGATCTGAGCATTCCCTGGCGGAATTCGCCAGGGGAAGTAAGTTAATAAAGGGGTCAGAGAAAAGAGGTCCTTGGGGAAATGACGCAATCTGGGGGTTAAGGAAGACATCTGTGGTCGGCTAAGGGCGCATGGCTCATCCCCTTGCTGGGGACTCAGGTCCTGAGTAATGTGAACCTGCCTGCGGACCTGGACCTGGTGACCAACGCGGAGTGGGTGAGCACCAAAGAACGGCAACAGATACGGCTCATTCTGGACGTGCTCAGCCGCCTGCCCCACCACTCCTCGGCTGTCATCACCGCCGCCAGCACGCTGCTCACGGAGCTCTTCAGCAACAAGGGTGAGGGTCCCCGGTGGGCGGGCAGGTGAGCAGGCGGGTCTGGGGCCGGAGGTTGAGCATCGGTCTGGCCTGGCTGTAGGTGTGCAGGAGTTCAGCTTCTCCAGCAGCCTGGAAGTCGTAGCGGGAGGCCACACCAATGGGTTCCTGCTCCTGCTGAAACCAGGTGGAGGTGTGGGAGGCGAAGATGGACCAGGCTGGAACGGAACTTGGGTAGAACTAAGGAGATGGGCGGGACTTAAGAAATCGGATAGGAGGGATTTTGAGGGGACGTGACCGAGGGGGAATAGCCGAGTGTAGGAGAGGTGGGCTGGACTTGGGCAGGTAGGTGGGACTGGGGGCGGGATAGGAGAGAAGGACTAAAGGTAATAGGAGGGACTAAGAGTGATGTGCGAGACTTGCATCTCCTTGAGTGAAAAACAGACAAATTGGCAAACCACAGAAATCATTTGACTTTGGAGATGTCCCGAAGACAGTAATTGTACCACCAGTCCCCTCTCTGCCTGGAGCCCCGAGCAGGCCGCATATACCGAGAAGTGGGCCTGGCCCTGGGTCAACCTAACCCCTTCCTTCATCTCACCCTAGGCTCAGGGACCCTGTTCAAGAATGCCGAGAGGATGCTGCGAGTTTGCAACCTGGACAGCCTAGACCAGGGGCGCCTGGTGAACTTGGTCAACGCCAGCTTTGGCAAGAAGCTCCGGGACGACTACTTGGACTCTCTGCGTCCGCGGCTGCACTCCATCTATGTCTCTGAGGGGTGAGCCTGCAGGCCTCAGAGGGCAAGGGTCCAGGGTCATTTATGGGCAACTTCAGATCAATGAGAGGTCCCAGCCTGGCTCTCCCGCCCCCTGCTCCAGGTACAACGCTGCGGCCATTCTGACCCTAGAGCCCGTACTTGGGGGCACCCCATACCTGGACAAATTTGTAGTGAGCTCCAGCCGCCAAGGCCAAGGTTCTGGCCAGATGCTGTGGGAATGCCTGCGGCGGGACCTGCAGATGCTGTTCTGGCGCTCCAGGGTCACCAACCCCATCAATCCCTGGTAGGCCCTGTCTCCCTCTCCTCTGCCACTTCCGCCAGCCATGACTGGGTTTCACCATCAAGATGCTGAGCTCCCCAGGGCTGTAGATATAGCTCAGTTGGTAGAGTCCCTGCTGCAGATGCACAAGGCCCTGGGTTCAATCCCCAGCACCATAAGAAAAAGATACTAAGCTTTCCTTCTTTTACTAGCTTCCCTTCCACAGAGAATGGCCTGGCCTGGGGTTCCCTAGTGACATTCCTCAGGCCCACATCTCTGCTTCCCTTGAAGCAAGTGATACCTCCTAACCCCCATGTAGCAGCCTGTCTCTCCCAAGAAATCCTGACCCTTCTAGAGGCTCCTTTCAGACTCCATTGCCAAACTCCTTATTCCAGGTCCACAGTACCTTCAATGAAAAACCCCTCCTCTCTTTCCTTCATAACTATACCCCTATCCCTCCCTACCCTATTCTGTGGACACTAAGAAGTGACCAAGAGGCTGGAGATATAGCTCAGTTGGTAGAGACCAAGAAGTTGGATATGCTGGCATATGCAAGTCTCATCTACTTGGAAGGCTGAAGCAAGAGGATCATAAATTCGAGGCCAGCCTGGGCAACTTAGCAAGACCCTGTCTCAAATAAATAAGTAAATAAAGTCACCAAGAACCAACCATCAAGGCAGTGGGGAGAGGAAGGGATGTACGTATTCTGACCTTCCTAGCTGTGACCCTAGCAAGTTAGCTCACTTCCCTGAGTCTTAGTTGCTTTTCTGTGAAAAGACAGTACAGCCTGAAATGTCAGGCTCAGCTGCTACTGAGGGGAGAATGAAGTAACACAATGGGTCCCAGCTGGGCATCTGGCATATAATATACAACTAATAGACTCCTGAAAACAGACTCAGTGAGTGAGCATGAGCCTTGACCTAAAAGCTGCTCCCTTTTCCTTCCCCCCACCCAGGTATTTCAAGCACAGTGATGGCAGCTTCTCCAACAAGCAGTGGATCTTCTTCTGGTTTGGCCTAGCAGATATCCGGGACTCCTATGAACTGGTCAACCATGCCAAGGGGCTGCCAGACTCCTTCTGCAAGCCAGATTCTGACCCAGGCAGCTGACCCTTACCACAGGTCCTATAGGCCCTGGGATAGCCAGGGTAAACGGAAAGCCATGCCTGCTGAGGGTGACCCCAGGCAGCCACAGGCTGGTTGGGGCTTGTTGGCTGAGTAATTTGCAGAGGAAGAAGCAGCCCCAGCTCTGCGCAGAGGGAACACCAAAGTGGGACAAGTACAAGGAGGGGGGGGGGCCAGCCTAAGGTTTTGAAGACACAACCAGGTGGCTTTCAATTTTCAGCCTGGGGTCTGGGGCATGGGTGCCTTGGAGGGCCCTACTTGGGGCTAACCTTAACGATAGGCCAGTTTCTAGGCCTCTGTGCCATTTTGAGGCTCCCTTGCCCAAAATCTGTCTCACACACACAGACACCACCTGATATTCTATCACTCACCCTAATTCCTTTGGGTCTTGCAATTTTTCAGAAGGCCTTGATTAAAATGCAAATACTTCTGTGAGTCAGTTCACACTTGAAAGGAAATTAGCAGTGACCCTCTGGAATCAAGAACTTGAGAACCAGGGGACTTACAGAGTAAAGGAGACAATAAGATGGAGGGCCCCAAGGATGAATGCTGCCATCATCTCCTCACCTGATGCCAGCTTTCCCCTAGGTTAGAAGACATTTAGGCCAAGAGCAGCCCCAGCCTCCATCCCCTGTGGGAGCCCCACCCCCACCCCCAGCTCCCTTTCCAGGCTGGGCCTAGTGCAAGACCAAACATCAATGGCTCATCTTTTACCTACAAGAGCCCAGAGAAGCCACAGGGTGGGTTTGGCTTGAAAGTCTAGACTTGGATATGTCCCCCAGCCCCAATGGAGCTTGTGTCATCTCTGCAAGACCAGCATACCTCAGAGGAGCAGGAATCCAAAGCCCAGACATTTCATTCACCATTTTTTGAAGCACATGTCAGGTGCCCTACTAGATACTAGGATTATTTTCTGTCCAAAAGTGCACAGAAAAATAGGGAGATGTTCAATTAAAAGCCCCTCTTGGTGACAAAACCCAGGCCCTCAGAGAAACCTGTCTTCCCTCAAGAAACATGTCTCAAGACATACTGGGCTTAGGTACTAGACATCTGACCTAGAATCCTGCTTTGTAGCTGGACTTGCTCCGCAGCTTGGGATAAGCTGCTTACCTTCTCTGAGCCCCCATTTCCTCATGTGAACATGTAAAATACTTGTTGAAGTGGACACAACCTTAGTTCACTCCCTCCAATTGCCCTTGCTAAAGTTTTCTTCAAAAGAGCTGGCCCCAAGAGGGGAAGGAAAGACAAGCTACAAGAGTGAAATCAAAAGTATAAACAACAGTAAAGATTTTGAGGTTTTGCTGTTTTATCAAGCTGGAGATTAAACTCAGGGACTTGCACATGCTAGGGAAGTGTTCTACCACTGAGCTATACCCCAGCTCAGATTTTGAAATTCTTGAAGACAGTCAAAGTCAAAGGACTATGGAACTTTCAGAACAGGGGAAACCATGGGAGGATCACAGTTCGGCTTAACCAGATATGGTGTTTCAAGAAACTCACAATCAATCCCAGCCAATGGCAAAGTGCCCTGTGAGGAAAACAGAAAAGTGAAGCCAAATGTCTATATAAAGTGTTTATTTTTGGAAGACTGTGTGGTCTGGTGTTTGGGAGGGCACTCTACTCCCACCAGGCCAACCATACAGCTGGAAACAGACAGCAGGGATGGGAAGCTGGCTGCTGCCTGCTCCACCCCTACATATCCCAGAGGTTCTCAAGGTACATGACAGAGAGCTGGTACTGTTTCTGCCCCCAGCACGCTCTAAGAACTGTGTGACTTCTGTACTGCCAACTCTTCTGTTCCTCCAGGGCCTGAGCCATATGTGTCAACAGTCCGAAAAGCACCACAGAGCTTAGCTGCATCTGCCAGGTTCAAAAGGAAAATTTTCCCATTCATGTACTTCCCAGTCTCCATCTTCCTTCCTCCGTCACTCATTCTCAGCAGCTGCACCCTGCCTCACTCCCTTCTCAAAAATTCTCCCCTTCCTGGGGACCCAGGAAGCAGCTGGCCTCAGCTCTCCTCTCAACAAACAGGAAAAAAAAAAAAAAAAAACCCGTGAGGCATTAAGTTCAGGGATCCCACCTTCCCAAGGACAAGCCAGGAACCAAAAAAGAGACCTGTCTCTTAACTATGCAAAAAAAAAAAAAAATGGGGGGGGGGAGACAAAGAATCAAACAGACCAAGAAGCATAAATAAACAGCAACAGGGCCAGCGAAGCAGTAGCTCCCTGTGCCCATCTCAGCCTCTTGCTGTCAAACTCAGCCATCAGTGGCCAGAATGACAGCAGCCCCGAAGATGCCCACACTCTCGCCGAGCAGTTTCATCTGGTTCCAGAACTCTACACGTCGCATGTTGTGCCAGTAGGCAATGTTGCCATCAATGAGCAGCATGACTGGGGGCAGCAGGACAGCCAGGATCTGAGCAGCCAGAGTCACGTAGTAACCTGACAAGAAGGCCAGGGCCAGGATGCCGTACAGTACGAAGAACAGCTGGATCATCAGCTCCCCTCCTGGGAGATGGTTCAGATATGCCAGTCGGTCTTCCTTGCTGTGCTGCAGTGAGTAGGCCTGGAGACACACCATCCTCTAAGACTCTCCAACAGGCTGGAATGCCCATCTGGGGAAGGCCACCCATGGGACAGTACCTGCAAATCAGCCCTGCAAAATGGGCCACTAAGTCCTCTCTCAGAATGGGGACTCTGAAAGTAGGACCTGTTTCCTTCCCTGACTACAGGGCCCCAGCAGGTTAAGCTGTATTTCCTCTTCCCCAAGGGCTTTTTTTTTTTTTTTTTTTTTTTTTTGGGGCGGTGCTGGGAATGGAATATGCTAGGCAAATAGTCTGCCACTGAGCTACACCCCTAGCCCTTTTAAATTTTCTGAGACAGTGCCTCCCTAAGTTGCTAAGGCTGGCCTCAAACTTGTGATTCTCCTGTCTTAGTCTCCTGAGAAACTGTGACTACAAGTGTGCAGCACTGTGCCTGGCCCCCTGGGGCTTCTGAAGGAAGGAAGTATATATCCACAGTCACACTGGGGGGTCCCACCTCTGAATATACCATGGAATCCCACATGGAGTCCTGCACAAGGATTTGATACCTGGCAACTAAGATGAGGCCAAGTACCTTCCACACTGGCCTCCCCTAGCACCAAGGAGAATCATGACTGACTACCCAAGGTACTTCCCATCAGCTCTAGGTGGCAGAGTCCTAGCTACAATCCCATCAAACCTCTCCTCTGTCCACTTTCCCAGTCCTCTAGAGGCTGAATCCATAAGAGAAAACCACCCCATCTTGTTCTTCTGTCTTTCAGGGTTGGAACTGAATGGTCAATCCAACTTCTCTACCTGGTGGGTTTAATGTTGGAAGAAGGGCTCTCAGTTAGCTCTAAGTTGCCTGGAGGGCTGGTGAGCCCAGAAGCTGTCCAGGGCAACCACTGCCAGCCACGCCATCAGCAAGCCCTTGTTCTGACTATCTTCTTGGGTTCTGTCAGGCCTGGGCTCACATTTCATTCCCAGTCAGGCACCTCCAAACATTAGAAACCCAACCTACCACGCAGATGAGGTAGATGCCCAGGAACACCTGGCCGGTAGACTGAAGAGAGCGGCTGCGGGGTTTCCGACGGTATAGCTCCCCAGCACCGCTGGCTAGCACCAGAAAGCCACCGATAATGGCAACTGTACGTGAGTACATACGAACCTAAGGCCAGGGCAAGGAGACTCCAGTCAGGAACTGCAGCCACCACATTTTTCCTGGCTGCCCAGAGTATAGAACTGCCCATTTCTACACATATGATTCCAACTGATAATGTCCTCTTATTTCTAAGGGTGGTTGGCAGAAAAAGCAGAGATAGATATTTCTTTTTTACAGAAGTGGAAACTGAGGCCCAAAGGGGTTCAGAAAATTGTCCACAGTACTACTGAAAGTAAGTGACAGAACTCAGACACCACACATTGTCCCTTTCCCCATCCGGTAGGTCTGGAGACTCAGTCGGTGTTCTTTCCTCTATACAGTATATAGAACAGAGTCAGAAAAAGGAAGAGAGGGAAGGAAGAAGGGCCGAACTCACCCTCCAGTAACTGTACACATATCTGCCTCCCTTATTGGACTGACAGTCCCTTCTGCGAAATCAGTCCTTTTCCAACCTTACCTTTAAGTCTGCAGTGCTCAACATAGGTTCTGACATTTACAGGTTTAAATGCTGCACTAAGATTAATTACATTTCATAAAATTAGATGGTTGAACCAGATACTCACCAAGGTCCTTGTTGATGTATAAATCTGGGATTACTAAACTAATAGTTTAAAGGATTCTTAGAATACGTGTCCTGGGTTCTGATCCTACCAAAGAATGATGTAATATGATCTCAGTAAAAAGTCTTTCCCATCTCTGGACCTCAGTTTCAACACACTGAAGGGAAGGTTTGTGTGCTCACTTAAGGATCTTCCATTTCTGCCCTTTAACACAAGTCTAAGGACTCCGTCCTCCCAGGATTCACATCTGACTAGCACACCATGCAAGCCCACTAAGTGCCCTGGGAATTGGTCTGAAGCTCCCCCTTCTGGGGCCAAAACGCTCACCTTCAGCCAGTCCCCGTAGTGGACATAGCCTCCGATGTAGGCGGCGTAGGTGCTAATAGCCAGCTGGAGTGCTGCCCCCAGCGCGAACCAGCGCCGCTTCACTCCGAAGGACATGAAGCTAGCACACAGCACGGCTGCCCCCATGTCGAAGTACAGGTAGGGCACTGGGATGTCGGGCTTCCTGCGAGCCGAGAAGCAATAAGGACAGAATAAAACCGGGAAGAGCCTTGAGACCCCGTGAGTTCCCCCCAAGCTGCACTGCTCCCTCAATTGAAGACCCCTCTCGTGGCTAGAACCACCACATCAGATCTGGCCAGATGCCCAGACCATAGCACCCCTCCCAAGTTAAAGGCACCAATTCCTCCCAGTCCAAGAGTCTTCTTGGGCCCCAACTTCTGGGCCCCAACTTCTTTCCCACATCACTGCAACCCAGTTCTCAGGACAGGCCGTATCGCCCCCCACCGCGTTCGGCGGCTGCGTGGGCGCGCTCACCGGCGCGCCTCGGCCCTTTCAGCGTACAGCATGAGCTGACTAAAGCAGCCCCAAAAAGGGCAGCGTGTAAGCAGCACCGAACCCAACTGCATGATCAGCTGCAGCATCCATCGTCTCGAACCTATCTTCGATGCCATCTTGGGAAAGGGCAGTCCGCAGCAGCCTCACCCGGGTCTGGGAGGCGGGCTCTGGGATGGGCCACGCAACTTCCGGTCCCTTGCTTATTGCTTCCGGCAGAAAACGACGCTCTCGCTTTCAGTTCCGAAAGGAAGGAGGCGTTCTCTTAATGGAGTTCAGGCTTCTACTCTGCGGGTGTAGACTTCAGGGCCCCACTTTGTACCTACAAAACTGAATACTAGACCTCAGTAAGGAACGATGGGGTCAGAACCTTGTAAGTCCTGTATTGTAGCTTGGTGTATGGAAGCAAAGTAATCTTTGCAGGCAGAACTTAACTCTGTGATGTTGGGCACATTGCCTAAACTGAGACTTAACTGTGGAATGGGGATAATGATCACAGAGTTTTCTGGAAATTTGTGACAATTAGTCCTAGAACATAGTAGGAATTCAATAAAAGGAATACACACAGAGATCCCAGAAGAAATCCCTCAGCTTCCGTTTAAAGTAAGGAGTACTCCTGGCTCCTGTCTCCTGAGAGAACAGGGAAATCTAATGTGGCCATTTGGAACACCTCAAATCACTCCATTTTTCCAGTTCCAATGCTCACACTCTAGCCCAAACTATCATTTTTATCAGTTTAACTGCAGCAACCTTCCAAATGGCCTTCCCCACTTCCCCTTTGGCCTCCTCCAGTTTGTTCTCAATTCCCCTATCATATATGCTAACATCAGCTACCCTTCCTTTGAATCACAGCACAAAGGCAATTACATATTTGTGACTCTTATGACTATTTTCCCTCACTAAATTGTGAATTTCATGAGGATAAAGACAGTATTTTGGGGGGTGCGGGTACTGCGGGTTGAACTCTGGGGATCTCAGCCATTGAGCCACATTCCCAGCCCTATTTTTGTATTTTATTTAGAGAAAGGGTCTTACTGAGTTGCTTAGTGCCTGGCTTTTGGTGAGGCTGGCTTTGAACTTGCAATCCTCCTGCCTCAGCCTCCTGAGCCACTGGGATTACAGGTATGGGCCACCACACTCTGGGCCTCTATTTACTATTTATAGCCTCAGTATACAAAATATATTCATGAAATATGTACTATATATTAACAAAAAGTGTTGTCAGTGTATGTAGTTCATAATGCTCAATAAATATTTATTAGAGGCAAAAGTTCTGGGCATTTTAGGGTTACCACCACAAAGCTGCCCCCCATCTTCCTGAACATACCTGTACCCTTTAACACTGAATTCACCCCACAATACTGAAGACCCTGCAAGCACCCCTAGTGGGTCATTTGATTCAGATCTACTTCCAATTCCCTGGAAGGGGCTCATGTCCAAACAGCACTTCTAACCAATTTTTTAAAAAAATGAAGTAGTCAATGACAGCTTATTGTGATTTGGATCTTTAATGCCCCCTCCCAGAAAAAGCTCCTGTTTTGAAAACATGGTCCCCAAAACAGCAATATTCAGAGGTGGACATTTAGAAAATGATTAGATTGTGAGGGTTGTAACCTTATTGGTGGATTAATCATTTGATGGATTAATAATTTGCCTACGGTGGTACCTAGGCAAGTGGGCCATGATTGGAGGAGGTAGATTACTGGGGAAGTGGCCTTGGACTGTATCTGTCCATGGTCCCTTCCTTTCTCTCTCTCTTTGCTTCCTAGCTGCCATGAGCTGAGCAGATTTCCTCCATCTCACCCTTCTGTCATGATGTTCTTCCTCTACTAGGTCCAGAGTAATGGAGTCAGCCAACCATAGACTGAACCTTTGAAACCATGGGCCCAAAATAAAATTTTCCTCTTCCAAGTTGCTCTTGTCAGGTATTTTGGTCACAGCAACAAAAAAAAACTAAAATACAGCTGAACAACAACAACAAATTCTTTTTCACATTTCATTTTTAAAAGTCACTAGGCTAAGGCTGGTGTTGTGGCTCAGTGGCAGAGTCTTGCCTCGCACATGTGAGGCACTGGGTTCAATCCTCAGCATCATATAAAAATAAATAAATATAATAAAGCTATTGTGTCAATCTACAACTAAAAAATATTTTTTAAAAAGCCATTAGGCTAAAATCTGGGTATATCAGAAGGAACATGAGTTAATGTATCCATGCAAATAACTAGGGAATGGAATTATGTAATTGTGTAAATCTATCTTGTGGGAATGGGGAGATGTCTAGGCAGAAGAAATGAGGAAAAGTCCACATTCAAAGTCATTTTTCATTAGGCATGGTGGCCCATGCCTGTAACCTCAGCTACTTGGGAAACTGAGTCAGGAAAATTGAGAGTTGAGGCCAGACTGGACAATTTAGTGGAACCCTATCTCAAAATATCTTTAAGGGGGGACTGGGGAACATAGCTTGGTGGTAGAGCACTTGCCTAGCATTCACAAGGCCCTGGGTTCAATCCCCAGTACCCTCTCCACCCTCTAAAAAAAGTCATTTTGCCTACCTGTGCCCATCAATGACAACCAGACAAACTTAAGTTTTCTTCACCCTAACACAGGCACATAGTACAGAATCACTTTCCAATTGGTTTTATTTTTCCAGTCTCTTTACCCATTCCTGATTCAAGCCCTAAGGTGTTGAGGAGGATCAGAACAGGAATTACGAATATCCGTAAAATCATCCTAGAAGCCCAGCTGGGCTGTCCCCACAGGCTGTCCCCCACCATAGCATTAGCAATGTTTCAATTAAGTGCCCATCAGCAGAAGTTATTGATATGTGCAAAGAGGGGAAACATAAGGATTAAGAAAGCTTTCCTTGGTGCCCACTCCATGCCAATCTCTCTGGTTTAGGTTCTTCTTTCACTACCCTCTCCCAAAGAATTGAGAAGGAAAGTACTATAGCCAGATCCTAGTTTCTAGAGTTGAGACAGATGCTGCCTAGGTCAGAGGAGGGGATGGGTAGGCTATTTAGACCCTGAGAAATCAACATAGCCGTTTTGCCCCTGCCCATACTTCAATTCTGTCTGGGTAGACAATTGAACTTTTCAGAAACTTTCCAACCTCCCTTCTCTAGCTGCCTTGACCTCCTTCTGTAGCCCTCCTCACTTCTCCAGAGGGCTCCCCAGCTATCTGGACCCTCTAGGGCCCTGCCTGCACTTACACTCATCCATAACCACAGCCATGGTAACCAGCATGGTATCTCTGATGCCTAGCACAATGGCCATCTCAGCCAAGCAGAGCTGGGCCTCTACACTGCCCAGCACATGTCAAAATGCCGAGGTTGGCCACATGCCAACTTCCCAAAGGCCCACTGCAGGTCACAGTAGCACTTCCAGGGACTGTTGGACAACAACAGCCATGTGCCTGCTGTCTGATTGTCAACCACTACCTTGAACTCTAGGTTTGCAGTAAGTTGTCCACAAGAGAGAAGAGGCCTAGTGCCCACAAGGCTGCAAGGGCTTCGGCCTGTAGCTTGCTGATGTCGTTCCCAGCCAGAGAGAGGACTGGCATGATGGTCAAGACAGCACTCTCAACATGCTTCAAATAGTTTCCAGTCATTGGAGCTAGTATAGGCTGAAGAGGTACCCAAGGCCACTTGTACCAGCTGGTTGTGGCTCTTCCAGGCTCTCCAGGTTCCAAAGCTGTAGGGGTCCAAGGTGGAAAGCAGGTTGTAAGGTCCAGGTGGAGTAGAGCCCGGGGCAGCTGAGAAGTCCAGAGGCAGGTTGGGCCAGCTAGTTGCAGCTAAGATCCAGCTGTTTCAGGAAACTCAGGCCCCCCAAGTCCCACCAGCCAAATCTCGAAGAACATTGTGAGAAAACAACAGTATCCACAGGCCCTGGAAGGAGCCATATAAGGAGTGGCTGAGATTATTTTGGCTCAGTTCCAGGGGCCAGACACTGTAGGAAGTCTGGAAGGGAAACCAATCAAGTGGAGGCCCAAGAGTCCACCACAAGGCCCACAGTTGAGCATGTGCACTGTGCTGGGCACACTGTTGCTAGATTCCAGAAAAAGTCCAATACACAATTATGGCTACAGCCATTGTGAGCAAGGAGTGGCCCATGAGGGGATGGGCTAAGAATGGCATAAGGCACACAAGGATGCTGATGCTGTAACCCCAGCAACTCAGGAGGTTGAAGCCAGCCTGAACAACTTAGTGAGACCCTGTCTCAAAAGGAAAAGGGCTGAGGATGTAGCTCAGTGGTAAAGCATGCCTGGGTCCAATCACCAGTACAAAAAAAAAAAAAAAAAAAGCTGACAACATTTCACAATTATGTCTCAACTCATCCACCTAGAGTTGTGGAAGTTCAGTGATATTAGAAATATATAAGCAGAGACCATTCAGGGGTCTCATTGTTTACTGGATCCCTACATCCACAAGCACAAGAGCCATCTAAGCCTGAGACCCGAACATCCTGATTCCCAACCCTAGCTACCCCTTATTGTCTTATTCCTACCAGCATGAAAAACAGTCAGGAAAAATGGTTCTTTAATCCTCAGGGCCCCTCCTTAATGTCACCTGTCACCCAACCTCACTTTCTATAAGGCCCCAGGATAAACTATTTTCTCCTGCCCCTAAACATTCAGTTATACAAAGGCAGCCAACGTTTGCAGAATTTCTATTCTGCAAGAGGACAGAGCCTTGACTCTGGTCTGGTCTGGCCACTAAGGTAAGGGCCTTAAGCCACAAAATTGCAGGGTACTCACCTATATTCTTGGCAACACTTGCTGAGTGAAGCCCAAGTCCAGGAGTGGAAGTGAAAAATCTCAGCTCTGGTTTCCTGCCTACCTGGCCTTTGCCTAAGCCCCAACCTCAAGGGCAACAGGGGGACCAGCTCTCAGGGAAGCCTTAGCCCTGAAGGTCAGGATACAAGACAAGTTGAGAAGATCCTCAAAATCTTGTGACCTTGTACCAGCGTTGCCTTTCAAAGAGCATGTCCCTCAAAAACCCCTTTCCTCACTCCCTTCTGAAGCTTGAAGTCCCTGGGTGTCTTTCCTGGGAGGATGAACGAAAAGGTTGGGAAGGAGTTGGGAATTTTCTTTTTTCTTTCTACACTGCCTAAGAAAACTGCATCATCCATATTTCATTCAGGCCTTCTCTGAGTACAAAGGGACTTTTTTCCTTTATTATCACTAGGCCAGAGGTCTCACAAGGCCACCCTGGTCTTCATGGAATGCCCAGCATCTCCTAAAACAAGGTATTTGTGCCTAGTTTTAGTCGTCTTCCCCGAGAAGACAAACATGTTGCTTCTTTTCTAGGATCCTTGGTGTGCTAACCCAACCTAGCAAATTTTAGAGACTAATGGACACACGAAAGGGGTAGTTACAATTGCCAAGTATCTCATTAAAGGGCTCATTTAATCCTCACCTGGAAATAGGGACTCACACTGCACAGATGAGGAGACTGATGCTTGGAAGGCTAGTAAAGTTTCCAAGTCATATTGTTAATTAGTGGCAGAGATGAAACCTGACAGATCTCAATCCTGCCTTGCTACTAACCACACTGTCCCCCAAACACTGGGTCACTGTTTCCCATGTCAATCAAAAACCCCTGTAAGAAGTCAAGGTCTAAGCTGGGTGCAGTGGTGCATGCCTATAATCCCAGTAGCTCAGGAGGCTGAGACAGGAGGATCACCAGTTCAAAGCCATCCTCAGCAAAAGCGAAACAACTCAGTGAGACTCTGTCTATAAATAAAATACAAAATAGGGCTCAAATGTAGCTTTCTGAGTGTCCCTGAGTTCAATCCCCAGCACCACAAAAAAAAAAAAAAAAAAAAAAAAGTCAAGGTCTAGCTGGTCAAAACACACACCTATAATTCCAGCAACTAGGGAGGTTAAGGCAGGAGGATCACAAATCTAAGACCAGCTTCAGCAACTCAGTGACACCATCTCTCAAAAAATATAAAGGGCTGGGCACTGTGGTGCATACCTATAACCTCAGCAGCTCAGGAGGCTGAGGCAGGAAGATTTTGAGTTCAAAGCCAGCCTCCAGCAATGGCAAGAACCTAAGCAATTCAGTGAGACCCTGTCTCTAAATAAAATATAAAATAGGGCTGGGAATGTGGCTCAGTGGTCAAGTGCCCTTGATTTCAATGCCCGGCACCCAAAAAACTAAAAAGGACTGGGCTGTAATTCAGTGATAGAGGGTCCCCACGTTTCACTGCCAGTACTACAAAGGAAAAAAAAAAAAAAAAAAAAAAAAAACAAGGTCTACTAGACAGAAACTCAGGGTTGTGAATAATACAGATTGTCTGCAGAACAGAAGAGAGCTGACCGATGCCAACCTAAGGCCACTACCATCCTTTGGGAGACCTAAAGCCTCTAAACTGATTCAAGTAATCTGGAAAACCTTGAGGATTTACTGTCAAAGATCTTTTTTTGTTTGTTTGTTTCTTTCTTTGTGATACTGAGAATCAAACCATATGTCTCTGGTATACTCATGCAACCACACTACCACTGTGCTATATCCCCAGCCTCAACCACCAATGACCTTGAAGAAAACACTATCGAAAGGTTCCAGAGCCTCAAGTACAGCAAAATTACAATCAAGCCAAGCACAGAGGTTCATGTCAGTAACAACAGCTATTCAGGAATTTTCAACAGGAGGATTACACCAGTTTGAAGCAAGTTTGGGCAACTTAGCAAAGCCCTGTATCAAAATAATAAAAAATAAAAAGGGCTGGAGATAGCTCAGTGGTAGAAAATATATCTGGGGGCTGGGGATACAACTCAGCGGTACAGTGCTCTCCTAAAATGTGAGAGGAGCTGGGTTTCACCCCAACATGTTAATAAATTTAAAAACATATTTGGGGCTGGTAGTGTAGTTCAGTGGTAGAGTGCATGCCTAGCATATGAGTTCAATCCCCAGTACTGTGAAAAATAAAATAGATTTAATAGGAATAAATGTAAAATTCTGCATTTAGGGATTTAAAAGCTACATTATGCAAACTGAAGGTTTGGCCTAATAGTTACCTCTGTGAGAAAGTCTGGGCAGATTTTGCTGATCATATCAACCTGTGTCAATGAAATACCGAGTCTGCCAAAAGAAATTACATCCCTATAGTGGCCCAGTCATTTCAGGAAACAGTTTCGATGTCCTCTGTGCTGAGGCCACACTTCAGAATAAAGAAAGGGGGCTGGGGATGTGGCTCAAGCGGTAGCGCGCTCACCTGGCATGCGTGCAGCCCGGGTTCGATCCTCAGCACCACATACAAACAAAGATGTTGTGCCCACTGATAATTAAAAAATAAATATTAAAATTTTCTCTCTCTCTACTTCCCTCTCTTAAAAAAAAAAAAGAATAAAGAAAGGGTCCTTCAGGGATCATTTCACTGGAAAAAAACAGCTTACAGTAACATGTGTCTATTTAGCAACTCCTCTGCCTTTTACCCTGGGTCTGTCAAGAAAAAGAAAAACCCTAAATAGCAAGGAGTAGCACTCAAGAGACCCAGGCTCTAACCTCAGTCCTAATGAGCTGCTGCTTAGAGGACAAAAGGGCACAGCCTAGCTATTATTACATGCTGCCTCCTAAAGTTATGAACTCCCATAAATGGAAGTATCCAAATAAGGGAAGTCTTATCACGGATGTGTATACAGGGGATCTTTTAAACTGGGAGGCTAAACTATAGGGTACACGGACCTCCATGATCCTTGTTATTTCTAAGTACTGGGAAATCTAAGCTTCCAGATGCTACTACCTCTGCTTCATCCCTGGCACTGGAAGCATCCTGTATTGGCACACTGTCCACACACTGACAGGACAAAGTTAAATGACTGCATAGCCCGCTGTAGCCATAGACAAGGTAACAGACAGCAGACGCTTTCAGAAAAGGCTTATCTGAACAAAAACTGCAATGTATTTAATGAGAGTATCCATTTAAAGGAGTGAGGGGTCCCATTACTATAATCATTCCCTTGCAAATGTCCCCAATTCAGCTCTTTTCCCCCCCCGTTGTGCAGACGTGATTTCCCACCCCATCTGTAACCAATATCCACTTCTGTGGCTGCATGAAAGTCACTTCAAATAACTGGCAGAGTCACATATCGATGCCTGGCTATATCCTAGAGCCACCACCTCTAAAGACATTCAATAATAATTTTACCGCATGGCCTTTGCCTGTTTACTGAGCCACCAAACAGAAACTCCCTTACCCCCATCTCCTTGCCAATCTACAGTCTCACCATGCAAGTTCCCCGTCTGTGGATCAAAAATATTTGGGAAAAAAAAATTGTCTATAAGTAATCTAAAGATGACTTGAAACGTAAGGAGCTGAGTGCTGGGTATGGTGGTGCACATCTGTAATTCCAGCAGCTCAGGAGGCTGAGGCAGGAAACCTCAAGTTTGAGATCTGCTCTTGGAAAAGTAAGACCCTGTCCCCAAATAAAAAGGGCCAGGCATGTAGCAACCCCGGGTTGGATCCCCAGTACCACACACACACAAAAAAAGCAGCAGGCGGCAGGGGGCGCGTTGACAGGTAGGGATGTAGCTCAGTGCACAAGGCCCTGATAATAGGGGGGAAATACATTGTGAGAATGTGTTCATTTATATGCAAATACTATTTTGTATAATGGACTTGAGCATCTAGATTTTGGTAACCTTAGCAGTCCTGACTGTAGTGTCATCTTTTTTTTTTTCCTAGTTGTGAATGGACACAATACATTTATTCATTTATTTTTTCATGTAGTGCTGAGGATCGAATTCAGTGCCTCCCACACACTAGGCAAGTGCTCTACCACTGAGCCACAATCCAGCCCCCTGTCCTGTTGTCTTCTTACCTCTAATAATGGAGGGAGGGCCACCTCCTATCAGAAGCAAAGTCACTAAGTGGTCATGAATTCCATCCCCTTATCTCCTCAGAGGTCATGTCAAGATTATTAAATGTCTGGCTCCAGCATACTCTTTTTCTGAGTCCCAGGCTCGTAATCCAGCTGCCCATTTGCCATCTACTCTCAAGGATAGCACAAAGTGACAATCAGTTTGTCACCAGAACTGATTTTTCCTGTTAATTCTATGACTCTTCCACTATTTACAGTCATTCTTTGTTCCTCTGCTCCTCACCAAATGCCCTCACATCCAGTCCATCAGTGAATCCTGGCCGGTGCCAAAATCACTGTTCGGCCACCACCACCTCCCATGTAGCAGCCTCCTTGCATTACAGCCTCCCTGATTCTGGAGCTACCATTTAACATCAAATTCCTTGATTGCTGAAAACCTTCTCCCAGCTGTCTCTCATACCAAGAACAGAGTCATCCCTATACAATAACTACAAGGCCCTGTACCAACTGAATCCAGCTCCTACTCCGACACCTTGCCCACTAGGCTTCGGCCACTTGTCTTCTTTCAATTCCTAAACATCCCAAGCTCTCGTCAACCTCAACTTTAGCACTCTTGTTCACTCTACCCAAACACTCCTGTTCAGATTTCAGTTTAAATCTTATCTCAGAGGCCATTCATAAGTATCCTATTTAGAATGGTACATATCCCACCCCCTAGTAAGCGAAACCAACAACTTTAAGGCCAGAATAAAGGAGAGCAGATGTGACAGTCCATCTTGTCAGTGTCTCCACTATAGACCCATAACAAGTTCTAGTCTACCACTGCTGGAGTTGGCACCCAAGGGTTAATGGAGGTAAACATGGGGAAATTAGTTAAGAAGTCACTAGGAATGTGCCTTAGGATTGTTCTACCCTGCCAGTTCAAAAAGGAATTTAGTTCCACTTCAGATTTTTCAATAAAACCAGAAGTTACAGGAAAATGGGAGAGAGCAGGCAAGAAAGGAGCATACTCTTCAATTCTATGTCCTTTCAATCTAAGGGGTCACTGCTGCTATTCTAACTAATCTCTTCTATATTCCATCCTATACTTGGCAAACAAAAGTGAGTATACATGGCACCAGTTTGGAAGGTCAAGTGCATTAGCAGCCCATGAATGGTAAGCTTGGGGGTTTTGTTGTATTTCTGCCATCACAGGTAGGTGTGGCACTCTGGACAAGTCACTTGGTTTTAATGAACCTCACTGTCCTTTCTGAAAAAGGAAATTATAATCAGACATTCCTCAGGGACTTCAGGAAAGGGGAAGGGGTGAGATGCATCAGAGACTGAGGGCAGGGATCTGAGACCCCACCTGCCTGAATGCTTTATTGTTATTAATCTCATTTCAAATGCCCTCTAAGGTAAGGTTTCGAAAGCAAAGTTGGAACTTAAGTTCAATCCCTCATTTAAATTAACATTTGCAGAGCACCTTCTAAGAGTTAGAAGTTTTACTTATTTTTTGCAGTACTGGGAATAGAAGCCAGAACTTCACACATGCTAGCAAGCACTCTACCAATGAGGCACATCCCAGCCCACATTAGGGATTATAACCCTTCACATCAATTCTAGAAGGTGGGCATTATTTCCATGTTCACAGATGGGGAAACTAAGGCTCAAGCAGGTGAAATGACTTATCCAGTCACAAAATGAATAGAAGTATATGAACCCAATTATTTGTCTCCAAATTCCTTGTTTTCTTCTGTCTCACCATCTGCTCTTTCCAGCCATAATAACTCCATCTCTTGAACTGATTAACCTTCCCATACCATTTTAGAAAATATAACTACTAAGTTTTCCTGCCCAAACCACTGACACCACCAGGGATGGTGGCTCACACCTGTAGTCCCAGCAGCCTCAACAAAAGCGAGGCACTAAGCAACTCAATGAGACACTGTCTCTAAATAAAATACAAAATAGGGCTGGAGATGTGGCTCAGTGATCCAGTGCTCCCGAGTTCAATTCCTGTTAAAAAAAAAAAAAAAAAAAAAAAAAAAAAAAAAAAAAAAAAAAAACACTGGCACATACTATCTTTCTCCCATTAACAGACCTAGAGACTAATAGGAAGGAAATAAAGGCACAGAGCATATAACAAGGGCTTCCTACCAAGCTTGGGTTTTTCACTACCTAAATCACTCTGTTTTCTTTAATTGAATCCCTTAGGTTCTAAGATCTGGTAAAGTCTCCTCCCCCTGTTTCACCTTCTCCAAAAGTCTAAATTCCCATGCAGACTAAATTGAGACAGTTCTTTTAAATCGATGACAGGTGAATTTGAAATTTACTTCTCAGTTCTTCTATCATCTGTGCATTTAAGAAGCCTGTGAAGAACATATGGACCCATATTTTTTACCCATATCCAATTGCACATAACTCCAAACCTTGGATACCCCTTTTCAAATGACACACTTTACACTGTATTTCTGGGTAAGTTCTCAGATGCAGAAAGATAAAGAGTAAAAAGCAGGGAATCCAGAGGGAAAGGTTACACCAGACAGACACCCCTTCCTCTGAGGCCTCTAAAGTACGCACAAACCTGAGACATGAGTGATGGTTAAAAAAATTTGGGTTTTATTGTTTTTGCTAAACAATACTAAAAAAAATTTTTTTTTCATTTTGAAGGCAGGGCTTGAATTATTTAATTTTGATCCATTTATTTAATTAAAAAAAAAAAGGAAGGGGAAAGAGATCATGGCCAAAAAAATAGTAGTTAACCCCCAACCCACCCCCAAAGCTCTAGCCAGTCACATGAGCATCACCCACATCCCACTCAGTGCCTGATATTCAGGTGGTAGCACTTGCCCCTTGAGACCACCCTGAAGGCCCAGGGACGAGTGCCACTTTCAGCTCTCAGCAGGTTAGTCAAACCAGACAAACTGGTGGGCTAAAGTCCAGAAATTCTTTCCAGGTTTTCTGCCCATTGGCTGAGCACATACAAACTATCAATAGCTTGTAAAATTGCAGGGGGTGGAGGCAGGGCAGAAGAGCAGGAGGATGGCAAGAGAAGAGAAATTAGAGGTCACCCAAGCTTTTTCCTGGGCTAGAGGTTCTGAATATAGATTTAAAGAGAGGTCAGGGCAGACAGACTCCAGGTTTCTTAGAAAAGAAAATCACCCCTCAAGGAGGAAGAGCTGAGATGTGCCATGCAAGCAGTTCTCTGCTTGCAGAGGCACAGGAGGAAGGGCAGCTGACTCTCCCATGTGGAGAATGGTGAGAAGGATCTTCTAGTACCATGAAGTACAACAAAGGCAGAGGGAGAGACCCGAGGCAGGGGCCAAATGTGAGACTGGTACATACGTAAAGACTGAAAAGCTATCAGGAACCCTTAAAGCCAAAACCCATCTGCATACACTGGCTCTACAAAGTGTTGCAGAAGATTCTTGCTGTAACTAAGTCAAGTTAGTTGTCTTGGCTATTATGGGTGGTGGAAAGGGCAACACATTTTTTTTTTCCAGAGGGATGAGGTGGGAAGAACGGCCATGATCTAGTAAAAAGAGACCTGCAAGAAGCAGAAAATATTTAGAGAACATTTTAATATATATTTTCATATATATATTTAAAGTTAAGAAAAATAAAACTAATTCAAGCCATGCCCTGTGCAAAAAAGAAAAAAAAAAAGTTAAAGAAAAAAAAAAGGAAAAATTTAAAGTGAGACCACTGTCTGCTGCTCAGGTCTCAACTTAAGAATCACAGTCAGCTTGTTACTTTTATTTTGGAAGAAAAGGTGTAAAAGTTTCTTTCGATCATTCAGAAGGCAAGTGTAGCCACTTATAAAAACAGAACGGCAGGAACAGACTAGGAAAGGAAAGTCAGAAGTCAAAGGGCAGAGCAGGAAAGGAATTTTCAAAAATAAAATTAACAAGGTGACTGTTCCAGAAGGGGGCTGTGAAAAGGACATGGTGGACCAAAGTCTGTTAGTCAAGTAATGATTCAACTTTTAAATTATTCTCTTGTTCTTTTTTGTTGGGTGTTTTGTTTGTTCAAGTCTAAGATTTGGAAATGCTGACCCTTTGTTAACAAGAGCCAGCAGGAAATATAGGATCCCTTCCCTCCCCCGGCCTGCCTCCGCTGAAGCCACCACCACTGCCTCCTTGGCTGGATGCTGGAAGAGTCCTCCATGTGTGTGGACTCAGGATGACAGAGCAGCCTCCTTCTGTGGTTGTTGGGCTTGTGAACGCTGCAGTATCTTTTGGCTTTCCACATCTCTAAAATGTTTTTCAACCTGAAAAAGACCAAGCAGCCAAATCAGAAAAGGGGATGGGCAAGCAAAGTCTCCCAAATGGCCCAGTCCAGGCTTCATCAGCCCCAGCCCAGCTGTTTGGCCCATGAACTACACATGCAGCACTTTTGCCCTTGCTGTCTACCAGCCTTGTGAAGCCCAAGGTAGGCAGGAGCCTTTTATTTCAGCTACATTTTTGGCAATTTAGCTAAAACTTGTCAGAAATTCTTGAACTGATTAACAAAATATAATAAAATGAAGGGAGATCATTATGACTCAATTTCCTTCTTTCTTCTTTACACAAATGCTGAATGAAAGCTGGGTGAGGGGAATTAGTCTTATACCTTTTACATCTACAACACTGGACTCTCAGTGTTCCTCAAGAGCAAAAAAAATTTTTTTTTAAAGAGTATTTTTTAATTTTACAAATGCTATACCCCAATCAAGAAAGTTAGGTGACATATGTAAAGTCAGAGACACCAACAGTAATTGATTTACACCACTAGCCCTTCCAAAAAGGACACCTGTAGCTAAGTAGAAACTAATCAGAGATGAGAGAAACTGCCCAATAACACAGAATGCCCTGGCTAACTCTATAGAGCTGTGTGGCAAAGGAAATGGGGATGACCACTTATTGTATTCCATAACGCCCAGAGGTTCCAATCCCAAAGGAGTGTCCAAGTCACCAATGCAGAGCCCCCCCCAGTACAGAGATGTCAGATAGGGCTGCTAGAGGAAGCATTATGGATGTAAAAGCACCATGTCCTGCTCTGATGCTGGAATGTTAAGGCCAAGGAATCACCTTTCACTAGTCTTACGGCTCCTTTACTTACTATTTTGCGTACATGGCTCAGTGCACTCCCCTCTTTGCCTTTACAGTTTTCCACTTGATATGGGGGTGTAATAACAACTTCTTCCATGACTACGATGTTTTTTTCTTGCCATTTACAGTCTTTAATGCTAGAAGAGAACAGGTGAAAGGTTACCTCTTAGGGGCATGCCACACCTCCTGCCTGATGAAGAACTAACTCCAGAAGGCTGAGTCCAATTTCCCAGCTCAGCCAATGGCTAGATGACAGCATCCCACAGAGAGGGGCCAGGATACAGTCTCTGGGCATCACTGGCTAGGAAAGCAATGAAACTGATGTACATTTATCCTGAGGAGAATCCAGAATTGTTAGTCTGAAGGATCAGGGACTTAGAGAACCATAAAAAATTTATCCAAATCAAATTCAGTTACAAATAAACAACTATACTCAGGCCACTAGATTCAATTTAGATAACAGTAAACATTTTCTATCTTGGGTCAGATAATATGTACTTTAAGCTCTGCAAGCCAGCTGGGCTCTGTCACTAAGGAACTCTGTCACTGTGGTACAAAAGCAGCCACAGGAGATATATTTACCAATGAAAAGACTTGGTCCACTGGTATAGTCTGCTCACCCTTGGCCTAGAGAGAAATACCACCTCTAGAAAAAACAAACTCAGCTGGGTGCAGTAACTCATGTCTGTAATCTCACCAACGTAGGAGGCTAAGGCAGGAGGACTGCAAGTTCAAGGCCAGCCTCAGCAATTTAGTGAGGCCCTAGATAACTTAGTGAGATCCTGTCTCAAAATAAAAAATAAAAAAGGCTGGGGATGCAGTTCAGTGGTAAAGTGCCCCTGGGTTCAATTCCTGTTATGAAAACAAAAACAGAAACAAAACAAAAAAACAACTAAAACTCCCCATCTTACAGATCTGTCACTACTATCCACCATGGGAGCTGCTGGGCACTTGCCAGACTGGGAAAACCCATTCTAGTTCACACTTGGGGGAACCCCAGGGCAGCTGATGCTACTAAGAGAGTTCCTTCGCATACCTGTAAATGCTCAGATATACCACAGCCTCACACAGCTCTGGTGCCAGCTGCCATCTGTGCACCAGATCCAAGGTTAAATAGGGTAACAGAAGGCGGGGGTGGGGGGATCTCAAATGTTCTAGTTTTCAGCAGTTAAGAGTCAAATGACTTATGCTGTGACAAAATGTTTTTAAGGAGTGGTAAGATAGCCTTTTGCTCTCCCTAACTCCCCGTTTGTCCCTATGTACAACAGGAAAAATTAATACAGATATAACTTTCCCATAATCAGACTGCATCACCTTTTAGAGAAATGTACAACAACAAAAGTAAATGAAAAAGAAATCACTAATTCTAACTTATGAGCTACTAGGTTTGGAAGTACCTTTATAGATAATTTAATCTAAAAGCAAGTTTTATAGACAAGAAATTCAAGCCCAGAGAAGATGATTTGTCCATGATGACACTACTTCTCTGTTTAGAAAGCAGCAACAGCATTGCATCTCTGGATTCTGGAGTGCTGCCAATGTACTTCCCAGCTTCCCTGGTACACTTTTAAAAGTCAACCACCCAAAAGTCTGCCACTAGACAACACAGCCAGACATCATCACACCCAGGACAAGGGACCCCTATGCTGCCCCAACTCACGTCTTGTGAATGGTCTGGAAGAGCTGCTGGCCCTCTAGGGAGACACCAGCGCTGATTGCATAGGCCTGGCTCAGCTTCTCCTCCTTCTCTGTCCGTGCTTTGCTGGCAAGCTAGGATGGGGGAGAGAAAGAAACTCAGAAAAGCATTCACCTTTATTCTTCCCAAATCAGGACCTGAGCTGAGAAAAGAGGTCAGAAAAGACCAGTCTGGATAGATTCAGTTTTATCAGAGATTCAAAATGAAACAAATAACCCACAACATAAATGTGGGTTAAATGCTACTGAACAGTTAAATGCTATTCCTGGAAAACACCCCCTTCCTTCCTTCTTATTTTTCGTGAGTGCCTCCCATTTGCCAGACATGCACTATGCTAGATTAGATAGAGCCTGAAAGTGGAGGGGGTTGAAGAGGTGGACTATAAACAAATAAATAAAAGAATAAGACAATCTCAGAGATGAGGGCTAGGAAAGAAATAAAACAGGGTAACATTACAGAGTATGACTGTGATGCCTGAAGATAAAAGGTAATGCATACATTTCTATCAAAAGGAGAAAACAAAGAATGTTTATCCACTACTGTGCTACAGCCTCAGGCTTAGAAATTAATGTATAGGACACCTTCAAAGACCAGAATTCAAGGCTCCTGAAGCCCTGCCTTGTCCAGCACCCTTATCTGCACTCACATGAGAAGGCAAGACTCAAATAAATCTAACAACAGATACTGCCTACTTTCATTTGAGCTGACAGCAACTCTGCCAGCTCTTGGGGAAAAGGAATGATCTGGGTTCTATCTCAGTTCCTTCACTGCCCTCTGGTGGAACAATTATAAATTGATCAAAGAAAGTTCTACTAAAATCTGGTACTCTATTAAAATCTAAAAAATTTCTCCCAACATGAGTGGGTAACCTATCTATCTATCATTATCAACCCACACAACTGGCTGCTACAGACTTCAGAATACACATCTGTGTAAGATAAAACAAATGTGCTAGACAAGGTGGTTAAAACAAATGAAAGGCAGACAATGTATCTGAAAGGCAAACAAATGAAGATTTTCCAGCCCCATGAACTTAAATAGCTGAATATAATGACACTGTAGCATACTAAACACATGCAAAAACAATCTTTCCCCAAACATCAGCTCCTTAAACACAAAGATAGAGTATACCATCAACATGTCCCAATAGTACCTAAGGTGCTTAGAATCCTTAAACATTTTTATTCTGCTTTTTATTAAAAGAGACCCTTCAAACCTCAACCAAACATTTCTATAGAGGGGGAAAAAGCAAACCAAGTGACTTAATTCTTTGTTGGTAAAATGAAACACATTTTATTAAGGCTTGGCTTTGTTATTAAGAAAAGGAAGCCTTCAACTGGGTTATCGGGAACTGGGTAGATTCACTGTTGCTTGAGTTTCAAAAACTGTCTGAGGGGGAGGAGGAGATGCCACGGCAGAAAGTCTAGCACATACATGCTGTCATCTCAGCCTCCCCAGGGAAGAGAGGAAAGCAAGGCAAAACTCTGTGATGATTTGACCCCAGAACTAACATGGTCTCTAAGACATGAACAGATACATCGGCAGCATATGAATAATCTTTCTGGCTTGGCCACAATTCTGGCCCCATCATGCTAACGTTTAGAGAAATAAATGCACTGGGCTGACAGCACTCCGAGTGGTGGCAGTTTCAAATATAAGAAGAAAGCCCCATGGCTTGAAAGCATTCAGTTTCTATGAAAAAAGAACTATTAATGGTGTTTGCTGTTGTTTTTGCATGGTGCTGGGAACTGAACGTAGGGGGTCATGCCCACCAGGAAAGTGTTCTAACACTGAGCTATATCCCCAGTCCTGATGGTGTATTTTAAGCAACACTTACTCAGATACCAAAAAACCCTGATAACAAGAAAGGGATTCACTGAGTCTTGTTTTCTAAGCAATGCTTTAGAAAATCTAAATAGTCTCCAAGGAAAAAGGGAAAACTTGGAGGGCAGTGCAACTCCTGGAAAGCAGCTAGTGGTCAGACAGGGCTTCATTTCAAGAGCCAGCAGGATTTTACTGTGAAGTCTCAAACCTTAAATGTTTTTTAACTGGAAAACCAAAATTATCTCCCAATGTTGGGTCAAACAAAGTTGCTTCTATAAAGCTTGTGGTGGCTAGTAAAATGTCCTTGTCACCTACAGAGTAGCTCAAAAACATAACATCACCCCAATCAGTAAGAGAAGAGTTGTTCAGGAAACCAGGCATCTATGCAGAATGTTTAAAATTAAGCTGGGAGTGGGGTGCTAGAAAAGGAGTCACTTTTGAATTTTTGCCAAAGGCAGAATAAAATGGATATAAATCTCAGCCAGAATGATTATTTAGATAGCCAGAGTAAAATGACACCTTAGTTATAGAACAGTGATTGCAAAATACACCCCTTGTCAAAACCTCTTCTCCCAAATACCAATTGCATAATCTTGTTGAAAGCAAAGAAAGATGAACTATGTGATTCTCCATTTTGAACTCTATGCAAACAGATCTCAAATGTTAAATAATGTAAGGGAGCACCTGGAATTCAGTAGAAATGAGTATAAGCTGACTGTGTATATTTGTGTGTGTTTTCTTTTTTTGTAGTGATGGGATTGAACCCAGGACCTTGCACAAGCTAGGCAAGAGCTCTACCACTGAGCTGTAGACCCTGGCTGTATATGAAGACCAATGTCCTCAACTATTCTACCTAGACCTGCAATTAGATTTTAGGGACCTAGACTCACTGCTAACCCTGAAACCTTCAGCTATCAGTTCACAGGTTGCCTTTGCACGGCAATCTGAAATAAACGCTTGGACCTGGCATTCAGCGACAGAAATCTTCTTTCGCCAGGAGGAAGCTATGCAAATGGAGTAATTTCTCTCACAGAGTACCCCACCAATTAAGAATGAAGAAACTGTTCTAGAAGTGTTCCTTCTCTTCAAACTGAAGGTCAAGAGAGGGAGGAAGATCACCTTGTTATTTTTTAGGCATGAAAAACTCATTCAGAATGTGGATAAACCTTCTTTTGTAGAGCAAATGATTATCACTTTACACTCAATTGTTGTAAAATCTAATTTTTTCACTTTGTGTTTTATAAATGACTATATACCTGTATTCCAAGTTATGATTAATGTCAGAATGTCAGAGAGAAAAAATAAAAACTGCCCTCAGTAGCAAAGGTGTAGGGTGTGCCTTTTAAGCTTGAGAGGGTCATCAGGATAATACTTTTTTTTTTTTTTAATTTTATGACTATCAACCATTCTACAACCATTTTCAAAGACAACATGCCAACTGCTGGCCTTGCAACCACACAAAAAAGAAACACTAACCAGATAGTTATCTCAAAGAATAAAAGGCACCAAGTTTTAGGATACACTGGGTTCAGGCAAACCAAGAAGCATAAACCTACAAGTGTGTGTTAACTAATGTGCACGTGGCTTAACTGAAATGACTGCACATGACAACCTGCACTTACCTGCCTTTCCTTTCATTTTGTATGATTCCCAGTGAAAACAAAGTCATTCCTTGTCTACTAACCAGTGCTTCCTCCAGGGGCCATTTTATATATAGCACCTTGATGTGGGCAAAGGAGAAAAGTGCATGAACTTGATACCAAAGCAAATCAACATTACAAGGCTTCTAGTTCTGCCTGTTGCTGTATAACTCTTAAGCGAATGACTTTATGAACACCAAGGGCACACAAATATCTCTTTGTGCATTGAGGGAGAGAGGAAGGAGCCACAATGACTACAAAATCCAGGCAATATGCACATCATCTTGTTATTTAGTTACCAGCTATTTCCAGACCAGGAAAGCACAGGTGCTGTGGGGAATCCAGAGGGATTCCTACTGCAAGCATTTAACAGGCTGAGACAGCTGATATAACAAGGGAAGCAGAGTCCAAAGACAAACCTGCTCCGTGTGACCTACTGACTCTAATGAGCCACTCTCAGCTTGTCTTCTCTGTGTGTTTGGGTCTTCCAAACAGCTGCCCTCAGAGAGGGGTTAAAAGACACTGCAGCTGCTACCCTGAAATACTGGTTGCTGTCCACAAGCCAGGGGAGGTGAGGGTCAGAGGGTGGCAAACCAGAGTGGTTAAGAACTATCATCCTAAGAAACATTGCTCCTGGCCCCTTCGGATCTGAGGCAGGCACTTGAAAAAGCCCTCATTCTTAGCTACCAATAGACTCTGAAAAATATTTTTTCTAAGTATCAATATGCCCAAGTCTCCTTATTCTCTAGCTGAAAGTTTCTGCTTAAAATTTTCTAATAGCCAGTCACAGTGGTGTATACTTATAATCCAAGCAACTCAGGAAGGCTAAGATAGGAGGATCGCAAATTCAAGGCCAGCCTCAGCAACTTAGGTTCTGCTCAAAATAAAAAATTATAAGGGCTGGAGGTGTAGCTTGATGGTAAAGTCAACCTGGATCCAATCACCAATACCAAAAATAAATAAATAAAAGTTTCTAATAAAATACTATTTTGAGCCAGGCACTGTGGCATGCATCTATAATGTAGTCCTAACTACTTGGGAGGCTGAGTGAGGCAGGAGGATCATTTTGGTAATGTGATAAGATTCCATCTTTTCAAAATTAAAAAAAAAGAAAGAAAGAAAGAAAAAAGAAAAGTATACTGTTTCTTACAACCTTTGACAACTGGAAACTCAAAAAATACAGTATACCACTTAAACTGGTGTTCTAGAATTCATAATGATAAATCAAAACATTGAATCAAGGTTGGGGATAAAGCTCAGTGGTAGAGCACTTGTCTAACATATGGAATTCCTGGGTTTAACCCCCAGCTCTGGAAGAAAAAGAAAACACTCTTTAAACAATCCTAAACCAGGCATGGTGGCACATGCCTGTAATCCAAGCAAGGCAAGAGGCTGAGGCAGAGGATCTGAAGTAGCAAGTTCAAGGCCAGCCTCAGCAGTTTAGTAGGACCCTGTCTCAAAATAAAAAACAAAAAGGGCTGGGGGATATAGCTCAGTGGTAAAGCCCCTCTGGTTTCAATCTCTTTTTTTCTCTATGAAAGAGGGACCAAAATCTGTAAACGGAGGAACCAAGGCATAACTATTAAGAAAGGTTCACAAATTTACCATGCACAAGTGGAAGAGTTCAGATTTGAAGAACACAGGCAATCTAATTTCAGGGATTTTTGGTTTTTGTTTTTAATTCTTTGTGCAGTGCTGGAGATTGAACCCAGGGTCTTACACATGCTAGGCAAAGCACAACCACTGAGCTTCATTCCCAACCACTACACTATACTTAAGTTTCACCTATAAGATATAAGACTAATTTATTATTCAAAACAGTTACAAATTTGAATGCAGAAAAAAGTATTTTTAAAAGGGGAATTTATAGAGGCTGGGGTTGCAGCTCAGTGATAGAGCACTTACTTGCTTAGCAAGTGTGAGGCACTGGGTTCGATCCTCAGCACCACATAAAAATAAATAAACAAAACCAAAGGTATTGTGTCCGACTACAACTTAAAAAAAAAGTTGTAGACACAGTGGCACATGCCTGTAGTCCCAATTTCTTGGGAGACTAAAGCAAAAGAATCAGTTTAGCCAAGGAGTTTGAGGTCAGCCTGGGCACATAGTGATCCTATCTCAAAGAAAAAAAAAAAAAAAAAAAAAAGCCAGGCGCAGTGGTGCACACCTGCAATTGGCCCTTCAGGAGGGTGAGGCAGGAGGATCAAGAGTTCAAAGCCAGCCTTAGCAATTTAGCAAGGACTTAAGCAACTCAGTGAGACTCTTGTCTCTAATAAAATACAAAAAAGGGGCTGGGGATGTGGCTCAGTGGTTAAGTGCCCCTGGGTTCAATTCCAGGTACCAAAAAAGAAAAAGGGGGGGGGGAAAAAAAACCTCTGTGAGCCTACTCAATTGCCATCCTTTTTGTTGTTGTTTGTGCAATGCCAGGGATTAAAGCCAGGTTCTCACACATGCCAGGCTCTATTGCTGAGCTACATCCCCAGTCCCATACATACCTCTTAATATACTCTGGTGTTTCCACTAGACAAAGTTCCTGGTACAGAACAGGCTTGCCTGTCTTTCAGGGAAGGGCCTTTCTTTTCCAAACAGGGCCCCAGTCTCACCCTAAACCTAAAGAACACCCCTTATTTCTCTTGTTAAAGGTAATTCACAGGAACGTGTCAAAGAAAACACGCTGTGTGACAAAACATTTCAGGCCAATATGGTTAAGTATACTCTCCAAATCCATCATTTTCTGACTAGAGAAATGTAAATCAAAGCAAGTTTCCTGCACATAAATGCAGATATATTAAGTGCTTACTTAGTATGATGAAAAAATTAAAACACTGAAAAACCAGGGGCCCACATTTTCATATCAATCTCCAGATTTGTACAGAACACTCATAAACATTTCCATATTGCTACTATGATATAGAACCAGATTTAAGTTAAAGTCAATACACATAATAGACAACTTAGTTTAAAACACAAACTAGATGTCAGAAAAATTAATTTTTTAAATTAAATTATGTGTAATTATGTCACAAGCTAGGCCTGGTTGTGCATGCCTGTAATCCCAGAGACTCAGGAGGCTGAGGCAGAAGTATCACAAGTTTGAGGCCAGCCCTAGCAATTTAGCAAGACCCTCAGCAACTTGATGAGACTCTATCTCAAAATTCAAAAAAGTAGGCTGATAAACTTCTTTCAGTTCCCTGACACCCACGCCATGTGTGCCACTAGGCTGGTGACAATGGCGGCCCAGTCCACAGTGTACACCTTCTACGGGCGCCCGCTGGCTGGCGGGGAGCCTTTGAGTCTGGGCTCTCTGCGGGGCAAGGTGCTGCTCATCGAGAATGTGGCTTCTCTTTGAGGCACCACGCTTCGGGACTACACCCAAATGAACGAGCTACAGAAGCGCCTCGGGCCCCGGGGCTTGGTCGTGCTCGGCTTCCCATGCAACCAGTTTGGACATCAGGAGAACGAAGAACGAAGAGATTCTGAATTCCCTCAAGTACGTCCCGACCCGGTGGCGGGTTCAAGCCGAATTTCCCCCTCTTCGAGAGGTGCGAGGTGAATGGCTCCAAGGCACATCCGCTCTTCGCATTCTTGCGGGAGGCCCTGCCAGTGCCCAGCGATGACCCCAGTGCACTCATGTCCAACCCCAAATTCATCATCTGGTCTCCGTGTGCCGCAATGATATTGCCTGGAACTTTGAGAAGTTCCTGGTGGGCCCTGACGGTGTGCCGGTGCGCAGATACAGCCGCCGCTTTCCGACCATCGACATAGAACCTGACATTGAAGCCCTGCTCTCTCAGATGCCCAGCAATGCCTAGGACACTCCTCTTATCCTGACTTGGCAGTTGCCAGCTGCTTTCTGTGGGGATTTCATCCATGATGGTGTTTACTCTAAACCTGCATTGAGGAACGCCTGATTTCCGGGAAAATCCCCATAGAAGGGCGCTGGGCTTGTTTATCCCTGCCTCCTCTCTGCCTACACCAAGACAATTTTTACCACTAATAAAGTGCTGGGTGACCAAAAAAAAAAAAAAAAAAAAAAAAATTCAAAAAAGTAAAATAAAGCTAGGGATGGTGGCACACTCCTGAAATTTCAGCAAATCAGGAGGCTGAGAAAGAATGATTCTGAGTTCAAAGCCAGTTTCAGCAACTTAGGGAGGCCCTAGGCAACTTAGTGACCTCAATTTATTTTGAGACCCTGTCTCAAAATAGAAATTAAAAAGTAAAAAGGGTTGGGATGTAGTTCAGTGGTTAAGCGCTACTGGGTTCAGTATACAAACAAAAAGAAGTTGTAATTATGTCACAAAACATTAGAATAATTTCCTAGACCTGACATTCTTTAATCAAACTGCTGTCAAACTTGCATGCGGCTCTGCCAGAAAGAAAACTGGCTGGGATACAAGCTGAAATTTGACCTCAACAATTTATCTCTGAGAATGTGGGCTCAAATTAGCCATCTAATGCTCCATGAGGGAATTTTAAAAAGCAGTAGGTGAGCTATCATGCACTGTGCGAATATTAGCTCTTATTTAACATTATTAGCATAGAGAATGTGGCTTGTGGGTCATTTCAGAAAAATGCATATAATGCAACCCTCCTTTACCCAATAAACTTAGATTGCTTTTCCCCTTTTATCTTATACATTATGTATGTTTAAGGAATCAACATGTTACAAGACACCTACAGATGGTAAAGTGGCTACTGTAGTGGTTAAATTACACATCATCATCTCACATAGTAACACTAAGAAGTTATAAATCCTAGAACAAGAAATTACAAATCCTATAACAAAATTATAAATCCTAGAAAGTATTTTCCAAAACATAACTGGAATATTTACTTGGAAAATGTCTTTAACTATAATCCAAACTGAGAGGCTCCACTTATAGGAGGAAAAAAAGGTTAATTCTTCTTTTCTACTTTTTTGAGATAGGGTTCACTATATTGCCTAAGCTGGTCTCAAATTGTAATCCTCCCACCTCAGCCTCCCCAGTTGATGGGATTACAGGCGTGTGCCACTGCACCCAGCTAGAGTTCACTTTATTCAGTGACAGAGCCATGTGCTGCTGTTTCTAGATTCCAATGAGAGCAAAAAATATAAAGTAGAACGGAGAAGCTAACCTCTTCCCCTCAAAAGAGAAATTCCACCTCAAACCCCTACTAGTTACTAGGTGCATGAAACAGAGGTAAGATATATAATGTCTCCTGACACATGGTATGTACAACAAAATCCATCCTGAAGGGTTATTGTTGGAGTTTAATAAAGATATACATGTCGGGCTGGGGATGTGGCTCAAGCGGTAGCGCGATCGCCTGGCGTGCGTGCGGCCCGGGTTCGATCCTCAGCACCACATACAAAGATGTTGTGTCCGCCGATAACTGAAAAATAAATATTAAAATTCTCTCTCTCTCCTCTCGCTCTCCCTCTCTCACTCTCTCTTAAAAAAAAAAAAAAAAGATATACATGTAGAGCCTCAAGTGTCAATACTGAAACCACCAAACAAATAAGTATGCAAGGTAACGAAATAAGATTGATTTAGCCATTCCACAATGTACACACATATTTAAAATGCAATACACCATTCACTTCCTGATCATAGTGGCTTTCTGGCCGTGACAATGGTCATGTGGTGTGGGGGTCTTTTTTCCCTTTATTTTTGTGGTACTACAGATTGAACCTAGGGCCTTGCACAAGGATTGAACCAAGTGCTTTACCATGGAGCTACATCTCCAGCCCTTTAAATTTTTAGACAGGGTGTCCCTTAAGTTCCCCATGCTGGCCTTGAACTTGCAATCCTGTGCCTCAGCCTCCTGAGAAGTACAGGAGTACTGGTGTAAAGGTGTACAAGTGTGTGCCAGCACACCTAGCCCTGCATTGGTCTTACTAATTGACTGACTGCAGTACTGGTGGTTGAATCCAGGACCTTGTGCATGCAAGCTATACTGTCAGGCCCCTGGACTGATGTTTAAAACCCCAATTGGGCAACTGTTTTGTTGGCCCGATTTTGTGGCCCTGGCTTTGGAAATTGTACCTAAAGACCAAACCCTGCTAGAATATAAGCTCCCCAAGGACAAGGACCTTTGTTTTGTTCACTAATGTGTCCTCTAAGAAACCCAAAACAGAGCCCAGTACATAGCAGGTGCTTAATTAAATATGTGAAAATTGAACAAATTTTTTTAAATGAGATATACGTTAAATACATGAATTATACTTGGCAAATAAAGTGCTACATGCACTCCAAAAGAAAGTAAATAAAAACTGACCATTAAGAGTCCCTTCCCAAGTTGGGGTTGCGGCTCAGTGATAGAGCACTTGCTTCACATGTGTGAAGCACTGGGTTTGATTCTCAGCACTACTTGTGAATAATTGAATAAAATAAGGTCCATCGACAACTCAAAAAAAGAGTCCCTTCTCAGAGCATGGGTTGTAGTTCAGTGGTACAGCATTTGTCTAGCATGTGTGAGGCACTGGGTTGGATTCTCAGCACCATACATACATACATACATACATACATATAAAGGTCCACTGACAACTAAAAAAAAAATATGAGTCCCTTCCCAGCAAGCGTGGTGGCATATGCCTGTAATCCCAGCAACCAGGGAAGTTGAGGCATAAGGATCACAAGCTCAAATATCAGCAACTCAGGGAGACCCTGTCTTAAAAATTAAAAAGGGCTTAGTATGTAGCTCAGCAGTAAAGCGTCCCCGGGTTAAATCCCCAATACTAAAGAAAAATCCCTTCATTCTGAAACTAACAATTTAGTCCACTGAAAAAGCAGCTTCTAAACTGCAGAGATGGACAAAGTGAGCATGTCATTTATTCTCCATGCTCTTATCTCAGAAGCCTTCCCCCAAAACTCACTACTCTATGCCAAGGGTTGGCACACTACAGTCTATGAACCAAATTCACTCAGACAACCACCTGTTTTAGTAAGTTTTACTAGTTGGCACACAATCATGCTCATTTGTTTATATACTATCTACAAAGGCAAATTTGAATAGTTTTGAGGAAGACCAGACCAGAGAATCTTACAAAGCCTACATGATTTGCTTTTTTTTTTTTAAATACTGGGGACTGAACTCAGGGACACTTAACCACTGAGCAACATCCCCAGCCTTTTTTTGGATTTTACTTAGAGACACGGTCTTGTTGAATTGCTTAGGACCTTGTTATATTGCTGAGGCTGGCTTTAGACTTGCAATCCTCCTGCCACAGCCTCCTGAGCCACTGAGATTACAGGCATGTGCCACCACGCCCAGCACTATCTATAGAAAAAGACTGCTTCTCACTTTTCTTTTGTAGTTCCTGGGATTTTCTTTTCTGTACCACTAACTATATGACCAGCCCTTTTTATTTTGTGACAGCATTTGGCAAAGTTGCTGAGACTGACCTTAAAATTTCAATCCTACTACCTCAGCCCCCAGAGTCACTGAGATTATAGGCATGTGCCACAGTGCCTCTTCTATGCTGTCACAGCACCTTGCTCATACTCCTACTACCACAGACTTTACCATATTGTTATCACTAAGTTAACCGTCCTGGAGGATGGGACACAGTTCAGTGGTAAAGAATGTGCTTATCACGTACAAGGCCCTGAAATGTATCCCCAGAAGCAATCCCCGACCACACCAAAAACATAAAAAAAGCTACTGCCCTTCACAACTCTCAACAAATATGAGATTCCTGAGGACAAGGGCAGTATCATAATCATTCTGACTTTCTTAGCACCTGGAAGAGAGTGCAAGAGGAAAAGCAGATGAAAGAAGAAAACTTGATGACTATTACAGGTCCATAGAGGCAAACATAAAACTAACAGTTCTCACAGGTTAAGTGCCTAACATAGTCACCCGATTTATTAGCAGCCCAGTTGTGAAAAGAATGCAGTTCTTCAAACTCCCCACATTCTATACTTTGTCATAGTGTGCGGATCCTTAAATTTTCCAGTCAGATACTTTGATTCAATCTCTAGAGCAGTTTCTGGTATTTACATAAGCTAGCCTTAAAATTTCAGGGCTATGGGGGCTGAGTTTGTGGTTCAGTGGTAGAGCACTTGCCTAGCATGTATGAGGCCCTGGGTTCAATCCTCAGTGTGATGTAAAAATAGTTATTGTGTCCATCTACAACTAAAAAATATATACATATATATTTAAAAATTTCAGTGCTAGAATTCAATTGGACCACTTATTTGGATTTCTTCCCTCAAAACCTATCTTCTGCCAGAAAACTGAACCAGTCAGAACACCCCTCTATTACCCTGAAGGAGATACCACTACTGCCCAATAAGAAAGTCCTTATTTTTGAACTCTCTTCATCAAAGAGGTGGAGTACAGAGGTTGTCTATGGTATAACTGTGCCAGCCTCCTGGACTCAATAATCTAAATTTTCAGGTGAACAGTAGTTTCCCCTCATCCCCTATGATGCCAAGAAGGCCTAATGAGGGTCCCACTGAATCAGGTAGCTGACATGCACTGTAGCATGACTTGAGTCATGAGCTTTGATTTAAAGCACTGCATCCTCCACCACAGCTGTCAAGTTGACCTCAAAGTCTGAATGCCACTGAACCTGACTTTCAAAAAAAAATCAGTGATACACTGGGCTTACTTGCACACACCTATAACCCCAACTCCTTTGGAAGCTGAGAAAGGAAGATGGCAGGCTCGAAATCAGCCCTGGCAACTTCATGAGTCACTGTCTCAAGAGAAAAAAAAGGGGGAGGGGGTGCTGAGAGCTGAGAATGTACCTCAGTGGTAAAGTAGTCCTAGTTTTAATCTCCAGCACCCCCACCAAAGCCAGTAATTTTTAAAATGGGAATTAATCACTAGGCAAGGTGGCACAAGTCTATAATCCCAGCTATTTGGGAGGCTGAGGCAGGGGACTGTGAGTTCAAGGCCCGCCTCAGCATCTTAGCAATATTCTATCTCAAAATAAAAGATAAAAAGGGTTATGGGGGCTGGGGATGTGGCTCAAGCCGTAGCGCGCTCGCCTGGCATGTGTGCGGCCCGGGTTCAATCCTCAGCACCACATACAAACAAAGATGTTGTGTCCGCCGAAAACTAAAAAATAAATATTAAAATTCTCTCTTCTCTCTCTCTCTCTTAAAAAAAAAAAAAAAAAAAGGGTTATGGATGTAGCTCAATGATAAAACACCCCTGGATTTAATCCTCCCCAAAAATATAAAATGGCAGTCATTCATTCTACCTCTCAGACCTCATCTGACCCCATTCACTATTTTTACATGCCCCAACACTAAGCAGTGATGCATTCTTCCTCTCCACCTTTCACCTACATCTTCATACCTGTATGAGGAAATCACTATCTACCAAGAGCTAGGTGCAAATCTTACTGATGGGCTTGCACCTGAAACTATAGTCTTGGAAACATATGCTCACCAAAGGTTACAGTCTCTAGGAGCAAAAGTAATTCAAACAAAAAAATTTTTTCTCAGCTAGCTGTATATCTTACTGGTACAACATTTACTAGCATGTATGAGGTCTGGGATTTAATACCCAGCATCCAAAGGAAAAGAAATTATTTCTAGCCATACACAGTGGTTACTTCCCTCCCCGCATTTATATGCTTTATACCTCCTACCAAAACATACATACCTAGGGCTAGGAGTGTGGCTCATGGTAGAGAACTTGCCTAGCATGTGCCAGACCCTGGCTTCAATCCCTAGCACCAAAGAAAAAATATATACATACATACCTAAACACAGTCTGTCTTCACTGAGTAGTAACTCCATACCTCAACACATTAGGGTCAAAATATGGTCAAGGACCCTGTTAAGAGGCTAATTCCAAGGATACAGGCCATAATACAAGGGCCATCAAACTACCTCAGAAATTTACTCATATGCAGGATTCAACCCTCAAATCACCAGTAAGTCCTAAAATTATGCTGAATTTTAACTGTAAAACTGGTAGAACTCAAAACAAAAATGGCTGGGCATGGTGGTACATACCTATAATCCCAGCCAGAGACTGAGGCAGGAAGATCACAAGTCCAAAGCCAGCCTCAGCAACTTAGTGATGCCCTAAGAAACTTAGTAAGACCCCATCTTCAAAAAATAAAAGGGCTGGAGATTTAGCTCAGTTGTTAAGCACCCTGGATTCCATCCTTGGTACCAAAAACGAAAAACAAAAACGAAGTCAATTATTCCCTCAGTATAACATCATACCTAAAGTTAAGCACTACTGTCAGTTTCTTTTAAAAGTAAACTTTGGGGATGGGCACCATGGCACATGCTTCTAATTGTAGCAACTTGGGAGGGTGAGACAGGCAGGAGGATCAAATTGGAAGACAGACTCAGCAATTTTGTGAGACCCTGTCTCAAAAATAAATAAATAAATAAATAAATGGACTAGGGAACGTAGCTCAGTGATAGAGTACTCCTGGATTCAATCCCCAGTATCAAAATATATACAAATATACATACACATAAATGTAAAGTTTAGGCAAAGCACAGTAGCACATGCCTATAATCCTAGGTACTCAGAAGGCTGAGCCAGGGGGATCTCAAGTTTAAGGCTAGCTTGGATAGCTTAGAATGACTATGTCTCAAAAACAAAAATAAAAAGGGCTAGGAGTATAGATAAGTAGCAGAGCACTTGCCTATCATGGACAAGCCCTGGGTTCAATCCCCAATACCACCCCAAAAAAAGCAAACTTTATTGTAAACTTGATTATATTATTTTTCTTTTCTGGGGACAATGTCTAGAGGCACTCAGAATGGTCCAGCATTTCACATGCCATTGCAGGCTTTCCTACAATATAGCCTCTAACAAAACTAGGCTTTCCTGGACCCCTGGTAATATAATTATTTACCTTTATACCAAGGAAGTTAGGAAAATACAGAAAAATCTACACATGCTGTGTGTGTCCAGCAGAAAACCACTTAACTTTCTGTTCTGTTTTGTTTTTTGGTACCAGGGATTGAACCCAGGGGCACTTAACAGCTGACCCACATCCCCAGCCCCGTTTTATATTTTAGTTAGAGTCAAGGACTTGCTAAGTTGCTCAGGGCCTTATTAAATTTCTGAGGCTGGTTTTGAACCCTCAATCCTTCTGCCTCAGCCTCCAGAGCAACTGGGATTACAGGAGTGCACCCTCACACCCAGGGTTTTGTTTTTCTTTTGTTATTGATTTTTATGTGGTGCTAAGGATGAAACCCAGCCTCACACTTGCTAGGCAAACACTCTGCCACTGAGCTACAGCTCAGCCCCTCAAGCCCTTTCTTATATTTTAACATTTTTTAAATTATCAGTGAATCTTTATTTTATTTATTTATATGTGATGCTGAGAATCGAACCCAGTACTTCACACATGCTAGGCAAGCACTCTACCACTGACCTATAACCCAAGACGCTCTTGTGTTTTTTATTTACAGATATGGTCTCGCTGAGTTACTTAGGGCTTTGCGAAGTTGCTAAGGCTGGCTTTGAACTCGTGATCCTCCTGCCTCAGCCTCCCAGATTGCTGGGATCACAAGCTGCACCACTTCGCCCAGGTTATTTTAAAGTTTTGTAGGTGCACAAAGAGTCATAAAGATAAATAGAAAAATAAAGCTTCATTAAGTGATAAAACATCAAAAGGCTCTAAAAAAAGGAACTTTGTGACTTTTCCATATTCTCCGCCTTACCAGACCCCTCCACCACGAGACTTATCTCCAGATTCCATTTTTATTCAGCAGCAGTCAACTCATTCCTCATTACCAGGGATTGATGATAAGCTCTATGAATCTCTTCTTTCTGGTTCCATTTGGTCACTTACTGCTTATTATTAATGGAAAATAGGTCAGAAAAAAGCTGACAGGCCAGACCTAGTGGTATTTATGCCTATAATCTCAGCAACTCAGGAGGCTGATGCAGGAGAATTGCAAGTTTAAGGACAGCCTCAGTAACTTAGCAAGACTCTGTCTCAAAATAAAAAAGGACTAGGGAGAGTGTGAGGAAGTAGCTCAGTGATCAAGAACTTGCCTATCATAGGTGAGGCCCTTGATTCCCAGCATAATGTTAAAAAAAAAAAAAAAAAAAAAACCAGCCAGGGTGGCAAAGTCAGTAGTAAAGTGCCCTGGGTTCAATTTCCAATTAAAAAAAAAAAAAAAAACAGAAAAACAAAAGGCTGACAAGGTAAATAAAGTGTTCGCCCAGTATGCTGCATAAGCCCCTAGGTTCAATATCCAGTCTCTCTCTCTCACACCACACACACACACACATACACACACACACACACACACCCCAACACACCACACACAAAGGCTGACAAACCAATCAGTGGTTTGGTAAGTGGTTTGCTAAACTGTATTACCTGTGGATTTCAAGTTTCTGTGCTTTGTCTCTTTACCCTATGCCCCCTACCCAAAACATCTCTTGCAGGAAAAGTATTCTCTAACACAGGAAAGTAACAAAAAAAAAAGACATCTCATTCAATGCACTGAATAAATGCTTCTAAATAAATAAAAGATACACACTGACCTTGGCTCAGTAAGTAAGTCCCTTCCTAAGAGTCTCAGAGGCTGAAAGCACAGCCTCCTAAGCTCTGACCTCCAGTATTCAGGCAAGTGTTCAATTAATTATGCCACCTGATACCACTGCTCTAGAAATTCATGTTAATTCTGGTTACCAGTAAGAGGTCTCTTAAAAATATCTTTAGACACAGTAGCACATGCCTGTAATCCTAGTAACTCAAGAGGTAGAGGCAAGAAGATCACAAGGCAGAGGCCAGCCTGAGCAAGTTAGTGAGATTCTGTTTTAAAATAAAAAATAAAAAGGGTGGGGATACAGCTCAGTGGTCAGAACACTTGCCTAGCATATGCAAGACCCTGGAACTGTGGGGAAGAAAAAGGGTAGAGAAGTGACTTGGTTCATTTTTAGGTTCACCTTCTTCACAATGTACCACTCTGACCATGATCACATAACAAAAACATTTCTCTTTACTTAGAAACATTACTTAGTTTGGGTACTCACTGCATTTTGCCAAACTGCTCTATGAGCTACATGGAATAAGCAATGAAGAGGTAAGAAGGAGAAAAGATGGAAGGGAAGCCAGGCGCAGTGGAACACATCTGTAATCCCAGTAGTTTGGGAGGCCAAGAAAGGAGGATCGAGAGTTCAAAGCCAGCCTCAGCAAAGGCCAGGCGCTAAGTGAGACCATGTCTCTAAATAAAATACAAAATAGGGCTGGGGATGTGGTTCAGTGATTGAGTGCCCCTGAGTTCAATCCCTGGTACCAAAAACAAAAAAGATAGGAGGGAGGGAAAGGAAAAATACTGGGAATTATACAACCAAATCATACTATTATACTGTGTGCACAAACAAATATTTAACAACAAATTCCATTATTATTTAAACTATAATGCACCAATTTTAAAAAAGGGGAAGAAAGGGAAGGAAAAATCACAAGAATTTGCAGTAAAAATTTAAGATCCAAGTTCAAATCCTAGCTCTATCACTCACTAGACACATGATCTTAAGTTCATGATTCATTCTCTTTGCTTATTCTTCTGTAAGAACTGATATTAGGATTAAACAAGAAGTCTACCTACTGCTAGTTCAGAGGAACATAGTATAAATAGATAATAATTCCCAGGCTACTAGATATTTAACCTTGAAGGAATCAATTAAAACTGATAAGCCTGTTTTCTCATCTGTTAAACTGAAAAAGAAAAAAGGGTACTGTAAAGATCACATAAGGCCATGCACAGTGGCTCATGCCTGTAATCCTAGCTATTTGGGAGTCTGAGGCAGAAGGATCCCCAATTCAAGTTCATCCTGGGCACCGGAGCAAGACCCTTTCTCAAAATAACAAGGCTAAAGATACATCTCAGTAGTAGAGCACCCCTGAGTTCTACCACAGGAAGAAAAAGAAACACATAGGATGATTGCAAGAATGAAATGAACTGTGTCAAAGCTCTTTGTAAACTGTAGAGCACTAAGAAAAGGTAAGGGAGACATGATCCCCAGAAGAACTTGCAACAAAATACATTTTCAGCAAATGTGGTGGTTTCCTTTTTAGTAATGGGAATCAAACCCAAGCCCTTGAGCATGCACTCTATCACTAGAGCTATCTAGCCCCAGCCTAATTTTTAAAAATGTGTGATAAATGCTACACATAAGAATACCTGATTAATGTTGCATGTCCCAAATCTCCTGAGAACACTACTAACCCATGGGTAATCTTTATCCCCAGAGTTTAAGATGCAGAGTCAATTCAAAGAAACTTGTGCCAGGCACAGTGGCATGCCTGTAATCCCAAGGGCTCAGGAAGCTGAGAGAGGAAAAAAAGTTCAAACCCTGCCTCAGCAAAAGCAGGGCTTTAAACAACTCAGTGAGACCCTGTATCTAAATAAAATTCAAAAAAACAGGGCTGGGGATGTGGCTCAGGGGTCACGTGCCCTTAAGTTCAATGCCCAGTACAAAAAAAAAAAAAAAAAAAAAATGTTAATTTTATTTCACCAGACACAGCAGAGCACACCTGAAATCCCAGTGACTCAGGAGGCAAGAGGAATGCAAGTTCAAAGACAGCCTTAGCAAGATCCTGTTTCAAGGGGCTGGGGATGTGGCTCAAGCGATAGCGCGCTTGCCTGGCATGCGTGTGGCCAGGGTTCGATCCTCAGCACCACATACAAAACAAAGATGTTGTGTCCGCCGATAACTAAAAAATAAATATTAAAAAAATTCTCTCTCTCTCTCCCTCCCTCCCTCTCTCACTCTTTCTTAAAAAAAAAAAAAAATCCTGTTTCTAAAAAAAAAAAAAAAAAAAAAAAAAAAAAGTGGAGGGTGCTCGGGAAATAGCACAGCTGGGTTCAAGACCCTGTTTCAAAAAAAAAAAAAAAAAAAAATTATTTTTCACTCTACCAGGAGGCTCCTGTGGCTTCCTCCCCAAGCAATGATTAAAATCTTCCTCCATCAAAAAGAATGAGCCACAATGGTGAATATAACTTGGACTTCACAATGAGCCAAAATGGTTAAAAAAAAACTGGACCTCAACTTATGACTGTATAATCTTGTACTTTTATTTGAATGCTTCTGCCTTAGAGTTAGGAAAGTCAAAACACTTTAACAGGGTACAATGTTACTAAGCAGAAGATAAGATGATATTCAAGAAGCTGGGAGTGTAGATCAACAATAAAGGACTTGCCTAGCATGCGCAAGGACCTGAGTTCAATCCCCAGCACTGCCAAAAAACAGAGATATTCAAGACCAGTCCTCTCCCAAGCTTTCTCTTACATCTCATTATTGGGATAGACATTAAAGACTTTTTAGCCTGCAGTGACCTGACAATCGAAAATAAAACAGGTTCATTTCCAAGGAGTTGCTAGTTTATACCTTCTCTAATTGAGCTGTTACTAAGTATTTCTTTTAAGTCTTTCTTTTCATTTCCTGCTGGAATAGATATCCAGTAAACAAATATCCAGTTTATATCAACAGGTTAATTAGAACACTCACTATATCATCAAGATAACTAACACAAGCTGGCATCTTCCACTGGACACTATGAGTACAGGAATTGTGCTACTTCAGACTGCAAGCGCATGAAGTACTACACTACAACAGTTTTCTTCCAGGCATCTCAGAATACTTTACTTCTCTTCCACATGCTTAAACAATCCTCCAAACTAAGAAAATCCCAAGTCCATGCTCTTAAAAATGTTATTTAGGGGCTGGGGCTATAGCTTAGTTGGTAGAGTGCTTGTCTAGCATTCACAAGTCCCTGGGTTCAATCCCCAACACCATCATCAAAATCAAACAAACAAAACAGGGAGTTGGAAAAATGTCATTTAACCAATACGTAAATAGCTGCCCAGTTCAGCTGTTTTCAGTAACAGCCCAGCAGATACTCTGTAAGTGAATCTCCAAGAAGGAATTACAAAGCATCCTGAAAGGTTGGTTTCAAGAGAAAGACATAGCTTACTCATAAACATCTCTGCAAATGCAAGAAGGAATAAATGAAATCCAAAGATAACCCTCCAACCTAATTTTAGTGTTTAATTTCTGACTCTTCTTCCCAGCAAACCTTTTTCAAGACTTGGCAAGCAAGCCATACTGTAAGAAAAGATTTCTGGTAGTCCCCAAGCTATTAACATCTTGCTGCTTTCCTGAAAAAGTGGATAAACAATTAGTTTATAACAACACTGGTCAACAACTAAAACTAATCATTATAAAGCAAAACACTAAAATCAAACATAAGGGGCTGGGGTTGTGGCTCAGCGGTAGACTACTTGCCTAGCACATGCGAGGCCCTGGGTTCAATCCTCAGCACCACATAAAAATAATAAATAGAATAAAGGTATGGTGTCCAACTACAACTAAAAAATAAATATTAAAAAAAAAAGCAAACACAATCCACAAAATAAATAACAAAGAGCTACTGCTCTTTGAGGACAAATATATGATGAGAATTGCTTCTTAATTGCTCCCATTTAACAGTGCCACACACTCCAATTCCTTTTGATACTACAGACTGATCCCAGGGATACTTAACCACGGAGCCACATCCCCAGCCCTTTTAATTTTGTGTTTTTAGAAAGAGTCTCGCTAAGCTGCTGAGGCTAGCTCTGAACTCCAGATCCTTCTGCCTCAGCCTTTCAAGCCACTGGGATTACAAGTGACCATAGAGACCCTGTTTCTAAAAAAGTATCTAAAAAAGGGCTGGGGATGCTGCTCAGTGGTTAAGCACCCTTAGGTTCAATTCTTGGTACCAGGGGAAAAAAAAAAAAAAAAAAAAGCCCATCCAAAGACCCCTACACTTGTAGGAGGCATCTGACAAGCCAGTGTTTTAAAAATGTAAAGGTTTCAAAGAATGGGACATTCTGAATGCAACAGTCTTCAACATAAAATTCAAGACCCTTCCAAATCTGTCCTTGGCTATCACTAAAAAAAAGTGTAGCATTTCTCTGAATCTGACAATGCGCTCCATATTTGAGAAAATTAAAACTTACTAGCCTCAGTTAATCAATATTGTTCCAACTACCTATTTCTTGCCAAGAGAGACAAGTGAATATATATTATTACAAGAGTCTTCAAGAGGCAAAAAAAAAAAAAAAAAAACAAAAAACTTTCACCTTACTAATAATTCAAGACTAAAAGAGGCAGCTGCTACTAAAATCATAACTTACTCACCCAAAAGTATTAAACAACTACTCAGTACAAGGCTCTATATTTTCAGCAGCAAAAACAGGCACGGTTCCCATCCTTGCAGGATAGTTTGGTAAGACAAACATTAGACACGTATATAGTATATAATTACAAAAAGTTTATACATAAGATTAACCTTAAATCCCAATTTTCCCAGGACACACCAATCTGTAACTGTTGTTCCAGTATAAAATAGAAACATCCCGCTTTTACTCTAAAACTGCCCTCGAGCTGGGCATGGTAGCACACACCTGTAATCCCTCCTGCTCAAAGAGGCTGAGGCAGGAGGATGGCAGTTCAAAGTCAGCCTCAGCAACTTAGCAAGGCCCTAAGCAACTCAGCAAGACCCTGTCTCTAATAAAATACAAAAAGGGACTGGGCATGTAGCTCAGTGGTGGAGTGTCCCTGTTCAATTCCTGGTCCCAAACAAATAAAAATGCCCCAAAGCTGGGCACAGTGGCACATACCTATAATCCCAACAACCTGGGAGGCTGAGGCAGGAGGATGGAAAGTTTGAGGTCAGGCTCAGCAAGGCCCTAAGCAACTTAGAGAGACTCCATTTCAAAATAAAAAGGACTGGACAATATAGCTCAGTGGTAAAGTACCCTTGGGTTTAATCTCTAGTACAAGTACCACCATCAAAAAAAGGAAAGAAAAGCCCCAGGTTAATTACAAATGATAACTATGAGGGACAGAGATGATGAAAGAGAATTACATTAGGCTGATAATCAAAGAAGACTTCTTGGAAGAGGTACCATTTAACTGAGTCCTAATAGCTACTCCAATGGACAAGGCTTCAATCATTCTAGAAGAAAGTGTGTTCCAACTACAGGAGGCAGTACAGGCTATGGATAGGGATTGGGGCATTTTATTATTAATCAACATGAACTTTGGCTTAATGAATTGAAGAGTCAAAACAGTGACTTGAGTTCCCAGAAATCAATTTGCATATGGAAGATTAATATATCTCCTAAACATCTGAAGAAATGTTAGACCTCAAAATTCAAACATAAATACAAAAATGAAACTCTTAAGGCAGTGGCTTTCAAACTTCTGAATCTGAAAAATGCTGTCCAGTTCTTTACGCAAGAAATACATTCATGTGTGCACATATCCATATTACACAATTTCAGAAGGTTGTCAGGCATTATCCCTCATCCAAACCTACCACCACAAGTTCATGCAACTCCAGTTTTTAAAATAAGCCCTCTTTTACAAAGGAGTAAAAGCAGGCTCTCAATGCTACTTGGGTATTGTTTCTTTCTGGGTTTTGTTGTTGTTGTTGTGCTTGCTAGGGATCAAACACCAAGGTCTCACACATGCTAAACAAGTATCCTATCACTGAGTCACACCCCCAGCTCAACATATTTCTTAAGGTCTGCAGATATTCAAGAATAAAGAAAAAACGTAAACATTTTTTTAAAAAGATAACAAGCAATCGTGTCAATGAAAAACAGAAAACAGTATATAAAAGAGTCAAAGAGGCTCATCTTTCCCACCATTTTGGAGAGCCAGACCAACCCTTCAGTCCTTACCTTACTAACATTGAGTGAAGCTAGGGGAGGAGGGGTTTCTGTTCGGTCATTAATTATTTCCACTTCTGAAACATACTGTAAGTTTATGAGCAAGATATCTGCGTGGTTAGGCTTTCCACTGGAAGAGGGACATTCTGGTGAGAAAATAAAGTTAAGGAAAACAGGGCAAGCAGAGGCACAACCCAAAGGAACATAGAAAACAATTCACACAAGGCTTGTGTAATAGGCATGCAACAAGCAAAAGGGTCTCACAAGATTCATAGCTCTCTCAGGAATTTGTTAACCTTCCTCCTGCCCAAACCCACAACCAAAATATTTCAAAGAATTAAATCCATACACAACCCAAAACTGGAAGCCTCAAAGGGACTGTCACTTTCTATGAGTTTTATGGAGAGGCATAAAGCAGTTTTAGAGCCTAGTACTATTTGCCTAGAACCTATGAACCACAAAGAAGAGCCAGTACTTTGTATTCTTGGTATAATACAATATGACGCTCTCTTTATTTTCTCGGGTTTGAGATTTCCCATTTTGCAGAGAAGAAAACTACAACACTGAAAAGGAAACTCACCCAAAGTGACCCAACTAGTTAATTCATTCATCCATCCATTCATTCAACCATTTACTAAAAGCCTGCTGTATACCAATTAAAAGTAGAGTAAATCCTCCTTCTAAGATCCTTCCAACTAAACCAATGAAGAAAAAGATCTTGGTCCAAGTGTGACCTCTTGTTTAAAAAAGAAAGAAAATGCAACTATTCTTGTTCTAATTAGTTTAAGAAGACACCTTCTTAAACTAGAAATCTATAGCCAGTAGTTAAATGAATTAAAATGCATGCCACTCAAAGGCAGCAGACTCAGTAGGAAACTTCCTTTTGAAATACAACATAAAGGACTATTCCTCCAAAAAAAATAAAAAAATAAATCCAAGAAACCCACCTGTAGCTCCAATAAAAGGGGAAGCCCTGGCAAATTTACTCCAACCAGGAAGTGTTTTGTTCCCAAGGCAGAGTTTCCTAGGATAATTCAGAAAGCATTTCCACCCCAAAGGTGCAAGCAAGCTTTTCCATTCAGTTCAACACTGCTACTTTCAAAAAGGAGGGCACTACTATGGAAAAGTCAAGACTTAATCCATGTGTTGGATTAAGTAAGAAAAAAATGAGACCTTACTGTCACTTGTAATCCAAACACCATACATGAGCTCCTGAAAAACGTGGCAAGCCCTCTTTGGACCAGGCTTCCAATGCAAACATCCCCCAAACAGCAAAATTCCAAATGACTGAGAAACCTAAAAATCAGCACTCCCCCCCAATACGGCACCACACAAACACAGGCACCAGCAAAACCAGCCACCAGTCCAGATACAAACTCTGTCCTACAGTTACTCTCCTCACAACCAGGCAAGGCCCATTTGGTCACCATCCCACCGCCCTTTCTTGGAATAAATCCCATCAGCAGACACCAGCTCCCAAATTCTGTACCCTTGCCCTACAAACAGTCCCTTACCCTACACACCCCCTCCCCGTAAGATTTTACCCGCCCCCCATTCCATCCGGGCTCCAATCCACCAGCCCCCTCCCACCACTACCCTCTCTCCAAATCACTGTGTCCCCTCTCATGGCGTTTTTCCCGAAAAGCCGCCCGCGTGTCAAGCACCCCTCCACCCACTGACCCTCGGTTGGGGCCAGCTCCCACAAGGGATAGGAGACAGAGACCCCAAGAGGACCAAAGGGCCAGCAGGAGGGGGAGGGGAGCCCAAGACCGTGCGCATGCGCCCCGGGCGCCGCGGTAGCCGGTCGCCCCTAGGCCCGGAGAGGGCCCTAGCCGCCGCCGTCGTCCCCCACCCCCCCACCACCGCACCTACACGCTGGCCCGGCCTCGGGCTCCACGCAGGGAAGGATACTTAAAGCCAGCATTTTGGACTGGTAGTCGAAGGCTACCACCTCGCCCTGCAGCCGCTGCTCCTGGCACGTCCGGCACGACACCTGGCTCCCAACGCTGAAGTACTCACCCGGAGGAGCCGCCATCTTGGGAGAGCAGCCGCGGCCGGCGGCGGCGGCGGCAGCAGCGGGCGAAAGCCGGGCCCCCAGTAAGCGCCGCGCCGCGACGTACGAGGCGTGATGATGTCGCACGCCGGGGCGTGGTCTTGTGCTGGGTGGGGCGGGAGCCTAGGTGGAAGAGCAAAGAAGAGAAAATAAAAGAAAATCCGAGTACAGTAATCATATTTATGCAGCTTCTCCCGCATGGTTTAAGTGTATGTAAGGACCATTTTAGAAGTTAAGAACAAATTACCTCAGTGGAATAGAGAAAGGAAAGAGCTACAGCCCATTTGCTTGCACACCTTGCACACAAGAGTGTAATGAATGGACCCTATAATATATATTATCCCATTTTTACATATGAGGAATCAAAGGCTCTGAGGACTTAAGGAGACTCGCTCAAGATGATTTTAACTAATTACAAAAAGGTTATGAACAGATCATTGGCTATAGAGTTAAACTGGAGTCAATCTCAAGTCTGCCATTTATCAAATTATGTGACCTTGAGCAAATTACTAAACCTGATTATTTTATTCATTGGTATATAAGTATTACTTATTAAGCATCTAACAACGCTTAAAGTTAGGAATCAACATCCTCATTTTACATTTGAAGAAACTCTTAAACTATAAAAGTTGCACAAGGTCTGCCTGTTTCCAAGACATGTAGTAGGACCTTAATAAATACTAGTTCCCAGCCATGTGTAGTAGCTACCCTTAGATTAAGGCAGGAGGATTGCCAAGTTTGAAACCAACCTGTGTAACTTAGACCCTGTCTCTAAAAAAAAAAGGTGGGGGGAGGGAGGGTTGGAGATGTAACCTAGAATGTGGTAGGGCCTGGGTTCAATCCCTAATACTACAAATAAATAGTATTTCCCCCATGCTCACCCATCTGAGCCTTGGAGCCCAAGACGCTTCCTCATCTCCCTCTTTGCCCTCTCCCTCAGAAAGCCAGGCAAAAAGAAGAAATAAGGAGTGGTACTAGTGACCTAATATACAAAATAATTATTTTATTAACCTTATGTAAGGTAATATGCGGGTGCATATTTAAACCCATCACCACCAATTGCCATCCCTAACCCACCCATCCCATAATACAGAAATATTGGAACCTCATGTATGAGAAATAGTTGACCTTTCTCTAGTCCAGAGAGAGGCAAAAGGCCAGCATTGGCATTACAGAACCTGAACAAAGTTCACAAGTGTTTCCTTGCCCTGTAAGAGGCAAAAACTTCCTGGTGCTAGGAATATTGGACAATCATTTTACTAGTAATAAAAATTCTAGCTGGGTGTGGTGGCACATGCCTATACCTAGCTAGTCAAGAGGCTAGGGCAGGAGGATTGCAAGTTTGAGGCCAGCTGCTGCAACTTAGGGAAACCTCCCATCTCAAAAAATAAACAGGGCCAAGGGCTGGGGTTGTGGCTCAGAGGTAGAGCACTTGCCTAGCATGTGTGAGACACTAGGTTTGATTCTCAGCACCACATATAAATAAATGAATAAAATAAAGGTCCATCAATAACTAAAAAATATTTAAATAAAATAAAATAAACAGGGCCAGGGATATAGCTCAGTTACAGAGCATCTTTTTGAATCCACAGAGCATCTGTGGATTCAATCCCTAACATTAAAAAAAAAAAAATCTGCTCCTCATACTTGTTTATTTTCAGAGAAATTTTATGTCTCATCCTTGTTCTGATCCCTATAACAAGTCATTTTGCAACACCAATCCACTTTTTATAACATTGTTATTACAGTAGTCTCCCCTCATGATTCCTGAAACCCTGGAGAGTACCAAACCCTATATATACTGTTTCTTCCTTTATATACATATAGCTGTGATAAGTTAAATTTATAAATTAGGCACAATAATAGATTAATAATGTTCTGGGCCAATGGCACATGCCTGTAATCTCTTCAATTCAGGATGCTGAAGCAGGATGGATGATCACAAGTTGGAGGCCAACATCAGCAATTTTGCAAGGTCCTAAGTAACTTATATGTCTCCAAATAAAAAAAACAAAAAGGACTAGGGATGTTGTTCAGTAATAAAGCAATAATGAGTCCAATTCCCAGTACTAAATAATAATAGTAATAACTAATAAAAATAAAACAATTATAATAATATATTATAGTCCAGGTGTGGTGGTGCATGCCAGTAATCCCAGAGGCTCAGGAGGCTGAGGCAGAAGGATCAATGGTTCAAAGCCAGCTGTAGTAAAAGTGAGGCAGTAAGCAGCTCAGTGAGACCCTGTCTCTAAATAAAATACAATATAGAGCTGGGGATGTGGCTCAGTGTTTGAGTGCCCCTGAATTCAATACTTCCCCCCCCAAAAAAAAAACAATTATGACAATATACTATAATAAAAGTTATATGAATGTGGTGTCTCTCTCAAATATCTTATACTTTGACCTTTTCATTTAAAGGAAAGACTTTATGGCTTCCTTTTGGCATATCTGAATTGCCAGTACCAGTATTCTTTGTTTTATTTTTGTTTATTTTTGTTTTTTTGGTACTCAGGATTGAACCTAGGGGCATTTACCCACTGAGCCATGTCCCCTGCCCTTCTTATTTTTTTATTTTGAAACAAGGTTTTAATAATTGCTTAGGGGGGCTGGGGATGTGGCTCAAGTGGTAGCGCGCTTGCCTGGCATGCGTGTGGCCCGGGTTCGATCCTCAGCACCACATACCAACAAAGATGTTGTGTCCGCCGAAAACTAAAAAAAAAATAAATAAATAAATAAATATTTTTTTAAAAAATAATTGCTTAGGGCCTCACTAAGTTTCTGAGGCTGGCTTTGAACTTGTGATTCACCTTCCTCAGCCTCCCAAGTTGTTGGGATTATAGGCTTGTCTCACAATGGTGTGGTTTTTTATTTTACTTTTTATTTTTTGAGGGTTTTGTTTGTTTGTTTTTTGCAGTTCTGGGGATTAAACCCAGCTGTATCACTGAACTGCATCCACAGCCCTTTTTGTTTTATTTTGAAACAGGGTCTCACTGTGTTGCCCAGGCTGACTTCAAACATGTCATCCTCATGCCCCACCCTTCTGAATGACTGGGATTTTAGACATCTATTGCTATACCCGGTTTGCCAGGATCACTACTCTCATACTTTGGGGCCATTATTAGGTAAAATAAGATATACTTAAACACAAGCACTGAAAAATAATAGTGGATCTGATAACCTAGACATCTATTAAATAAATAAGGGGAGGCAGTATATACAGCATGGATACACTAGACAAAAGGAATAGTCACATCCCAGGCTGACTGAACCAGAAAAACAGGATATTCTATGATGCTATTCAGAATTATATGCAATTTAAAACTTATGAATTATTTCTGGAATTTACCACTTAATATTTTCACATATAGGCTGACTGCAGGTAACTACTATCATAGAAAAAAAAACCACAGGTGAGGAAGGAGATGTTAATATACAGGATTTTGTGTGTGTGTGTGTGTGTGTTTGCGCGCGCGAGTGTTACCGGAGACTGAACCCAGGGGCAGTGAACCATATCCCCAGCCTTTTTTTTGTGTGTGCGCGTGTGTATTTTTTTATTTAGAGACAGGGTTTTGCTAAGTTGCTTAGGGCCTCACTGAATTGCTGAGGCTGGCTTTGAACTTGAGATTTCCCAAACTGTTGGGATTTCAGGCATGTGCCACCACACCCAGCAGAATTTCATATATGATTTACAGGCATCTCTAGGAAAAGCCTTTTAGAGGTAGTGAAAAATCTAAGCTGATATTTTAGGGCTTAGCGGCAACATAGGGTGATCATATTTTAGCTAGGAAGATTTGCATGCACTAGGGCCTCTAAGAGAAACCTTGGAGATAAAGAGTATAAAGCAGCAAGTGGGGATGCTTAGTGGTGAGTGAGTGCTTGCCTCGCATGGAAGAGGCCCTAGGTTCAATCCCCAGCACCACACATACAAACAGAAAAGCTAAACCTGACAGCACATGCCTGTTAATCCCAGCTACTCAAGGAGGTGAGGCAGGAGAGCGGAGTTTGAGACCAGCCTGTGCTTTGTAGTGAGTTTCTGTCCCCCCCCCAAAAAAAAGTGTGTGGTGGCACACACTTGTAACCCCAATCTGCAGGCTGAGGTAAGAGGATTGCAAGTTCAAAGCCAGCCTCAGCAATTTAGTGAGACCCTGTCTCAAAAAAAAAAAAAAAAAAAAAGCAAGTGAGGATGTGTTCTGGTTAAGCACACCCTGGGGAAGCGGGGTGGGTTTTAATCCCTGGTCCCAAAAAAAGAAAAAATGATTATAAAGCAGGTGTGAGGTAGGCAGCTGAGGGTTGAGGCTTAGAGCCGCGGCAAAATTTTGTTGTTGTTGTTGTTTGGTACCAGGGACTGAATCCAGTGGTGCTTAATCTGACTCCCCAGCTGCTGGGATTATAGGCATGCACCACCATGCCCAGACAGGGCAAAATTTAAGAATTTTTTTTAAAATACTTTTTAATTGTTGATGGACCTTTATTTTATTTATTTGTATGTGGCGCTGAGGATGGAAACCCAGTGCCTCAAGCATGAAAGGCAAGCGCTCTACCACTGAGCTACAACCCCAGCCCAAATTTTTATTTATTTATATGTGGTGTTGAGAATTGAATCCAGTGCCTCACACATGCTAGGCATGCACTCCACCACTGAGGTACAAACCCAGCCCCTTAAAAGACTTTTTAAAAGAAATTTAGGCTTTCTCTTTGAGGCAATTGAAAAACATTTAGCTAGGAAATGAACTGAGATTTACAACCAGCTTCTCTTCCCAACACCTTCTTAGTGAAACCCAGATTTATATTCTTATTTTCATTCATCCATTGGAAAACTCTAAGAATAAAGTTGCTGGAGGTAGGAAGAAAACTGAGGAGTCACTTCAACAGTCTCCTCCCATTCGACCTCTGCGACCGACCTCCCCTAAAAGCTGAGATTTCTATTTTCTGTGTGTTTCAAATTATTCCCAACTCTCCCAACCCGTCCCGGCACCAGCTCTCTACCTGTGAGCTGCAACCCCAGCCCTTTTCTGAGTCAGGGTCTCGCTAAATTGTCAAGGCTGGCCTCAAATTTACATCTTCCTGCCTCAACCTCCCAAATAGCTGATATTACAAGGGTGCACCACCATACTCGGCCAATTTTGTGGTGGTGGGTGCTCTTTCTCTTTCCATATCAACATCACTATCTTTTGGTTTATCTGCCCAGCAGAGTTTTGGATGGCTGGAGGATGGAAGAGGCGGGGTAGGGTGGGGTGGGGCTCAAGGCAATTAGAATTGTGAGGAAGTGTAATTGAGAATTTGTTTCTCTAAGGAAGAAGACTGAAAATCGAGAGGCTTATCTATCAGCCTCCAAATCAATAGCAGATGAATTAGGGAGGGAGAGTCTTGAAGGTGTGGACGAATTAGGGGTGTGTGAAAATTTAAGGTCCTGCTTCGGCTTCAGGCCATGTCCATAGCCTTCTCTCCCAAAGAGCTCAGTTTCGGGGCGAAGAGTGGTATTGGAGAAAAGAGGTCCTATCTAGAAGGAACCCTGGCCCTGGAGATTACACATCCACCTTCGCAGCAGCAGAACAAGGACCCTTGGCTCGCCGCGGGCTCGCGGGTCTCCTGACCGGAACAGCAGCCAGTTTCTTCACTCCGCAGCTTGTCCACGTGCCAGCAACAGTAGCCACGTGGGGCCCTAAGAAAACGCCTTCGCAAAGGTTTGTCCCCTCTGCTGCCCACTAGGAAAGAAGACCTGGGAACAGCGACCGAGAAGACACTACCGGCAAGAGGCCCAACTCGCGCGCGCTTGGGACAGCCGGGGGCGGGGCAGGGGCGGGGCTTACCTCCGACCGCTGGTAGGAAGGGCGGGGCCTGAGCTCGGAAGGGTGGGCTTTGGAGAGCAGCCGGTAGCCAGCCATTTCACTGTCGCCAAGGCTCCTCTGCTTCCTCCTTAGAGCGAATCCCGGCCCAGCCGGGCCCGGGATCGCCATGGAGTCCGCGATGGGCGCGGGCATCGTGATGGCTGAGGCGCTGCAGAACCAGCTGCCCTGGCTGGAGAACGTGTGGCTCTGGGTCACCTTTCTGGGCGATCCCAAGATCCTTTTTCTGTTCTACTTCCCCGCGGCCTACTATGCTTCTCGCCGTGTGGGCATCGCGGTGCTCTGGATCAGCCTCATCACCGAATGGCTCAACCTCGTCTTCAAGTGGTGAGACTGCGAAGCCCTCGGGCATCCTGGTCCCCCACCCTCGAGGGCCCGGGTCTCTCTCAGCAGGTGTCTCAAAGGCCATTCCACCCTTTTGAGCATCTTTGTACATCTTGGACCCAGACCTCAGACTCCACACATTCTGCCCATTAGACCAGCGTCCTCAAACTGGCCTGATTAGAGAAATCACGTAGGGGGCGCAAATATCCTATTCCCACCTCAGCCCTTCTGATTTAGAAACTCCAAAGGAGGGGTTGGAAATCTGCATTTTAACAAGTATCTACAGTGATTTAAGTAAGAGACTTCTCAATTCACTTTTTCATTCATCTATTCATTCTCCTGACATAATTGTTAAAAAGCATGCTTTGTGACAGGCATCACACTAGATGCCTTGCAAATTAAGTTGCTGTCCTTGGTCCATGCCCAATAGCATAGGCAGCCCTAGAAAGTTTACTAGAAATGCAGGCAGAATCTCATGCTCCTGGTCATACTTCCTGCATTTGAGCCAAGTCCCCAAGTGATTCCAATGCACAGTGAAGTTTGAAAAGCACTGGGTGAAAGAAAGCACTGCCTTCCAGGGAAAACTTTCTTTTCTTTACCCTTCATTCATTAGTAAGCTCTACACACAGAATTAGAAGCCAGGAATCCCAGGCAAGTGGGTGGAGGCCCTGCAGCCCTTGGGGTTTATCACTTTGTGCCACCTGTTTTCTCTGTTTTGGGTGTATAAGGGAGCCTGTAGACATACAGCCTCACCTTCCTTCACCTCAGCCTCTGTTGCCAAGTCCCCAGCCTGGAGGAAGAAAGGGAGATTCATAGGAGACACTTGAATGGGATGGAATGACTTGCTGCAAAACAAACTTGGAATAACCTTCCTTTCCACTCTTCTCCACGGAGTTTCATCCCACTGTAGACAGAAAAGCAGTTGCAGAATCATTTCCTCCTTGTTTAATTGCTCTTTGCACTGAGCTTTCTCCTCCCTCAGAGTCTGTAAAAGTTTCCCTCCCTATTTCTGTTCCTTCTAGAGTCAAATGGTGGACACTCCCCCACCCTCCTTCCCCCTTAGTACTGGGGATTAGACCCAGGGCACTGTGGCAAGACACTTGGCGGGGCAAGTGCTTTACCATTAAGTTACATCCTCAGAACTTTCTATTTTATTTTGAGACTAGGTCTTGCAAAGTTGCCATGGTTGGCCTTGAACTTGAAAAAGTTTCAAGTAGCTGGGATTGCAGGTATGTGTCACCATGCTCAGCTTTGATAGACACACTCTTTAAATGCCCCCAAATGATAAAGCCCCTATTCATTTTTAAGTGTGTCCTCTTGGTGTGTATGAGGCCCAGTTTTCTGGAGAGTCAAGTCCCTTCTGAACCTCACTCCCCAGCTGTCTGCTTCCTGCCAGCATACCTTCTGCTTTCCTTCTCTTTCTGGCCACAGCAGCTTCTATGTGTGGTTCTCCAGAGCCCAGCTGAGCACCTGCTAGACCAGGGGAGTTTGAAAAAAAAAAAAAAAAAAATATATATATATATATATATATATATATATTTAGTTGTAGATGGACAAGATATCTTTATTATTTTTTTATGTGGTGCTGAGGATTGAACCCCAGTGCCTCACATGTGCTAAGCAAGTACTCTACCACTGAACCAAAACCCCAGCCTGGGAATTTGAAGTTTTGTCCTTAATCTTTCTCAGGCATTTTTCTATATTCCTTACTCCCATTTTCAGACATGGAAGTTCACCTAAATAATTACGGTGTAGGTAATTGAGGCTGAAATCAGGGACATGGAGAGCGGGTAGCAGGAGACAGGGAGGGAGGGGAAAGACCAAGTCCTGGACTCAGAGTGAGAAGAAAGGAGCTGGCTCTGTAGTGGGAGGGGTAAGAGGGGGACATCTGCAGGTGTGATGGGCCACACCTGTAATCCCAGTGGCTCAGGAAGCTGAGGCAGGAGGATCCTGAGTTCAAAGTCAGCCTTAGCAACCACGAGGTGCTAAGCAACTCAGTGAGATCCTGTCTCCAAATAAAATACAAAATAAGGCTGGGGATGTGGCTCCATGGTTGAGTGCCCCTGAGTTCAATTCCTGGTACCACCCCCAAAAAATGTGGGACATCTGAATGTCTCGGAGCATACACACACTTACCACAATCTCTTGCCACCATATCATTTTTTTTTTTTTGTAGTAATTTTCTATTTTGAGATAGCTTAGTTAAATTGCCAAGACTGGCCTTAAATTTGTGATCCTCCTGCCTCAGCCTCTAGAGTATCTGGGATTACAGGCGTGTATCACCTCCTCTGGCTCCATGTCACTTTTTAAAAATGGTATGCTTTTCATGTTCCAAGGTAGAAAACCATGGCAAGATAATAGCCAGAATCAGAGTCCCTTTCTGACTCCATTCCTCAGACCCTCCAGAGTCTTCAGGTATTTCTACAGTCTTTCTGTCCACTTCCTTCCCCCTGGCAGTATGTGCTCGTTTTAGTCATCTTGCATCTTTTCTCTTATAGGTTTCTGTTTGGAGACAGGCCCTTTTGGTGGGTCCATGAGTCTGGGTACTACAGCCAGACTCCTGCCCGGGTTCACCAGTTCCCCTCTTCTTGTGAAACTGGTCCAGGTGGGAAACTTCTTCCCTTTCTAGGTGTGGTTAGGGTTCAGGTGAGCATTTTAGAGTAGTATTCAGCCAGGGTGGCCCAACTAGAGGCCTAGCCTCTCACTTACTAGGCCAGAAAACAAAGCAACGCCAGGAAGACCAAGTGGAGTTATAGGAGGTGGGCACCTTGCCATGTGCAGGGTAGAACCAAATGACAGGGCAGAAGCCTGAAGTAATGGCCTCAGGTGCAGGTAAAAAATGCTTCAGGCCAGAGGGAGCAGTGGAGCAGTGCTAGGGAAAGCTGCTTTTCAGCCAGGGGGAGGCAACTGTGTCTAGGTATCACCAAAGTTCTCTTTTATTCTCTCACCATACACTTCTGTATTCGCTGACAGGCAGCCCTTCTGGACATTGCATGGTCACAGGAGCAGCTTTCTGGCCAATAATGACAGCCGTCTCTTCTCAAGTAGCTGCTCGGACCCGGAGGTATACCTTTGGCATCGCCAGAACAGGGGTGATGGCATCCTAGACCCAAAAGACCCAGCCCCATGGGGACTCTGGGGTATTTGGTCAAACTATGAAGTGTATGCATGCTAAGGGAAGCCAAGCTGTGACTAGACACCTCTTAAGCCATTTGTCTCTCTTCTTTCTAGCCGCTGGGTAAGGGTGATTCCTAGCCTGGCTTATTGCACTTTCCTATTGGCAGTTGGCCTGTCCCGGATCTTCCTCTTAGCACATTTCCCTCACCAAGTGTTGGCTGGCTTACTAACTGGTGAGCAATAGGGGCCATAGGGTGGGCCAAGAGGGTGCCTTTGGCAGTGGGATGACCAGTCTAAGATCTTCCCATCATTCCCAGTTTCTATAGTCAACCCCAAGTGGTCTTAGTCTGTCCTTCCACCAAGCTGCACTGCAGCTCAGGGGGTGGGGGTGGGGATAATTTCCCCAAACTTCTTGAAGCTGCTGTCATCCCACTCTCCTAGGTGCTGTCCTGGGCTGGCTGATGACTCCGCGGGTACCTATGGAGCGAGAATTAAGTTTCTATGGGTTGACTGCACTGGCCCTCATGCTGGGTGCTAGTCTCATCTATTGGACTCTCTTTTCACTGGGCCTAGATCTTTCTTGGTAAGTCCTGCTTTGGAGCTTGGGCTGGCTGGGGCCTGACCCACTTCACCTGTACCCAGTGTGTTGGGTCTCTGGTTCACTGGAGTTAAAAAAGACATATTACCTGTTCCCAAACATAGACTCTCCTGGGGTTGCAGCAGAACATGTGAGTGGGCCAAGAATAGAAGACCAAAAGCCAGTGGCCCTCTGGGTTCTAGTCTTTCCTGGCAAGGACTCTTTTTTCCCACAGGTCCATCAACCTAGCCTCCAAGTGGTGTGAGCGACCTGAGTGGGTACACTTGGACAGCCGGCCCTTTGCTTCCCTGAGTCGTGACTCAGGGGCTGCCCTGGGGCTGGGCATTGCCCTGCACTCTCCCTGCTATGCTCAGATACGAAGGGCACAACTGGGAAATGGCCAGAAGGTAGCCTGCCTTGTGCTGGCCATGGTGCTTCTGGGTCTCCTAGACTGGCTGGGCCACCCACCTCAGATCAGCCTCTTCTACATCTTCAACTTCCTTAAGTACACCCTCTGGCCATGTCTGGTCCTTGCCCTCGTGCCCTGGGTTGTACATATGTTCAGTGCCCAGGAAATACCACCCATCCACTCTTCTTAACTTCTTGTGCTTCCTTCTGCCACTTCCCCTCCTCCAAAGCCAACACTCCGTGACCTCCACACTCCAGGAGGCAGTTCCATCCCTGACAGCCCCCAAGCAAGCCCTGTTTACCCTGAATTTCCTTTTTTTCCCTCCACCTGGTCTTAGCCCCAAAGAAGGCCTTCCGTCTCCCAGAGGGGCTGAGCCTCCTCCTGCCTTTCCCCCCAAGTCCACAAAGAGCAAAGGCAACAGTAACCTGTGGGTTCCTGCAACACTGTGAGGGGAGGCTCAGGGGGTACCCCAATAAAGCCCTTGAAACTTCTGGATTTCTTTCTTGCCCGTGAACACACCACCAACCCTGCCTGTAGGTGCAGGAGCAGAACCCTTGCCAGGCTATTTCTAGCGTTAGGAACTCAAAGGAAAGGGGATACTGGAAACTCAGCTGAGAGCTCTCAGTCCTGTCCCCAAACCCCAATACAACACACATCACCACTTAGGCCACAAGAGAGGTTCCATAAGATGCAATGGCTACATTCAGTGAAACCTTGTCTTTCATCTACAGGACAGAGATGTTCTGCCCCAGCCTCCCATTTTCCAAATTGGCTTCTGGTCCAGGGCTGGAGAAAAGGCAGTTTTTTTGGCTAGGAAGGGGAATAAGAACCTCTGTTCCCTTTGAGAATCCAGACACACAGACACTGGCCCCAGAAAGCACTGCCAGAAACAAAAAGTTTATTTACACAAGAACACACAGTGTAACAGGTTACAAAATTCTTAACTGAAATCCATATCTGGGAAGACAAAGCAAGGAGTGGGTTTACAGGAGAACCCCACTAGCCACAGGAAGAGGGAGGGTCAGGGGCTGGAGCCTGGAGCTCATTGTGGGGAGGCCTGGTACAATGGGCCTAGCCCCTTCCCCATCCCCAGGAGGATCTAGAACACACAGCGCACAACGAACCAATTGGGGTAGAACTCTGCCCCTCCCCTGGCCCTCAACCCTGTTGGGGAGGGGGAGCATTAGGATAATAAGTATGTAAACAGATTGGTAGGGCCCTGAAGATGAAAGTAGAGTATGTGTGGCATCAGGAAGGAGAGAGGAGAGTTAACCCCCTAGGAGCCACTACCCATCTTTGGTTTCCTACAGGCTGGACAGCATTCCCTGGAAGCCTATGGGCCCCCAACCCCTTGAAACAGGGGGCTCCGGAGGACTCCTGGAAAAGAGGAAGGGGAGTGCCCAGACCCTCCTGGTCTCAGCTCCCTTGAGATAGTGGCCAACTGAGGGTGCTCAGGGAGGAAGGAAGCTCCTGCTGAGGGCAAACTCCTAGATTCCTGGGTTATGGTCCTGCCCCTTCTAGAAATATACAGTTACCAGCCCTAGGCTTCAAAGCAAAAGGCCCCAGGAGGAAGGTAAGCCCTGACCTTTCTACTTGCATCTTGCTGGATGGCTGGGGGAAACCTACTGAAGAGCAAAGGGCCTCTCACCAGCCTACAAGGCCCCTGTAGGAACCACCTCCTCCCCCTCCTCAGGCTGTGCTAGCAGAAGGCAAAAACACCAAAAGAGTAAGTTGGAGAACAAGCCTGGTTCTGGTTCTGGGACTCCTTCTAACCCCTCAGAACCAAGGTGTTCATCCCCCATCCCTTTTGCCCTCTGGACCCCTGGGAGGGGAAACAGGCCCTGAGAAGTACAAGGCAGGACAGCCCTGCCCATTGTGGCTCAAGCCTGCTGTGGATGCTGAGGCCAAGCAGAGGGGTCTGCAGAGATGACGGGGGTGACAGAGGAAAAGTAGAGAAATGTAGCATGACAACTCACCTCTCCTCCACTCCACCCTGCATCTTACTGGTGTGCCCTCTCCAGTATCAGGAAAGGGGGGTAAAGGTAAGGCATTCCCCCCAAGTCAGCCAAAGCCAAGGCACCAACTTACTGTTCCCACCTCACTTGGGAGCCCCAGAACTGAAGGGTATCATCTGGGCTCCTGTGCCCACCTTGAGCTAGCCCAGGCTCCAAGGGGGAAAAGGACAATGAAAGGATGTGGGTGTGGGGTACAACATGGGGAGCTGGCTGGGCAGCGCACCCCAACCCTACAGAGGGAATACACTTTCAGAGCTGAGGTGTAGGCTACAGGAGTGCTGGACAGCTGAGAGGAACAGGAAGGGCAAGGCTGAGAGACCCACACAGAACACGTTGTTGAATGTGTGACTTTTTGTTTTTAATAGAAAAAATAAACAAAATCACAATGATGAAGCCCAGAGGGATGGGGGCCGGGGTGTCACAGGGCAGGCTCCTGCTCCATGGGCTCCTCTGCCGGCCTGTGGGGACAAGCACAGGGAAAGCATTGAGTGAAGGACAGCACCTTGAGCCAGGACAGGAAGGTGGAAGGCAGGGAGCCTACCTGGGGCTGTGCTCCCGGGCGGCAGCAGCCTGGGCCTGCTCAGCCCCCACCGACAGCAAGGCCATGGCGCTCACAGTCTCGGCCTCCTCCGTCTCACCAGCCTGGGCCTCCCGCAAGGAACGGCCCAGACCAGTGGCAAACCTCTGCACACAGCTCCAGTGTTTGCCTGTGGAAGAGGGATGGCCAGGGGGTCAGGGAGGGCACACAAACCCATAGGTACACCCCAGCCCTGGCACTCCCACAAACCCTGCCCCCAATCAGGCTGAGGTCTGCGCCCCTCCACCTGTCCCCACGCACTCTGGATCTCGATGACTTTCTCTAGTGTGGTTACTGCATTGATGTTGGGCTTTTGCTGTAAGACTGCCTCATCCAAGGGCTGTAGCTGATAAGAGAAAGAAAAAAACTTAGATTGGGGTGATGTCACCTGCCCCTCTAAATGTCCTCATTCAGCCCCAGCCATCCCTCATGATGGGGCAGGCATACTCAGAAAGCCTTCCCAGCCGGCTAGCAGCTTGTGGGTACTACTCAACCCAGGGAGGTAGACGTTTTTGCTGACCGCTCACCCCTGGCCTATTGTTTCCTCTTGTGACCCCCTCACCTCCACGCTAAGCAGAGCTGAGACACAGGCCTCAGAGGCATCACAGATGGCGGTCAAGTCGTGGCCTCCCTCCAGGGCCAGCACCACCCGGCCCCCTGCCAGCGTCATCAGCTGCCTGGTCAAGTGGCCAAAACCTTTGGATGGGTGAAGGAAAGAGGATGAAATGGTAAAAAAATATCAATTCAAGAGACAGAAAGAAGGGAAAGAAAAAGAAACAAGAAGAGGACAAATAGCACTAAATGAGATGGAAAACATAAACCCACATATATCCATAATAATAATCAATGATGGTGGACTAAGTAATCCAGAGACAAAACATAAGACAGGCTGAGAAAATCAGTTACATGCTATGGTATAGGGCACATCACTGAAAGGCCAGGGATTGGTTGGAAAGCTCCAACCCCATGGCTCCAGAAGAAGATATATATCCTCTGCTACCCCACTTCTTCCTGCTGCCCCCCCAGGGTTGGCAGAAGGAGGGTGAAAGGAGCTAGCAAGATGATTCCGAGCCTTAGACCTATCTACCCCCTGCCCTTCCCTTCCCCTGGAATATCAGTCTGTTCCTTGCCCCATGTCCCTGCTTGACTTCTTCTTCACTGTTCTACACCCTCCCTCAAACTCCCAACAGGCTTACATCTGGCAGTGACAGAATAGCCACCAAGTGGAGACAGATGTCCTTCAACAGCATCAAACCCAGCGGAGACTAGGACCACATCAGGTGAGAACTCATGGGCAATAGGCATCACCACTGTCCTGCAAAGGGATGACCCAAGCTGACCCCAGAAGATGGCCAGGCCAGGCCTCACCCCCTCTGTTCTCTTCTAGGAGACCACACTCCTCCACCCACATTGAACTGAGCACCTGTTGCCCCTCCCACCAGACCCAGGGGCTACCATCTCTCCCTTGGCCCTTCTCAAACCTACCTGAAGGCTGTCAGGTACTCCACATCTCCAATGGGGGGATCCACACCTCCTGTCCATGCCACATTCACATTGTACCCCACGCCTGGCCCTCCACCGACCTAGCACCAAGATTGGGAAGGGGTTATTCTCACTGCCTGGGGATCTCTGACATTGACCCGCCCTCACCTCTGCCTCCAAGGCGTCACTCCACTGACCTCTGCTGTGCCTGAGAGGCAGTCAGACCTGTGAGGTCCTCCCACTAGGAGCCCCTGAGATGCCCCAGGGACCAGCACCACTATGGACTTCAGTGGCTTCCTGCCAGGGCCCATCCTGCCAACTCCCTGAGAGGCCTGCATGTAGGCCCAGGAGCTGTACCTCTTCAGGAGCCCCAGAGCCTGGAAAGAAGTTCCCATTGTCATAGCGATGCAGGGAGATGTAGAGCACAGAGGGATCACTGTAGAATGCTTGCTGGGTGCCATTGCCATGGTGAATGTCCTGGTAGGGAGAGGTGAAAACATCAGGAAAATGGCCCAAGCTCTAACCCTAAGGTCAAAAATTCACTCCGGTGAGCTCTGGGGGTGAGCTTACCCGTGGCTCCAGGGCATCTGCACTCTGTTTACAACAGGACTGCCTACCCTACTTCTCTAACTGGAGTCTGCACAACTGAATTATGTACCACTTAGGGGCTATACAAAGCCACGGGTCAAATGTGGTTCAACTCTCTGCAGAACCCATTCTACTGAACAGTTTTGGAGAAATATTAGGGATGGTAAGGAACTAAAATTAGCAGATCATGGCTGGGATTGTAGCTCAGTGCAAGAGCACTTGCCTAGCGTGTGTGAGGCACTGGGTTCGATTCTCAGAACCACATATAAATAAATAAAATAAAGGTCAATCAACAACTAAGAAATATTTAAAAAGTTAAAAAATAAAATAAGTAGATCAATTCTGAGGAAGGATCTAGCCTTTCCCCCTGAGGATTAAATGCAGGGACACCACTGAGCTACTTCCCCAGCCCTTCTATTTTTTATTTTGAGACAGGGTCTCTCTTAAGTTGCTTAGGGCCTTGCTAAGTTGAGGCTGGCCTTGAACTTGGTGGTCCTCCTGCCTGAGTCTCCCATTACTTCTGGCTAAGAGTACAGGTGTGGGCTGGGGATATAGCTCAGTTGGTAGAGTGCTTACCTCGCATCACAAGGCCCTGGGTTCAATCCCCAGCATCACCAAAAAAAAAAAAAAAAAAAAAAAGACTCCAGACGTGCCCCACCATGCCTGAGAATCTAAATTTAAATAAAAAAAATTTTGGTGCTAGGAATTGACCCAGGGGGTACTTTATCACTGAGCCACATCCTCAGTCCTTCTATTTTTTATTTTGAGAGAGGGTTTCCCTATGTTGCTAGGGGCCTTGTTAAGTTACTGTGGCTAGCCTCAAACTTGCAATCCTCCTTCTCAGCCTTCCAAGTCACTGGGATTACAGACATGGGCCACCATGCCCAGCTAAATGAATTTTAAAGCCTAAATTGGAATTCCAAAATTTCACCCTTGCTAAGGATTGCTCCAGATGACCTCCCTGAGCAGTGAGTGAGTGGTGTGTGTTTTTCTATCATTGGGGCAAGATCTGAGACGCATTCACAGCAGCAGGGGCAGAAATGCAGCATTCTCAGCTAAGTGATCTTGGGTAGGTCACCCAGGGCCTTATTTGTAGAAATGGACATCCTACTTTTTACTACTAGAGGTAGCTGTGAGAAGCATGGTATATCAAATACTAGTTGGGTTCCTAAAAAACAGCTAATTCTGCAGGGTGGAAGAGAAAGTGGCTTCTAGCAGTGGTGGTGGCACACCTATCTACTGTAGGAAATCCTTCAGCTGCTTGAGGCTGCCAGATGGAGGCCAAGGTGGACAGAGGCTAAAAGTCCTCTCGGATCTCTAAAGGAGAGGAGGAAGCCCTACTGGAACCTGAGGACTGGGCTGATGATCCAGCAGAAGGGATGTAGGATTCATCAGTCATCAGGAGTGAGTCCCAGTGCCACCCTGAGGCAGAGTGGGATGCTTGCAGGGAACAGGACTTCCTGAAGGCTGCCCCTGGCCTAGCTCTCTGCCCACCTTGCCCAGCCTCTCCAGCCCACTGCCTACCCAGTCCACGATGAGGACCTTGCCCACATTCAGCTTCTGCTGCAGGAGTTTAGCTGTGATGGCTACAGAGTTGAAGAAGCAGAATCCCCTGAGGGGGCGGGGGAGAAAAGGGTGGGGAGGTCAGCTTCAGGTTAGGTGAGGTTCACTTAAAGAGCAAAAGACAGGAAGGGCCAAGGGCAGAGGCTTAGGGTGGGGATGGAGTGGCACTCACATGGCTGTGGATTCCTCTGCGTGGTGTCCTGGGGGCCGGATGATGGCAAATCCATTCTGAAGAGGTACAGGCAGAGGTACAGAAAAAAGAGTCAAGAAAGCAAGGTGGCACCAGAGAGGGGTGGACACAGCAAGAAGCACGATCCAGGCAGGGAAGGGAACACAGATCAGAAAAGCATGTATAAATTCAACACACGGTTACAACCTCAGCCACGGGCCTCTTGGGCAGGCAGGAAGGAAGTCCCTGCCCTTGAAACACCAGAGCACAAGGCGTGAATGCTTGTCCCTCATGCCCCTCAACCCCTAGCTGTCCCTAGTACCGTCACCTTCTCCCCACCTTGGCACCTGAGTTAAGGCTGTAAAGGATAGTGCCTCTCTGAAGGGAGGTCAAGGCTGTCCCTGTTCCCCAGTCCTGAGGATGCAGGACAAGCCAAGGAGTGCCAAGGCCATGAGCACACTCTCACCTTCAGCTCTCCTGCAGCCACCTTGAAGGCCAGCTCTACCAGGCAGCCCACTGCCATGCGCACAGCACTGGAAGAGTGCATCTCATTCCACACAGTGTCACTGTCCACCTGCAGGGTCAGGAGAGTGCGCTTCAGTGGCCCCTTGCACGAGGAGGACAAAAATGCCTTCTGCAGCAGTGACCAGTGGTGGGTAGGAGCTGCCTGCCCAACCCCCCCCCCCACTGGCACACAACCTACTCACCCCAATGCCCCCACAAGGCAGCATGGCATACATCTTCTGGCTGATGGGGCCTGCAGGGAAGGACAGAGTGACTTTGGAAGTTGCCTCAGTTGCCACGTATACAGGTTGAGCTCTGCAGAGGGCAGTGAACTCAGCCATAGAAAATGAAGGCTTAGACCCAAGCACAGGCCAGGCTTCTGCAGTCCACACCAGTTGGGAACTGTTTGTCCCTTGTTCTGTGGGGCATCCTCCCTCTAGGGACAGATGGCAGGGGTATGACAGGCTGAGGAGAGGAACAAAGCACCCCCCACCAAAACAACCCATCATTTTCATCCTGCTGTCTAGCACCCTCCAGCATGTTCTGGCCAGGTTGAATTTATGTTAATGGTACCTCCGGAGGTCCATGACATGGCAACCATGTCACCTCTGCCACAGGGATGACCTGGGCCCATCAGAACGGCATACCTACACTGGCCAGGTCTTCCTGACAGCCCCTATTCCACCCACACGGAAGACATGCCCTGCCCGCACCCTGCCGGCCAGCCTACCGAGCAGCTTCTTGTTGTCCAGCTTCTGCCGGTTGAGGGGGCTGGTCCCATAGAGCAGGGTGTGGTATTCAGAGTGCACTGTCTGGATCTCCTCCAGAGTGGCTTTGCGACCCCGGATCCGCTGCCAGGGGGAGGGCAGAGAGTCCAGTCAAGGGCTACACTGAAGGCTCAGCTCCCCTGACGCCCAAACTCTGTCTACAGAGCCCAGGGCCATGAACCCATCTGGTGGTCTCAGGAGATCCAAAGGATTTTGAGCAACTATGTCCTGACCCCCTGAGAAGCCTACTCCAGGACTTTTCCCCATGGTCTGGGGACCACGAGGGAGGGACACAGGCAGGTGTCTGTGGGAGTGCTCCAAGGGCTGGGGTTGGAAAGAAGTTTCACTAGTAGGGGAGAAACGGAGGCTCTGGCTGAACTGAAGCTGGGTCTGGAGGAAGGGAGCGCTCTCACCTCACACTTACTAAGCAGGCCCGTCTCCTGCAGCCGGGACCAGATGCTCTGGATGCGGCCGGCGTGTTCGGGGTGCACATGTGTGTTCCCACACATGCACTGGTGCTTCAGCATGAACGTGTCGTAGACTACGCCTGGGCCACAGACCTTCATGTCAGCCAGCACTGCTCTGGGCCCAGAGTCTCAGCCTGGCCACCATGACCCTCAGCAGTGTTCACCCACCCCCAGCCTGAATACCTGCCCTCACCCATACTGGCCACCCAACAGTGCTGCCCTGCCCTTGACACCCCCACTGGTTTTGATATTGGCCCACTGCCCCGACGATGGAACATCTTCCTTCACCCCCATCCTCTCCCAGCTCCTATGTGCTGCTTCCCATTGGTGAGATGGGAACATCCTTAAGCAAAATGTGCCCTCTTAGAACCCAATCTGTGGAAGCCTCATGGGGAGGCTGAGGCCTCAATTTGAACCCCATAGGGAGGAGAGGAAGCTAGAAAGGCAAAGACCCAAAAGAGAGTGGGCTCTCTCCACCCAGGGTGTTAGGGCTCGCGAGGTGATGTACAGAATCAGGCACACTCAGTGGTAATGATTTGGCCTAGAAAACAGTGCTGCCCAATTGGTAGAGGCAGGGCTGCCCGTTCTGTCTGGGGCAAAAAGTTACTTCCACTACCATGAATAGCTGTGGGGGATAGGGAGAGATAAAGGCCCACCTTCCCTCCCTCCAGGGTATGAGGGGACCTGGATGCTACACAGAAGAATAACTGCTGGTGGTGGTGCTCACCTGTGGTGAAGAGGTGCTTGATGGGCTGTTCCGGGGGACTCTTCATGCCCCCAGGGGCAGCAGGTGAGGACTGGGTGCGGCCCAGGGCCTGATGGGGCACAGTGGCCAGGCTGAGGGGTGCCTGGTACACCTGCAGTGGCTGCAGCTGCTGAGCATCTGTGAACAGCTAAAAGGAGCAGGAAGAACCTGGGTGAGGCTCAGCCTAGATAGGAGTGAAGACAGGTGCCCTTGGGGCCTCCAGGGGGCCCCCAATCCAGCACTTTTCTTACAAGTCTTCTCCTTCCCCCACCTCCTCCCACTTGCTCCCTCCAGGGACAGAAGACACTCCAGCCTTGCCATCTCCTCTTAGGTGGGGAGGGTTGGGGGGATGTGATGAGTCACATCAAAGAGTAGCATTGAGGTAAGAGGCTGAGGGGCGGGGCGGAGCGGGGGTGGGATGAGTCAGGCCCGGAGGGCTCAGCTGTGTCCGCAATGAATGGAGCGAGCACTAGTCGCGCAAGCAAGCAGACTGTAGTAACAGTGGGGGCGTGTGTGTACACACTCTCACATGCACGCAGAGACCGACGCACAAGCGGCCGACACAGGCACAAACGCATATACACACAGGACACGTGCATGTACACACATGCACACACACACACCAAAGCAGAGAGGCGGGGGCAGTCACAGATGCAGGGGGGCTGGCAGACATGTGCAGGCACAGCTCAGGGACCAAGAAAAGCGGCTCCTCCCTTCTACTCCCTCCTGGCCTCTCTTCCCCTTGATCTCTTCAGAAAGCTACTCCTGACAGCCTGGCAACTGCACTGTTGGGGAAAGGTACAGGCAGGCAAGGGTGGAAAAAGGGGAAAAGTGGTGGGGACCAAGAGCCGGAACCAGGGCTGGGGGCACCTTTTTGTAAGCAGCACTGGACTCTTCCAAGTCGGGCCCCTCATCGGGGCCACTCTCGCCCTCTTCATCCTTGACCTGGATGCAGTCATCGTCGTCCTCCTCCACCTCCTCCTCCTCTTCCTCCTCCAGCTCTTCCTGTGTGCTCTCGCTCTCCGTAGAGCCTTCCCGGGGCATGGTCAGCGCTCCTTCCCCCAGCAAGGCCTCCTGCTGCTCTGTCAGTTCCTCCTCTGTCTCCTCAGGGTGGGTAGTAGGCTGCCTGGGCAGCTCCCCTGTCTTGGTGAGGATCTGGGAGCAGAATGTAGGGTTCATATCAGTAGGGGGAGGGGCGCAGCTGTGCTGCCGGCCTGGTCTGTCCTTCCCAGCCTTCTCCCAGGCAGCTGCCAGCCCACACAGAGCTTCTATTAAGCTGGAAAAACTCAAGGGGGCGCCTCTGAGCAAACACCCACCCAGGACAGACTGAGCCACTAACTCTTCCTACCAGCCTGATCTTTCCTGGCCACAGCCCTAGGACATTTGCCTCCCTTCTAGAATACCTTGCCCAGCTGCAACTGCTGCTGCTTCTGCTTCTCCAGGAACTGCTGATGCTGCTGTTGCATGACCAGCTGCTGCAGGGCCTGGGGACTCTGTGGCAGTGGTGAGGACTGAGTGCGGCTCAGGGGCCGGTGCCGCGGGAGCTTGCCCACTGTCCGCATGCTGGTGGCCACACGTTCACCTGTCACCAACGGGGACTGCCCATGGAGCGGTACTATGAAGGCAGGGGAGGGGAGTAAATGCTGTTGACATTGGCAGGGCACAAGGCCCACCCTCAATCCCCCCACAGCCCAGATCTCCCTTCTAGAATATCACCACTAAATACTCAGAAAAAACCTCAGAGGGGCCTGAGGTACCCCATCCCCAAACTCCAACCCCACTTCTCCCCTCCTACATCTCAGGCACTGTTCCCAGCGAGCCCTCCTGTATTCACCATTCTCAGTTTGCTTAATTTAGTATTCATGTTGTCCTAGGTCCTCCATGCGGGTAAACTGCAACTACTTTCTCCAATTGCAATACGACCTTCCTGATCATAGACCCCATGGGCCAATATCTTGTATCCTTCAAGCAGAACTTCTATCATGTCAACAAGTACTTAAGGGCTGATTGTCTAAAACTGTCTAATACCATAGCTACTGGCTATATGTGACTACTGAGCCCTTGAAATGTGGTTTGTCTACATTGACATGTGCTAGAAGGGTGAATTACAGACTGGATTCCAAAGACGTAATATGAAACAAAAAGTGAAATTCCTCATTGATAAGTCTATATTTATTAAGTGTTGAAATAATATTCTAGATATGTTAAACATATAGTATGAAATTAATTCTATCTTTGACTTGTTTTTGCACCGAGGACTAAACCCGGGGGCTTGAACTGTTAATCTATATCCCCTTAATTCTTTTTATTTCTTTTTTGAGATAGGGTCTCCCTAAATTTCTAAGGCTGGCCTTGAACTTTCATATATATATAGTTTTTGGTTGTAGCTGGACACAACACCTCCGTTTCACTTATTTATTTTAATGTGGTCCTGAGGATCCAACCCAGGGTCCTGCACGTGTGAGGTGAGCACCCTACTGCTGAGCCACAACCCCAGCCCCTGGCCTTAAAATTTCAATCCTCTTGCCCCAGTCTCCCTATTTGCTGGGATTATAGGCATGTGCCACTATGCCAAGTTTCTTTCTTTTTTGTGTGTGGTGCAAGGGATTGAACCCAGGGCCTTGTGCAAGCAAGGCAAGCACTCTACCAATGGAGCTATATCCCCAGCCCTCTTTTTAAAATTTTTAATGTAACTACTAGAGAGCTTTAAATTTCATATATGGTTTGTATTGTTTCTACTGAATAGTGCTGCTCTGGAATATGAACTCGTGATGATAGCAAATTCCGTAGGGGGGCTGGAGATGTGGCTCAAGCAGTAGCGCGCTCACCTGGCACGCATGCGGCCCGGGTTTGATCCTCAGCACCACATACAAACAAAGATGTTGTGTCTGCCGAAAACTAAAATATAAATATTAAAAAAAAAATTCTCTCTCTCTCTCTAAAAAAAAAAAGAAAAGAAATAATCCCTTTAAAAAACAAAAAAGAAAATTCTGTAGGTATCTGATATTTTCAGAATGTGGAAAACTGTTGATGGCCGTGGCAGAGCTGGAGAGTATCCCTAGCTGCTTCTCCCTAACATTTGGTCCTTATTTGGTCCCCCATAATAGCCAAATGCCCCTCCCTGGCAGAGCCACCTGCCCACTCACCAGCAATGAGGGTACTCTGCTGCCGGGCCTGCTCCAGCAGCAGTACATGCTGCAACAGAGAGGCGTGCCCATGCGGGCTCGTGTCACCCTCCAGGGCCACGCCTAGAAGGCAGCCAGGGATGGAGGATGTGCTCATGAACTTGCCCGTCAGTGTGCCACCCTGCCGCAGGGACTGAAGGGCCTGCCTCTCAGCCTCCTGCTGCGTCGACAGCTTCGGGGAGGCCTGGCAAGAGATGACAAAGGAAGGGAGAGGTGAAAAAGAAGGGAGAGAAGGCAGAAGCTCATACTCCCCCAGTCATACAGCCCTCATCTACCCTCTTCCAACCCTTCCATCCCAGATGGCTCTGGATAGGGCCATCTGAGCTCCCTCAGGGCCTTGGGAATGAAAAATCTCAGCTGCGAGCATGTAGGACACCCCCAAGACCAGAGGGAAGATGGGGTATGTGCCCTGTACTTACGGTGAGGTGTGAGTTGGTGACAGTGACTGTGGCCTGCAGCCCTAGGGAGATGTTGGGCAGAGAAGGAGACGTGTAGAGGCTAAACTGGTTGGGGGAGCTGTCCAGAGGGAGGGCCCGGTGCTGGGGGAGCATCTGGGAAGGAGGCGGAGAGACAGGCATGAGAGCAAGCAAGGGGAGACAGTGAAGGAGCGAGGCCTGGGGTCAGCCAAGGACCTGCATGGTGCTCCATTCTCCCCACCCTGAGTTCCAACTGGGGTAACTGAGAGAGCCCTTTGGGGCTTGGGGGACAAATCTCCCTTTGAGGCAACATGTCCAAGCATGGACTCCACACAGGCACAGAGGTACACTCTCAGCCAGATTGGAAGTAGTTGCACTCTTCCTTCCAAGGGAAAAAAAGCAGCTCGGTGTCCCCACCCCCCTTCCCCGCCAGCCTCAGTCAGGCCTGTACCTCGGTGGGGATGTTGGGGACTGAGCCAGTAAAGCCATTCTCAGCGATGGTGCTGTGGGAGCTGTTGGGAGAGCTGGGGCCAGAGCCGGGCGCACTGTTACACACAGACGACACTACAGAAGAAGTGGCTGTCACCTGGGCCTGCTCCAAGCCACCCCCACTCCCAGGCCCTCAGAACAGGGACACAGAAGAGCCCTTACCCCCAGGCCCAGCGCCTGTAATCTCCACTGCTCTCTTCTTAAAGGTGCTAATAACAGTCCCATCTTTTCGTCGCAGGAGGGGACTGCTTCTCCGTTCAGCCACCTTCTGTTTTAGCCTTGAACGCACTTTCAAATTGGGTTCAGAGGCTGGAGAGAAGGTAGCCAGGGCTCAGACATATCCACACACCTGCAGCCAGCCCACCACGGTCAGAGCTGGCTCACAGGGCAGTCCTGCCCCCTGGACGTTCCCACCCCCACCCCAGGAGCCATATTCCGGGAGGCCAGATCAGGGTGCTCACATACCTGTTTTGCGGAGGGGGAAGTCATCACGGCTGTCGTAGGGCCCAAGCAAAGGCAGTTTATAGGAGGGAGGCGTCCCTGGGGGGCCGCTCTGGGGAGGGGAACTCTGGTCCAAAGAAGCATGGTGGGCTCCCCTGGGGATGGGACAGATCTAGGTTACTACCCACCACTGGACATGCCACCAGACAGTTTATAGTTATGGAAAGTCCACTGCACATATGTAAGGACAGAAAATGAATCCTAGAGAGGGGAATAGAGAGTCTCATCCCCAAGGAGCCTGCCAAGCCTGAACATGGCCACAAGGCAGATGCTGCTTGTTATCACAGAGTCAGGCAGACCTTAAAAAGGACCCCTGTTCCCACACATGCCTCCCAGAGTTGTTACCAGCATTTGGGATGCTGTGGGAGGGAATGGTTGAGGCCGCCTGGCGTGGGCTCCTTCGACTTTGACAAGAGGAATTCCTGGAGCCTCAGTTTCACTTCGGTGCTGGCGATGGCGCCTGCAGGGTAGGGCACAGGTGACTTGGGTGCTTGTGCGAGGGGCAGGGCGGGACTCCCAGGCAGTGGAATGCCTGCCCACCTGCCCAGCAGGGCCTTACTCTCTTTGCTCTTCTCCTTGTTGCGCAGGATGAGCAGCTGCTGCTCCAGCCTCTGCTTCTCCAGCTCTTCTTGCCGCTGCTGCTCCCGTTGCCGCTGCTGCTCCAGCTCCTGTTGCCTCTTGGCTGCCAGCATCTCCTGCTGCTGCTACAGGGGCACAGAGGTGGGAGTGCTGTGAGCCACCAAGCAAGGGAGCGGCTCTGTGTGGCCCATGCCCCCCTTACTCACCTTGAGGTGCTTCTGCAGCTGGACCTCATGCTGCCGCGTCAGGTGGTCATGCTGTTTCTGGAACTCTGCAAACAGAAGCTGCTTCTGCAGCTGCTGCTGCTGCTTGAGCGCCAGGAGCTCCTGTTGCAGTTGCTGCTCCCGCAGGGCCGGGTCCACAGGGCCAGCCAGAGCCCCCCTCAGCTCCACAGGGCTGGGGCTGCCTCCACCCCCACCCCCGATGGAGCTGGGCATGGCTCCTGGCAGCACCGGCTTTACCTCCACTGTGGGCACAAGAGATAGGAGTGGTCAGTGGGCCCATTCCCAGATCTCACTAGGCCCTGGCAGACAGGACTGGGGCCCAGGAGACTACCAGGCAGGACTACCAAACCCAAAAGAATAGAAAAGTCAAATCCCTCTGCCCATGGATTCAGCCTTCCATCTTCATTAAATGAAGGTAAAGTCATGAACCTCAATTAGAAAACATGCATCAGGACTGGGAGTGTGGCTTAGTGGTAGAGTGCTTGCCTAGCTTGTGTGAGGCCCTGGGTTTGATGCACTATAGCAGGGAGAAAAAAAAAAAATTTAAATGCATGAGCATAAAGCTTGGTAGCAGATTTTAATAATACTGTCATTGACAGTTATCACCACTGGGCATTTTACATGAATTACTCATTTAAATTGCATAGTTACCTGACTTAGGTGCTATTATTATATCTCATTTTATAGATAAGGAAATTGAGGTTCAGAGGGGTTTAAGTGACTTGACAGGACACACAGCTGACTGAAGAACCAGGATGTGATCCAGGTCCTATACTTTTATTTACCGTCACTGTCTTATCTCCATCTCTCAGCATCATGCCCCCACTGAAGTCAATGGTAGAAGAGAAACTGAGGCATAGAGGTTGGTTCTAGAACTGCTGTGGTTAACAGCCAGGGACCCAGGTAAATCCAGGTCTGTGGAGACTTTCTGGACACCCCCACTGCACTTCCCTTGGTTTTAGCCAGCTGGGAGAGATGGGGCAGGAAGGGGAGGTATAGGAATGGGGGTGGGACCAGGGAAAGGGGGTGCAGGGCTGCACCAAACCAGGGACAGGAGGGTGCTGGGAGTCAGCCTGGCTTCCTTTGCTGGATTATCTCCTTTCAACAGTTTTATTGTAATTACCCTGAAAATGCCTCTATATATAGAGTGAGCCAAACAGCAGCTGTGCTTGGGGGGAGGGGAATGAGAGAATGGGCGGGCAGGGAGGAGGTGGGAGGAGGAGACAGGAAAGGAAAAGGAATCAGACAGGAAGAAGGGTTATGGCAGGGGGAGGGCTGGAGCTGTGGCAGGACCTTACACTCCAGCTCCAGGGAGTCTCTTCTGGAAAGAGGCAAAGGGGTCTAATAGGTGGCTGACACCTAGGGTCCAGCCCCCATGTGGGTAATGGGCCAAGGGGCCCCACAGAGCCCAAAAGTTTCCAATGGATTTATGGGAAGGCTGGGTCTCGACCTCTTGATCCCTGGGCACTGTCCTTGGTCAATGACTGTCACTACTCCCCACCACTGCTCTGTGGTTGCCAGGGCAACTGGGCAAACACCACTCCAGCAGAGAGCCCCAAGCCCAGCCCACACCCCACAAAGCCTACTGACGCCAGCAGGAAAGGGAAGGCAGGATACTGAAGCCTGGGAAGGAGGAAGCAAGAAGGGCAGGGCCAGCCCATCTTGTTTCTTTTCCATTTTTTTCTCCAAAGCAAGCCTTCACTTTCTTTATGACAGCCCAGGGAGACCACAATGGCTGGAAGACACTCTTGCGGCAAAATGGTCCACTGTAGCCCAGGCAGAGAAGATGGGATGGCAACATCCTGATGGCTGCCAGCAAGCAGGCCCAGGCTGCCACCGCCACTCCACATAAGAAAGGGAAGGGCACTGGAAGAAGGCTCAACGGGGCACCCCGTACCCCGTCCATGGGCCTGGATTTCTCCAGAGAACCCAGCAACTGAGGCAGGGTCAAGGCCACAGAAGGTCAAGGCCATGTCACTCTCATGCCTAAATAAGCCTCTGGGACCCAGTAGAGGCAGGGGTGGGTGGGAGAAGGTAAAGCCTGAGCAGTACATCTCTCTCCATCCCATCACCCCTTCTCCCCACAGCACTGTTGGGCACATTCCTCTGTGGTTTTCCCGTCAGCCGCACTGACGACTCTGCGGCCACCAAGCCAGAGCCACATCTGCAGGAGTGGTCAGATGTGGCCAAGAGGGTGGAGTTTTTTACACACACACACACACACACACACACACACACACACACACAGAGTATCACTCTCTCTAAACCCAAGTCCTGTCCCAGCACCAGGAGAAAGGGCCCTTGAAAACTGCAGAGGGCCTTTGTAGAAGTGACCAGCCCTAGTCGGGGGGGTTTAAAGTAGGGTGGCAAGCAAGGAGCCAATGGCCAGCCTCAGCTCTCCCCAGCCCCTGTGATGTTCGGCAAGGCCCCAGGCTGACTGGAGAGTTATGTGTTCCTAGGCAAGGCTGGATTGGCCCGTGACACTGATCACTAAGCCAAGAGGTAGACCGGCTTCAACCTGCTACTCCCGGCAGAACTGGGGCTGCAGGAGCCGGATGCCAGCCCGCCCGACCAGGGAAGGGCAGGGGTCCAAGCACTCCTGGCTCCCAACAGATAACCCTGCCTCAGGCTGGAACTGCAGCCAGGAGGGCTGGCTTCCCTTGCAGGAGCCCTGAGGAGAGCACACGGGTTCAGACAAGGGGAATCTCCCACCACCACCACTGAGATGGTGGGCCCAGCACTGCAGCAGGAGCCACAGCCCCATTGGTATGCAGGTGGCGGGCAGCCAGAGGGTTCTGCCACACAGCCTTGCTCATATTCGAGGAGCAAGCACAGACAATTGGAGAATGTTAATTTGCGGCAGCAGGCAGCTCCCCAGGGGGCTGCCAGATAAGCAACCTGGCACCATCCAAAAATGGAAGGGGCCATGGCTGTTTGGCTGGAATCAAGAAATGAGAGTCTTGGAAACCCAAGGATGTAATCTTCCAGGCACAGGACCTAGAACCTGGATGTCCCTGGACCCCCTTTAGGATATGTGCCTCTGCCAGCTGGGCATGAGCAGAGTAGGTGGTGGCAGCTGCCATCAAACCAAGCACCTGGAAGGGGAAGTAGGTGTGTCATGATAGGACTAGGCTCTTGGCTGCCTCCTGGCGGACCAAGAAAGGCTGAGAACCTCATAAAAGAAAAAGATTAGGTAGAGGGGTACTGCTCCCTAAGAGGATAGGTTGGGAGCTCTGCTAGCAAAGAGCCCTTGAAGGACTAGGAAAAGGGTCAGTGTCACATGGGTCCTTCCCTCACTTTCTAGGCTTTCACTCTGCCAGAGAGGTGCAGAGAACTGAGGGGCCAGACAGCGACCATCACAACCTCCTGTGGAGGGAAGTGGCAGGGCTCTAGGGGCACCCTGCTCCAGACTCTTCCCAGGGCATTTAGACCCTTCCTTCTCCTGAGAATAAGGAACAAGTAACAACACCGTTCTGTCCTCTTGCCTCATGCAAGCTTACTCACGCTGCCTCCCTGGAAAAGCTCCAGTGGCCAGGTGTTTCAAGCCATCAGAGTGGCCCTGCAGAAACCAAGCTCTGGCTCAGGAGGGGCTACCCTGCCCACTTTATAGGCACAACAAGGCAGCAGTGACACCTTAGTGATACTTCTTTCTCAACCTACTGCCTCTCTCCTTTTCCTGAAACCCATCAGCCCCAGTGGGTTCCCACAGCAGATTTTTCAGGCAGCATAAAAAGTAGCCAGGCTCCTCCTCTGGGGGAGACAGTGCAGGTGCTGATGGGGTAACCCTGAGACTACTGCCAACATTGCCTTAGTCTAAAAAGAGGGTCCAGTCAAAAAGAGGGTTACTGCCTCCAAGAAGACAAGAGGCTCTGGGCCATGAGAAGCAGGTCTTGGCAGTGCTTTGGGAACCAAGGTTCAAAATAAGAAACAGATCTAGCTGCCTGAGAGCAAAGCCAAGCCTGTGCCTGATCTGAGCCACAAGCCAGGCCCCCACTCCGTGCTCTCTCTGGGAGACAACATCAGCAATTCAGAACCCTTGTGCCATGAACTCTGGCCAGAGGGAAGGAGGACCTTTAGTTTCCCCTAGAGAAGCCCTGGAGTGGCCCAGGGTGTGGAACCTGCTGGGCACCAGCTCCAAAAACCCTCCTCCAGGACCCACCAGCCATAAAAGACTAAGGGAGGAGGGGACCCAGGAAAAGGGAGCATTAAGCTGCTTGTGACATTTAAGGACAGAAACAAGGCCTGTGCTGGCAATCCCTGGATCTGAGGAGCTGCCTTCCCTAGAGGGGACAGGGTAAAAGGGAACTTTGAGATCACTGATCTGTTTTCAAGCCCTTCCTGACACAAGCAAGGAAAACAAGCTTCTCAGGCTGCTGTGGAAAGACCCATGGGCTAAACAGCAGAAAAATAGGGATCCAAACCCAGGTGGTTTGACACCTAGCACAGGAAGGAGCCCTCTGAACACAACTGTACCCAGCTCCAACATAGGGCATCTCTCTAGAGAGCCCAGACTTGGCAGCCCCCCAAGAGGGTGGCATCTTCCACCAGCATCCATGGGCCCTCAGGACCTCCCTCTCCAGGATGAACAGTGGGCAGCTTCCTTGAATATCTAATTACCTTGTTCTGTCCTTTGGAGAATGTGGAAAGACTCTTGTCCTTGTCCTGCCTTTGAGAGATTTTGGTAAGAGACAGAGAATAGCATTTCACACTTCTTGGCAGATGACCCCTCCCCACCAAAGATGTTTTCCCATGATCTATTTCTGTGCTCTTACGTGACTAGTGAGGCCAATTTAGGCTCAACAGGTTCTACCACAATTCAGACAGTATTTCCACATGTGCATGCTGGGCATGACTCTCACCTAGCAAATTGCACAACTCATCAAGCAACACAAGTGAATGCACATCACGTAATGGTTAAGAGCGAGGACTCTGGAGTAAGAGGGTTCGAGGCAGCGCTACTTACTAGGGTAAGGTGTTGGCTACCTCTCCATGCTCCACGCAGGCATCTGCAAAATGGAGCAGAGCACCTATCTCTCAGAGCTGCCAGGCCTGGGAGAATGCCTGCCGAGGAACTTGGCACAGGGCCTGGGAAGAGCTCTGGAGGTGCTAGTCAGGTCTATTATTAATGGCTCCTGACTTTTTATGTGTCCTGGACCCATTTGGCAATCTGGTGAAAACTATAGAGTACTTCTCAGAACGTTTCTTTTTTAAAAAAATATTTATTTTATTTAAATTTTTTTTTTTGTAGTTGTAGATGGACAGTATGCCTTTATTTTATTTGTTCATTTTTATGTGGTGCTGAGGATGGAACCCAGGGCCTCACGTGCACTAGCCGGCTCTTTGCCACTGAGCCCCAGCTCTAGCCCCTTCTCAGAATGTTTCTATGGGCCAGGGATGTAGCCCAGTGGTGGAGTGCAAGCCTGGATGTGTGAGGCCTTGGGTCAATCCCCAGCACGATAGAAAGAAAGAAAGAGAGAGAGAGAGAGAGAGAGAGAGAGAGAGAGAGAGAGAAATTTCCAAAGGGCACAAAATTAAATGCTGAGTTATCTCTTTCTCTTTTCGGGGGGAGGGTGGTAAAGGGATTGGGATTGAACCCAGGGGTGCTTAACCACAGATTCACATCCCTTTTTAATATTTTATTTAGAGACAGGGTCTTTCCGAGTTGCTTAAGGTCTTGCTAAATTGCTGAGGCTGGCTTTGAACTCACAATCCTCCTGCCTCAGCCTCCCGAGCAGCTGGGATTATAGGGGGTGCACCACCAAACCCAGCTAAAATATAGAGTTTTAAGGATGACGGGCTCAAACTTCTACCAGACTGAGGACTTAGCTCTCATTTCAGACTGTTCAAAGGTCACTTTGTGGTCCTTTCCTATCAAAGCCCTTTGTGTGGGCCCCACACAAGCCAGAGCAGCCAGCAACAGGGTGCCAATATTAGAGATGAATCTCTGAGGGTAGTTTGCTCCCAGCTCTAGAATTTTCAGTCCATCTCACCTGCCTTGCTACCCCCAAGAAGGGTCACTGTCTTCTGTGGCTCAGGCCACAATAGCTGGGACGACCTTTGTGCCTCAAAACATTGCCTGACACAAATAAGCACACGTTTTCGTCCCTGCTCTGGGACCCCCGGACCCAAACAATCCAAAATTCTTCTCTGGTCTCTAGCCTCAGGGTGCTCCACTGCAGGTGACACCCTCCCAGGATTATTCTAATCCTCCTGGAGCAAGGACCTGGGAAACCTTAAACCCTTCTTCCTGTAAGGCAGAAGCAACATGAAACTGACCTCAGAGACCCTTAGAATGTCAGTTTGGGAAAGACCGGAAAGCTCAACAACTCAACTTCCCTGTCTGCCCAAGGAAGAAAGGGAAGTCAGAGGGGAGATGCTTGTCCAAGGTCACCTGGAAAGGAGGTAGAAGAACCAGCTCTTAATCTTCTGGCTCTCTCTGTCCCCCACTAAAAAACAGAAGGGGAAAACCTAAAGGCTGTTCCCAAATTTAGTGAGAAAGAGAATAAGAAGCCAGGCTCTATATTAAGGATCCAGGAAAAGAGGTAATACCTGCTTGGCTCCCAGAGCACCAGAGCTCAGGAGAACAGGGAAGGAGACAGGGTAGACAAAAGTCCCAGCATTCCAGAGACAGACTGTGACTCTAAAGGACATTAAGTTCAGGGGATACAGAGCTTTGGTGGAAGGCACAGAATATCTCTAACCAGTGAAGATGGAGTTAGTTGCTCTTCGGATGCTATCGGGAGAAGAAACAGACTTCCATCTCCAAGCCGTTTCCAGGAAATACTTGGGCACAAAGCTAGAGGCAATTAAAAGACACACTAACTGTGCAAAGTCTGCAGCTGTTGCTGGGACTGTTCGCTCCCCACCTGGGGTGAGATAGAAGGGGCCCTCGTGCAAGAGATCTGACTCCACTCTCCATGTACAACCCAACCCAAATGTCCAGCAAGGCACCCTACCCACCTGGCCACTTGCCATAATCCCCCACTCCACTGGGTTTAGACACCTGCTCTCGGCATCTCAAAACATCCTCTTTCTCCAGACTGCCAGGCTGCTGGGAGCTGGATTCGCCTCTGACCAAGGCAAAAGCCACTTTCTCTCAATATAGGCACTCCTCGCAGGAGTTCCAAGGCCCAGGAGGGCTGTCCATGAATGCTGGTGACACCCACTGGCAGACTGCTGGGCCCATGGCCCCTGTCCTCACTGCCCTTATGCCAAGCATGGTCTGAACCTACTCACATCAGAATTACCTGAGATAAGGGCTTAAAATGTTAGTTGTTGGGCTGCCTGCGGCCTCCAACCTGGAATAATCTGAATAATTCCCTTGGTAACTGTGGTAAGACTGAGTTTGAGAGCCACTACCTCACAGTGTCCCCCGACCACCTGCACTCATTTCTGCTGCCAATCTGACAGCTGTTACAGCTGCGTGTGGACACAGTTAATCTGATTTCCTGTCTGGCAGCTCTGCAGTGGGCAAGGGACAGCTGAGGGTCTCAAAAACAAGAGAGGACAAGGCAGAAGGGAATGGGGGGAGGGGATGTGGGTCTATAATAGAAGGTAGGTTCTGTTCCTGAGCCCTCTTCTCCCTTTAGGCCAAAATTCATGCAGGGAGAGAGAGAATTGACCAAGTGGAGCTCCCCAAGGCCAGAATGGCCTCTATTCTCAAACCAGGCATGGTGGCACATGCCTGTAATCCCAGTGGCTGGGGAGACTGAGACAGGAGGATCGCAAGTTCAAAGCCAGCTTCAGCAACTAAGCAAGGCCCTAAGCAACTTAGTGAGACCCTGACTCAAAATAAAAATAAAAATGGCTAGGGATGTGGCTCAGAGGTTAAGCACCCCTGGGTTTAATCCCTGGTACCAAAAAGTAAAAAATATAATAGAATGGTCTCTATTCTCTCTGAGCACAAACTCTGGAGGCACACACGCCCATCACATAAGATTGTACAAGTTGTGTACTACACATGGACACCCAACTGAAGGGGAAAATTGGAGCAGAAACTTAGTTCTTGCTCCAGTTGTTAAGCCACATACACCAGCGTGAGGATGCATCTACTCAAAGGACCGTCCACCTTTTTAAAATGTGCAAAAAGGAGCTTTTGTGTGGATTAATAATGATCCTTCACAGAGAATTGAGTTCAAATCCCAGCTCCAATTTACTGTGACCTTGGGTTAGTTCCTTAACCTCTCTGCTCATTCTCAATTGTAAAATATGGTTATTAATACCCTTCCAAAGAGATAAGGTAAGGAAAGTCCCTAAAACCCTTGTCACCTAGTATATTATACTAGTTCCCTTCCCACCCAAATCTTGCCCTTCCTACCTTCCCGGAATCCCTACACCTACACACCCACACACATAGTCATGCTTGGAATGGTCTGAGAGCATGAATAAGAATATCCAGGGAAAGTCCCCCAGTGCCAAACCTGAACCCTATGGCACTTCCCAACATCCTGAGCATTCCTTCCTGGCACTTCCTAGCAGGATTCATGCCCTCCCTGGATGGGGAGAGGAAACTCTTCCTCCATGCTTTCTCAAAATGTCCTGCACATTGCCCAAGTATCAGCTCTATGTAGTACTGGAAAGAGGGGAATCCAGAGCTCTCAGAAGAGAGGCAGGGAATTCCCTAGCTCTGTGTTTTGGGGGATCTCATAGTTGAATACAAACTTCAAGCTCCCCAAGCCAAGACCAAGCCTGGGAATCCTACAGAGCACTGGGATATGGCAAGGTAGCCAAGCACAGACCCCATCCACTAAGGGAGACCTCCAGCTGCCACTAGTGGAAGCTGACACTTAGTCCCCTTCTCAAGGAAGAACAGCAGAGAGTGTCCCTGAGGCTCTGGCTTGCCCACTGAGGCCTGCTATAGCTCTCTCTCACCCAGAGGTCCAAACTCCAGAATAGAGCCCAGAAACCCTGCCAGTAGACCTGCCCCTCATATAGCATTCATTCATCCAGGTGCCAGGTACTGTGTGCTAGGTGCTGGGCACTGGCAGCTAACAAGACAGTCCAGAGAGCAAAGGTTGTCTAGAAAATAAGGTTCCCTGCAGATGGCAGGAAGGCTCCTTTCTGCAATCCCTTAGGCTGGGAGGCCTGGGCGACACACACCACCCAAGAAGGCATCCCTGGACACCTGCCTTTTTAGCCACAGGCTTTTGCATCCTGTCTGGAGACTGATCAAGAGAAGGGGGAGGGGAATGTGGACAGGAGGGAAACACCAGACTCCCTAGGCCCTCATGGCTGTTTATCTGGGGTGGACTTTTTTTTGTAACCCAAAGGTTAAAGTGTTTCTATTTGAAACATCTATTTACATTCCAGAGTCCAAAAAAAAAAAAAAAAACACACAGCCAAGCTCCAGGCCTATATCTGTCCCCAGCCGCGTCACAGACACAGCATCAGAGTTGCTCAGGGGGAACATTCTTACATTCTTAGCCCTCTCCCCGAGCCGCTGGGGTGACTCACACCTCCCTCCTGCCAGCATGGACTGCACTGCAGCTCAGAAGGCCAGGCAGTGTGGGGGAGAAGGGATCTGGAGAAAGGGGCCAGCTGGGGTCTGTCCAGGGCAGGAAGGACTAGAGAATGGGCCAGTGAGTGGGGTCCCAGCTTGCAAGGTTTCAGACATCTACTTTTCAGGAGGTGAGTGAACAAGCTGAGGAAACTCTGGGCCAACTGCTAGCTGCCACTGGTAGGAAGGGAAGGTAGGGCCAGCGCAGGAGGGTGGACAGAGAGCAACCGGGCAGAGTTGCCCCACCATTCCTTTGTTTTGCAGGAGATGCTAGGACTCAAGGTGTTGAGTCCCAGGGCTGGGAGAAGTCAGGGAGGGTCTTTAGCTGAAGCTTTAGAGGCTCAATTAGACTAGGGCATGGACCAGTCCTCTATGTTTTCATCTCATCCCAGGGGCCTTAGTGGGTAGGTACCCTGCAGGATTGGCACACAGTATTATGCCCCATCCCAGAAGTCCCTACAGGGTTAACCCCAGGATCATGCCTCCATCAAGAGGTCTGTGTGGACACTCTGTAGGACTGGTCTCCAGGGCTATTCCCCTTCACTAGGGCATGGACATCCCTGTCCAGGCAGATGGAAAATCATATTCCAAGGATTTTTCAAAACTTCCCAAAACATTCATCCTCTGACATATGCCAGTTCCATTACAACCTATACCTGGGCAGTTCAGTGCCAAATCACAGGTGCTCTCACCTTCTAATCCAAATCTTGGGATCCACACCACATATCCAGAACAAGGACTCCCCACCGTACACACACACATTCTCTCTCTCTCTCTCTCTCTCTCTTTCTCTCTCTCTCATGAGTGCCAAGCCACTGCCAGGAGGGGCCATGCAGGCATGGATCCAGCAGGCCCCTCCCGGGAGGAAGCATCTTGTGGTGCCGGCCTGGTGGGAAGGCTGTGCCAGAAGAGCCTGATGCTGCCAACAGGTTCCTGGGAGTGAGGGAAGGAGTGGCACAGCTCTGGGGAGCCCCACCCCCAGCCAAGGGCCAAAAAAGTTCCTACTGAGAAGATGATAGAGTCCAGGGTCCTCAAGCCCACCTGACCCACCTCTCCATTCTCAGGAGGTGGGAGTAAACCAAGACCTGGGACAGGAGAGATATGGGGGAGCTAAAAGCTAAGGCAGCAAGCATCCACTCCAACATCCTAGTTGTCAGTCTCTTCCTAATCTATGCCAGTGTCCAGTTCTAAGGAGACTTTTGTTTGGGGATTTGCCAAAGTCTCTATACCTAAATTTCCAACCCAAAAGCCAAACCAAAGGAGTTGGAGTACTTTCATGCTTGTGGACACCACAGATGTGCCCAAACATGGGGATCAGGCAGCCTAGAGACAGGTCACTGACCCACTTCTTCCCCTCTGACCATGGTGCCAACTAGGCCAGGATCTTCTAGCAAGCCCCAGCCCCCAGCAGCTGAGATGAACCCTGCCAGAGGCAAAAGGCACAGGAGGGATGCAGCAGAGTGCAGGTAGGAGGCACACTCGAAGTACAGCTCTGGGCAAGGAGGGTAGGGGCATTGGCAGGGAGGTCATTCATGGGAGCACAGCTTCCCCAATCTCACGGATGCTCAGCAGAGCCCTCAAGAAAGACCAAAGTAGGAGGATCCAGGCAGGACTTGGAGGAAGATACTCAGCCCAGACCCAAGGATGCCCAACACCAGAGGGCAGGTGGGGACACAGAGGCACTTACCTGTGACAGGTATGCTGTGCAGAGGAGTCCGCGGCAGGATTTCCAAGGATGGTTCCCGGCCTGACATGCCATCTGCTGAGAAACAGGACTCTGTCTCATAGATGGTCTGCAGCATCTCCACCAGCCCCTGCGCCTTGGGCACCAGCAGCATGCCCAGGAGGGGCCGCCTGAGGCGGGAGCCAACCAGGGGAAGGCGGTCAATGGACTGGCTGTTCAGGGACTCCCTCAGGCCACTGCCACTGGGCCCCCTAAGGCAGGGAGGCACCTCATCCGGCCTGGGCGCTCTAGTTGGCTGCCGGAGCCTGGAGGCCTGGGAGCTGCAAGCCTCCTCTCTTTACAGGAGCCTGGACCACTGGTCCGTCCTCACTTCCCAGGAGTGGGGTATGGCTGAGTGCTCGGGGTACAGGAAGGGTAGCTCGGCAGGCAGGCGGGCGGGCTCTCTGTGTTCCCTCCCAGCCCCGGGTGACAGCTCTGGGCCCGGCTCCCTGCTCCTCCTTCCCGAATGAGCCGCCGGCAGCTGGCAGGAGACTGAAATAGCAGTTGGGGGAGGGCCCTGTCTATAAATAGGTGGAGCATGCTCAGGGAGCCGCCGGCCGGCTGCCAGGAGCCCAGGCCTGGCGGAGGCCCCAGGGGGGGAGGCGCGTTCCACCCCAGGAGGAAGCGCCAGGCAAGCGGGAGGGGGACAGGAGAGGGCCTGCACTCAGGGCCAAGGCCACAGAGCACGGTGGCCAGAGGCTGGGCTGGGGAAGGGGGCAGCCCGGGGTACCCCTGTGTCTGGGAGCTACGCTGGCCGCTGGCTGCTATTGGCAAGCAAGGGAAAGACCAAGAAGCCAGGTTCAATCCTCCGTCTTCTCCTTTGCTATCTAGAGCAGGTAATGGGTTGGGAAAAGGGTGACAGACATGGCCACCTGGCCTAAACTTGCACCTTCCCTGGAGTCCTAACAACCCCCTGGGGTCTGTTTCACTTCTGCCCTCCTGCAGAGCTGGGAGGTACCTTCTCCACCCCCTTACCAGCAGGGAGGTCCCTAAACAGCAATTAAGGGGCAGCTCCCTCCCACCCATCCTAGAGCCCACACCTCCGAAGGCTGCTCAGCTTCTTTACAGGAGGCAGGGATGCTGTTCCTGCCTGCAAGCCTTGCCCAGCCCAGGCAGGGGACCGGGTAGCACCTGCCCATTCTCAGCATAGGCAGCTCTTCCCTGGGGCTGTGCCAGGTGGATTACTAAGAGCATAACACACATCACCTCATTGACTCTGCATGATGACCTCAGGAGAGGGGTGCAGATGGGGAAACTGAGGCACAGAGAGAATAAAGTCACTTGCCCTTGGTCATACAGATGCTCACATGGTAGGGATGAGAGGTCTAAGGCTCAAGTCCCAGCTCTAACCACCATATCCCACTGCCCTTAGCGTGAGCGAGGGCACAAAGTTGCCCCAGGGTTTCCATCAATAAGTACCATCAGGGGGATAGTAGGGGATAGGAAAGGTAGCAGAATACAACAATTACTAATAGGGCATTATGTAAAATTGTGGATGTGTAACCGACGTGATTCTGCAATCTGCATTTGGGGTAAAATTGGGGGTTCATAACCCATTTCAATCTAATGTATGAAATATGATATGTCAAGAGCTTTGTAATGTTGTGAACAACCAATAAAAAAATAAAAATAAAAATAAAGAAATAAAAAAAAGAGAGAAATCAAAGTAAAAAAAAATAATAATAATAAGGACCATCACCCCCAGCACCCAAGCAGGAACAGAGTTGAGGTTGGAGCCCCTCCAGGAAGAGTCATTAGCTGCCAGCATCTGGGCCTGATAGAGGTCTCGCTCCTTGAGCCTCGCTGGGTCATGGGGCCAGTGCACCTGCCTTCCCCACCTCTGGCCTGCTCTTTCTCCCTAGGTTGTGCCTACCACTGGTACAGAGATCCCACTTGGCCCCCTGACCTCACTGAAGCCTTTTAATAGCCTGGTTATTCCTGGGTTTTTATCCCCCTCCCCCTTCCTGATGTCACAGTTGCTATTTTGGAGGCCCCTCCTGGTCCCTCCTTGCCTCACCACCCCCCCCCAACTCCAGGCACAGAGCCAGGGACACCTGTCCTCTCTCTGGACTGGATGACCTCACCCTCCTGTAGGGAGCCTGAGAGAGGCTGGCCAACTGAGGACATGGTGGCTGTGACTCCTGGAGACCAGCTTTCCAGCCAGCTTCTGTCAGTCAAGGATGGCAGAGGGCCTTCTCCCTCAGGTGAGAGAACACACCGATAGGGGAGGTGGCAGAGGAGACTTTCCCTGGCCCTAGACAGGTGAGATGTTCATGACATGTTCTGAGGAGTGCCCAGTGGTGGACCAGGAACCAAACAGGGGTCTGTAGTCACAGCTGCCCAGCTGGAAAAGGTAATGGAGTAAGGCCCGACCTGGAGCAGGCACTGGTGGACATCTCAGGGTAGGAACTTCACCACCCCCTTCCCCATCCTCATCCTGGCCAACCAGACCCTTTTAAGAGGAATAGAAGGATGGGCAAGGTCCCCATGAGTGGGGTGATGGGTAGCAGACATAAGGGAGCCCAGAAAGCCAAGGGCAATAGCCACTCCCAGCCCAGGACTCCACCCACCCACGCTAGGAGCAACCGGAAGGGCTGGCTAGCCCTGTCCTGGCTTTCTCTGCCTGCCTCAGGCACAGGAGAGTGTGGCAGGAGAGCCCTGCTCTGGAGAAGAGGAAGTCACCAGCTATAACAATTCAAAAGCAGGGCTCCCAGAACCCTGGGGAGTCAGACGCCTAAGAAAAGAGGACTCCTGAAGAGGGAAGATAGGAACAACCAGGACAGGGGCACTCAGTGGCCGCCAGCTCCCAGTAACATATAGCTTCCAAGAAGTAGGAAACAAAGTGTCAGACTCAGCCAGACAATCGTCAATGCAATTCCCAGAATCCTCCAGGGGATAAGAAGGGAGGTCTGGGGAAGGAAGACAAGTGTCTTTTTTCTTCTGAGATTCAGGTAGTGCAATAAGGTCTTCTTAATGTCTAACTTCAATTCTTCTTGCTATACCACCCACCTGTGGTTCATTTCTCTTCTCTATCCCTATCCATCCAGTGCTCCCACATACTGTCCCACAAACCTTATGGAGCACACACTGAGGATGGGGTCCAAGAGCCCCATCCAGAGCCAGCACCATTCTCCCCAGACAGCAGTGACTCCATCCCCTCCCTCTGAGGTTGCATTCTGGTCTCCTAATACTCTGAAGCTGCAGAGAGGGAAAAGTCCAATGCTGTCTCCCCTAGCTCTTACAGGCTACCATTTTATGGGCCCAAAAGGTTGGCAGGGAGACCTGACTGAAAGAAAGAGAAGTCTTACTTTGTGCACAGTCAACAAGCCCAGGGTTGTTGGCATGGTGGCACATGCCTATAATCTCAGCAGCTCAAGAGGCTAAGACAGGAGGATTGCAAGTTCAAGGCCAGCCTCCACAACTCAGTGAGGCCCTAAGCAAGTTAATGAGACCCTGTCTCAAAAAAAAAAAAAAAAAAGGCCAAAGGTTGGCTCAGGAGACCTACCCTGAAACTGTGAGGTGCCAGCGGCCCTGGGACCCTGGAGACATCGAGCCTGCCTGTCTTCTAGTTCTTCCCTATCCTTTGAGCCAGTCATGTGGAAACCTGTCAGCATGACCTGGGAGCTGCCATGTGCCAGGTCCACGTTATATGCTAGCTAAGCCCTCTCATGTGAAACCAACTCCAGGAAAAATGTGGACATCTTCTTTGGCATCTTCCACTTCCCCTCACAGTTAACACGGCCTCCTCTGGTCATCCTATCCTAAGCCTTCAATCCCTCTGGAATGATAGAGCAGGGCAGAGGAAGGGTGAACAGATCCCAATCTGTAGTGAGCACAGTCTGTGCCAGGGCAGGGAGAACAGAGGCCAGGAGTCCCCTTCCCAGACCCCTACCCTACACCAGCACTGACCCACTTTCTCTTCCTCAGGGCTGGCTACCTCCCTTCCAGGGGCTCAGAGGCAGAGCCTGGGGCTGGGAGACAGGACGCCATGGTTCCCGGCTCCACCTCACACCCATGCCCCAATTTCTCTGGTCAACCAGAAAGGAGGGGGTAGCTGCCTCCCCCTCCTGGGAAAGGGAAGGAGAGAAAGTGTGGAGGGTTCTGGGAGTTGCTGGGCAGACAGGTGTTGTCATGAAGTCTGTCTCCCTCCCACGCTGGGGATAAGGAACCTGGCCATCTCCTCCAGGCCCAGCCGCCATCCAACCTGGCTTGCATAGCAGGCCGCACTCTTGCCCTCTCCTCTGAGCAATGGCACAGAAGAATCCAGGTCCTAGGTCCAGAGCAACTCTTCCAACCTGGCTGGACTGAGCCTTGGCTGTGACAGATTCCGTCAGTCTTTCAACCCCACTGAGGAAAACATGCGGACAGAGTCAGTTCTAGCAAAATAAAAGGAAGCCTCACTCCTTGTTCCCTACTGCCCTGCCAGAAGGAAGACAGAGGCCAGGGAATGGCCTCCCCAGGAAAGCAGGCAGTCCCACCAATGGCCTTTGCCCAGACTCCCAGGACTGCCAGAGGTAGGTAGATAAGGTCACATGCTGGCATGCAGCCCAGTCCAGAGGTAAGTGGATAAGTTCCCACTCCTGGGGGTGGTGGGCCCCAGAAACTCAGTGTCCATCTGCCACCCCTCACTAGGAACTCTCTTACTAACTTGCTCGCTGTGAGGGCAGGGATAGATCATCTCACATCATCTCTTGTTCCCCCACAGGCTAAACTTACTGGTGATACTCAGTGAGGATTTGCCAAACCAAAAAGTTCCTATGCTGAGAGACACTGAGAAGAACTGGAGGAACAGCAGAAAACTCCCTGCCCTTACCCAGCCCTGCTACTCGGTGCTCTAGGGAAAGAGGAGAGATTGGAAAGTGATAGGTGCTCAGGGGCTGGGGCACCCCATCTTTGGGGACTAGTCATTCTCATTATTCCCAGTTCTGTCCCCTGCCCCATGGCCCTAACCTTTCCTTCTTGGGGCTCTCTCCAAGGTGTCCCTAGGGAAGAACACCTGTGTGCTCTGGCTACAATTTGTGGTTTCACTGTACCCAAGGCACATGATTTTCAGGCTTTTGCCAGGTGCTGGGCACCCACAGCCCGGGCCCAGATGCTAGCCAGAATTGTGGGAATGGAAGATGGTGAACCCCTCAAAGAAGGGCTGCATGGAGGCTGGCTGTCACCCTCGGAGCTGATCCCAGAACCATTGGAAAGGACCTCAGGAGAACACCCCCAAGCAGTGACCCCAGTTGTGAAGCCTCTCAACAGTCTTGAAATGAGGTTCCCAATCTGGAGCTCCCTCCTTCTCTCTCAGACACACAGAAGACAGCATCTCCCCCTACTGGGGGGAGCTGGAAAGCCATCCAGGAGGCAAGGCCAAAGCCACAGGCCTCACTCAGAAGGCCCATCCCAGCCAGGGCCCAAGCTGGTAAGATACCTCCAGCTACCCCACGCTCCTACCAGCTCTGGCAGAAGTGACTGCAAAGGGAACCTGGACCACCGGCATCTGGAAAGGCGACCCTATAACTTCATCTGTGCTGGATAGATTATTCAACCTTGTATTGCCAGAGAGTAAAGTCCTATAGCTAGGAAACATCCTTCAAAAGCCATTACTAGATACCTCTGAGCAGCCTCTGTGCCGTAGGCCAAGGGTTAGACCTTGACCTCCATGTGAAGCGGGAAATCGAGATGGCTCCCAAAAGGGTTAGGGTCATAGCTCAGAGGAATGGAGCAGCTGGCACTACTGCCAGACACAAATGACCTGCTGATGCAATGTCCAGCTGAGGCAGGAGAGGAAATGACGAATACCCATCAGACCTCTGCTGTCCCCTTGTCAACCCAGCCTAGAGGAGGAGGCAGGAAGCCAGGGAGCTCAAGAGCCCACCTGGAACAGCCCCTACAGGTTGAATGAAGGAAAGGGCAGTGGCAGGAGGACGTGAGGGGTAACCACAAACCTACAGGAGGGATGATGGGGATCAAAGTGGGGGTGACCCAGACTTCTCCCTCCCTGCTGCTGCTTCTGGACCACCCTGCAGATGGGCTTGCATCCCAGGCTCCAATTTCCTTGTCTCTTAAAGAAGGAAAAGTACCTATCCACCCTACAGAAAAAGATGTGGGGACAGGACGGGCCATAGAGGGTTAAAGTTGAGCAACATGGGCTCTGAGCTTGTCGACTGTGCAGGAGACAGTCAAAGAGAGAAGGCAGTCATTACTCTGACCACACTGACCCATGACCCTCCTGGGAAACTCCTGAGGGTCCAAGTCAGGCCACTTGGACACATCCTCATGGGCACACATCCAGACCCACCCCAACATAAAGCTGCCTGAAGTCCCACCCATACACTATTTCTGGCAGCACTGGGCAGGGTCCTAGGAGCAGAAGAGAATGTGAAATGTCAGAGTAAAAAACCCCGAATTAGGAATCTACCATGTCCAGAATCCAAGAGGATGAGATCTAATCTACCTGGACTCTGCAGAGTTGAGACTCGTCTATAAACATGTCCCCCCACTCCCACCCCAAGCCACACACCCAAACACAGAGGTTAAGGCCCAGGCCCAGCAAACCTCCACCAAGAAAAAAATATGAACTACAGAAAGAAAGAAGCTGCCACCACAAAAAGGAAGCAGGGCATTTAGCTATCCTGGGGAAATGCTTCCAACACCACCTCAGGCCACCCAGAGAAATTCTGGGGTATGTACCCCCTACAGGCCTACCTACCCTGGCCAATAAGGCAAGGCAGAACAGGGACCAAAGGCCCCCATACTGAAGGCAGACTCAGGGCAGAGGTGGACAGATGCCCTCCCAGGGCCATCAATTCCCACGACTACCTCTGTCCTTTCCTTTCAATGCTCCTCTACTCCTGACCCCCTACTTCCCGGACAGCTGAGACACCAGCAGTTGGCTGGTCTGGGCGGGAAACCCACACAGCCCACTGCATCCAAAGTGGCCCCAGGGGGCTCTTCTCCAACCTCCCAGCTCTTACCCGACTTGTTAGGAGAGTTCATGCCGGCTCTGGGCCCGCAGGAAGCTGGCGTTGGGGGCTGGGACAGGAGGGGATGGAGCTGCGGTGATGTCAAGAGAGACAGACGATAACAGACAGATGGACGGGACAGGAGCCCGGGGCCACCGTGCCTCTAATGCCCATCCAAGGCCATCCTTCGGGGTGAGGCAGTCAGGCACTCAGAACGGCATCCCTGGGGAGAGATGGAGCAGGGTTAGAGGCCCCCAACTCAGAAATCTGGGAATCAAAGGAGACCTTGGAGTGATCAGCTTACACCTTCCTGGGGGCACAGAGGGACAGAGCAGAAATTGACCAGATGCTGGTATCCTCTCTTCCTAATTGATAAGGTTCCTGATGCCCAAGGGACAGGAAATGGCTACGGTGGTCACAGCTAAACAAAATCCTTTGCAGGCATGTCAGTTTCCTCTGCCAGGTGGGAAGACGTTACAGACTACCAGGGGTGCCTGATGTGAGACTAAGTATGTACCAAAGAAACACAGGAGCTTCTTGGCTTCCCTCCACGGAAGTAGGGAAATGCAGAGCTGACCTGGGGTTCTTGGCAGAAGTTAAGGGAGAGCCTAAGTTGGGGACTCCCGGGGGAGAGTCATTGCCTCCCTATTATCTGAACCATGTACCATTCAACTCTGGAAATATAGATGTGCTTCTGTCTTGGTCTTCCCCCACTCAACAATGGGTCTGGACAAGACAGTGTGTTTCCAGGAATTGGGAAAGCCAGAGACATCCATTCCCAGACCCAGCACCCCCAGCTTAAGGGGTTCAGGACCCAAACTCAGAACTTTACATATGTTTCATAAGTTATATCCCAATGCCCTGCCTGCCAAACCATGGCCTGACACACACTAAGTCCACCAGAACACAAGAGATTCCTTTTGCCAGTTTGCACAAAGGCACCAAAGAGCCCAAAGATAGCTAAGGACAGTATAGTAATGGAATATGTACTACAGGACCATGGGTTTCCCAAGATGTCCCCGCCCCTCCAGCTCTCCCCGCCACCAGCCCCACAGTTTGTCCTCAAGCCTCACACGCTAGGTATGTACCCACCTAGGCCCATCCCTAAACAGTCCATGATCCACCCAGACATGATCTCATTCATTTGCTTCCAAACGAAGGCAGGTCCTCCAATACCCAATGAAAGTGAGTAGCAGGAAGCAATGAGAGGAGGCTGAGAGCTAGTGAAGTTTAAGCCCTAACTGTGCTCTCCAAGCCTCCAACCGGCAATCAGCTCTGCCTCCTGGACAGCCCCACCTCCTGGAAGGATTAGTTCTCAGTAAGCCTGGCATTCTCATCAAGGATTCCCAGGGGTGGGGTCCATTTAGAGCCCAGAAGCCATCCGTGACAGGAACACAGGAACACACACACACACATATACATGGGCACATAGAGAAGACCTGAAGGTCCTGGGCCTACTGCCCCTGCTCTCGCCCACAGAGGCTGGACTCTGTGGCTGCAGAAAGGTGCTTTCAGATTCAGGGTCAAGATCGAAGGGGCTAGATGGCTCCTGACAGGCACCTGTGTGGGCTAAGGACAAAGGAGGCTGCACAGGGCTGGGACCAAGCTCAGGAATGCAGAAGGTGGGGCTGTTGATGCCCTGGCAGGGCCCGCGTGGGTTGGCAGCTCAGCCAGTGCCCACACCAAGGCTGGCGCCCAGTCCTGCTCACACCCTTTCCCGTGGGCTGGGGAACACAAGTTCAGAAATTCCCACGATTGCCAGCAGCCTGAATGGCTCAGCCCATCTCCTTAGTGAGGGGTACCTCCTTATCAGAGCACTCCAGAGAAGCGACCCCAATGGAACAAAATTAAGCTCAGCCCCAAGGTCCCATCATCCTCACCTACAAAGGCGCTGATCCTCACCTACCGGGGAGAAGAGAAAGGGAGCAGCTCCCTGAACACACAGTGGGATCAGGACCCAGTTACACTGTTTCTCCCCACCCCATGGAGCTCAGAAGCAACCTGGGCCCCTGTCCATCTGCAAAGAGTATCTGCTGACCTCCATTCAAGTCTAGTGAGTTTTTTACTCACTGGCCAGGGCTCCCTGGGAACAAAACCCCATTCAGGGCCTGATCAGGACAGGCATAGATTCTTGTCTGGGGCAAGGCACAAAGGGGAAAGAGGGCAGCCTGACGTTCAAAACCTGAGCTGTTTGTTTCTGCCTCTACAGAGAACTCACTATTGTTACATGAGGGTCTCAATGGACAGTCAGCTGTGTGGCTTCCAGAGGATCCATCCCTTGGATGCCAAACCAATGAGCAGACTGGCTTCCACAATGATCTAAGTAGGCAGATCCCCTGGCTCTGCTCCCCTTACCGCAGTGGCCAACTCTTTTTTCCAGATAGACTTCTACCCGACTCCAGGACCCAAACCCACCTTCCACCTCCAGCCAGGACAGCAGGGCAGGGAAGTCTGCAGGAAATCAGCTGCCTCTCACCCTGCAAGCTCACGGATAAGCTGAAGGAGGTAGGACAAAAACCCTAGGAAAGACATCCATCCCCACCTCACTTGTGAGCAATAAAAACTCTGGCAGAAGGTGGGAGGAGGAGGGCGGACAAGTGAGGGAGATGTGAAGCAATGCAATGTCCCAAAGGCCACAAGTTCATGATGTTGCCCTGTAGGGATCTTGTCCCTCAAACAACTCCCTCTGAATTCCTGGGGCATCAGGTGTGCCTTGGAGGGCTTCTCCGGAACCTGGATTCTAGCACCACCATGCCACCCACTCCCAACACACCAGGTCTGGTCCTGACAGAAGCAGGTCCATGTCATGAGCTCCCAGGTCATAGGTGGCATTGCCAAGCAGTCTGAACCAAGCTTGTGAGTCCAGGATGGGCTTTACTTGCCCCAATTACTGCATCAAAAAGCTAAAAGTCCAGACATTCCATCCGAAGGCACACAGGGCTTCTCCTCATCACCTCTCCTGACTGGCCACAGCAGGCCACTTTCTCCAGCCTAAGACAGTGTTCATTGCCTTGTGGATCCCCCAAGCTGAGCCAAGAGAAGTCCAGGAGGATCAGAGCCATGAAGGGTGCTGACTTGGATGTCCAGGCCCCCAACTAGGGAAAGGGGGAAGGCAACAGGGGAGGAAAAAAGGCACCAGGCTGACAAATTCATTTTTGCAATCGGCCCATTTCTGTTTGTCTGCTCAGACGCAGCTCCAGGCATCTGCACAAGCCAGATGGAGGAGGCTGCTATTTCTAGAAAAAAAAGGGGGGGAGGGGAGGAAGGGAGGAGGCGGAGGCAGAGGGCAGAAGAAGGGGTCTGTTTGCCCTAAAACCTCGAACAGAATGATACCCCCTCTCCAGCACTACTAGACAGGGTTCCCATTCAAGAAAGGGCTGGGGCTGGGACTGGGGTGAGGTGGGGTGGGGGAGAAGAAAGGCAGAGAAAGTTTAATTAGCCAAAGTCGGCTACAATAGGCCCCCTCACGGGCTGCATCAGGTTTTCATTCATGAGCAAGCGACATTGCTCCAAAAATGCCAAGAACCGCCCCCCCTCGCTGTCTCTCCCTCCCCCCCCCCCCACCCAGCCAACAGGAGTGAGTCCTCTAGCAGGCTGGCTGAGCCTGATGCGGTGTTCCAGACAGCCCTCCTCAAAGGGATGTGAGTAGGAAGAATTAATTATTAAAGAGCAGCTGGTACTTCAGCGCCGGCTGCACTACCCCCAGCTTCTATGGCTGATCCCCTCCCTGCCACCACCATGAAGAAACACAAATGACCCCCTACTTTCCCAGGCCCCACACAGCTAAGATGCCACCCCTAGGAAAGAGAAGGCAAACCTTTGTCTCTACAGCTACTTGGGGTGGGTGGGGCATGTGACATGGTTGCCCCCTCCAGATGACATGATCCAGCCAAAGTAGAGGTATATACTGGAGAAGAGGGGAAGACAGCCTGAGTGAACATCTCTTCCATCCTTGCCCCCAGGTAACCTGCAGCTGGGACTTGCATCTCTGGCCCCTCTGTGCACACACCCCAGCACAGAGTGGAGATGCTGGGGGGCCTGTTCCTCTAACTCAGAGATCCCCAACCTACCTCATCAACATTTAACCCAGATGCAACTCCAAGTGGAAAGAGGGCAGAGAGGGTTCAAGAAAAGGGGAAGGAGGCAAAACAAGATCTGCCCAAGCTTTGCGTATAGGGAGGGAAAAGGAGGGAAGATTGGAATGAAGAAGGAAGCAGCCCCCAACATGGCTTACTCACATCCCTAGCCCAGCCCAGCCCAGCCCAGCCCAGTATCTCAACAGCTAGCATAGGCTCAGGGATCCTGGTGCCTGGGACTTGGGAGACTCAGTATCCTCCCTGACTGCACTGTCTGGAACCTAAAAGGACACTCAGGGTAGGACCCATCCCAGGATGCTATCCTGCAAGGCAAACTAGCCAGGGGTCCTTCTGGCCAAGACTCCTGAATCTCCCATCCCCTGCCTCCTTTTGTTTCTATGCTCTGGCTCCACCTTCCCCTCCCAGTTGGACCCTGAACCCAATTACTATCACCACTACCATCACCTCGAAGCTCCAAAGCTAACTCCAGGTCCCAGGAACACAGTGGTCACTGTCAGAGTAGTGGATCCCTTTCACATCACCCCCCAAAGCAACTGCAGCTGCTACCCTTCCTCTCTAGGGACAAGACTCATCTTAGAAGGCCAAAGGCAGAGATATCAAGCGGTCCCCTTCTCCTCCAAATGAAGCATCCCCACCTTCCCTCTTCACTATCCCCCAGACCCCCAGATTAATCACTTATCACCCAGATGCCCCAGGGAAGGGGAGGGTAAAAAAGCAGACTCCCCCAAGTTAACAAGGCTCTGACAGAGCCCCTGCCTCCATGAGATACAGACTCAGTATGAAAAATGGGGGGCATCCACCCGAGACAAGAAGGGGGGAGCTCCAATTCATCTACTAGCTCTCTCCCTAGCTCCAGGGTGTCAGACAGAAGAGGGTGGGAACAAACGCAGTAACGCCTCACGGGGAGAGGGTGAGAATAATGGAAGAGAGAAGTAAGGTGCCCCCCCCCCCCGCAGTCCCCCTCCTCATGCACGGGAAGTCAAGGACATAAAATCAAGGAGGCGTTCTAGGAGACGGGGAGAAGCGCTGTGGGTGGGCAGCTCCTCTGACCTCAGAGTACCAAGAAAGGAGTGTTCAGAGAAGAGGGGTCTGCAAGGAATTTGGGTGCAGGGCTCAAATCATTCTGCATCACAACATACGCCGCCGGGAAGGGGACAAGTCAGACATCCCGGACCAGTCCCCAGGCCATTTGGGGGCGCCGGGCACGGGAAGGCGGCCCCTCCCTTACCTGCAGAGAAGGCACCCCTGCATGGGAGGGTTGGGGAGGGGCGCGCTCAGCAAGCCCAAGGCCAAGCTCCTAGGCTGGCGATGCTCCCGGGGGGCGCCTGCTGGCACCCCGGCGCCGGGAGGAAGGAAGGGGGGCGCGGAGAGCGACGCGCGCGCGAGGAGCCTGCGGGCAGCGAAGGCAGGAGGAGGGGGCTCCGCCCGGCATCCCGGGGCCGGGGGACAAGGGTTCCGGGCGGGTGTGGTGCGCTCACCCCCTGCGGCTCGAGCTCCGGCTTCGCGGGCGGCGGCGGCAGCAGCGGCGGCGGCAGCAGCAGCAGCGCCTCCTCGACGGCTCCTCCATCTTTGCGGCGGCTCCTCCGGCTCCGCTCGCCGCCGCCACCAACAACAACATTCGGAGACGTCACTCCCGTCACGTGACCCGACCCGGAGCTAAAAATAGACTCAGACCCCCCCCCCCGCCCCAGCTTCAGCCACCACCAACCCCTCCCCTCTCTCTCGGCCCTCCCCGCGGGGCGGGGCCAGAAGCGCCACCGTGACAGCTTCTTAAAGGGCCGTACCCAGCCAAAGCTCCGGTGAGCGAGCCGATGAAAGGCCAGGGATCCGAGTCCAGCGAGCTGTGGTGGAGGGAGCCCTTCAGGGACCAGGACCCGCTGCTGGGGCTCAGTTTTTGGAACGTACGACTTTGTTCCCTGCGGTTTTTCTTCCGACTTCCTTTTCAACTGTGGATGGTGCAATCTTTGCCTGCCTAAGCGGCTCCCTAACACGCCCTCCCGTGGTGGGGGAGGGGAACTGGGGTGGATTCCTAGGGGCTCGGAGCCCAAGCCCCTACTGGAGCCTGTGTGGCTTGGACAGGTCTCGAATCCGTCAACTCTAACCACAAACTGTGCATCCGTGTTAGGGAAAGAAAAGCCTGGGGAACGTCAGGGTATGGCTAATAGTCCACGGCCTTCAAATGGGCAGACCAGGAGCCTGCAAAATTGCTGGTCCCTGACTTTGGTGCCATCCTCACTGCAGTGCCCCTTGGAACATATTATGAATATATGTGATTAAACCTGGACAGTTTGTCAGTGACCCAGCAATTCCACTCACAAAACACTTATTCTAAGGGAATAAATATTGTTGTGGTCCAAAACGAGCCTAAAAAGAAAGATAATGCTTACAATGGCATGAAATATTGAAAACAAAATCCATCAGTAGGGGATTTACAAATAGAGTAGGAACATGCATTCAGTGGGATAGCATACAAACATTAAAAATTATTTAGACCTAGAGATGGAGGTATAGCTCAATAACAGAGCATGTCGTCAGCATGTGTGAGGCTCTTGGAGTTCAGAGTTCAATACTCAATATATGGGTGTTCAACCCCCCATATATTGGGGGTGGGAGGGGTTGACCAGGCAAAATCAAAATTCTCCTGATTTTCTTGAAAATCAAGAATCCAACAGGTATTATTGAATCATTCCAATATATTTATATATTGGAAACGTTCCAATATATATATTTGCGGGGGGGGGGGGGGGGTACCAGGGATTGAACTCAGGGGCACTTGACCATTGAGCCACATTCCCATCCCTATTTTATATTTTATTTAGAGACAGCTTCTCTCTAAGCTTCTTAGGGCTCTCCAAGTTGCTGGGGCTGGCCTCAAAATTGTGATCCTTCTGCCTTAACCTCTGGAGCTGTTGGGATTACAGGCATTCCCAACTGCACCTGGCTGGTTCCAATATTTTAAGAGCAACAACAAACTAGATTGGTATGTCTGAATATGTATGTATATTAAAAGACTAGGGCAATATACAACAAAATGTTATCTTTACATTATTCTTTATCTCTTCCTGTAGATGTGTAGTTTGTAACAATCATATTACTTGTGTGGTGTGCTCACCCCCTTCGGCTCAAGCTCTGGTTAAGCTTGGCCAGCGGTGGGCAGCGGTGGCTGCAGCAGGTAACCTGCTTGTGTGCACACACCTGGGCACAGAGTGGAGATGCTGGGGACCTGCTCCTCTAACTCAGCCCACTCACCCAGCCCAGCCCAGCCCAGCCCAGCCCAGTCTAGTATCTCAACAGCTGCATAGGTTCAGGGGTCCTGGTGCCTGGGACTTGGGAGACTTAGTATCCTCCCTGACTACACTGTCTGGAACCTAAAATATATCTCCACCCCTACCCCATGTTCTAAATCAAATCACCTCTCACCTGAGATAATATAGGTGACACCCAACCAATCAACTCCCTGCATCCATCCCAGCCTTCTCCAAAAGCCATGTCCTTTTTTTTTTCTTAATATTCCTTAGTTGTAAATGGACACAATAGCTTTATTTATTTTTATGTAGTGCTGAGGATCAAACCAGTGCTTCACATATGCTAGGTAAGTGCTCTATCCCCAGCCCAAGCCATGACCTTCTAAGAATACGAATGTAACAAGGCAAGGTGACACATATCTGTAATCCCAGGAACTCAGAAGGTTGAAGCAGGAGGATCACAATTTTGAAGCCAACTTCAGCAACTTGGAGAGACCCTAAGCAACTTAAAGAGAACCTGTCTCAAAATAAAAAATTAAAAGGACTGGGGAAGCCAGGAACAGTGGTACACACCTGTAATCTCAGTGGCTTGGAAGGCTGAGACAAAAGGATCCTGCCAGTTTCAGCAACTGCAAGGAGCTTAGCAATTCAGTGAGACCCTGTCGCTAAATAAAATACAAAATAGGGCTGGGGATGTAGCTCAGTGGTTGAATACCCCTAAGTTCAATCCCTGGTACCAAAAAAAAAAAAAAAGACTGGGGATGATGTAGTTCAGTGGTGAAGTGCCCCTGGGTTCAATTTCCAGTACTCAAAAACAAAATAAAAATGTGTGTGTGCACATTTACACGTGTGTGTACACACACAGATCTAATCAAAGAAGTGTGTAAAGCCTTTCTTTCTTTTTCTTTCTTTCTTTTTTTTTTTCCTGGTACTGAAAACCCAGGGGCATTTCATAACTGAGCTACATCATCTAGCCCTGTTAATATTTTTATTTTTCTCTAGGGTCTTGCTAAATTGCTGAGGCTGGCCTAGAACTGTAGTCCTCCTGTCTCAGCCTACAGAATTATTGGGATTATAGGTGTATGCCACCATGCCTGGTAAAGCCTTTCTTATTTTTGATGACACATACCTGTAATCCCACCTACTCAGGAGGTAGAGGCAGGAGGATGGCAAGTTCAAGGAATTTAGGGAGACCCGGTCTGAAAATAACATAAAAAGATAAAAAGGGCCGGGGATGTAACTCAGTGGTAACCCACTTATCTAGCATGAAAAAGGCCCTGAGTCTGATTCCTAGTACCATAAATAAATAAATACCTTTCTAATCTTGTTACTAAAACCTGCTGCTGGTTCAGAAAAGTGGTTTTCAAACTTAAGGGTGCTAACAAATCACCAGAGGAACTTTTTCAAAATATAATTCTTGGACCCCACCTCCAGATCTTGTTTTTCTAGTGGGAAGGAGGCCCAGAAATCTTAGTTTTTAATACCCTAGGAGATGTTGCTGCAGCTGGTCTTCTCCTCATATGAGGGAAAACAAAACAGCCAAAAACTTCTACATGATCCAGTCCCTGCCCACCCAGCCTCTCCTCCCCTAGGGCTCTCTCCAGGCAGCCACATAGCTTTCTCTAATGTCTGGAACAATGTGCTCTTTGCTCGTCAGGGCCTTTGCACAGGCTGGTCTTTTGTTTTTCTTTCTGGAATACCCTGCCCCCTTCTCTTTGCCTGCTGTTACTCATCTGTGGGAGCTCCATTAAATATCACTTGAAAGAGGCCTTCCTTGGTCCTTTAATTAAGCTAGGTCCCCTTGTTATATATGCTTTCATTGACTCTGATAACACAGTTTTTAAATATATGCCCATTATTTATAATATTTATGGCATTATTGTTTCAGTGTCCAGCTTCTAACAAACTGTAAGTTGGTGTGTGTGTGTGTGCGCGCGCGCGCGCGCGAGAGAGAGAGAGAGAGAGAGAGAGAGAGAGAGAGAGAGAGAGAGAGCGCGCGCATGTGTTTGCATGCATGTGCCCGTGTGTGTTAAGGATCAAACCCAGGACTTTGCACATGCTAAGCATATGTTCTACCACTGAGCTACATCTCCAACCCCCCCCTTTTTAAGTACTTTTTAAATTTTAGTTGTAGATGGACACAATGCCTTTATTTTATTTATTTTTATGTGGCGCTTAGCCTTGAACCTAGCACCTCTCACGTGCTAGGTGAGTACTCTACCACTGAGCCACAACCCCAGCCCCCCATCATCTCCGACCCCTTTTAGATTTTATTTGAGACAGGGTTTCACTAAATCGCCCAGACAGGCCTCAAACTTGCAGTCCTCCTGCCTTAGCCTCCTGGCTAAGGATCCAGGTGTGCACCACAGCACCCAGCCCTATATGCCACTGTGTTTCTTGAGAGTAGAAACCACACATCTCCTGGAACAAAAGAGACTTAAACATTTGTGGAAGGATGTTAGTAAACCAAGATGAGTACTTTTTTTTTTTTTAAGAGAGAGTGAAAGAGGGAGAGAGAGAGAGAATTTTTAAAAAATATTTTTTAGTTATCGGCGGACACAACATCTTTGTTTGTATGTGGTGCTGAGGATCGAACCCGGGCCGCACGCATGCCAGGTGAGCGCGCTACTGCTTGAGCCACATCCCCAGCCCCAAGATGAGCACTTTTGCATGCAACAATGGGCTCTAAACAAAGATCACCCCCATGAAATGATTATCATCCCTCTGAGGCAGGGGTCCCCCCAATTTCTTCCTGTTATAATGATGCCACCGTTTGTGATTACTCTTGCACCGCTTTGTGATATCCTTTGGCAGTTGGGTTGGGCCGGCTTCGAAATTTGATTTCTTAGGACTTATAGTTTGCCTCCCCTAAATGATTATGGGCCACTGGAGAAAATAGACAATATCAGGTACCTTTTTTGCCTTTCCAGCACCGAGCACATCATCTCTCACATAGTAGATGTTCAGTAAAGGTTTGGAGGTCCTGGAAGATTTCAGTTTCTTTCTTCTTGGGTTCTCCTCCATTTAGGGTGACAGATGATGGTCAAAATTTGTCTCATGAAGCACCTAGGTTAGGCGTGTCCATTCTGATGAAAGAACGGAGGCTCAGGGAAGCCAAATAATTGACTAACATTACAGAGTTCATAGAAGGAAGGGCTGGAATCCAAACCCTGGACTCTGTTCCCTAAACACAGGGAATAACGAAAAGCTGGTGGCATAGGGTTCCCCAGCCCAGAACTCTAGTCCTCTTTTCTGGAGGTCTCTTGAGATCATCACTTCCATCTTCCAGCACCCAAATGCCCCAGAAGACACAAGATTTTGTGGTATGGGAGACTGGGGGTATAGCTCAGTAAGAGAGTGCATTCTTAGTATATTTGAGGTCCCAATTTCAATCTCCAACACAAAAACGTAACAATTTTACCCTATAGGACTTGAGCCTTCAGATTTCCCCTTCTCAGGTGTGTGAGGGCTAAAATAATTCAGCATTTATTCTACATATGTTTGTTAAGTACTGTAGTGGGTGCTGGGAATAGACAGACGCATCTGACTCTATGAAGCTTAAAGTTCCTCACAGAAAATAGAACTAAAGTAGGCAGAGACTCTTGCCAGGTCCATTCATCATGGAAACAGGGGTTGAGGATCTGTCACCTTAGCACTGCCTCAGTTTTCCCATGTAAAGTGAACCTGCAGATGGACTCCGGTAGCTGACTGGGAACTTCTGACTTGGTAGCCAATGGCAAACTTGGTCTCTTGGTGGAAAGAAGAGGAGAGCCATACTTTTAAACTATAGCCCAGCAGGTGGTACCGGAATTGGACTTTGGGAAGGGGCTGGGAGAGGAATGAGGACTGGTGAGCAACACTGCTGGGGGCTCTGGGAGTTACTATATCTGTCTGGAATCATGAGAATGTCTTGGTCATGACTTGGGGCAGGAGATAGTGCAACCTTGCTCTCTGTATGGTGGACACTGCTGAGCTGACCATCAGCCCCCACCTCCTCCACACCCCTCGCTCACTCAGGTTCTGTGTCCTCTAGGGTTAACAATGCCTAGGAAATAGACAAGTTTCCAGTTCCAATGTGCCATCACCTCCAAAGTCTCACCCAGAATTTCTCTAGAGTAGAAATCTTTAGATCCGTGGGCAGAATTCCAAAGGATCTGCCCAGAGTGATCTAACTTACAGTTATTTTTTAATTAAATTATTTATTTATTCTAATTTATGATATATGACAGCAGAATGCAATTCATTTCATATTATACAGAGTACAATTTTTCAAGTCACTGGTTGTACACAAAGTATTTTCACACCATTCATGTCTTCGCACATGTATTTAGGGTTATGATGTCTAACTCATTCCACCATCTTTCTTACCCCCATGCCCTTTGCCCACAGTTCTGGTCCTTGGTGGGCCCATATTTAAGTAGCCTCCAAAGAGTGACTGTGGGAGAAACAGTCCAGTTCTCCCTAAATGCACTCTTAGACAGAATATAGAATGAGGAAGGACTGAGCTGATTAACCGAAGCAATAATCATTTATTAGACGATTATCAAAGACAATATGTACTCTGAGGTTTACATCAATTATGTAAAGTGTCTTATATACAAAGGCATCTTGTGTATACACCATTCAGCAAGAATTTATTGAGCATATTGAAAAATTATGAGGCCAGCACAATGATAGGTACTGTGGGGACTGCAAAGGAGGAGGAGGAGAAGATGACAGGTCAGGAGGTGAGGAAACTTGGATTCACAGGACAACTCCATCTTGGTGTGAGGTTGAATGAGTCGTTTCCCCTCAGGGCCTTGGTCTCCATATCTGGGAAACTGAACTTAGACTTCTGTTCTCTGAGGCCCCTTTCAGTTCTGACATTTTGAGTCCCAAATTAGGTATGACAGCAGATGTGACGATGTTCAGCATAGTTGCCAAGGTTCAAAATTTAAGCTGGACTTTCATTCTTTCAGTGTACTTAAGACCCAATCCTGCCTTTGGACTGTTCACAGCGCTAGAGCCAGAGGAAAGTTTATTTTAGAGCAAACTCCATGTGCCCCAGGCACCAAGCCAAGGGATGATACTTAGAAAGATGTAGAACTTCAGGAAAACCGCCCTAGGATGCCTGGGTTTGGCCCAGGTGTCCCCTGTATGAGACCAGACAACTTGTTTCCTCTCTCTGGGCCCTTATTTCTTTTCTTATCTCTCTTTCTTTCTTTCTGCAGCAGTGGAATGTGAATGGGCCCCGTTTCTTTATTTGTATCATGAGAGGGTGGGACTAGATTATCTTTCTTCCAGATGGATACATTTCTGGCTAGTCCAACAAGGTGAAGTTGAGAAGGAAGGGTAGAAAAACAATTTCTTCCTCCTTTCCCTTTCCTCCCCACCTCCAGGGCCCTCTTCTCTGGGCTTGAGGCAAAAAGAAACCCATTTGGGCCAGCATCCAGCCACAGTCATGCTTGACTCTGAGATGTTTGGGGGAAGGGCAACAGAGGCCTTGCTCAAGCCGCCATCCCCCAAGGCCTGTTTCCTCAACTGTAAAACGTTGTGGTTGGAGAGATGACTTCTGAGGACTTTTCCACTTCTGCCAGCTAACTCTATTCTAGAATCGTAGCTCAAAACAAACAAAAACAACATTAAAACAGGGAGGATCTGGCTAGAAGTGAGGACCCTTACCTAGTTTTTGACACCTGGAGTCCCTTCCTAGGGCTCCTGCCTCCTGGTCTAGAAGTTGGGGACTGGTGTCACTCTCTCCACACTTAGCAATGGCTAAGCCTAGGAAAGCTAGCACCATGACTCCTAGAACAAGGCAGGGGTGGTGAATTTGTTTAAAAATAAAAATTATTCTTGGTACAGCTACCACCATGTCCGGGCACCTAATAATAATAATAATAAATATAATGCATGTATGTATATATAGAAAGAGAAAGCAAGAAAAGTGGTCAGTCCTCTTGACGGCAGATTGCACATTGGTCAAGAGCTTTCCTTTTTTTTTTTTTTTTTTTAATTTTTTTCTTTTTTTTTTAATATTTATTTTTTAGTTCTCGGCGGACACAACATCTTTGTTTGTACATGGTGCTGAGGATCGAACCCGGGCCGCACGCATGCCAGGCGAGCGCGCTACCGCTTGAGCCACATCCCAAGCCCAAGAGCTTTCCTAAACCCTGGCTACCTGCTAAACAATAACAGGTGACCAGAAGGCCTGGGACAGAGGTGGGACCCCAGGACAAGGCTTCACAGCCCAGCTCCTTTTAGGAACCTGGAATGGAACACATTGAGCTGCCTTCTTTTTTTTTTTTTTTTTAATTTCTTCTTCTCAGTACTGATCATTGACCCCAGAGGTGCTCTACTGCTCAGTGCTCTCTCGCTCTCTCTCTTTTTAAAATTTAATTATACATGGACACAATATCTTTGTTTTGTTTATTTATTTTTATGTGGTGCTGAGGATCAAACCCTGTGCCTCACATTTGTGAGGCAAGTGTTCTGCCACTGAGCCACAACCCCAGCCTCAGCTCTTTTTATTATTTTTTATTTTGAGACAGGGTCTTGCTTATTGCCCAGGCTGGCCTTGAACTTGCAATCCTCCTGCCTCAGGCTCTTAGGTAGCTGGGATTACCACACATGGCTCTATATATGGCCACCTTCTTCTTCTTCTTGTTCTTTTTTTTTTCTTTTTTTTTTTTTTTTTTTTTGTACTGAGGATTGAACCCAGGGCCTTGTGCAAGCGAGGCAAACACTCTACCAACTGAGCTATATTCCCCAGCCCTGCCTCTTTATCCTTCTAACAGCAAGAAAGGCAGAGACTTGAAGAAAGTCTAACATTTCCCATCCCTCTTGCTGGAAATTGGAACTGAGGCTCAAGATTTTCTGGACTATCTAGGGTTCCTGCATACCAGCTCAGGACTCAAGGCCACATGAACACAAGTGACAACATACCTTAAGGGTTCTTCCCAAGGTGTCTTCTCTGGACAGAGCATGTCCAGAAAAATGCTGGGAAAGGACAGAAGGTGCCAATGTGCCTACCTCTCAGGGAGCTTACCATCCATCCTGTGGAACACAGCATGGTCATGCCCCCTGGGGAATAGAGATCATCTCTGACTAGAAGCTCAGGCAAATCATTTGTCCTGAGACTCAATTTCCCTTTGTGATTAGAGGTATGAAGCCAGTGATTCTGGAAGGCTCTCTTGGCTCTGAGGTCATGAAACAATAGAGGACAAGACACAGTGGACTTAAACGCCACATAGAGAGGCATGGCGCATTGGCACACAAACACTGGCCCGAATGCCCTCCCTCCAGCAAGCTATCTTTGGTTAACATACATTTTGTACACCTTTTTCATAAATGGTTATTGAGAGAATTTTTTTAAATTTTTTTTTGAGAGAGAGAGAGAGAGAATTTTTTAATATTTATTTTTTAGTTTTCGGCGGACACAACATCTTTGTTTGTATGTGGTGCTGAGGATTGAACCCGGGCCGCACGCATGCCAGGCGAGCACACGCTACCGCTTGAGCCACCTCCCCAGCTCCTATTGAGAGAATTTCTTTCTTTTTCTTTTCCCTCTCTTTTCAGTACGGGGGATTGAACCCAGAAGCCTTCTACCAATGAATCCCACCCCTAGCCCTTTTTATTTTATTTTATTTATTTTTGTTTTATTTTATTTATTCTGATGTGGCATACAGACGTCCTAATGCACTCTCACAGAGGCTCTGCGCCTCCTTAGGGGTGCTTTACCACTAAGCTACATCTCTAGCCATTTTTCTTTTTAAATTTTTTTTTTTTTTTTAATTTGAGGGCTGGGGATGTGGCTCAAGTGGTAACGCGTTCACCTGGCATGCACAGGGTGCTGGGTTTGATCCTCAGCACCACATAAAAATAAATAAATAAAGATGTTGTGTACACCAAAAAAAACTGAAAAATAAATATTAAAAAATTCTCTCTCTCTCTCTCTCTCTCTCTCTCTCTCTTCTTTAAAAAAAATTTTTTTTGAAAGCTGGGTGCAATGGCACACCCCTGCAATCCCAGAGGTTCAGGAGGCTAAGACAGAAGGATTACAATTTCAAAGCCAGCCTCAGCAACTAAGTGAGGCCCCAAGCAACTTAGCAAGATCCTGTCTCAAAATAAAATACAAAAAAGGGCTGGGGATGTAGCTCAGGGTTAAGAGTCCCTGGGTTTAACCCCCTGTACCCCACAAAAAAAATTTTTTTTGAGGCAGGGTCTCACTAAGTTACCAATGCTAGCCTCAAACTTGCAATCCTCCTGGAGCCTCAGCCTCCCAAGTAGGTGGGATTATAGGGGTGTGCCACTGTATTCATCCAGAGATTTTTCTTTTGAAAGATTCTGTCACGGGCTGGGGATATGGCTCAAGCGGTAGCGCGCTCGCCTGGCATGCGTGCGGCCCGGGTTCGAGCCTCAGCACCACGTACAAACAGAGATGTTGTGTCTGCCGAAAAAAACTAAAATAAATAAATAAATTCTCTCTCTCTCTCTCTCTCTCTCTCTCTCTCCTCTCTGTTAAAAAAAAAAAAAAGAAAGATTTAGTCACACATATTATCATTCTTATAACTCTACAAAGAAGATATTACAGACTCCATCTTATAGATAAGAAGGCAGAGGCTCAGGAAAGTTAAGCAATTATTAAGTTAATGGGTCAGGACAGCGCCCAGAGCCACGCAGGTTCTCTCCAGCTTTGAGGAGCCTCCCATAAACAGGCCTATCTGTTTTTCCTGGGAACTCACTAAGGATCCCTAATAGAAAGTCCTCAATTTGTAGCATCTTGAAGGTATAGTCCTTCCTTCCCAAGCAACAGGGTCCTGACACATCTATGAGGACACATGCCTACCTGGCAGACAGAGCAGCAAGTAACACACTTTTTTTTTCTTTTTTTGGTACCAGGGATCGAACTCAGGGGCACTTGACCACTGAGGCACATCCCCAGCCCTATTTTGTATTTTATTTAGAGACAAGGTCTCACTGAGTTGCTTAGAGCCTCACTTTTGCTGAGGCTGGCTTTGAACTCATGATCCTCCTGTCTCAGCTGCTGGGATTACAGGCGTGCACCACCACGTCCAGCCCAAGTAACACCCTTTACCTATACCATTTAATCCTCCCCTAACATCTCCTCAGGAGAGCATCAGTATTATTATCATCCCTACTTTGTTTTTCTTTTGCTTCTGGAGGTAGAACCCAGGGCCTGCACATGCTAAGCAAGAGTTCTATCTCCACTGAGATATATATTCCCAGTCCCAGTCTCACTTTTAGGATGAAGGACCTGAAGCTAAGGAGACTTACCAAAAGCCATAAACCCAAGAAGTGTAGACACAAGGTCTGAACCCAAGTTATCAGAATCCAGGGCCTGATTTAACACTGGTATAATCAGTGGACTCCCTTGCCTTTGTGGAAAGCACCTCCAGAAGGTAAAATCCTCAATCTGGTCTGCGGTTCTTCTACTTAACAGCTATGTGAGTTTGGAAGTTTACTTAGTAATTGCTTGGATTTCTGTTTCTTCATCTGTGACATCTTTCTCCTGGGTTGTTGGGGGATGACATGGAGTACTTGTATGAAGAGGGGCATGGGGCCTGGCCAAGGGTAATCCTCAGCCTCACCCCAAGACTGGTCCTCTGGCTTTAGCCACAGCCACTCACTGAACCTACATTTACCTTCCATACCGGAAATTACTTCTACCCCTTACCCGCTTTCACCTTGCTATTTCCAGTACCTGTGCTCCTCATCCCACTCTCCCAGGCTTTGTAGAATCATCCTCTGTGGGGGCATGGGGATTCAGATACAAGCCCGAAAGTCCATTCCCAAGTCTATTTTCCTACCCCCAGGGATCCTGCTGGAGCAAGGACCCTAGATTAAGGCTACTAGAATTAGCAAATAATTCATCTGACATCCTACTTTCACACCTTTGGGTTGTTTCAGGGCTCCTAGAAGTACATCAGGTCAGAAGAGTGACCCTAATGGCAGACAGCCCAGCAAATGACTTTTGCTTACATTTTTTCAAAAACTATTTTAAGGGCTGGGGATATAGCTCAGTTGGTAGAGTGCTTGTCTTGCCTGCACAAGGTCCTGGGTTCAATCCCCAGCACCACAAAAAAAAAAAAAAAAAAAAAAAAGCAATTTTAAGTATACTGTACATAACATAAAATTTACCCATCTTAAGAATACAATAGTTTTTATTAATTTATTAAGTTGTATAACTATCACCATAATCCACTTTTAGAACATTTTCATCACCACAATAAAATGTCCATTTATATTTCATTCCTGTTACCACCCCCACAGACAGCTTTATGTTTTGTTTTGTTTTGGTTCTAGGGATTGAACTCAGGGGCACTCGACCACTGAGCCACATCCCCAGCTCTATTTTATATTTTATTTAGAGATAGGGTCTCACTGAGTTGCTTAGCACCTGCCATTGCTGAGGCTGGCTTTGAACTCAAGATGCTCCTGCCTCAGCCTCCCGAGCTCCTGGGATTACAGGTGTGCACCACTACGGCCAGTAGCTTTTAAAAATTCTTAATATATTAATTATTTTTTTCTATTGTAAAATCATGAACTCTTATTGTAGGAAGTTCTGGGGGTGGGGTGGGAATGTAGCTCAGTAGTAGAGCACTTGGCTAGCATTGAACCCTAGGTTCAATCCCCAGCACATGGCCATGAAAAAAAAAATTCTGGGAGGAGGATCTGAAAAGTGCAAAGAGGAAAATATAACCACTCCTAAAGCCATAATCCAGTGAGAACAGTTGTTAATAATTAAGTAGATTTGTTAGGCATGGTGGCACATGCCTTTAATATCAGCTACTTGGGAAGCTGACGCAGGAAGATCCCAAGTTTGAGGTCAGCCTGAATAACTTAGTGAGACCCTGTCTCAAAATAAAATAAAAAGGGTGTGGACGTAGCTCAGCACAGAGCACTTGCCTAGCATGTGCAAGGCCCTGGTTTCAATTCCCAGTACTGCTAAAAAATAAAATAAAATAAGGTAAATACTTTTATACTTTTTAAAATCTTTTTCTCTCTGCTCTTATTTTGAAGAAAAAATGTATCCAACTATACATATCTTACAATCTGAATTTTTATGTAACATTCCATGAAAATACTCCCTTGGTATCAAATCTTCTATATAATTTCTGGTGGTAATGCAGTATTCCATTGTATTGTTTCCTTATTTGATCCCCTATTGTTGGACATTGAGGTTGTTTCCAAATTTTCATTTGATTTTTTGGTTGGTTGGTACTGGGGATTTTTTTTTTTTTAATATGGAACGCTTCACGAATCTGCGTGTCATACTTGCGCAAGGGCCATGCTCATCTTCTCTGTATTGTTCCAATTTTAGTATATGTGCTGCCGAAGTGTGCATGGTACTGGGGATTTGACCCAGAGCTTCACACATGCTAGGCAAGCACTCTCACTGAGCTGTACCCTAGCACTTCGAAACTTCTTTAAGGCTTCTGACCTAGTAAGGGATGATACCTTGGGACCAGGTTGTCCAAATCAGAAGCCAGAGCCTCAGGTAATGTTTAGTCCAAGAGCAGAAGGTTGATTAATGTGGGACTGTGTGTGTGTGTGTGTGTGTGTGTGTGTGTGTGTACACACGTGTGCAGGGCGTAGAGGCTACCATTTTGTAAGATGGTCCGGCACTGGGGATATAACTGTGTGGAGCTTCCTTGGAAATCAGAGGAACACTTGCCCCTTCCCTATTCCCTGCTCCCAACCACCCACTGGTGCTCCAGGATGCACCCTTCAGCATCTCCTTCCTTTCTGCATCCATGCTTGCTTTTTCTTTTCTTTTATTCTTTTTAATACATATTTTTTAGTTGTCAATGGACCTTTATTTTGTTCATTCATTCATTCATTTATTTATATGTGGTGCTGAGAATCCAACCCAGTGCCTCATATACGCCAAGCAAGCACTATACCCTGAGCCACACCCCCAGCCCTTATGCTTGTCTTAATGCTCCTCCCAAGCAAACTGGATGCCTTTTTTTTTTTTTTTTTTGGGGGGGGGGTGTCCAGCCAGCTGCAATCTGCCCTAAGCTGTGCCCCACAGCACTGAATGGGTCAGCTTTGTTTCCAAAACTAGACCTTGGCACCCCCGAGGGGTCCAGCCTCCCCTTCCCTAACTCTCAGCATGGGAGGAGGACCAACTGGGGTTGCCTTGGGGAGGTGGCTGTTAGATGGGGGCGTACATGATAGAGAAGCTGGATGTCTCCGTCCTCAGGGAGATCTTCAGATGACTCACAAGCCACCCGAGGGGAGCGAGGGGAACGAGGGGCTAGGAGATGAATGGATTGCAAACCAGAGGGAGGGGCGGAAGAGATGAGCTTCAGAGCCTTGATTGGCCCACGTCAGTTTCTCCCCGAACATCTGCAGTGCGTGGGGTTGAGCAGATCCCACAGGGTTGAGGGGGGGGGGTAGGGCTGGGAGGCTGGCTGACGTTTGCTTCCCGCCTGCTGGGCCGGCCCGGAGCAGTTCATGAATGACTCACCTCATTGTCAGGCTGATTCACTGCTCCGCTGGGGACTTAAGGGAGGGGGGTGAGGAGGCCCCATCTGTACGAATCATACGCACACACTCGCAGATGCGCAGGCGGGACTCTAGCAGGGCCTTGTACCTGCGCAGGTACTGGATGGGTAGGTTTTCCGTGGTAAGAGAGAGGGGGATGCACATCACCTTGTGTTTGGAAAACAAGATTGAAGTTTCTGTCTACAGTGTACCTGTGACTATTTGCATTTAAATTAATTAAAATTAAATACAATTTGGCTGAGATTGTAGCTCAGTGGTAGAGTGCTTGCCTAGTACAAAAAGGCACTGGGTTTGATCCTCAGCACCACACCAAAATAATAATAATAATGATAATAATAATAATAATAATAATAATAATAAGTAAAGGGGGCTGGGGTTGTGGCTCAGTGGTAGAGTGCTCACCTAGCACATGGGAGGCCCTGGGTTCAAGGCTAAGCACCACAGAGAAATAAATAAAATAAAGGTATCATATCCAACTACAACTAAAAACTAAGTAAATAAATAAATAAATAAAGGTATTGTGTCCATCTACAACTAAAAAAAATTTTTTTAATTAAATACAATTGTATCTTTAGTTCCTTAATCTTTTTTCTTTCCTTCCTTCCTTCCTTCCTTCCTTCCTCCTTCCTTCCTTCCTTCCTTTCTTTCGTTCTTTCTTCTTTCCCTTTTTTTTGATTCCAGGGATTGAATCCAGAGGTGCTTAACCACTGAGCAACATCCCCAGTCCTTTTTTATGTTTTATTTAGAGACAGGGTCTTGCTGCCTTGCTATGTTGCTGAGGTTGGCTTTAAACTTGTCATCCTTCTGCCTTAGCTTCTGGAGTGGGAGCAACTGGGGTAACAGGCATGCACTACCACCTGATTTAATTCCTTAATCTTAAAACCACATTTCAGGTGCTCAGTCCAAGAGGCTAGTGGCTACTCTATTGGATAGGGTAAATAGAAAACATTTCCATGTACACAGATAGTTCTATTGGAGGGTTGGGGATATAACTCAGAAATAGCACTTTTGCCTAGAATGTGGAAATCACTGGGCTAAATCCTTAATACCTGAAACAAAACAGAAAGAAAGAGAAAGAAAGAAAGAAAGAAAGAAAGAAAGAAAGAAAGAAAGAAAGAAAGAAAGAAAGAAAAATTAATTTAAGGTTCTGTTGGACAGTTGGTTTACATACACTGGCTACACACTTAGAATCCACAGCCTTCATATGTACAAAACCACATAATCAAAGCCACCCTCCCCCACCCCATATGCAGTGCACAGCCACATTTAATTTCATACAGTTACTCAACATGCAATACCCACCCACCAACATAGCCACACAAAACTCTTGGTATATGTACACATTTGCTGTCCAAATATACCACTGTTCATACAAAGGAAAACATAAATATAAACACATGCATCGTCACACTGATTCAAATACAACTGTTCATATGATAAACACACAAACCAGGTAGAAGTGCATTTGCAAATATGCTGAAATCCACACAAAGCCAAGCCATGTGGTTCCCATAACAATTTCCAAGCACATGTTTGCAAACTCAAGTGGGGGAAAGGGAACCCACATTTGTTGAGGCCCTGCCAACATGCCAGGCATGGAGTTGCCATTTCAATGTATTCGTTCATTGAAACTCAGCATTCCAGTGAGGAAGATGGAGTATTTTATTATAGTATTCTTTCTTCATAGTTGAAGCAACTAAGGTTCAGAGAGGGATAAAGTAACTTAAGTTTATAAGCCCAGTTAACAGCAGAGTCAAATATGAATCAAGATTTGTCTAACTCCACAGCTAGTACAGCACGCTATCTTAAACACACACACACACACACACACACACACTCTCTCTCTCTCTCTCTAGATATGTTCTCCATTGTAACTAATTAGGTAAGGCTCCTTATTCAAAACTGAAGGTATTGGGCTGGGGATGTGGCTCAAGCGGTAGCGCGCTCGCCTGGCATGCGTGCGGCCCGGGTTCGATCCTCAGCACCACATACCAACAAAGATGTTGTGTCCGCCGAGAACTAAAAAATAAATATTAAAAATTCTCTCTCTCTCTCTCTCTCTCTCTCTCTCTCTCTCTCTCTCTCTCTCTCCCTCCCCTCTCTCACTCTCTCTTTAAAAAAAAAAAAAAAAAAAAAAACTGAAGGTATTTATAGAAGTGAGCCAAGATTCCTCCATGCTGCCTCCTAACAAAGGCTTTAAGTCATTCAACAGACATTGTTCAGTGTCTTCAGTGTGCCAAGTGCTGATTCACAAAGGTGAAAAGACACAGGTCTTGGCCAGAAGGAGTGCAAAGTCCATTAGGGAGATGTGAGAGAAACCTTAAGACAATATATAGTGCTCAATAGATGTGAGCTACAATGGAAGTAGGTCCCAAATCCAAGCAACCAATGAGCAGGAAACTTAGGTCTGCCTGGGGCAGGCAAGGAAGGCTTCTTGGAAGAGGCAGCAAGTGAGCTGGGGCTTAAAGAATGACTGGGGTGGAGAGGGATTGGTATTTTGGGGGAGATTAGATGAGAGACAGGGTAAGGCATGGGGACAGGCGCCAGAGCACTGTAGGCTCTAGGGATTTTTTAATGTTATCTTCTGGTGACTGAGAAGGGCTTAAAGATTTGGGGCCTTGGGGCTGGGGATGTGGCTCAAGCGGTAGCTCGCTCGCCTGGCATGCATGCGGCCCGGGTTCGATCCTCCAGCACCACATACAAACAAAGATATTGTGTCCGCCAATAACTAAAAAATAAATAAATATTAAAAAAAAAAGATTTGGGGCCTTGCACATGCTAAGCAAGTGCTCTATTACTGAGTTATACCTCCAGCTCTAAAGAATTTTACAGGGGATCTCATTTGCATGTTAGAAAGAATGAGCAGAAGGAAGGAAAGCTCAGACTAGGGGGACCACCAGGAAGTATTGCAATAATCCAAGCAAGAGCTATTGTCTGTCCTAGGAGTACAAGGCATCTGGAGAAGATGAAGGATAGGGGTGGGATGGAGGAGGGTGTAGCCTGTTCTGAGCTAGAGCAGAGCAACAGTCTTCTGACCCATAGAAAAATATGAAAGCTATGGATTCTCCCTCAGAATAAAGCACGTGTGCATAGGCACATGATGTTTTGCACATAATTATAGGGGACTTATGTTCCCCAAAGCCTCAGGTTAAGAACTCAGTTCCTTGGAATTCTAAGAAGCAAAATGACATAGTAGTTAAGTTTGTGGAATCTGAAGTCAGACTCCCTGGTTTATAATCTCAGTGTTTTAGTCAGCTTTTTTTTTTTTTTTCTGCTTTGAGTAAATGACCCGACCAGCACAACTGTAGAGGAGGAAGAGTTTATTTGAAGGCTTATGGTTTCATAGGTCTTAATCCATAGAAGGCTGGCTCCATTCCTCAGGGCTCAAGGTGAACCTGAACATCATGGCAGAAGGGTGTGGTAGGGGGAAGCGGCTCCAGTGGGGATCAGAAATCAGAGAGAGGTCTCTACTTGCCAGATATAAATATATACCCCCCAAAGCCACGCCCCCAATTCCCACCTCCTCCAGCCACACCCTACCACTTTAGCTACCACTCAAACACTCCCAGAAGTTAATCACTGTTTGCGTTAAGACTCTCACAGACCAATAATTTCTCTTCTAAACCTTCTTGCATTGTCTCACATGTGAGCTTTTGGGGGACACGATATCTAAACCATAACACCCAGCTCTACCATCAATTAGCTATGTGAGCCTGGGCAGGACCTTGACCCTGGAACAGTATCTGGCTCCCAGAAAGTGCTCTGGAAGTACTGGCTATTATTGTTATGGGTTTAATCACAGTGCTATTAGGACCCCTCCTCGTTTACTCACTCTTGCATCCCACTTCACAGCTGGAGATCTGGTGGTGTCTCTGCGCCCATTTTTCTTGGTTCTCTGAACTCACTCCTTCCTTTTAGGTCTGAGTTTCCATTATCCTTAAACCTATTTATTAAAGAGTGAAGCCATGCTGGGCATGGTGGTATACACTTTTAATCCCAGCAGCTTGGAAGGCTGAGGAGGATCATGAGTTCAAAGCCAACCTCAGAAACTTAGTGATACCCTAAGCAACTCAGCAAGACCCTGCCTCTAAATAAAAAAATAAAAAGGCTCAGTGGTTAAGCACCCCTGGGTTAAATTCCCAGTACCAAAAGTAAAAAAAAAAAAAAAAAAAAAAAAAAAAGTGAAGCTAAATAATCCCTTTTCTAAGAGGAAAAAGAGGTCCTAGAATCTAGGCCAATCACTTGGAGACTCAGTCTTTTCCTTTACTCTGAGATGACAGGCATTTGATTTGGGGGGACCTTCAGCATGGGGGTCCTTCCCAACTCTACAGTCACAGACAACCTACTCACTGCATCCTGCCAGCCTCTCTCTAAAATGTTCCAGCTATGGCTGGGGTTGTAGTTCATTGGTAGAATGCTTGCTTAGCATGCATAAGGCCCTGGGTTCCATCCCCAATGTCACACACACACATACACACACAGAAAAAAAAACAGACAAAAAACTAAGGGGCTAGGGTTGTAGCTCAGTAGTACAGGACAAAGCCCTGGTGTTCAATCCCCAACACTGGGAAAAAGGAGGAGGGGGTGGGGAAGAGGGGGAAGGAGGAAGGGGAGGAGGGGGGAGGAGGAAGGGGAGGAGGGGGGAGGAGGAAGAGGAGGAGGAGGGGGTAGGAGGAGGGGGAAGTGGAGGAGGAGGAGGGGGGAAGGAGGAAGGGGAGGAGGAGGAGAGAGGGAAGGAGGAGGGGGAAGAGGAGGAGGAGGGGGAAGGAGGAAGGAGATGAGGAGGAGGGGGAAGGAGGAGGGGGAAGGAGGAGGGGAGGAGGAGGGGGGGGAGGAGAGGGAAGAGGAGGAACCACACATCTATAGTCACAGATACTTGGGAGGCCAAGACAGGAATATCACTCCAGAGCATGAGTTTGAGACTAGCCTGCAACACAACACCCATCTTAAAAAAATAAAACAAGCTGGGCAGAGTAACCTGTGCCATGCTTGTAATCTCAGCCACTCAGGAGGCTGAGACAAGAGGATCACAAGTTTGAGGCTAATCTTGGCTAAATTGCTGTCTTAAGAAATTAAAAAGGGATGATGTGGTTCAGTGATAGAGCGCTTGCCTAGCATGTGTGAGGCCCTGGGTTTGATTTTCAGCACCACATATAAATAAATAAAAATAAAGGTCCATTGACAACTAAAAATAAATCTTAAAAATACAACAGGCTAGGGATGTAGATCAGTGGTAGAGCACTCCTGGATTCAATCTCCAGTATCGTAAACAACAGCAACAGCAAAAATAAAGGTAATGGAGGAAAACACATTCCTAAGCTGAAGCTAGGCATGACGGCACACACCTGTAATGCCAGCAGCTCAGGAGGCTGAGGCAGGAGGATTGCAAGTTCAAAGCCAGCTTCAGCAACTAAGTAACTTAGCAAGACTCTGTCTCAAAAATAAAACAAAAAGGGGGTAGGAATGTGTCTCAGTGGTTAATCACACCTGGATTCAATCCATGGTACCAAAAAGAAAGAAAGGAAAGATTTCTAAGCAGATGATCCACTATTAAGTAATTAAGTCATCAAAAAAAAAAAAAAGTAATTAAGTCATTGCCTGACCTTGATGAAGCCCTTTTCCCTTCTGGTCCTCATTTTCCCAATCTGTAAATACCTGTCCTTTGCCCTTCATATAATCTTTATGAAGACAAAATGAACAAATGTTAAACTGCAAGCTATAAATTATGGTACATACAGAAGTTTTTGTTATTCTTCTTGATCTTTTGTGCTCTGTGATTCCTCTAAAGGAGACAGCCCAGATCTCCGAGAACCTTGTAACTGGATCTCTAGGATGATCCACAGCTGGGCAGGATGAGCTGTTCTTGGTATTCCTGTGAAAAGAAGAAGCCTGGGAGGGTTGGGGTTTTATCTCCTGGCTTAGAAACCTCAAGGGAAGCAGAATTGCCTTAAGAGAATCCCTAACTTAGAGGAGAGTTGGCAGTTGAGGTTTCCTTTCCTGTTGTCATTCTGGCCTCCATTCCTATGTAAGACAGGTAAACTGGACCACTCACAGCTCTGATGGAAGCCACAGGCCATCCTGATGTAAGGTCAGACCAGGCCACCCTGGGGAAGATTCTGGGATGGCTCCAATCAGATCATTGGAGTTGCCTACCTTCCTCCTGCTTGTTGTCTTCAAAATTATGTGGCACAAGCTGCTGCTGTAGTGATAAGCATGAAAGGAAAATGAGGTAGGACCGAGGGTCAATAACCAAAGAGAGGGCTGGGGATGTGGCTCAAGCGGTAGCGTGCTCGCCTGGCATGCGTGCGGCCCGGGTTCGATCCTCAGCACCACATACCAACAAAGATGTTGTGTCCGCCGAGAACTAAGAAAAATGAGTAAAATATTAAAATTCTCTCTCTGTCCCCCTCTCTCTCTCATTCTCTCTTAAAAACTTAAAAAAAATAAAATAAAAAAAAAATAACCAAAGAGAGTTGGCCTTTGTCTCCCTGTCTAGTTATGAACTTGATTTCTCTATCCCCAGTGTCAGCACTGTCCCATTGCACAGTAGTCATTATGTCATTCATTCAATAACTATTGAGCACCAAGCTGGGTGCTTGGGGATACAAAGCTGGATAAGGTAAACAAGGTCGGTCCCCACCCTCAGGAAGCCTATTTATTCTAGTTAGGAAGATATGAATAAAGATATTAACCATAACAAACATAAATTATGAAAAGTGCTGAGAAGTAAATAAAGTGTTGTGATGGGGAAAGGGATGTTACTTGAGAGAGAAGATGACAGGGAAGATCTGAATCTAATCTGAAACATGAAGAATAAAAAGACCCAGACCAAGAGCATCGGCTGGATAATATGTGTGGCGTGCATCGACGGATGGACAGATGCACAAAGACACGAACCGACCGGATGGGTACTGGTGAGGAAGTCACGCTTCCATACCCAGTTCCTAGTGTGCTTAAACACAGAGGTGCGGGAGCAGGACTGGGCATCAAGGACCCAAAATTCTTCAATCTTGCTTGGTCTCCCCTAAACTAGTTGAACCAGCCTACTAGGTCCGAGGAGCCTTAGGGGGGCGACCGAGAGCTCATTCATTTCCCCTTTAAGGCTGAGGCGGAAGGGCGAGAGGGTGAAGGCCTTTATGTCGGCGGGATAGAAACAGATCCGTCCCTTTAAGAGGGCGGAGACGCTGGTGTGGCGGCGGCTTTGAATGCGTCCGGGAGCCTCGGCCCCCAGCCTCCTTGAGACCCTTCCTCAGACTGCTCGGTAGTTGGAAAAACGCTTCCCTCTATTCCTGTACTCCGGTATCATCGCCCAGCGTCCGCCACTTCCATCTGGGTTGAGGCCGAGGCGACCCCCCCACCACCAAGTCTGGGTGGGCTAGGCCGATCCACCCTCCGGAGCCCACCCGCTGGAGCCATGGTAATGCCGCGCCCACGCTAGGGGTCCTCCAGCTCCCGGAACCTGGTGGTTCCAGGTCTTCAGCCGCAGGGGATGCAGGGCCTGGGTCTGGGTGGGACTCAGGGTTCTAGTTTGGGTTTGGCCGGACGCGCTGGAATCCCTGGGAAAGCACATTCCCCTGCTCCACGCTGGTCCTGTTTCCCTCCTGTTGCCTTCCTTCTCTTTTTGGAGAATTGTTCATCCTTCCCAGTGCTCTCAAACGCCTATCTCTTGGATCCATCCCTCCCCTCTCTGCTTTCGCCCTCCCTGCGCTCTGACCTTTGATCCCAGGGAAGGCGAGATCAGCATAGCTCTTGATTCTCTGGCATCTGGGAACTGGCACCACCCCTGGCTTGACACTCATCTGGAGCTAGCCACAGCATCCCTGCTGGCTAGAAAGTAGGAACCATGGACGGGGGCACCCCACACTTCTGGGAGCCTAGCTTTTGGGCGCTGGATTAGGTGGAAGAAAATTCTTGGCTTGAGTCTCAGACACCAGACCATTGTGCCCAGCATATTTGGATTTATGGTAGATTCTTATGTTTGACAGACTTTGGGGTTGTTGCAAAATCCTCAGGTCTGTGTATACAGTGCTGATCCTCACTTCCCACAGTGTTGTACTAGGGATGAACCCAGGGCCTCAGGCATACCAGACAAGCACTCTCCCACTGAGCTGCACCCCCATCACAGCACAGGGCTGATTCTGAAGAACTGCTTTCGCTCCCCTTGGCAGCCTTCTCTTTGCCCCTCTTTCAGGGACTAACACAGATGGATCTGAGTGGATTCTATTACAAGAAAAGATTTTAAGTCATTTAAATCTTCAACTGAATCCCATTTTTTCTCTCCTCATCCCTTATTCCTCCCCAAGCACTAGCAAAAAACAAAAAAACAGTACACCTGATGGTCTTGTCAGAGTTGTGAAGAAGCAATGAGGACAGAATGTACTTGCAAATGGCATTTCTCCTCCAGCCTCAATTGCTTTGTTTTCCTTTCAGGCATGCAGTTTGCGGAAGCTGTTTACTGTGGAAGAGGAGTTTGAAGATGAGGTAAGGAAGTGTTGGTAATCAGAGATGGCAAAGGATATAAACATCCAGGTCCAGAACATTTTGGAGCAGCCTGCTGCAGCCTCCTTTCCATTGATATGTATATCTTTTTTGTCTATGAGAGACATTGAAATGATAAGAAATGTAAACAACCTACTTAACTGTCTTAGCAACAAACAAAAAAACCAGAGATCAGTTGCTTAATTGTCCTATCTCTAAGTTATTAGGGCCTTTTCTCAGAAGCTCTGTCGTGTAGAGGATTTAATTCACTTTCACATAGCATACTGGAGGTGGGAAGAAGGTTTTTGGAGAGCATGAATAAATAGTGTAGGAGACAGTACAGTTACTGGATGGCTTTTGGTTTGTGATCACCAGCTGGCCATGTGAACCAGGGCAAATTGCTTCCGCTTTCTGTTCTACAATATAAGGGGCATTCTTCTGCCTCAGATCTTATTCCCTTCCCACTCATTCCCCTGAAGGTGAGGAATTCGACTAGATCTAAATCCAGGGTATTAGAATCACCTTTATCTAGGCCCTACCACATGCCAATTAAGTCAGAATTTCTGGTGCTGGCAGGGGTGTTTCTGAAGTACAGCCAGAGACCTCTGAACTAATGGTCTCTGTAGCTCTCTTCACATTTAGAACCAATGGATATAACCTCATCCAGGAGGCTGGAAATTACCACCTCTGATCCTTTTTAGAAAGAGGAGGATTTAAATGAGTAAAGCCCAAAGAGGTAAGTTTAACTTGCCTGCCTGACAATATAGCACAAATAGCCAGGATGAGGACTCAGCCTTTTGATACCAATCTAATGGACATGGAACCTACTAAAATACATTTACAGAATAGAATTTTTCTATTTTACCAAAGACAAGCCATTCAATAATTACCTTTTTTTGTGGGGGGTGTTTAGAATCAAACCCAGAGCCTTGTGCCTACTCAGCATGCCTCTACTGCTGATGCACACCCTTAACACCAATAAAAACTACTTTTTGTCTCCCAGTGCTTTGCCCCCGAATTCCATTATGTTCAGATGTCTAACTTGTCCCTGGTATGGTGGTAAATTCTGCACCACTGTGTCCATCTGGGAAAATTGTAGTAAAATACATACATGGTACCTAGAACCAGTGAGGTTGAAAATATTAGTTTTTGTTATTACCTGGGGGACTTAATTTTTTTTTCTGTGTGTGTGTGTGTGTGTGTGTGTGTGTGTGTGTGTATGATGCTGGGGATTGAACCCAGGGCCTTGTGCATGTGAGGCAAGCACTCTACCAACTGAGCTATATCCCTAGCCCTGGAACTTAATTTTTGTTTTTACAAATAATTAAAAATTACCATCTTCGTCAAGGAGATGAGTCCTTGTCTTTCAGCTTTGGAGATGTGTGATTACAGGCTGAAAAGGTGACTCTTAAAGTGACCCTCTTGGGTCTTAACAGGTAATGGAATTAAGGGACTTTTCAAGTTTCTATTCCTTGAAAATGGCAGACCAGTCCCTTTCCCTCTTCCTAAGACACATAACATATTTGAGAGTGAGCTCTTTGGGAAAAAAGGAATCCATCAATATCCAGGCCATTGGGGTTTTATTACTTCTATAATTCTAATCAATATTATTATTGCTAAATCCTAAAGTATTCCTGCTAGAGTATAGGACTCTTGATAATATACAAAGCAGGTAAAAAAAATAATAAAAAACCTTTCTTTAGCCCAGACAATACAGTGTGGCACCAGGGGTGTAGGTGGAGGGGACCTTTCTGTCAGTTAAATCAGCAGTTCTGACTCAAAAACACCCTCAGAACAGGTCTGTTGCTCTTGAAGGTGTCAATCTCACCTTGCTTCCCAACTGGAATCCATACTTAATTTAACTTGCCTGAAAAGCTATATTTAACTTCCACCTATTTTGCTGGATCCAGGGGTTCTCTAGCTTACTGAAGACTGATGTGGGGTGTGTGTGTGTGTGTGTGTGTGTGTGTGTGTGGGTGTGTGTGTGTGTGTGTATAGCTCCCTATTGCATTGATTGGACACCAGAAAGCTAGATTTCTTTTTTTTTTTTTTCTTTTTTTTTTTTTTAAAGTATTTATTTATTTATTTTAGTTTTTCAGCGGACACAACATCTTTGTTTGTATGTGGTGCTGAGGATCGAACCCGGGCTGCACGCTTGCAAGGCGAGCGCGCTACCAATTGAGCCACATCCCAGCCCCCAGAAAGCTAGATTTCTTGAGTGCATGTCCTTGGATGAGTCCTTTGACTCCTTAGTTCTCTGGGACATTTGTTTCTGCTTTTCTGCGCCTAATCTAGAGATTGAAGAAAGACAGAAACTACTTGCAGACTTAGCCTTAGAATGTTTCTGATAGAAGCCTGGTGGTAGGCTCATGGGCAAGGTTATAAGCAATTGGTGAGTGACATCCCTGTTGTCTTTTACACCTTGTTTTCCCACTTGCAAGCACACACACATATGTACTACATGCCTGCACAGTAAAAGTAGAGCTTTTTAAAAAAATTTTCCAAAACATTAATAAAAGTAAAAATTTCCAGATGTAAAGATCTACTGTCTCTGCTTCTTTGTAGGATTTCTTATCTGCTGTGGAGGATGCAGAGAACCAATTTGCTGGCTCACTACCTATGAATGCTGGGCGCCTACGACCTGTTTCTTCCAAGCCACAGGAGACTGTGCAGGGGCAGTCCTCAACGAGACTACCATTACATCCCACTGCTTCTTCAGAGGCTTTGAGATTGCCAACCCTGGGACTCTGCCTCCCAACCTCCAGCATGCCCAGAGCCATCAGAGATCCACCTTCTACAAAAACTGTCCCCATAAGCCCTGCCTCAGCTTTGAGCAGCTGGACTGGCAATCAGAAAAGAATGACGCTGCCAGAAGTGCTCCAAGAGTCAGCAAGACCCCAGTCCTCAGCCTCCCGCCCCCTCCTCACCTTTGAGAGCCAACAGCAGGGATTGGGTGGTTTTGAGGGGCCTGAACAAGACGAATTTGATAAAGTCCTGGCAAGCATGGAGCTGGAGGAAGCTGGCATGGAGCTGGAACTTGGTGTTAGCAGTGAGGCCACACAAATCTCGCCTGCCCAGCACCAGGAGGACACAATCTTGGCTAAAAAGGCCCGGGTAGCTGATCTGAGTGGATCTTGCCAGCAGGGGCCCATGTCTGCCACCCACAAAACAGGTGTCATGTCAGCCCTGGATGAGCCTCTAGAGCCTGTTTCCCACTGTAGGACTCCACGGCCCTGCATAAAACCTGGTGCTGCAGGCAACCTTCCTATGCCAACTGCTTTAGCAGATCCTACTCAGCAACCCCACTGGGAAATCTGTCCCCAAACCCCCCCTGTTCCCATATCCCGGCCTCTCCAAGTTGCTGGAAGACCTCTTCAGAGCAGCCCTCAAAATCATTTGCCTGGTCAGCCATTTCAGTCTCCTAGTGCCTGGTTAAGTGGCAAACCTCATTTTCCTAGACCTCGAACTCCCAACTCCAGGTCTACTCCCTCAAAGACCAGCTCTGTGGTCTCTCTTTGGGATCCCTTGCAATCCCGAGCCCCAGTGTCTTCTGTTGAGTCTCCTGTCAGCAACCCAAAAGGTCCCCATTCCTCCCAAAAGGTTCCCCAGGCAGCTCTGCAGACCCCCATAGTCACCAACCACCTGGTGCAGCTGGTCACTGCTGCCAACCGGACTCCCCAGAAGCCCACTCGCCCCTCCACCCGAGCCAAAATGCGCCGCTTCCCTGGCCCAGCAGGACTCCTACCTCACCAGGTGAGTGACCTGGTTCTCTAAGAGCAGAGATAAGGGAGAAAAGCAATAGTCCAGCACTGTCCCCTATCCAACCCTAGAACATCTTTCTCCTGAAGGACAAGGAGGAAGGAAGTGAAGATAGGCAGTATTTGCAAAATTGTGGAAGAAGTCAAAAAAAGTGGGAAGGGGCCTGTTGTAACTCAGTGACAGAGCGCTTGCCTAGCAGTTGTGAGGCCCAGGTTCCAGGCAGAAAAAGAAGTGGGAAGGAAAAATGCTAGAAAATTCACCCAGGGAAGAGGTGTGCATAAGGCTCTGGGAACTTCCTGGTTTTCATGTTTGTTTTCCTACTACTAGGGCAGGGAGGTTCATTTGTTCATATTCGATGAGGAGTAGATATTGGGCAATTTGCTTTGAACTGAAAATACAAAGATTAAAGAGGGGGCTGGGGTTGTGGCTCAGTGCTATAGCACTTGCCTAGCTCGTGCAAGACCCTGGGTTCAATCCCCAATACCACATAAAAAATAAATAAACAAATAAAGGTATTGTGTATAACTAAAAAATAAATAGTTAAAAAAAAAATAAAGAGGAACAATTTCTGTCCTAAGGAGCTTACAGTGTAGAAGAAACAGTTGTGAACAAATGATTAGGCACAAAGAGCCCAGTGTAAGAGTCATTCCCTGGCTGCTGGGGAGACACAGCTTACCTTGGGCTTGCTGGATGGCTTTGGGTTGATGAGAAGGAGGTAAAGAGGTATGGGGGAGGGGCTGTGCTGAGGACAGTCCAGTGCGGGAAGACAGGAGGAGGGAAGAGGGAGGAGCCAGTGCAAAGCACAGATGCCCAAAAGCAGGTGCTCTCAGAGATCCACAGAACAGGTAACTGTGGCTGTTGCGTGGGGTCAATATGAGGAAGTCAGGGCTGAAGGGAAGACGCCTCTGCTGAAAGTTTGGATTTAAGCAGTAGATAGGGTCTCACTGAATAGCTTTAGGGTCTCACTAAGTAGCTGAGGCTGGCTTTGAACTCTCAATCCTCCTACCTCAGTCTCCTGAGTCACTGGGATTACAGGCCTGTGCCACTGTACCTAGCTCCTTTCCTTGGGTGTTTTGAAACAGTTTCTGCTTGTAACTTTCTCTTCCACAGCATTTCAAGAGAAATCCAGGGAGGCTGTCTATGTTCCTTCTGAGCTGGATCTCCCTAGAGGAAAGGGTTAGGTTCCTGAGAAGGGACCTGGGAAAAACTGTCCCTTAACTCCTCACTGGCCCCTCTATGTGGGTCACTGCCCCCTTCAGGCAGCCCTGGGTTTTGCTCCTGAGCCAGCTCCAGCTTCCTCACATTCCCAAAATGATCCTCAAAGTGTCTTTTTTGAGCTGCTAGTAAGGCTCTTGAGACTGCGTTAGGAGAGATGTAATATGTGTTAATTGTCCCTGATAGTTTCCTGAACTCATTATGTAATCCAGACAAGACGCTGTACTTGTAAATAACAGCTGCTGAGCTTGCTCTCACCTTCTCTTCTCTCTCTCCTCTTAGCATAGTGGGAAGAATCTGGAGGAAATCATGGTTTCCACACCCCAGACTCCAGCTCATGGTGCTCTGGCTAAATTCCGGACAGAGGTAACTTATTCCATGTAAACGTTAACTTCCTGGGCATCATTTGAGAGTTGGGGGGGGGTCCCTGCATATTGGGGGAGTTGGGAATTAAAGTGCTGCTGAGAAGGCAGCTGGGGGAGGTGGTGATTTTACTGGCATAAAATAAGGCCTGTCCTGATGCCAGCCAGCCATTAACCAATGCCATGGGTCTGGCCTTCTTTCCTATCTAAGAAATAAAGGCCCAGCTAGCTCCATCTTCCCTCAGGGAAGGAGAGTGTAATACATATTATGAGACTGTGCTTTGGGAACCTTTTCTCTGAGTTTTCTGGGAACTGTGCAGGGGAGAATCTGCCTTCATCTTGCCTCCAAGGGGGTCTCTCTTGATGTGTGAAACCAGCTTTTCTCCTCTCTGGAGTTCTTGTTGGCCTACTCTACCCCTGGGCCCACTTTTGCTTTTAATTCTCTGAAGTATTTCTTCTCTTTGCTGCAGTTCCCCAGATTTGCCAGTCCATTTCAGATCCAAACCAGGCAATAGTCATCTGAATTAAAATCAGTTATTAATATAATAAGGCTAATGGTTAAAGCCAGAGACAAAATAAGATTACAGAATTCAAAATGGCAAAGACACTCCTGGAATCCTATATACATATGTGGGGGATCCCTACCCCAAATTAGTACCACAAGAGACAAACATGGTTAATCTATTGCTTCAATGTAATTAAAGTCAAGATCTGATTTAAAAAAAAAAAAAAACACCTTTGTTGTAGCTGCTTAGTGAAAAATGTGATATGCAGCAAGATTTCACATAACATTTTCTGACCTTGGAGATAATTGGGAGACTGTGACTACCATGCTATGGTCTTTCCTAGAGACTTACCCTTTTTCTCCCACCATTCATCCTGTCTCAGTCAAGCGTCTGTAGGAAGAGAAACCTATTAACGCAGGCTCCTACTCTACTCTATACCAGGTTGTTGTTAGTTCCCAGTCATCAGTGGAGGAGGATTTTGAGCGAGGGCCCTGGCTGACCATGAAATCTTCTCTGGGCCTGGATGAGAGAGATCCAACCTGCTTCCTTTGTACCTACAGCATCATCATGGTACTGCGGAAGGTAAGGACTCTGAGCACTGAGACCCAATGAGAAGACCATTTTTCTCCCTTTCAACAATCTATTGCCCTAGTCCACCGTAAAAGGGGGTTATCTGCTTCCTGTTACCCCAGGCCTATCCCTGAGGAGCAGCATGAGTGAATTTCCTTTGGTTGTATCTTCACTGGCCTGCCTATTCCCTATCATCCACAGTATTGGGCACAAGGAGAGCAGGCTCTGGGTATGCCTCTGCACTTCTAGGCACTGGATGGAGTTAAGCACAATGCTACCCTCAGAGCTCCCCAGCCATCAAGGGCCACGTGGAGATACATGTTAGTACATGTATATGCTATATCCTTTCCCATGTCCACCATGATGGAGTGCTATATAAATACATGTACACAAAAGAAAGGAGGCAGGGGAGAGACATGAAGGACTGCCAGCTTCAGGCCTGCCAGAGAAGATATGCCCTTCCAATTGCCCCCTTTGCCCTCCATGACAGAAGAGCATCACCAGTCCCTGGTTACCCCCAGCACACTTGGGGACTTGGGAAGGTGCAGGTGAGCCCTGATCAGATCTGTGAATGCCTCTCTCTGTAAGTAGGCAGCCTTGAAGCAGCTCCCCAGGAACAAGGTCCCCAACATGGCAGTGATGATCAAATCCCTGACTCGGAGTACAATGGACGCCAGTGTGGTTTTCAAGGACCCTACAGGTAAGGAGTTAGGTTCTGGGAATGTCTTGTTGTGGCCTCGGTTGAGGTCAAGAGAGGAGGAGAAATCACTCCCTCCATTTGCAGGCAGAAACATTGAGGCAATGAGAACCCCACTTCCCAGCCAGGACTCAAACCAGTTGCTGTATTACCCTTGATCCTGAGACTGATGGGCCATATGGTATTTGCAGGAGAAATGCAAGGGACCGTGCACAGGGTACTGCTGGAGACACGCCAGAATGAGCTGAAGCCTGGCTCAGTGCTGTTGCTGAAGCAGGTATGGGAGCTCTAAGTGGCGGCCAGCCCTCCACCCCTCCCACCCTGGAGAGAACCCTCAGGTTTCCTGTGTTCTTTCCTGGCTGGCTGCCTTCCCTCCTTATGCCCCAGCAAGGAGGGACTGGACTATTGGTAGGCCCTGGCTTGCTAAAGCTGAGGGCAGGCCTGAGGCCCTTGAGCTGCTCCTATTCCTTGGAGATGGATGGATATGGAGGGTTGAGGGGAAAGGTGTGGTAAGGGTTCTACTTGGTACCAAGGCTGGGACAGGAGTGATTTGTGTGATGCTGATGCAGAGAACCCTTAACAGGCAGCAGGCGAGTACCAGGTGGCCATCTGGCAGCACCCAGTTCTCCATCAGGTCACTGACCTTCCCCTTCCTCAATTCCAGATTGGAGTGTTTTCTCCTTCACTCCGAAATCACTATCTCAACGTGACACCCAACAACCTGGTCCATATATACAGCCCAGATTCTGGGGATGGGAACCTCAAGCCATCTCAGCCTTTCTCCAAGGTAAGAGGAGCAGGATGGATGAACTCACAGAGGGTTCCTTCTGCCTGGATCTTCTCGGTTCTTCTCTCCTCTCCCCTGAGAAGCAGAGGTGTGAAGGGGACAGTTGCCCTGAGGCAAAAAGATACATCTGGGGACAGAACTATCTCCTCCTGTTCCTGGTCTAGCCACCTGCTGGACAGGTTAGTAATAGTACCTAGAGGCACAGTTGGCTTCTTGGTGATCCCTGAGTGTCTGATGGCAGGCTTGAACATCTGAGAGGATAGCAGTCATTTCAGAACTAACCAAGGTGAGGGCTCACCAGGGGTGGTGACAGAAAATGACTAAGGGTCAGATCTGTTGTGGGGCGGGTATCTGCAAAGAACGGCAAGCCACAGTGGACCTTCAGGTGACTAGCTCTTGCTCTGCCTTCCCTCCGGTCTTTGCCTTTGCTGAGTCAGGCAGAAACTACCCAAAGCACTGGGAGCGCTCCTCTAGGAACCGAGGTAGCTTCACTGTCTCTGAGGTGATGGCTTTCTAGGCAGCTCCACTCCAAGGTGAGAGTGCAGAGCCAGGCTTGTTTAGTTGTCTGCACCCTTCTTGGGATCCTGGCCCAAGAGGACAGGAGGCTTGAGTCTTGTCCCAGTTCTGCTGATAGTTTCCGCAGTGACCTTGGGCAAGTCCTTTCTCCTACCCTGCCATTGCTTCATCTACAGTACAAGAGTGTTAGACTTGATAACATCTAGTCCACTTAAGCCATTAGCTCTAATTTTTCTACTTATAGTTCCTTTATTTTTTCCCCTTAACACCTCCACATTCTTTTATTTTTAGTTGAAGATGGACACAATACCTTTATTTATTTATTTTTATGTGGTGCTGAGGATCAAACCCAGCGCCTCGCACATGCTAGGCGAGCACTCTACTGCTGAGCCACAAGTCCCTCACATTCTCTTAAAATCACCCCACTTCTAAAAATAATCCTTATTTTTCTTTTAAATTTCTAATCATCCATACTCATTGTAATGGCATAGAAAAGCAAAGAATGAAACTCATCTTCTTCCACTTTTCATCCCCTAGGGCTAACCATAGTTAACAATTTAAGTGCCAGTTTTAATTACCATATACTAGTCCATATACTAGTTAGTTTGGAGATTATTAACAGCTCATATTTAATCTCAGGCTAACTCTTCAACATATTTCTGAATGGCCTCTTTACTCACTGCTCCACTTATATAGATTCCCTAGAACACTGGATATCAACAAAATTAGAAAAGAAACTCACCCCTAATGGTTTGTTTTGTTTTAATTGTCTGCTGGTTTGGATGTTTGGTTTTTCAACTCCCTCCCCTAGCCTGGGCATGGGTGACCCCAGCCCCTGCCATACTCCTCCATTATGTTTCTTTCCTAAGCCCCCACCAGGCCCTTTAAGGTCATCTGGGTAGAGGTGGTACCATCTGGAGGGGTTTCAGGGTCATGGGTATTGGTGACGAGCTCCTCTGTCCCCAGGATCCAGGAAGCTTCCATGATGGCCTCCAGCATGATGTGGCCACAAAGCCCAGGGAAGATCTCAGAACAGAACAGAATCCAGTGGCAGGGGTGTCCCCTGAGGAAGAACTTCCAGAAACAGGTAAGAGAGTCAGCTTGTCAGGATCAGGAAAATCTCTTTGCTCTAGCATAACTGGGCCAAAATCCTCCTGGTTACATTTTGTTCCTTCTCCTATGAGTCTCTGGACCTCGCATAATTTTATAGAAATCAAATATGGTATCTCGTTTGTCAAGGCTACAATGCACAAACTAGTTGACAGTGTGATGGGGCCATGTAAAGTGTGATCCACATGTCTCCCCTGCCTCCAGGCCCTGTGCTTTTCACCTCAGGATACACTACTATCTTCTGTCCAGATGGACAGGCACTATCTTTGTGCCACATTTTGATTCCTCTGTGGGCTGATGACCAGACCATAGAGGCAGATTTTCCCATTCTGACTAAGCTCAAAGGCCCACTAAAGGGTGCTGAGAAATCACATCTCCATGCACTTACGTGGGGGCCCAGGATACAAACCCGAGAGGCCCAGATGCAGACCTGTTGTGGGCAGGCCCCAGGAGGCTACATCACCCAGTGAAACAGAGTCCCGAGTTGCTTCCTTAGGCTTTTTTTTTTTAGGTATTGGGAATTGAACTCAGGGGCACTCGACCACTGAGCCACATCCCTAGCCCTATTTTGTATTTTATTTAGAGACAGGGTCTCCCTGAGTTGTTTAGCACCTTGCTTTTTGCTGAGGCTGGCTTTAAACTTGCAATTCTCCTGCCTCAGCCTTCCCTGCTGCTGAGATTACAGGCGTGTGCCACCGAGCCTGGTGCTTCCTTAGCTTTTTGATTCCAGAAATTCAGTCCTGTCTGAGCCCAAAGTTCATGGGATTATGGGTAGTTGTCTCACATTAACAATTCACAGTATGCCAATGGATAGACTAAAACCCATTTATTTATATTCTGTGAAAGAATATCTCCCTATGCTGGGCTCTTGCATTGTCTGGAATCTTGCGCTCTCTCTTTATAAGTAAGCTTGATCATAAGCCCAATCATCATAAGAATGTTGTTTGCCAGGTGTGATGGCATATGCCTGTTATCTCAGTGACTCATGAGGCTGAGAGAGAGGAGGATCACAGGTTCAAATCTAGCCTCAGCAACTTAGTGAGACCCTTAGCACTTTGGAAGACCTTGTCTCAAAAAAGAAAAAGGACTGGGGATGAAGCTCAGTGGTAAAGCATCCCTGAGTTCAATCCCTAGTACCAAAATAAGTAGTGATTGCTAATGCAGAGCGATTCCTTAAGTACAGTGCTAATCACCTTAATTAAATTTTGAATGCTTCCCAAACTAACTACTTCCTTTAATACACAGCAGCAGTGTGCATTGAGTGCTCTTGCTAGACTTGGAACTAGGCTCTTGGTGTAGTATACGAACAGTCTGACTTAACTCCTAGGGCTTCCTGATCCTACTCAGGAAGGATTGCCAATAGTGGTTCTGGTATCACTTGGAAGCAGAGTATGCTTACCTTGGGAAACTTGTTTTACCTCTTTATATCCTGTTCTCTCAAGTGAAGTGGGGTTTATCACAGAACCACCATGAGATGCCCTATGAAAGGTTACTGATACACAGAGAAAGTACTCAGTAAGTTATTAGCTGCTCTTATTAACAAAAAGAAGGTCAATAAAGATTACTGCAAGCTTGGTGTGGAGGTGCACACCTGTAATCCCAGCAGTTTGGGAAGCTGAGGCAGGAGGATTGCAAGTTCAAAGTCTCCTCGGCAGTGGCAAGGCACTAAGCAACTCGGTGAGACCCTGTCTCTAACTAAAATATAAAATAGGGCTGGGGATGTGGCTTAGTGGTTGAGTGCCCTGAGTTTAATCCCTGATACCAAAAAAAAAAAAAAAAAAAAAGATTACTGCATGCCTGGAATCCCAGTTACTCAGGAGGCTGAGTCAGGAGGATTGCAAGTTTGAGAACAGCCTGAGCAACTTAGTAAGAACTTGTCTCCAAAAGTAAAAAGAATGTAACTCAGTGGTAAAGAGCCTCTGGGTTCAATCCCCAATATCTTAAAAAAAAAAAAAAAAAAAAAAAAAAAAGGGTGGCAAGGAGAGGATTACAAGGTTGGCTCTGTTTCCAGATTCTTGGACTTAAGCATACATTATCTGAGAACTGTGGTTCGGTAACAATTTTTTAATTGTATGATACAAGGAATTGAACCCAAAGGCTCTTTACCACTAGGTTACAACCCCATCTCTATTTTTTATTTTGAGATGGGGTCTCACTAAGTTGCTGAATTTATGGTCTTGAATTTATGATCCTCCTGACTTAGCCTCCCAAGTAACTGGGATTACAGGTATGTGCCACTTCACCTGGCAGGAATGGTTACTTTCTTTTCTTTTTTTTCTTTTTTTTTAAAGAGAGAGCGAGAGAATTTTTTAATATTTATTTTTTAGTTTTCGGCGGACACAACATCTTTGTTTGTATGTGGTACTGAGGATCGAACCCGGGCCGCACGCATGCCAGGCGAGCGCGCTACCACTTGAGCCACATCCCCAGCCCAGGAATGGTTACTTTCATTCCCTACTCCCACTCAGGAATTTTGGGGAAGGGGGTGATGCTCTCTCCAACCATTAGAAGAGATACCAGATTAATGAATGAGCTTTGTGATTTTGAACATATCCAGTGGCTTTTGCATCTTCCTTCTGCTATCCAATGAGAGAGTCACATAGGGGACCTCAGAAGCCTTCCTGCTTGGTGCTGTGCCTCTGGATGAAAGGGGAGGAACCACTGAGCCCAGGGGGACCCCCTTTCTTATCAGAACAGCCCAGGCATTATGTCCTGCCTTTTGCCGTGCACGTGTACTTGGGGAGCAGAAGGAGATGGAAGTCAGGTCAGTCTCAGGCCCACTGGCTTGGGCACCACTGACTGGGGGGAACTACCTCTCCGTCTGGCCAGGCCCTGTCCCTCCTGAAGGGCAGGTACTTTAGACCCCAGGCAAGCAGAACCTTAATGTTGTCACTGAGGCTGCCTTCCTTACCCCTGCAGATGACTTGGATGGACTTCTGAGTGAGCTCCCTGAGGACTTCTTCTGTGGGACCAGGAGTTGGGACTGCCCCAAGGCAGGGCACCCACCATAAGCAAGCAGCCTCTCAGCTCCCAGGCAAGGCTCTGGGTATGTCTGGTCACATCCAAGGGAAAGAAGGCCCACATGACTGGAAACTTGCCAAAGCTTGGGCTTCTGTGGTGCTCCTACCCTGGATGCTGCACCTGAAAAGTCCCTCGTCTCGGATTCTGCACTGAGACGTCCTTGGCATTGTCATCCCAGACCTCAGCCAAGGACTGCCTCTTAGCCTTCCTGTTTTCAAGCCTTCTGGCCCTCCATTCCTTTGGTCACCAATAGGAAAGTTGTGTCATCTTTTCATTTCAGCTGAACTTGAGAGAATGTTAGACCTAGTTTGCTTGTCCCTTTACTCCCCAGTCCCAGGGAAGCTGAGGTGCTAAGAAGGACTGTACCACGACAAAGATAAGGTTCCCAGGTACGGGGCAGCCGTGTGGGCTTTTGTACCTAGTTCTGAAATAAGAAGCCTCAGGCAAAGCCAAGCAACTCTGGTTCTTTGTGTGTGTGTGTGTGTGTGTGTGTGTGTTTTAACACCTTTTCTTTTAGAAAATTTTAGACTTACAGATTTACTATAAAAATAGTTCAGCAAGTTTCCATATACTCTATATCCAGTTTCCCCCTATTATTCACCTCTGACATTAATATGGTACATTTATCATAATTAATGAACCGATATCAGTACATTATCACTAACTCACTTCATACTTTTTTCAGATTTACTCAGTTTCCCCTCATGTCCTTCCACAGTTTGAGAGTCCAATCCAGAATCCCACATTACATTTAATTTTACTGTCTCTTTAGGCTTCTCTTATTGGTGGCAGTTTCTTAGACTTTCCTTGTTTAGACAACTTCAACGGTTCTGAGAAGCACTGGCTGGGCATAGTGTAGGATGCCCTCTGTTAGGATTTGTTTGATGTTTTTCTCATGATTGGACTGGGGTTATATAGGTTTTGGGGAGGAAGAAAGAGGTAAGGTGCCATTCCCTCAACATCTTGTCAGGGTTTGTGTGGCCCTGGGTCACCTGGCTGGGGTAAGGTTCAGGTTTCTGCGCTGCTGAGTGGCTCTTTTCCCTTCCCCTTCCTGTTGTGCTGGAAGTCGCCCTGCACAGTGCACACTTCAGCGGGGGGAGTTCTGTTCCACCTCTTTAAAGGTAGAAGAGCTACATATATTATTTTGAATTCTTCTGCACAGGAAATTTGTCTGTTCTCCCTCATTTATTCAATCATTTATATCAGTATGGACTCAGGAATTTATTTCATACTTTGGGTTCTAATCAAATAGTACTTTATTTCTTTGCCAAGTAACTCCTCATTGCTGGAGCTTCTCAATACCACCTTTCAGACAGGAGTTGACAATGGCATGGGTGTGGCATAAAAGGATTAATTATTCAAGTTACCAAACATTGTTTTCCTTTCCGGGATGAAGGGCAGAGAGGAAAACTCTCCCAACTCCTGGACCAATAAGGGCAGGTTAAAGATCCCAGTTGACACCAGCCTCCCCTGCCTCAGCCAGGGGCCTCCCATGGACCTGGGCTCTGCACTGCTCTGGGAGGAGGTATTAATCTCCTTTTCCCAGAGAGCAGTGGATCCTATAGAGGCAGAAGTGAACAAGCACCTTGAAAACTCCATGTTCAGTTGACTGTTGATTGAAGCGGGCCCTGTTCCAGAAGGCTTTTGTGCTCCTAGGCCTGGCAGGAGAGGGCTAATTTCCCAGCACTCTTGCCCCTTCACGTTCCCATTTGGTCTTCCTACTTGAACATACCATGCATTTCTTCCGCCCACAGTTCACAGCTTTAACCTCTGTAGCTTAGATCTGGGACAGAGCCCATCTATCCCATGGTAGCTAGACCACCCAGCACCCTGACCTACAGTCCCCCACTCCAGACACTTCTGAGTCCTGGACCCCACTGCTCAGCCTCGACTCATCCCAAACTACTGCATGTCCTGGTTTCTTGTGTGCTTCAGGCTCTGAGCTCTCAGAAGCCAGGCTGGGCATCAAATCTCCTGGCACTATTTCCTCCAGTACTTCTGGGCTCCTGTGGGACCATGGGCAGGCTGAAGCAAAGGCTTTCTTTCTCTGCCTTCAGCAAGCTAATGCTAAGTACAAGGAGACCCACACACAGGATCTCTAAGGGACAGAGCTGTAGTCAGCACCTTCATGCTTGTGTGGCATGAAAGCAGGAAAAGAGGCTGGGTTGGAACTGTTGTGTGCCTTAGGGGGAAAGGGGACGCCTACCACCTGGGCCCCTCTTGGCCCCAGCTGGCCTTGCCAGACTCCCAACCCTGGGAACCCAGCTGTAGGTGCTCAGCCTGGCCGTTGGCGGGACAAATAAAACACTGAATGGGTTCCAATAGGGTTAATCACAGCTTCATCTATAGAGGAGCCTTTCTCTGAGGATCTCCAAGCCCTCACTGTGCATGACCTCATTCCTCTTCTGGGATCCCCCACCCTGGAATGCTACCAAGATGCTGGGGCCAGGCAGAGAGTGAGTGAATAGAGGGCCAGGGCAGTGCCAGAAAAAGCCCAAGCTGCTGCCACCCACTTGGGTGGGCGGATGAGTGTTTGCTCTGGCAGAGAGTAGGGGCCTCCATTCAATGCACTACACATTAAGAGTCTGGCCTGCCTTGAGCCAAGTGCTCCTAGACACCACATCCAGACTGACTGTGTGCCCTGGAGCCCCATGCAGCATGGTAGAGTAATGTCTACAGCATGGGATAGGTGCTTGCAAAGCCTGCCTGGAGTTCTTTAGAAGCACAGATTGGGGAGTAGCTGGAACTATAGGCTGGAGCACCTGGGGTTGCTGTAGAGACATCTCCCCAGAGCGGGTGATCTTGGAAGTGGGCTTGGAGGAGTGAGTATACAACGGCCTGAGCAGGAATGGCAGGGAGGAGGGAGGAGCCTTGAGGAGAATGCTAATGTCATGGGACCATCCCAAGGAACTGGGGCTTAGCTGGAGAGGGCAGGTGCTAGAAGTCATTAGTTTTTTGTTTTTTTTTTTTTTTTGAGGGGGGTACTGAGGGTTGAATTTAGGGATACTCAATCACTGAGCCATATTCCCAGCCCTATTTTGTATTTTATTTGCAGACAGGGTCTCACTGAATTGCTTAGTGCCTTGCTTTTACTGGCTTTGAACTCACAATCCTCCTGCCTCAGCCTCCAGAGCTGCTGGGATTATAGGCGTGTGCCACCACACCTGGCATAAATTTTAGTTTTTAAGCAAGTGAATTGCCATTTTAGATCATTCTGGCAGGGAAATAGACGTAGGTGTGACCAGAGGTAGGAACACCAATCAGAAGTTGGGCTGATCCTGCTTTAAGGCTTTGAGAACCTGAACTTGACAGTGACTGAGAATGTGAGAACAGGAGTTAGAATTAGTCTGTGTGCAGGGACCAGGGAGAGGACAAAGTAAAAGATACCCATGCAGAGGTTATGGCAGGGCCAGGGCAGGGAGGAGCACCAAGAGCGCACTGCACTGTGGGGCAGACATCAGCCCAGCCTCAGCCTGCCAATTCTGGAGTTTGGGCCGTAGGTGGTGTCTCTTCGCCCTCCCCTTCCACAACATGTCAGTCACACCAGCTGGGGTGGTTTCACGGTCTCATTCCTCCCCCTAGAGGCTCCTGGAGGCAGAGCTGCCTTCTCTTCAGAGTGAACAGGTTTGCAGCTTGAAGATCTCTTTAGTTCAGTCCCCAGAGTTTCAAGGTCAATCCCTTGCCCCCATCAGACACACATGTGCATCCACTTAGGAGCTGGAGGGACAGTAATCATTGAGGGTAGTCTGTGGAGACCAAAGACCACACTATCCCGCTCAGGGAGTGGGGAGGCTTACAGAACTGTCTTCACTTCATGTGGTCACAGCAGCTGGGGCCAAAATGCACTGTCCATAGCATCAGGCCCATGATGGGGTCTTGGCTCTGGCCCTCAAGCCATGTGACCATGAGCTAGTGATTTTCCTTGTTAAGCCTTAAATCTTAAAACAGAGCTAAGACCTCCCAACTTGGGAGTTCAATTGATAATTAGCCTAACCATATCATTTACTGTCAAAACCTGTTTTGTATTACTGTATCATTTACCTGGTCACCCAAATGAGGATGGATATGAACGTGACTTAAATTGTAAAGGTTCACACCACATGCAGTGTTGCTATTACTATAGGTGCCAGGAAGAGCCGTTCATCTTCTCAGTTATCAGTCCCAACCTCCCCTTACTTCCTGTGCTGAGATCTGCCTTCTCTCCTCCCTATGGGTCAACCTGGGCTCCTGCCCTGTAGTAAACGTCACAGAGGCTGTATCACCCTCACTCGGCCGGGCCCCGGCCCGGCCCTGCCCTTCCCATCCCATCCCATCCCATCCCATCCCATGGCTGCCTGCTTCACTCACCTTGGACCTTGCCAACCGAGACACACTAGAGATGAAGGAGGATGCGGTCCTGGAGTCCTGAGGTAGCCTCAGTTGAGGACCTGCTGACCAATCAAATGGGGCAGGAACTGGCCCAGCACCATCTCTGCACCAGGATCATGATTCTCGGCAAACTGTTTACCAGAGTAGTGAAGAGCCTATTTATAGTCTCAGCTGCTCTTCTCCCTGCTCGCGGGGGAGGGGGAGGATACAGGCTGATTCTCCAGAGCAAGGGTGGCCCGCTGAGGAACAAGGATCTGCCCAGGTGCCACTGCCCAGTCTCCTGGGCCCCTCCGCATGGCAGGGGAGACCTTCCCCTTCACCTCCTCTACGCTGCGTGCTCTCCGCCTGCAGCGGGAGTGGCTGGAATGGGAGGATCGGCGACGGGCAGCTGCCCAGCAGTGCCGCAGCCACAGGTGCCCCTCAAGTTTCCAGGCCCGACTCACAAGGCCTCGCCGCTCCTGCAGGGACCCAGCTGTCCACAATGCCCTCTTCTCTGGTGACCTGCAGCAGGTTCAAGCTCTGTTCCAAGATGAAGAGGCTGCCAACATGATTGTGGAGACTGTGAGCAACCAGCTGGCCTGGTCAGCAGAACAGGGTAAGGAGCACCAGGGAGAGGTCAGGGAGGAGGGAGAACAAAGAGGGTTGGGGGAGGGGAGGGGGAGAGTCTAGGTTCATCCTCTCCCTGCACACCCAAAACTAGACCATCCCTTGCCGCCACCACCTATTCGAAGTGGTGGTTTATGTATCTTTTCAGAATTAAAAGTTATATTATTTAATATATATGTATATATATTTAGTTGTTGATGGACCTTTATTTTATTCATTTATTTATATGTGGTGCTGAGGATCAAACCCAGTGCCTCACACATGCTAGGCAAGTGCTCTCTCTACCTCTGAACCACAACCCCAGCCCAAAAGTTATAATCTCTAAGAATATTATATACAGATTGTGTAAATTTTATATTTAGTTGACAAATAATTGAATAGACATATCTCCCACACATTTGAATTTTTTTTCTTTCATAGAATAAAATTACAGGGCTCAGGTTATTGCTTAGTGGTAAGGTGCTCGCTTCACACGAGTGAGGCACTGGGTTCAGCCCTCAGCGCCACACAAAATAAAATAAAGATATTGTGTCCATCTACAACTAAGAGGAAAAAAAAAAAGAATGAGGGGCCAGGATTGTGGCTCAGTGGTAGATCGTTGCCTAGCATGCGTGAGGCACTGGGTTTGATCCTCGGCACCACATAAAATAAAATAAAGGTATTGTGTCCATTTACAACTAAAAAAATATTTAAAAAAAAAAGAATAAAATTACATCCCACATTAAAATTTTATTTTATTTTTTGGTGCTGAGGTTTGAACCCAAGGCCTCTTGCATGCTAAGCATGCATTCTATCACTGGACTACACCCCCACCTCACATGCAATTTGATTACCTGATTGTTTTTTCATGTAACATCTTTCCATGCCAATAACCATAAGTCTATAAAATATTTTAAATAGGTGCATAAATTCTATGCAGGTGTATACCATGATTTATATAACAAGCCCCCAGATACAGTGGGTAGATTAGTTTTTTTTTTTTTAAGTATCTTTAAGTCAGGCACAGTGGTGCACACCTGTAATCCCAGTGATTTGAGAGGCTGAGGCATAAAGATCGAAAGTTCAGGGCCAGTCCTAGCAACTTAACAAAACCCTCAGCAACTTAGAGAGACCTTGTCTAAAAATGAAAAATTACAAAAGAAATAGGGAGGAAGTTCAGTGATAAAGCTCCCCAGGTTCAACCCTTAGTACCCCCCTCCCCATAAAAAGAAGCTTTTTTAAACTTTTAGTTATTTATTTCTTGTGGTGCTGGGGTTCAAATGCAGGCATGCTAGGTAAGCACTCTACCACTGAGGTACATCCCCAGTCACCCCTTAACTTTTTAAAATTTAATTTAATTTAATTTTTTTGTTGAACTCAGGGCCTCATGCTCCCTTAACTGTTTTAAATAGCAGTGTGATGAACATCTTTATGTACTTGCCAAAAGATTTTTCTAGGATGTATTCTGGCTAGCAGATTTGTTCATATCAACCGAATACCTCAAGTGAGATTACAATGAAGATTGGCAGAAGATTGCCTCAAACCCCATCCTTGGATTGGGGCCTTCAAAATCCTGGGGAGAGCTTACAGATCCAGATGAGTCACAGTCACTCCATGCTGGAAATTCTGTCTGACCATGATAGTGAGACTGTGACCTCACCCAGGGCATCCTGGTCTTATCCTGCAGCTCATTCCCTGGATGGGGCCTAGCCTTAATTTCAATCCTAATAAAAAGCAAAACATGCTTTACCAAAGATTTGGAGAAACCAAGGACTTACTTTGCTAGCATGCAAATAACCTATTAAGTATCAATGTCTTTTAAATAAGTCCTGGACTATTTCCACCTTTTGAATCTAACACCAGTCACATGATCATTCCCCTTTCCTCAATCCTTTTTTTTCCCCATTCCACCTCTAATCTTCCCCCTCCATCCTTCCCCCTACTTCCACCCAATTTTCTCTGCCCAGGAGTATCCTACAACTCATTTCTGTTCTTTGGCCTTTCTTAGGCTCAGGCCCAGGCCCACCTGTGCATAACTACTGCACCACAAAGTCAGAGGTGAACAAAAAGAGCCACCAAATCCATTAGCAGCTCAAAGACCCTGAGGTTTCCTTAATTGGCATTTGTGATTTTTTAAAAAATATTTGTGGGCTGGGGATGTGGCTCAAGCGGTAGCGCGCTCGCCTGGCATGCGGGCGGCCCGGGTTCGATCCTCAGCACCACATACCAACGGGGATGTTGTGTCCGCCGAGAACTAAAAAATAAATGTTAAGGGTTCTCTCTCTCACTCTCTCTTAAAAAAAAATTGTTTTTGTATTTGAACCCAATAACTATTTATTTATATGTGGTGCTGAGGATGGAACCCAGGACCTCGCATGTGTGAGGTGAGCGCTCTACCGCTGAGCCATAACCCCAGCCCTAAGGCTGTTGTGATTTTATAGCAATTATTCTTTTCTGTGATACATATTATGTTTTCTTACAGACTGAGAAATCATTCTAAAAAGCTGTTCTAATTTATACTCCCAATTCAGGCCTTGAGTTCCTTTCCACAGATACAGCCTGGGACAGTGCTTGTGTTTAGTGGACTCTGCAGGGGGAGACCAGCCTTAACTGTCAGCTACAAGCCAGTATCCCCAACCTTGCCCTTCCCACCCTCTTACCCAGTCCACCAATTCTACTTGTTCTTAGGGTTCTGGGTACTGACACCCAAGACCAAGCAGACAGCACCCCTCACCATCACTGCGGCCAGAGGCTACACGGATTGCGCCCGCCACCTGATCCTGCAGGGGGCAGAGCTGGATGCCCGTGTTGGAGGCCGGGCTGCCTTGCACGAGGCCTGTGCCAGAGCCCAGACTGACTGTGTGCGGCTGCTGTTGACCTTCGGTGCCAAGGCTAACGTGCTGTCAGAGGAGGGTACTACCCCCTTGCACTTCTGCACAACCCCTGAGTCCTTGCAGTAGGTGCCCATGGGTGGGGATGATTTGGGCAGGAGTGTGTGTGTGCATTTGTGTCTTTAGCTTGCATGGCCAAGACAAGAAGAATTGACATCCAAACCCAGCTTTGTGGTTCCCAAAGCATTCTGCCACTGAGCTACAAACCCCAAACCACCCCCTTTTTTTAAGATAGGGTCTTTCTAAGTTGCCCAGTCTGACCTCAAACTTAGGATCCCTTGCCTTAGTCTCCTGAGTACTGGGGTTGCCAGCGTGAGCCACTGCCATATACATCTTCATAACAACCTGCAGACAGGCCTCAGTCTATGAATGAGGAAATTGAGGCTCAGAAAGATTTAGTGTCTTGTCCAATATCACATGTGTTAAACTCAGGAGGCAGAAGCCTTGTTTCTTTTGGGAAAACCCCTGTTCCAATTCTAGTTTCAGATTCCCTGTGAATCCTCTATAGCCAGATCAAGAAAGGCACCAGGAAACATCTAGCCATGTTTCCCAGCCTCACCATCAGTCCCTCTTCTTTGCTTTTCCTTCCTTTTTTAAGGTCAACAGTGGTTGACCCCTTTTACATGATATTTGCCCTTTTACAAGTCAAGTCAACAGACTGGGCTAGCAGGTAATGATTCAAGACATTGCACAGCCCACATGCTGGGGATCTCTCTCCCTGATAGATCTAGGCCAGTGGTGGACCGGGAAGTGATCCAAATTTGCCAACTCTTTCTTAGGTTTTTATGGGTGTGTCTGATGTGGCTGGGAACAAGCACTTCCCAACAGACTTATCCTTTTACGCAAAGTGAAAATGGCCACTTTCTGGAAGCCTATTGAATGAAATTTTACGTGTTACTTAAATGTAAGTATTTATTTTTTTTGATATCAGGTATTGAACCCAGGGGCACTTAACCATTGAGCCACATTCCTAGCCCTTTTTATTTTTTATTTTGAGACAGGGTCTCACTAGGTTGCTTACGTCTTGTTAAATTGCTGAGGCTGGCTTCGAACCTGGGATCCTCCTGCCTCAACTTCTTGAGCCACTGGGATTATAGGCATGTGCCACCATGCCTGGCTCTTTAATTTAATTTAATTTTTTTTTTAGTACCAGGGATTGAAAGCAGGGCACTTTACCACTGAGTCACATCCCCAGCCCTTTTATATATTTCATTTAGAGACAGGGTCTCACTAATTTGCTTAGGGCCTTACTAAGTTGCTGAGGCTATTCTTGAACTTAAGATCCTCCTGCCTTAGCCTCCTGAGCTGCTTGGGATTACAGGCACTGCCACCATGTCCAGCTGCTAAATTAAGTATTTAGAAACAAAAATTAGCCCATGATTAGAATTCGCTGAGGAAATGAGTTCAGAAGTTCTTGGAAAACTGGTTGCTACTTGACTTTTGGACACTGAGAAAAACACCTATTGAACTTGGCATCCTAGCCATCTGGGGAAAGGATACCTGATTATTAGGGTTTCACTGGGGTTGATGAATCTGCTTTTAGCTTTCCAGCAACTGCCATTCTGGCTTTATTTATTTATTTATTTTAGTTGTATTTGGAAACAATACCTTTATTTTATTTATTTATTTTTATGTGGTGCTGAGGATTGAACCCAGAGCCTCACACATGCTGTGTCAGCCCTCTAATGCTGAGCCACAACCCCAGCCCCCATTCTGGCTTTTTAATTATAAATGACTCTTAGTTTAGTTTCTTCATTATTAGTTTGTTGCATGTTTGGTTTTGTCCACGGTGGGTAATAATGCATGTTTGCAGCAGTGGTGTTCGGGCCAATAATTTTTCCAGGATCTTGGAGACTGTGAAACATGTGCTCTTTAAAACGCTTTTTGTTTAATTTTGTTTTGTCTGGGGGGAAAGTTGAGTAGGGAGGTCCCCAAGTACCTTTCTTTGCCCAAATGAACCTGGCTTGGTCTAGAAGAATGGTCTTCAAATTTGGGGGCAGGGAGATAATATTAAGATTTCTATTTATTTATTGTTTTGCCTCATGTGCTTTAAAATTTGTTTCATACTGCACATAGGAATGGGTTTTCAAAATCTTGTGCTATCATAAGGTTAGACCACTGGCAAATGATCTAAGCTCAGGCCTTGGGGTCCCATTTTAATGAAGAGTAAGGGTGAAATCAAGGAGGGAGTACAAATTCTGGTGCAGCCACTAATTTGTTATGTGTCCTTAGCTGCTGTGCAAGACCTTAATTTTTTCATGTGAAAATTAAGACGCTTCTGGTAGCTCTGATGGGGCCTTCCATCTCTGGTGTCTGTCATGGGGCTTTTGTGATCTGGAGAACATGAGGCTGTATGTACCTCGAAGTAGAGGGGTGGGAAGGAAGGGGGTTGCTCTCAGTCCTGACCTTGGGCCCTTGCATTCCTGTTTCCAGGTGTGCCAAGCTGCTGCTGGAGGCAGGAGCAACCGTGAACTCAGCAGCCAAGGAGAGCGAGGTGACGCCCCTGCACGTGGCGGCAGCGCGTGGCCTGGAGGCGCACGTGGTTCTTTACCTACAGAACGGTGCCACAGTGGGCCTGCGCACCAGCCAGGGGGAGACAGCGCTGAACGCAGCTTGTGCTGGAGCTGAGGGCCCGGGCAGCAGCCGACAGCATGAGGCTGCGGCACGGCACCTCCTAGAGGCCGGGGCTGACCCCCGGGCAGCTGGGCGTAAGCGCCACACACCACTGCACAACGCCTGTGCCAACGGCTGCGGGGCCCTGGCTGAGCTGCTACTGCGATATGGAGCCTGCGCTTGGCTCCCCAACGGAGCGGGCCACACACCCATGGACTGCGCTCTGCAGGCTGTGCAGGATGCCCCCAACTGGGAACCCGAGGTCCTCTTTTCAGTGCTGCTGGACTATGGGGCCCAGCCTGTGTGCCCTGAGGTGAGTGGGGGAGGCTGAGGAAGGAGGCTGGGATGAGGGTTTTGGGGCTGAGTTGCAGCAGCCCTGCCTCTGGGGAAGAGAGTGTTCCAAGAGACTAGAAAGGCCACCTTCAGTGGCCAGAGGTTCCTCCCCATCTTGGGAGTGGAGAGAGGGTTGGGGGTGCAGTGTCCAAGCATTGAAGGAAACTCTAGCCAAGAGGTTGGAGCACTCTTGAGGCTGGGGAAACAGAAGCATGATGAAGGATGAGAAACTCAGATCTTAGTTCCCCAAACAAGGGTGTGAGTGGGGATTTGGATTAGGCTGAGCTTGGATCTGCCCTTGGATGGGGGAGGCAAGGAGCCCCTAAGACCCTCTTTTGATTCCTAGATGCTGAAACATTGTGCCAACTTCCCTCGGGCTCTGGAAGTTCTGCTTAATGCCTATCCTTGCATCCCATCCTGTGATACTTGGGTGGAGGCAGTGCTTCCTGAGCTGTGGCAGGTATGTCCACCCCAAGGGCAGAGCTCCTCCCTGAGGGGATGGGGAGAAAGGATGAGCCACATGCCTGTCCCTCAGGGACCAGCTTTTGGAGGGAGGCGCAGGAAAGCCCTCTGCAGAAGAGGATGGGCAGAGTGAAACCCCTGGCCTCCCAACTCTTGCAGTACAGGCTGACCTCTGCTTTTACACACCTGCCCAGCCTCGCTCACCAACATGGCTGAGACTCTGCCCTGAGGTGTAGGGAGCCCCAGCTCCCCTACCATGCCAGGGCCTCTCACCTATGAATCCAAGTCCTTCCAGATATACCAAGTGGATGCAGGTTGTAGAAGCCCAGCACCTCACTGCTAGGTTGCCCCAGATGGAAGGGGAGAGTCAAGGGACCTGGGCCAACTGACCCTCTTTCCCTCCTGGCCTAGGAGCATGAAGCCTTCTACAGCTCGGCCCTATGCATGGTAAACCAGCCGCGGCGGCTGCAGCACCTGGCCCGACTGGCTGTGCGAGCCCAGTTGGGTAGTCGCTGTCGGCAGGCTGCCACCCAGCTCCCACTGCCCCCAGTTCTCCGAGACTACCTGCTGCTTCGTGTGGAGGGACGCATCCAGTGAGCTCCATGACAGGCCACTGCGACGGCTGTCCTGCCCCTTCTATCTGTCCCTGTCCTCAACCCTAGGGAAATGATTGCTGGCTCTCATCTTTGTGCTTCACACGCCCTCCTGGACCAGCTCATCCCTCCACTAGCTTCTTTTTTTATAGCATTCTTTTTTTTTTTTTTAAAGAGAGAGGGGGGAGGAGAGAGAGAGAGAATTATTTATTTTAGTTTTTTCGGCAGACACAACATCTCTGTTTGTACGTGGTGCTGAGGATCAAACCCGGGCCGCACGCATGCCAGGCGAGCGCACTACCGCTTGAGCCACATCCCCAGCCCCCTCCACTAGCTTCTTGAGCCACCTGATGACCATCAGCCATCCTGAGCTTCAGACCCTTTCCCCAGGGGAAGATCTATACTCAGCCTGTTCCCAGACTCAAGGAATGTTTACCTCCCCTGCCTGGGCATGATTGGATGGCTCTTCTTCTATCTACTGTGGTGTCCTTGGTGCCTCTCTCTCCTGCCACCCATATACCTGTTCTGCCTCTTAAAGAGTGACAAGATCTTGCCTCTGCCTGCCCTGTTCACACCCAACCTGCCTTTGTCACCTCAAGGCGGGTCTTGAAACCCATGCCTTGAATGGATGCTGAAATAATCTTTGAGTCACACCTCTGACCATTCCAGTAGTGGCTCTCTCTACCTTCAGGCAAAATCAAAACTCAACAAAAGAGGTCCTTGGGGTGTAGCTCAGTGGTAGAGCACTTGCTTAGAATGTGCAAGGCCCTGGGTTCTGTCCCTAGTACTGCAAAAACAAAAAAACAAAAAGACCTCAACAAAATGAAGTCTCTAGACATTGGCCTCTGCATGTTTTCTGGCTTCCAGACTCCCCTTCTCGTCCCAAATTCCTGGAATCCAACCTTAGTAAACTAGTTACCAATTGCTGGATATGACCGGCTCTTCTTTGCTTTCAGGAGTCTGCCTGTGTGGTTCCCTCTGCTTGATATACATTTTTTTTGGCCTAGTCAAGGTTGATTTGATCATCAAGACTCAGTTCAGATAGATCCTCAAGAGTCAGTTCAGGGCCTTCCTTTGACCATCCCAGCTGTAGCCTTCCCTGGCTTAGTACTTATTCATTAAGTACCAGTATCTGCCTCCACTAGGCTGAGACTAGAGCTCTGTTCCTTAAACAGGTATTTCAGTAAATGCATAAAGCCTAGGACATTTATGATGTGGCCTCCCCACCCCCAAGTAACACATGGTATCTTAAATAGCAGTCACTACAAAATAATCTCTGAGGGCCCATGATGGGAGGACCAGCTGTTCCCCCTGTCACTTCTGATCCCAGAGTCAAAAGTACACTTACCTTTAGGGAGGGAGCTTTTCAAGGCAAGCCAGTTTTTGTGAATGCAAAGAAATGATCTGTGCATAGAACAAAAGTATGGACTTTTTTTTTTTTTTTTAAGAGAGAGTGAGAGAGTAGAGAGAGAGAGAGAGAATTTTTAATATTTATTTTTTAGTTCTCGGCGGACACAACATCTTTGTTGGTATGTGGTGCTGAGGATCGAACCCGGGCCGCACGCATGCCAGGCGAGCGCGCTACTGCTTGAGCCACATCCCCAGCCCCAAAAGTATGGACTTTGTTAGGTTTCAATGTGACTAAGGTCCCATCACTGTTTATTTTCCCACTCTGCTCTTTTGTGGCTTCCAAGTTTTCTGCCCTGAGCTACTAGTACTGGTAATAGGAAAACATTATAGAACACAAGGTCCCTCACAGATCAGCAGATGGCAGCCACCACAGGAGGGAACAGAGGGTCGCCCAGAAGCCTGAGCTCCTGTCCTTCAGCTGAGGGATCCTGGGCTCTCCCATTGCCAGTTGGAGTCTGGCAGCAGTGGTGGCTGCGACAGAGATCAGGAGCCCTGGGTCTGCCTCTGGCAGCCTGTTGAGCTTTCCCTTCTCCAGGGAGTTGTGTCTGCAGGGATTCCCTTTCACTAACACAAGACAGTCTTTGACATGGTTAAGCAGAGCAGCAACCTCTCCTTTCTGGATGGAAGTTTTGTTTTAGTTAGAGCCAAAAAGGCCTAACAGAAGAAAAGGAAATCTCCCTAGTCCTGGGCCCTGGCTGGGAGACTCAGATGTTAAACTTTCCTGTTATAGCAGACAGACCCCAGCCAGTCCAGCCTCTTCTAATACTTTTTTTTTTTTAAGTTGGACACAATATCTTTATTTTTTATGTGGTGCTGAGGATTGAACCCAGTGCCTCACACTTGCGAGGCAAGCGCTCCACCAGTGAGCCCCAGCCCCAGTCCCTTTTTCTATTACAACTACAAGATAACCTCTTTGTTTTTAAAGATACATGTATAAAGATGTATTATTTCATTAATTCTTCATTTCTTCAATCTGTGAGAGCAGGAAGGAACACTTTTTTTTTGGTGCGGAGGGAGATCCTGGGGATTGAACCCAGAGGAACTTTACCAATGAGCTACATCCCCAGTTCTTTTTACTTTTTGTTTTAAGACAGGGTCTTCAGGGCTGTGGTTATAGCTCAGTGACAAAGGATTTGCCTAGCATATGTGAGGCACTGGGTTCGAGCCTCAGCACCACATAAGAAGTAAATAATAAAGGTATAAAAATTACAATAATATTAAAAAAAGTGTTTTGCTAAGTTGCTGAGGTTAGCCTCAAAGTTGCAATCCTCCTGCCTCAGCTTCCCCAATTGGCTGGGATTATAGGCATGAGCTACTGTACCCAGTTTATCCACCATTGCTGACTCAGTGCCTTTCAGAGAGTAGACACTCACATACCTGTCAATAAATGAATGATGATGCTTTACCTCACCAGCAACCAGGGAAATACAGATTCAAATAAAACATTATCATTCCCTCACTGGTTTGGAAAAAAAATTGAAGATTGGTAGTATGCAGTGCCGGTGAAGAGATGAAGAAATAAAGGAGTGGATGAAGCTCAGTGGTAGAGTGTTTGCTTAGTATTCCCCAGGCCCTGGGTTAAATCCCTAGTACTGGAAAAAATTAAAAATGAGCAGGGCTTTTTGGTGCACACCTGTAATCCCAGTGACTTAGGAAACTGAGGCAGGAGGATCACAAGTTCAAAGCCAGCCTCAGCAACTTAGCGAGACCCCATCTCAAAATAAAAAATAAAAAGGGCTGGAGATGTGGCTCAGTGGATAAGTGCCCCTGGGTTCAATCCCCAGTATACGCCCCCCCCCCCAAAAAAAAATAATAATGATAATAAGAGATGGAGAAATGGATTCTTGCAAATCCCGTTACTTCTCTGGCCAGCAATTTGGCAGTATCTGTAAACACTGCTCCCCATTTACATAAAAGGTGGGCAATTACCAGAATAGTCATCTCAGCATTGCTTGAGCAACCCAATGTGGGTTCCATACTATGGAATACAATTTAGCCTTTACAAAAGGTAGTAGTCATAGCAAGATAGAACTGGGAAGGAATTCCAACTGACCAGCATGTGTATTGCTTTGGAAAGATTTCCAAGACTGTTGTTAAGGAGACAAAAACAGTCTGGAATATGATATGTACAGCAAACAAAACGAAACTCTATGAGAATAAAATAGAAAAAAAACCTGGAAGTTTGGTGACCAAGAATTCCCTTCTAGAGAGGGGAGAGGGAGAGGGACTGAGCTGATGGATTTTTTTATTGTGGTATTTGAGTTTTGGTTTTTTTTAAATGGATATCTATGAATTCTTCTGAAATTATACACACACACATATACATTTCTCTGTATATATTTTTTCTTTTTCTTTTTTTGTGGGGCTGAGGATTGAACTCAGGGCCTCACACATGCTACGCAAAAGCTCTACTATTGAGCTATATCCATTCTCAGTCCTATTTTTTAATAAAATGCATTCATTAAAAGCATTTAAGGCAGGATTTAGAGATATATTCACCATTCGATAGCTATTATAATTGTACATAAAGTCATAAAAATGCTTAAGTTCAATAGTTAATAAAAATAAACACATCATAAACTACATCATTAAAATGTCCAAGGATCCATTAAAATAGTCTGTAAAACTAGGCACGGTGGTGTATGCCTGTAATCCCCTTGGCTTAGGAGTCTGAGGCAGGAGAATCACAAGTTCAAAGCCAGCCTCAGCTGTGGGAGGCCATCCTCGCACATGATTTGAGTTACCTCCCTGTCTGGGTGAGAGGCGCTTAGACACAGCTGTGTCAGAGCTATTCTCCACCCTTCTCCAGGTCTGAGGGCTTGTCCTTGCAGAGGCATGCCTGGCCACTGCCCCGAAGACCCAATCGTCGCCCCTGACCTTGGGATGCTGCCCCCCTTAACCTTCACTGGATGGGATTTTCCCTGGAATTTTTGGTTCCCCAATAAAAGCCCACTCCCTAGCGTGTTCTCTCTCTCTCGCTAGTCTCTTCTGTAAACCCCGCTACAGCATTAGGTGGCTGGAGGTGGGAGCTAGGAGAAGCCATCTACGAGCTGGTGTTAAAGGCAATGAGTCTCGTCTCCTTAATTTAAAACTCCCTAGCATTTACTCATGAATCGAACCTTCTTTTATGAAGCCAGCGCTGGTCACATGGCAGACTCAGCAACTTAATGAGGCCCTAAGCAACTCAGTGAGACCCTGTCTCAAAAGATTAAAAGGGTTCTGGATGTGTCTCAGTGGTTAAGCACCCCTGGGTTCAATCCCTGATAATGAAACAAACAAAAACAAAAAGCTTAGTTTTAAATATAATTGTTATATTTATATAGAAGAAATAGAAACATGTTTATATATAGAATTGTTATATTTATATATAAAGAAGCCTACTTCTTTCTTTTCTTGCTTTCCTCTTGCAATTTCTCCACCCCCAAAACCCAACCCTAAAAGCTCCTCTTTCAAGACACCTTTAAGTCAGCTACCTCTTCTTCTTTTGCTGGACACACTCCTCAAACTCTCACACTCCGGACTGAGGAAGGAGGCTGGCAAGTTCAAGGCCATCTCCATCAACTTGTCAGCTTTGTTCACTTTTCCAACCCTTCATCCCAGGTGCTGGCATTCTGAGTATGTCTCCAGCCCTAACAAGTCTTTCCTTCTTCTTTCCATCTATTTCACCTCACTGCCAAGTCTATCTTGAGACATCGCCTCTGGCCAGTAGATGACAGAAGTCTCTCAAGTTCCCCACCTCTTCCCACAACTTTGCTGAATCTAACCATCATTCACTTAATAAATCTTTATCAGTGGGCTGAGGATGTAGCACAGTGGTAGACCACTTGCTTAGTAGTGCAACATCCTGGGTTCAGTACTGGGGGAAAATCTGTATCAAGTAATCTGAAATAGATTTGGTGGGGGCGGGGGGTGACAGAAAAAAAAAGTTCCTGATCTTAGGCAATTTGGTAAGACACAATAATGAAAAATGACAAATATAGTGTAATGTTATGGCAGATGTCAGTTCATGTAGTGGGGGGAGGGGAAGAACATAGTGTGTGTTTATCTAAATCCACCCAAATGGATGGGTCAGGTGTCCAGTGCCCTGGGAAGGCCAGATACCCCACCTCCTGCCCAAGGCAAGCCCAATCACCTGCTGGACCCTTCTCTACTTCCAGAGAACACTACTCAGTAATTATTCCCTTCTCAAATTGCCTTTCTCTTCATTTTTTCCCTTCTCTGCTCCTCCTTCTTGGCATATAAACATCCTTAGGATTCTCTCATCTCTTAAAACCTCCCCCATCTAGTCTGTTCCTCTCTAGACTCTACCTTATATCTTTGGGGAAGGGAACTTTAGGGGTACCTCAACACATAGCTGGGAATAAGGGAATTAGATATATATTTCCCCAGAGGACAATGTGACACCATGTATCAAAGACCTTAACAACAGGATATTGTGGTACACAGCGACTCCGGACTAAGAAAAGAGGCTGGCAAGTTCAAGGCCATCTCTATCAACTTAGTAGGACCCTGTCTCAAAATTTTAAGAAAGGCTCAGAGTGCAGCTCATTGGTACAGTACTTGCCTAGCAAGTCCAAGCCCCTGGTTACAATCCTCACCACTAGGAGGAGAAAAAAAAAAAAAGCCAGACCAAAGAAGTGAAAGCAGGGACTCAAACAGATACAAGCCAGGTGTGGTAGCACACACCTCATAATCCCTGCAATTTGGAAGGTTGAGGCAAGAGGATCACAAGTTTGAGGCCACCCATGGCAATTTAGTGAGACCCTGTCTCAAAATAAAAAATTAAAAGGCATGGGGACATAGCTCAGTAGTAGAACACTCCTGAGTTCTGTTCCCAGTATGGCGGAGGAAAAAAAAAAAAAGCTCAGATACTTGTATAATAATGTTCATAATAAATAGTATGATTCACTATAGCCAAAAGGTAGAAACGACCCAAATGTCCACGAGCAGATGAATAGATAAACTAAATATGGTATATACAGTCAGTGGAATATTATTTAATCTTAGAAAGCAATGAACTTGATGGACACAGTGGCATATGCTTGTGGTATATGCTTATAATCCCTGCTACTACTTGGATGGATGGGGAAAGAGGTTCAAAGCCAGCCTGGGCAACATAGCAGATCTCATCTCAAAAAGAAAAGAAAGAAAAAGAAAACCGGGGTTGGGGGAGAACAAATATTACATGATTTCACTTAAGTGAGCAAAATCGAATAGGCAAATTTACAGATAAAAACCAGACTAGAGAAAGAGGAGGAATGGGGAGTTACTATTTAATAGGTGCAGAAAATGGACAGTAGTCGTGATGGGTGCATAATGTTGTGGATGTATTCAATGCCACTGAAGTGTACATGTTAAAAAAAGTTTTAACTCTACATGTATACATGTTAAAAAAAAATTTCCAGTGCTGGGATGAAAAAAAATTTTTTTCAGGGGCCTCAATCATGCTAGGAATGCACTCTACCACCGAGATACACTTTCAGCTAAAATTGTAAATTTTACATTATGAGTAATTATCATATTAAAAAAATCGCAAGTTCAAAGCCAGCCTCAGCAATTTAGCTAGACCCTGTCTCTAGGTAAAATATTTAAAAAGGGCTGGGGATGTGTCTCAGTGTTTAAGTGTTCCTGGTTTCAATCCCTAGTACCAAAAACAAACAAAGGGTTGGTGGTGTTGCCCAATGGTTAAGCACCCCAACGATCAATCCTCGGGACCACAAAAAAAAAAAAAAAGGAAAAATAGTCCATCATAAAACAAAATCCCCCAGCATATCTTTAGAAAAAAAATAAATTGGAAAAATTCTTATAAGTTGAATTTTTTCTTTTTTTGGTTCCTGCTTTTCTTGGGCCCTAAGACTGCGCTGAACCTTTGTCTTTGAAATGCTTTCCCGAAATTATCAAGGTCCCACACTATCTGGACCGCACTCTTCATGCACTGGATGACAAATAACTTGTCTCCTTGTATGTTTTCCTGACTAATCCAGAGCTGAGGACGCTCTACTACTGAATTACATCTCCGACCCTTTCCTTTTTTATTCTGAGACAGGGTCTCTCTGAGTTACTCAGGTTGTCCTCAAATTTGCGACCCTTCTACCAGCCTTCCAAGCAGCTGGCGTGCTCCGACTCATAGAGGAATTCTTGGAGATCAGAAAGATGAGACCTAACTGATCCCACTATCCTAGAATTTGGGGCACGTTGCAGAGCAGTAATGAATCCCATCAGCCCGGAAGCGGGAAACTTCTTTAAAGGATTTACCCAGTAGCGCCAACCAGAGCAAACCTTCCAGAAGGGAAACCACGCCCCTTCTCAAACACCTCCCTCAACTCACTCCTCCCCTCTTGGCACTGCCTCTTTTCCCGACAGCCTAAGGCCCCGCCCACCAGGCTTGCCATGTGGGGAGGGCCATGATCCCGCCAACAATGACTCCGCCCCTTTCCTCTGAGAAACCTGTCCCTTTTATTTAAAGAACACGCCTTACGTAGCTTTGCGTCATCAGTGCAAGGCGCGGAGGAGGGACTTCCTGTCCCTAGTTCTAACAGCTTCCGGGAAAGGCCGGAAGAGACCGGACCCTGAGCAAAATCGAGGATTGCCCGCCCCTCCCCCAGCCCGAACGGGAAGACGAGTCCAGGGGTTGTCCTGGCGAAGTCAAAACATTTAGCCTGGACTTTTCAGGTGAGGACCTTCTTCCTATCCAAGCATAGTACCAGTCCAAGTTCCTTTTAATTTCCCATTACTCCCCGCGCCCTCAAGCCCCGCCCCTAGTTCCCCAGCCCCGCCCCGAAGTTTGAGGGGTGTGGATGGTTTGTGACCCCCCTCTCCATCATCGACTGAGAGATCTGGGCTTGAGCTTTGAGGCCTGGACCCGGTAGCCCTTTGGCTTCAGGGGCTCATGGACTTCACTCCATTGCCGCGAAAATAAGACCGCCCAGACGCGGAGTCTTTGCCTCAGAAAAGGCAGGGTCCGGGACCCCTCCTTACCGTGGTCAGGGTCGCTCACAGGCTGAGGAGAAAGCAAAGGCCTCCGAGGCAGGAGACTTGGGGTCCTACCCGGCCCTTCCCCACTACAGTTCCCTGTGTCTGTGCCAGTCGTTCTCGTCTCTCTCCGCCGCAGTTTCCTTTTCTGTAAACCACGGTTAATGGCATTAACCTTCTTACTGTCGGGGGTTAGTTGTGGGAGTGATACATAATTCCTACCATTTGTTTATTGAACATTTGCAATGTGCCAGGCACTGTGCTGATTATTTTGCTTCAATGATTTCACGTCATCTTCAAAACAACCTTATGAGGTAGGTACTATTTTTAACCCATTTTACTGATGAGAAGGCTAAGTCTCTGGGAAAGATGATCGAGGTTACATGGCTAGTAAGAGACAAGATTATAGTTTCATTTTGTTTTCTGACTCAGGGTCAGTCTATTAAGTCAGGATGTGTAAACTCTTCAGATGTTGATATGTTCCACAACTATTTTTGAAGTAACTACGGTGGCATTATGCTGGGCTCTTAAGTACAAAGAGAAATACATGTGAGCCTTGTATTCTAGAAGTCTAATAAATGGACCGGTAGATAAGTATAATGAAATTTTATAGGTGCTGTGAGAATAGTCTGATAATGATAATCGTCAGATGGATTTGCCCAGGGACAGCTGTGAAAACAGATTCTCCAAGGGAAGAAGTAGGTATTCCAAGGACCAAGCAGAAATCCAGAAACTGCAGAGTGAGAACCTTCATAATATGAGAGACTGAGTTAGTGATAGTGAGAGCTGTTGTGGAATCATTTCCAAATCAGTTGCATGTAGACAGCGGTTTTTGCAGTTGTGAGCCCTCAGTGACCCAGAAGAGTAGTGTTTCTGGTGTTTGTCCCATACGATTTCCCCAGGGCCTGCTAGAGAATTTGAGAGAAGGCAGAGTTACTGTTTGCTTATGGCTCCTAAAGAATTGACCCTTTAGGGTAATCTAACTCTTCTGTTGACAGTAGATTAGTTTTCTTTGGCCCCTGATATTTGGGTATGAACTGTGACAATGAAAGAGATGGGGCTCATATGAGACAGTCCAACAAGGGTGACTGTATAACACCTCCAGAGGAGCTCCAAAATAAAGTATTTCAGGCTTTTTAAAAGTCTCTCTCAGAAGTCAAGTTGGAGGCTGTTTAAGGGGCATATTTGCTTGACTAAATGTTAGAAATCCTAGAGAAACTCCAAGTTCAAAGAAGCAAATGTTTTACCCATCAACGACCAAAAGAAAAAAGAAAAAAAAGCAGTTGCAGTAGACACAGCAGCAAGGTTATGAGGCTTTCCTCATAGGGTAATGATGAGAAGGCTGATGATCTGTGCAAATTGTGAGCATGACATCTGTGAGCTAGTTTTCTAATAGCGCCCAAGGCCAAGTCCTTAGCTTGAGGTTGGAAGTCTAGAGTACCAAGTGAAATACATGTGATTCTTGTGTAGGTTTGTCGTCCCCCCCTACCCCACCCCAGAATATTGAACTCCACTTATTTTCAGGACTTAGTTCAAAACTTAAACTAGGAGCCTTATTGCAACCCCTCTGGCTCTGCTGATGCTATTCCCCTTTGTTCCTGCAGCGTGGACCCAGTCAGCAGCCAGGCCATGGAGCTCCCTGATGTCACCTTCATTGAGGGTGTGGGTAATGAGGTGATGGTGGTGGCAGGTGTGATGGTGCTGATTCTAGCCTTGGTCCTAGCTTGGCTCTCTACCTACGTAGCAGACAGCGGTAGCAACCAGCTCCTGGGCACTATTGTGTCAGCAGGCGACACATCCGTCCTTCACCTAGGGCATGTGGACCAGCTGGTGGCAGGCCAAAACACCTCAGAGCCTACCGAACTTCCCCATCCATCAGAGGGTAATGATGAGAAGACTGAAGAGACTGGCGAAGGTGGAGGAGACTCCACAGGGGAACCTGTTGCTGGGGGTGGTGTGGAGTCCAGTCTTGAGCATCTCCTTGACATCCAAGGCCTGTCCAAAAGACAAGTGGGCACAGAAAACAGCAGTCCAGAAGCCCTGCTGAGATCTGAGGATAGCACCTGCCTTTCTCCCAGCCCCAGCCTCATCAACGTGCGGCTCAAGTTCCTCAATGATACTGAGGAGCTGGCTGTGGCCAGGCCAGAGGACACCGTGGGTGCCCTGAAGAGGTGAGTGGGTTGAAAAGTGGGAAGCTGCTCATGTCCCATGTTCCAAGGCTTTGCCTCCTCTGAGGAGACTGGTGCAGAATTGAGAGCAGCAAGGGGTCATAAATGTGGCCCCTACCAAGGGTGGAGAGGAGACTTCCTTAGAAATCTACTCATCAGTTTTTCCCTTTGCCCACCTTTGTTGGTCCAGGCCTGTTTGCCCTGTTATGCCTCAGCCTCTCTTTTTCATCCTTTCAGCAAATATTTCCCTGGACAGGAGAGCCAAATGAAATTGATCTACCAGGGCCGCCTGCTACAAGATCCAGCACGCACACTGCGTTCTCTGAACATTACTGACAACTGTGTGATTCACTGCCACCGTTCACCCCCAGGGGCACCTGGTACAGGCCCCTCAACTTCTCTGGCATCCTCAGCCACTGAGCCACCCAGCCTTGGCATCAGTGTGGGCAGTCTCATGGTGCCCGTGTTTGTAGTGCTTCTGGGTGTAGTCTGGTACTTCCGGATCAATTACCGTCAGTTTTTCACAGCACCTGCTACTGTCTCCCTGGTGGGTGTCACAGTCTTCTTCAGCTTCCTCATATTTGGGATGTATGGACGATAAGGACATAGGGAGAAAATGAAAGGCATGGTCTTCCTCCTTTATGGCCTCCCCACTTTCCTGGCCAGAGCTGGGCCCAAGGGCCTGGGAGGGAGGGGTGGAAAGGATGTGGTGTGCACCCCATCCATAAGACACAGGAGGCAGGTGTAAGGCCTCCCCTTATGTCCACAGGGGTACAGACATTCCCCCCTGTGCAAGCACAACTCAGGTAGAAACAAGGATGTCACCTTCATATGCTTTTAGAATCCTGAAGGAGCTCAGAGCCAAAGGCCAAGCTGAACAGAAAGGCCAGGCTTTGAGTCCCTCCCAGCTGTGGCCCTGTGTCTTGCATGTCTACCCCTCAGCACCCAAGGCCACTGCCAGGGCAGCTCAGCATGACCCCTGGCATACTTCTGTAGGGATCCTGGAGTATCCTTCCATTCCTTAGACAAGTGTTTTTTGAGACAGGGATGAAGGCTGTGCCAGCTTACCCTATGGGCACCCAGCTACTTCCACCTGCTCCCTCTACCCCTGTAGCAGGAATAGGGTGTTCCCCCTTTTTTCAAAGCACTTTCTTTTTTTCTTTTCTTTTTTTTTAAGAGTCTTCTACAGAGCTCAGTCAGGAAGGGGGTTGGGGCACAAGGCCAAGCCCCTAGCATTGGGAGAGGCTAGGCCACAGCTGCTGCTACCCTAGGCCTAAGGCTGTAAGCAAGACAGAACTGGCTTTCAGCCAGCATCCTACCCTGCCTGACTTCCAAGGACGAGTTCTGGGTATGCATCACTCAGCCCTGGGCCCTTGCCTCTGGGACACTTGGATGGAGGGTCAGTGTCTGACTAAATAAAAGTTCCATTTTGTGGCTATGGAGCCTCTTTCTGTGACATTGAGAATGGCTTTGCTCTGCCCCCTGCACATGGTAATGAGGGTGGGTAGGCCAAGCTACCAACGGGAGATGCAGTTTATTTACACCAGCAGCCATGGGGGCAGAGAGAATACACAGCGTTTACAAAGTTAGCTACCTGTACAGGATGGATTACATATGCAAAAATAAAAATCTCAAGACCACAGGACAGCGTGAGCCCCACCCCCCTCCCCCAATGACCCCAGCATGCGGTAATGCCAGGCGGGTGGCCCCTGGGCATGCGGGGGGGAGTGATGCATGGAAGGGAAAGCCACCGGCCATGGAAATTAGTACAGAACCCCCCACACACACACTCAGACACATGATAGGATACAGGGCGGACGACACCTAGCCGGGGCGGGGAGGATGGGAATTGAAACCCACACAGCCTGTTAGAGGGAGGGGGCGGGGAGCTCCTAGCCCCTGTTCAACTACATGGTAGAGGGGGCACTCTCCCCAGAAGGGAAGGGGTTTGCTCCCTCAGGGTCCCTGCTGGACCAAGCCCATCTCTTACCCAGCCTGGGCAGGGGGCTCTGCCCTGAGGGTGGGCCAAGGAACACTGGGGAAGGTTATGTGGATAAACCAGTTCCCAAACTACTCCCCACTTCTCCCTCCTCTGACCAGAGGGGGAAAGCGGGAGGCCAGAGGGGAAAGGGTATGTTAGGGCCTGAGCTACAGCTGCCTCTCAGAAGGGAGAGTGGCCCTAGGCCTTCCTCCCTTCACCTTCAACCAACTCCCAAAACTTCATTTGGAAGTGGCTGGAGGCCTGCTGAGATCCTCCTCACCCGCTGGCTTCCCCTTAGAGGGAAAAGGCTGTGGAGGGCCAAGACCAGAGGAGCCCAGGCACCAGGATTTATTCTAACTCCTGCCAAAATTGGTTTGGCTTTTTAAAAAATAATCACAATGCTTGGGTTAAAAACCAATTCGTAACCAGGCATCAGCCACAATCAGAACCACCCCAGGGGGAGACTGGGGTTCCAGACAGGGTATTGCTGCCCTATCTCTGTTGTTCCCTTAACCCTCTAGGGTCCCTAACCCAAATCAGTCCAACCAGTCCTGGGTACTAGCTACCCAAATGTGGGAGTGGCTCCTCCTGGGAGAAGGGCAGGGGACATGTCCAGCAAGTGCCAGATAATTCGGCTCAGGGTCAACTCCATCCCTGTGTCAGTCAGCTCTGCTCCCAGCCCAGATTGCAGTCCTCCAGCTCGGCTCCTGGGGGTGGTGTTGCCAGCGTGGAGGTGGGATGGTACATCTTTTCAGGATGTAGACCAGGCAGGTGGGCACACTGGCATGACAGTCCCAGAGAGGCAATGATACCCCTTCCCTCTCCACTGACAACCCAGGGCACAGAGACCACCCTCTTCCCACCCTACTCCTAGCAAAGGGGAGAGGCACAAGATTAGGATTTTCCTCAGAGCCCCAAACCACAAATACAGAATAAATAACTTAAAAGCGGCGAAGGAAGGGGAAACAGAGCAGGCTTTGGAGGCAGGAGCATTGAGAGGAACTGAAGCTGGTCAAGGTGAAGGGGTGGCAAGCAGCAGCTGGGAACTCAGGCTGCCCCAGCAGGGCGGTGGGGCAGGGTGGGCAGGAGGAACATGGGGCCACCCCAGGAGGGTGAGGCTGGGCCCCTTCCTGGGGCAGGGAATGAGGTAAGAAAACATTTCAAATAAAGCAGCACCGTTCCCTCTCACCTTGGGGCCCCACTCCTCACCAGCCCTGGGTCAGGGAGGGATTGAAGGGGGGAGTCATTTTGATATGCAGCTCCCTCCTCCTACCCTCCCCTTCCCATTCCTTGAAGCTGTAGAGGCTGAAGGCCCTTTCCTGGCACCCAACAACAAAAGGACAGCTCCTGCTGCCAAGGAGGCCCACGGGGATTGAGGGGAAAGGGCTGCCCTGTGAGGCAGGGAAGGCGGTGGCAGTTCTGGACGCCTACCTCAGCAGAGAGCACTCTGTGCCTGCCACCCCTGGGACTGGGGGCACTTGATAGGATGCTGCACACAGACAGGACACACCCAGCCCTGCCCCTCAGCTCCAAGCACCTGACCCATTCACATTGCTGAGGGCAGCCAGGGGAGGCCCCCTCCAGGCTCAGCTTCTAACCCACAGCCTCCCGGGTAGCCACAGTGCCCCTCGGCAGGGCTTAGTCCAGTTCCTGGGGTGGGGGCAGGCAGTGCGCTGGCACAGTGCCCAGGTCAGGCCCCTGGCCTAGCTGGACATCCAGTAACTCACAGAATAAATAGGAAAACTGCCTCCCCACCAAACTTATGTCCAAGGCATAATAAGTCCAGGTCTGAGTCCTGCACGCTGAGGGGTCGTGCTCTATTGCAGAGGACCCTGACACCCCCCAGGGGTGCATAAATGGATCCTCTGCCTGCCTGGCCCACCAAACTTCCCAAGCCCAAACCCCCAGTAGCCGTCCATTTGCCAGGCTATGCCACCTGGGTGGGGGTTGGGAGAGAGGGCTCTGCTCAGCCAAAGGCTATCCCTTGCACCCAAGTCAGTTGATGTCATCATAGATGCTGGGCGTTGGGGGTGCCGGTGGCTTTGGCTTCTTCTTCTTATTGGAGCCCAGGCCAGAAGCAGTCCCTACCAGGCTCAGATGGGATTTCTTTTTCTTGGTTTTCCTTGACTCGGAGCTGTTGGTACCTGCAGAGAAAAGTTACAAGGGATGAGAATAGGGTTGTGGCAAGAGAGGTGTCAATCGGTTGAGTGCGGACAGAAAATTCCTGGGTCCCAACTGAATCACATACCTAGACCCCATCCCTGATTTTCACTTGTCTTGGAGGAGCCTGAATCAGAGGGTGAGAGATCAGAGGAGCCGTCCCACTGAAGCCGGCTGATCAGGGCCTGGCTGTCAGTCATGTCAAAGCTGTCATTATCCAGGGAACTCTCAACCTCCGGAAGGACTCTGGAAAGAGAAGGCGTCAAAAAAGGGTTTTAGGGATAACCATCACCATCCTAACCTGCTACAACCCACAACCTTCTGAAAGGATCACTTACGCTGAGGGCCCGAGGAAATAAATCCGCACAGTTCGCCTCTGCTCATCCGTATGCTGGGGGCAGCGCAGAGACCTGGTGGGGACATAATTATCAGACCCTGACAAAATAGGGAAGGACCTGAGGAACTCAGGGAGAGCCCCTCCCCTCAGCAGAGGCCAAAGGGACAGGGAAGGGGTAAGTGGAGAGCCCCCAGATGGAAGCCTAAGGCCTGATCATTGAAGGAGGGGAGGGAAAGGGCGGGAGCCCCACTGCTCAAGTCCAGGGGTACTCCTGACACATGCCCAGCATGAGTGTGCAGGAGGGGCCCCGAATCCCTTTCTAGGTTCTGTGCTCACCTTGTGCACATCTTCTTGGTGTGTTCAGAAATCACCCCACATTGCTGGAAGAGGAATATAAGCTGAAAGGAGGGATGGAAGGAAACCTACTCTAGATACTAGATGCTCCCTTCTGCATCAAGGATAGACTGCACAAGCAGAAATGGCCCCAGGGTGTCAATACAGTCCAGACCACTGTGGGCCAGGAAACCTACTTCTAGAGTAAGATTTCTATGGCTCTAACTGCTTTCACCAGCCTCCTTCAGGGTATTGACCTGTCTATGGCTCCAGCCCACTCCCAACAGCCTCCCCAGCCCCAGTTCCTCACCGTGGTGAGAAGGCTTCGCAGCTCCTCTGGCCCCAGGGTCTCATAGCTGATCCCAGTTGAGTTGCTATACTGTGAGAACCAGAAGTGCAGGTCAGAGAAGTAAAGAAGCCACAGACAAAAAGGGGGCAAGAAACTGGGGATGTACATCAGTGGTAGAGCACTTGCCTAGCACATGTGAGATACTGGATTCAATGCCCAGTAAAATACACATACACACACACATACACACACACACACACACACACACACACACACACACACACGGAGCAGAGGATTAGTCCCTCTCATTCCTGCCTCTGTGATAGAACAGTTTTCCCATTGAGTCCTTTCATTCCACCTGTACACAGATAAGGGAGTGGGACGCAGAAAGAATAAACACAAGATTCAAACAGCCCAACTAATGCTTCTGGCTGTCAACATTCGGATCCTACTTATCGAAATCCCAGCCACCTCATAAAGACAATGAGGAAGACCATAAGGGGGGCAGCCTCTACTCACCTTAAAAGGATCCGAATTGCTAAGTTCCCCTGAAGAAGAAAAAAGAAGGGGAAGGGTGTTTGATGCAGAGGTACAGACAGAGAACCCTGAAAATAACCAGAGAGGAAGTGGGGGTGACAGAAGGATCATAGGCCCTCCCTCTACACCCCTATCCCCCACCTCTCCCTCCACCCCAGGCCCACATGAATCCCAGAAGACACAGCTAGCAGCACCCCTGTTGCTCCAGCCCCACTTACCATTTTTGTGTTTTAAAGACTTGGATCTTCGAGGGGAATTGGGGTTCTGGAATGGGAGATACCATAGCTTTGGGGAAAGGGCAACGATAAGGGGGAGCCGAGAACCCAGGGAAGGAAAAAAGATTTGACAAAGAATATCCTCAAATTCCTACTCTTCTCCCCCATTAAGAGGCCTGTCTGCCTATTATTTCCTCCCCCATGCCAAGGCCTCCGTTGCCTCCCTGCCCACCACAGACACACCCTCATCCCCAAACCCAGAGGTGACCAGTGACCTCAGACTTGAGTCAAGACACCTGAGGACTCCCTGCCCAAAGGGGAGGGTAACTGTCCTTCGCCCAAATTTCCCCCATGCTCGCCCCGGCTCTCACCTTGTCTGATTTTCTTTTCTTGGCTGTGAGGGTGAAAGGATATAAAGCAAGGTTACTTTTGAAAGTCTTCAATCTAAGACTATTTTTAAAAAATGCAAAAACACACTCCCCCCCTTATTTATAACAGTAATTGTGATCAATGTATACTCAATTCCTGCTTGTCCACCTCATCCCAGTGTCCCCCAAGATTCCTCAGGTCCCCAAGCACCTTTCTTCTCCGAGCCATAAGACCAGTCGTTGTCATTGATGTCATCATTATCCTCTTGGTCGCTCTCAGACTTGTTCATGTTGTTGCTATTGGCAATCCTGCCAAAGGTAGGGGAGAGAAAGGGTTATGGTGCCTACAACTTTTAAAGATACTGTGGAACATCTGGGGTCAAGAACAACCCACCCTCTATATTCTACAAATGCCCTAGGGGCCTACAGGATGCAAAAGATGAGCAGCTCTAGTTCTATCCTCACCGGCGGTTGGCGATTCGGCTGCTGTTCCGCCCCATTCCCAGGCACTTCTCCAGATGGGGAGCAAAGCGGGAGGCGGCAATGCTGCGGCTGCAATTGGGGCAAACACACTCCTTGCTCTTCCACTGGTTGAATACCTGTCCAAAGATGTCCAACCCAGGCTGGTCCACGATCTCTGGGGACAGGAGAGGCGTGGCGATCAGGGTGGGCAGGGAACCCTCTCCTTGTACCCACCCATGCGTGGTCCCATGGCCTCTTCAAAACCCCCTGCCTAAACTAGCAGGAGCTCCAGGATCCACATCTAGGGCAGTTTCCAGAGAAGAACCCTCCATGCATTCTTTGGGCAGGGCTAGCTAGACTACTCTCCTTCTACCCTGAAGCTCACCAAAATCCTTCATGCTATCAGGGTCTGTGTCGTCCAGGAAGAAGTAGCCACACTTGACAGCTCGGTGTACCTCAAAGCAGAATCCCAAACAAGAATCCTCGACCAGGTCCGCATATATCTCCTGAGCGATGGCCTGAGCCCCAGGGGAAAATATCCAGTCACAAGAGTCACAGCCCTCTAGACTGCCAGTGACTCTCGCCAACCAAATCTCCTGGCCCTGGCCAAATATCATGCTTTCTTTGCCATTTTCCCCATCTTGATTTTGAATTCTTTCTTCTTCCCCGATTGTTGGGTCTTTTCAGCTGGCTATTCCCTTTAAGGAACAAGGCTGACTATCCAAATTCCTCTTTGGTGTGGATGCCAGATATAGCGACGTAGAGACATCAAGAGAAAGAACTAGAGGCACACGTGGGGGAGCCCTCACCTCTAGTTTGCTGTTATCCAGGCCAGACAAAGACATTTCCTCCATTTTCATTTGTAAACTCTTGTGGAGACGGTGCTCTGACTGCTCATAGCACAGCGGGCGGCAACACGGCTGTACACATGGGGATGGGGGTGTTGATGTGAGTACAAGGTATCTCTGAAGACTGCCACTTCCCCTCCTCACCTCACTGCCCAGGGCTTAATCCTGGCATCAGAGTATCTCCCTCCCCAAGGCCCAGGACCACTAAGCCTGGGTAGTCCCTCAGAGACTAAAAACCAGAGGTAGCCTAGTCCTTCCCAGGCCTGAGATCAGGCCCTGGTCTCTACTGCCAATCAGAGTGTGGGTTTCTAGGAGGCAGCAGCTCACCCCAGGTCCCCAAAACTCAAACCCCTCTTTGATACCCATGGTGCAATGCAGCAGGGGGAGGAGAAGGAACTCTAAGGCCTCAAAGCAAACCCACAGGGTGTGGCAAAGAACTGCACAGAATCCTAAAGACACCCCCTTCCCTAAAGGCTCTCCTCAGAGTCACCTCTGCTTTCAGCCAGGATGTCCACTTGGGGGGGTACTGCTACCAGAAGTAGGAATGGCCCTAGGACCCTACAACCTTCACCCCACTGTTTTCCCTTGAAATAAGCCTGCTACTGCATGGAGAGCAGAGCTCAGACAAGCAGAGTCAAAGGGGCATTTCCAGCCACCTGGAGCAGAAGGGGGTACAGCCCTGTGGGCTAGCACTAGAGGAGTGGGCACTCCCCTTACCTGTTCTTCTTTTAGATAACACCCTCCCTCCCTCAGGACCAGCCCGGAAGTCTCTCCAAGAGCCCCAAAGTCCAGAAACCCCCACCAAAGGATTCAGAAACAGCGCCCACAGTCCGGGGGCCCCTCTGAACGGTGGGTACGAGTTTAAGGAGCTGCCGGCCTAGAGTGGGGTGGGAACTGACAAACGAGCCAGGGGCACTGGGAAGGGTAGGAGGCCGGGCCGCGGCTCTTCCCCCGTCCCTGCGGCACTGCTGCTGCATCATACCGACTGGGGGGAGGAGAGTCGAGCCGCCCGAGGCCGGCGCCGGGCCGGGACAGACCGACCCCCAGAGAGTGGGCAGAGTGGGACGCGTCCCGGCCCCTCTTGGTCCCCGCCTGCCGACAGCCCCGGCCGGCCAGGGAGAGGAGTCCAGGAGGGTGTCTATTGTCCCGGGGGCTGGGGCCTGGCTCCCTAACAAAGGCCCCGCGCCCCCTCCCCGGCCGGCCCTGCCCCGCCCAAGGGGGACCCAGCCAGGGGGAGAGCAGGGGGCCCGGGCCGGGCCGGGAAGCCGGGGGAAGCCGGGCGTTTCCGCGTCGGCCCGGGGGGAGGGGAAGGGGCGCTGACCCAGACCTGGGGGGGAGGGGGCCCAAGCCCCGCCTCGGGCCCCGCCCCCCGCAGGCCCCTCCCCCGTTCCCGTCTCCGTCCCGTACTCACCCCGCCCGGGGGGCCGCGCCGGGGCCCGGCGGCCTCTCAGGGCCGCGTCCTCCGGCGGCGGCGGCGGCGGCGGCTGCTCCGGAGCCCCATGTCCGTCGGTCCGTCCTCGCCTCTCCCCGGGGCCCAAGGCCCGGGGCCGGGGGGTCGGGCCGCCCCCCCGCCTCGCCGCCTCACCGGGCGGCCATGGCCCCTTCCCCTCCCTTCTCGTCCCGTCGCCGCCTCCTCCTCCTCACCTCACCCCGCCCGCGCGCAGTCCGCGCGCCGTCCGCGCGCCCCTCCCCCCGCCCCCCACTCCAGCCCGCCTCTCCCGGGCGGGGGGTGCGGCGCGAGCCCGGAGCGCGCGCGCGTGCCGCGACCGGAGGATGGATGGATGGAGCGAGCGAGAACGCGAGCGTGCGCGCGCGCTCCCCTCTCCCCCTCCCTCCGCGCGGGCGCGAGGCCAGGCGCGAGCGCGCTCCAACCTCCTCCTCTTCCTCCTCCCGCCCCTCCTCAACACCCCGCCCTCGCCCTCCCTTCCACTTCCTTCTTTCGCTTTCGCGCGCCCAGCGACGGCTCGCGCCTGCTAGAAGGGCCCGAGCGCGTGCATCTGCCCCGCGGCCGCAGCTCGGCAGCATTTGCTCCAGGGGGCGGGGACCGGGAGGGGAGGAGGGGCGCCACGCCGCCGTCCAAAGTACCGGCGGACGGGGACGGGGGCGGAGAAATGGGCGGGGCCTTCGTAGACCACCCCAGCCAATTGCTGTGTCGTCTCGGCACCGGAGGCCCAATAGGACGGGGGTGGGTGGGGCAGCGTTCAAGGTGAGGTGCGCGGTGCGCTGGGGGCGGAGACGTTGTGCCGTCCGGGCCGGCTCAGGGGCGGGGGCAGCGGGTGGCGTCGAAAGAGAGCGCCGGCTCCCAGCCGAGCCTGGGACGCCTTCCGGCCCAGGCTCCCCCGCCCTTCCCTCGGGGCTCTCCGCTCTTTCCTTCCCCCCCTCCATTCCGCTCCCCACTTTTACCCCGAGGCGTGCAGCCACTTTTAAGAAGAGGACGGATTTGAAGTGGGGCGTATAGGACCTCAGGGCAGAAAACCCTTGGAGCCGAAGAGGCTTGTTCACGCTCGTTCTCCCGGTTTCTGGGCGGGTCTCAGCCCACTCCAGGCCTGTGAACCTACAAGCTCCCGAGATGAGGGTCCACTGCTGAGGGCGGAGGCCGAGCTGCGCTCTTCTGAGCGGAGCGCCTTTTCAGCTCTCATCCTAATTTAGATCCCACACCTGCTCGCCCTTCCTGCTTCCGGAACTCAAACTGGACCCCCCAGTGTCAGCCTGCCTCCCTGACACTGGCCAGACCCTTCCTCCGACCCTTCCTACGACCCAGTGCTACTCACCGGGGTGTGAGGGGGTGCACATTCCGCACGCTTTCAGTCCCCTTTACCTTTCCGGACGAACGGACCTTTTCTCAGCCGCAGTAGATGCCTAGACTGGCATTGCCATTAGTCTTGTCTGGTGCCCTAGAATGATTGTGTGACAGCCCTCTTCCCTCAGGAGATAGGGTTAAAGTCTGAAATCACATACTTGAGACCATGATTGGATCTTTTAGTTTTCCTAGGAGTCGGATCTGAGTGGATTTGGCAAGTGAATTCCCTGTACCTCAGTTTCTAACATTGTCAGTGGGTATAAAAACCATAAGGATTAATAAGCCAGTGCGTGAGATTTGTAGGTCAGTGTAAATGCTTGGTAAATCTTGGCTGTTATTCTTTTTTTTCTTTCTTTTCTTTTTTTTTTTTTTTTTTTTTTTTTTTTTGTACCAGGGCTTGAACTTCAGGGGAAGTCGACCACTGAGCCATATCCCCAGCCCTATTTTGTATTTTAGTTAGAGACAGGGTTTCACTTGAGTTGTTTAGCACCTCTCTTTTATTGAGGCTGGCTTTGAACTCTAGATCCTCCTTGCCTCAGCCTCCCCAGCCACCGGGATTGCAGGCGTGGGCCACCCCTTCCGGTTTAGCTGTTATTCTTAATGCGCTGCGGGTGCTGGGATACAAATATGAAATATGACAGTGTGCTTCTTCAAGAAATGTACAATCTAGTGGGATAGGTAGGTAGATTTGTTGGAAAATAATTGCATAATAGTGTGATTAAAAACAAAAAAGATATGCACAGAGTTCAGAGACAGCCAGAAAGAAGCAGCAAAGGATGTAAGAGAATTGGTCAAGAAAGGCTTTTTTTTTGGGGGGGGGGGGCGTGTACCGGCGATTGAATTCAGGGGCAGTCTACTACTGAGCCACATCTCCAGCCCTATTTGTATTTAGAGACAGGGTCTCACTGAATTACTTAGCGCCTCACAGTTGCTGGGGCTGGCTTTGAACTCTCAGCCTCCCGAGTGTGCCACTGCACCTGGCCCTAAAGAAAGGCTTCTTGCAGGGGAAGGTGAACCAGAAGGTCAAGACAGCATTAGAGGGCTGGGGATGTGGCTCAAGCGGTAGCGTGCTCACCTGGCATGCGTGCGGCCCAGGTTCGATCCTCAGCACCACGTACAAACAAAGATGTTGTGTCCGCCGAGAATTAAAATAAATAAATATTTAAAAATTCTCTCTCTCATCTCTCTCTTAAAAAAATAAAAAAAAAAAAAAAAAAAAAGAAAGACAGCATTAGATATCCCAACAGTGAGCTTCAGCATAGGGATCACTCTTGGGACTGTTGGGGACAGGAATGGGTGGGGGAACTGCAGGAGGTGAGCAGGCCAGATCATACAGGTCTAAGTGTGCACCAAAGAGTTTGTGGGCTTTAACCCTATAGGCAGTGAGGAGTCCTGAAAGGGAATTGTTTGAGCAGACTTGCACTTTAAGTTTATCATTCTGAAAAGCAGTAGGTTTTCATTATTGGTTGAGCTGTATGGGGTAAAGGAGAAGGAGGTCCTGAAAACATTTTTAACCAGTGTTTAACTAGTGAGGAACTCTGCAGAGGATTCAGGAGGAGGACAAGTTCAGTTTGGAATATGTTGGGTTACTGTGGGACTAACCTGTAGAGACTCAGAAGGTGGTTGAACTTGGATCTAGAGGATATATCTTTAGGAACTTATACAGCATGGCCTCAGCCTTCCTTACCTCTTCTACCTCTCTTTCAGGAATGCTGCTTTGTTTCTTACCTAAACATATCCACAACGTCCTCCCCTAAGGAATTTGCACATGCCCAAGAAACCTTCATGGCTCTTCTCTCTTTACCTAAATTTTTCCTCATATCCCACCCCCCATCCATGGCCATTGTCATACCAAACTTTTTTGTTGTGGTGCTGCTGCTGCTGGGGATGGAACCCAGGGCCTTGCACATGCTAGACAAGTGCTTTAACCACTGAGCTGCATCCCCAGCCCCTTGTACCAAACTTCTTTACCACTGGACTTACTATTTATTTGGTGCTTGGCCTGGGCTATTCTGTAGTGGTGATCTCTTTGGGCACAGGCCCAGTCTCCACAGTTAGCACCAGTTTATAAACTCTAAGGACTGATCTGGTTCTGGCTCTGGGTGAGGCCCTAGGGTTACAGCAACAAGAGAGTCACACAGACCTTGTCTTAATGGGGCTGATTGCCTAGCAAAACCTGGTTTGGAAGAAACAAGTCTGAGTATAAAGGTGTCCATCCAGGTCCAGGCTGCCAAAGAAACATGACATTGAGACCTTTTTTTGTTGGGGTTCAGGGCCCCCCTCTTCCCCCAGAGAACTAGGCAGAGAGAACAGCATGTGTATGGACCCTAGAAGAGAAGGTGGTATGTTTGAAGCATAGAGGGCTAATGTGGCTGGCTGGAATTGGAGCCCAGCAGGAGCAGCAGACCCCCCATCCTGGACCTGTGGGCCATACTTAGTCACTCATTCAGACCATTTTTCTTGGTTATCATATATATGCTGGGCAGTTTTAAGTGGTGGGATTACTGCAATGAACAAGAAAGTATTTCCTTTGGGAGAGAGAATAGACCAGTAAACAAACAAGGAGATGTAGGAGGAGGCCTCTTTGGGAGGCTTGTTGGGAAAGGCCTATCTGTCAGGTAACATTTGAGCTGAGGCCTAAAAGATGAGAAAACCAGTTGTATGTATGAGAAGTACAAAGACCCTGTGGTAGGCATGCTCAAGAAACAAAAGAAAGATCACTTATCTGGATCACTGTGAATGATTAGGAAGAGTGGAGCAAAAGGAAAGAGAGGATGCAGGGTCCATCCTCCATGGCCATGGTAAATTTTAAGTACCAGAGTAATCTGAAGAAAACTGAAGTGATCAGAGATTTTTGGTTTTGCTTTTTGTTTTTGAGAATGGGGTCTCACTATGTTGCTCAGGCTGGCATTGAGCTCCTGTGCTCAAGTGATCTTCCTACCTCAGCACTACAAGAGCTGGGACTATAGTGTGCACCACACTGCCTAGCTTTCGTTTTTTGTTTGTTTGTTTGTTTTGTATTAGGATTGAACACAGGAGCATTATATCATTGAGCTATATCCCAGCCCTTTTTTATTTTAAGCCAGGATATCACTGAATTGCCCAGACTGGGTTTGCATTCTTCTGCACTAGCCTCCCTGGTCACTGGGGATTAAAGGTGTGTACATCAACCCACCCACCCAGCCATTTTTTTTTTTTTTTTTATGGCGCTGGGGATTGAACCCAGGGCCTTGTGAATGTGAGGCAAGCACTCTACCAAGTGAGTTATATCCCCAGCCCGCCAATTTTTGTTTTAATTTATTTATTTTTATGTGGTGCTGAGGATTGAACCCAGGGTTTCACACATGCAAGGCGAGGGCTCTACCACTGAGCCATAACCCCAGCCCAGCCCGCCAATTTTTAAAAAAAAAAATTTTTAGTTGTACTTGGACACAATACCTTTAATTAATTAATTGATTGATTTAGACATAAATGGTGCTGAGGGTTGAACCCAGCACCTCACACATGCTAGGTGAGCACTCTATTGCTGAGCCACAACCCCATCCCTCCAAATTTGTTTTTAAGACAACTTTGGCTGCTGTGTGCAGTATGAACTGTAGGGGGCAAGAGTGCAAATAGGAAGACCAGTTTAAGAAGGTCTTTTCAGGGCTGGGGTTGTGGCTCAGTGGTAGAGCGTTCGCTTAGCATGTGCAGGGCCCTTGGTTGGATCTTCAGCACCACATAAAAATAAATAAGATAAAGGTATTGTGACCAACTAAAAAATAAATTACAGGGCTGGGGATGTGGCTCAAACGGTAGTGCACTCCCCTGGCATGCGTGCGGCCCGGGTTCGATCCTCAGCACCACATACCAACAAAGATGTTGTGTCCGCCAAAAACTAAAAAATAAATATTAAAAAATTCTCTCTCACTCTCTCTTAAAAAAAATAAATAAATTACAAAAAAAAAAAAAGGTGCAGAAGTTGGGTGATGGTGATGCTAGGATGGGAATGGCAGTTGTGATCAGGCTAGACAGGTTTCAGAGAGATTTAGGTAGTGGAATGGACACGTCCAGGTGATGGACATGAAAATGAAAGGGGGAGAGAGGAGTCAAGGCTGACACTCTGGTTTCTAGGTTGAATGACTACATAGTTTTTGATTATTTTGGGTCTCGAAGTACAAGGTGTTTCTGAGATACCCCAGAGGATGCATAGATATCTACACAGTTCTGTAGAAGAGTGGTGTTTTAGACCATTTTCTGCTACTGTACTAGGATATCAGACTGGGTAAAATAGAATTTTATTTGGCTCATGGTTCTGGAGGCTGGGACATCCAGGATTATGGTGCTAGCATCTGGCGAGGGCCTCTGTGTTGTTGTACCATGATGGGAGGGCAAGCGAGCAAGCATATAGGAGACAGGAAATATGGCTGGACTCATATTTTTTAGCAGGAGGTTCAAGGGAGTGACAGCAACACCTAGGACAGAATGAGGAGGGAGGGCTGACACCGACAGAGTACACCAAGAAAGCAGGACACAGACAAGTGTCCACTAGGTGTAAAGATGGACATGTTGTTGACTGTAAAGAGTAGCCTTAAGAGAATGGTGAGTGGGAAAGTTTTGGAAGTTTGGCCCAGAACAGGAGAGGGGTCAGGGGTGGAGTCTTTGGACAGAGGTTGTGTTGCAGCCCTTTGCTGTTCCAGGAACCCAACAGAATCCTGTGCAAGGAAAGCAGACATCCATAAGCTGCAGAGGGCAAGTCATCTTGTTCCAGCCACTTCCTATCAGAGGCCTAGATGGTTAGGAAATCATGCTGAACCCAGATGGAGCTGAGGGCTCAATGTGGGAGGGTGCCCCAAACACTACTTGATAAATCCTGCACCAACCAGGAGGGCTGGCATGCCCAGGATGAACCCTTGACCTCAGTGGTTTATCACCTCATTTTCTAAGGTGGTGCCCTCTGGTGAAATTGCATTTGTTGGAGCTGGGGATATGGCTCAAGCGGTAGCGCGCTCGTCTGGCATGCGAGCGCGGCCCGGGTTCGATCCTCAGCACCACATACAAAGAAAGATGTTGTGTCCGCCGAAAACTAACTAACTACATAAATAAATAGATAGATATTTAAAAAAAAACTCTCTCACTCTCACACTCTCTCTAAAAAATAAATAAAAAGATCTGTGCCATTAATGACCAGTTTTCACATCTGTTAAAAAAAAAATGCATTTGTTCCCAAAACTTGTTGTCAGTCCTTCGATGGTTCTAGAAAGGGCAAACAAGATAGCTTCAAGAGTTTATCTGACCTATTGGGTCACCCCTGCCACCCACTTTCACTTATTCCAGTGACCAGACAGCAGTCAGACCTTTGTTTTTCACTTTATTGTACAAAAAAAAAAAAAAAGGGAAAACAAAACTTCCACAGTTGGCCTTAAGCTTAGGCAGACACCTCTAAGCCATTCCCTCCCACCTCCCATAATACAAATTCAAGTGTGGTTGTTGTTGAAACCTACAAAACACTCCTTAAATATTAGAAAAAAAAGGTGGGGGAATGGGGGTCTTCCCACCCCAGCCATCCCGTCCTAGTGCCAAAATGCACTCAGAGCGACCTCTTACAGCACCAACACCCCCACCCCCATGGCCCTGTCTGTACTGTAAGAATTTCTCAATTTTTAAAACAGGAAAAGTGTCCTGTTCAAAGTTATTTTTAAATGAAAACACATTCCACTAAAACATAATAGTGCAGGGGCATTCAGATAAAGGATATTGGGTGGGGGGTCTTTGCAGGGGTTCTTAGGAGGAAATAACCTATAAACTCCTGTACTTAATTCCTGGGTCAGGATAAAGGAAGGGGAGTGGGGAGTGTCCCTCCCTAGGCCTCCCCATCCAAGCACCAGGGTCCAGGCAAAGCAGATTGTCTCTGCTTTCATTTGAGAGACCCACAGCCTATCTGGGGTGGGGCCCTTTACCTTTTCTGCCCCACCACCTTGGCAGAGGTCCCACTTCCCCCATTCCTGGCTTTCATTCAGAGGGGAAGGTGGGAAGCACAAAGCCCCGATTAAATAGGTCACTGACATGATTGTTTAAAAAAATTTTTTTAAACCAATTTAGTAAAAACTGCCAAAAACAAAAATTAAATCCACAGATAAGGTGGCTTGGCTTATTAAGAGTCAAGGAATCAGGGTACCAAAAAACTTGGGATGGCTGGCAAGGGTTAAAGGGGCAGCTGCAGAAAGCAGCTTCTGTAGCCCCTTTCCCAACTATAAGGTTGAGGGGCAAGGAAGAGGGGGAGCAGACCTGAGAAATCAAAGGAAATGGGGTGGCCAGAGGACATGGGGGAAGGCAGTTAGGGATGTGTACATAAGAGCTCAACACACTTCCTGATGCCCAGATTCTGAGCCCAGAGTGGCCAGGCTGGCCCCTCACATGAGCCAGAAGGCCTTTTCCACCAAAGAAAAGCTTTAAGGTTCACACCATTGTCTGCCCCTTCCCGCCTTCCTGCTGGACAGTAGGGACCAGCAGCAGCTCAGATGCACATGACCCTGGCACAGGGAAACTGTATAGGAAGCATCAAGAGTGGCTTCAGTGCCCTCCCCAAATAGAACCAGAGACCAGGCAAAGTGGAGACATGCAGAGAAGGGCAGCCTCAGCCTGTTCCCACTGGGATCATCATCTCCCTGGCCCTCACCAACCCTTTTCCAGATTCACAAAAACTGAGGTGGGCTCCAGGACAGACCCCTTCTCTCTTCTACACGCACTCAAACACACCCACAGGTGCACTCATGCTATATACAGCGTGTGCGCGTGCACACGTACACACACACACACACACACACACACACACACACACACATTCTCTCTCTCACTCTCTCTCCCACACACATCAAGACCTTTTTAAAAAAGTTCCAAATCTACCCCCTAAACCCTCCCTCTCCCAGAAATGACAACAGAGACGGCAGCCGGGATCGGTAGGAAACGTCTCGTTGACAGCTCAGAGCTTAAAAAAAAAATATATACACATATATAAAAAACACTTCTGCCCCTCCCCCATGAGTGGGTCCAGGCAGCTCCTTTCTGCAGGGGCAGGGGAGAGGACCATCAGGGCAGTGCCTGTTTTCTCAAAGGCACCCGCCCGCCTCTCCCAACAGTTTCCCTGCCTCCAGTTCCAATGCAGGGGTCCAGGTGGTGAGCCCCTCTGGGAAGGAAGGGGTCCTCCCCAAGCTTCCACCCCACCTTGGTTTGGGTTGCAGGTGTGGAGGGCCTCACTGGACTCTTTGGGACTCCCCACCCCTGGTCCATTGTCCATGCCAGAACCGCAAGTGCAGAAGAGGGGTGGGGTGGGCCGGTCTGGTCCAGTGCTGGCTCAGTCTGATGGTTGCTCTCCCTGGAGGACCCCCAGGGCCGATTGCTCCAAGGCTACAGAGTCCTGGCCTGGGCTCCTCCAGTCCCCTACCCCCACCATATTTTGTTTAAAAAAGAAAAAGAAAAAGAAAGACAGAAAGTGGGGGAGGCCAGGGGGTAGGGGACAGAACATGGGGGAGAGACAAAGGTGGTCAGTTGGGGAGGGGAGCTCTAAAGCTCTCCCTGGCTGCCCCGGGGGGTGAGCCTCAGTTGGAGTCAGAGTCTGAGGAGTCCCCTGAGGAGGAGGAGCTGGAGCTGCTGCCCTCGGACTCATTGTCTTCATCCTCATCGTCATCCTCATCATCATCTTCATCCTCATCATCCTCCTCGTTCTAGAGGAAGAAAGGATGTGCAGTTACCAGATGGCCCTCCTTGTGGAACTCAATCCTGCCCCTCCCACCATGCCCTGCCTGCCCCACCTCATCCCCATCCTCGCTCTCATCTTCACTGCTGGATCCAGAGGAGTCCCCACCATCCTCAGAGGAATCCCCATTCTCATCATCTTCCTCTTCTTCATCTTCATCCTCATCATCCTCATCCTCTTCATCATCCTCCTCAGATTCCTGGAGGGGCAGAGAGACACCAGTAGTCTTAGCCCAGCCACTCCAGGCACTGGGACCCTGTTGTACAGATACTTGCTCCCTATCTGGGAGAAGCTCCTTACCGACTTGGACTGCAGGGTGGTCCGGCTGGACTTGGGGTTTGGGCCTCGCAGCTTGGTCATACTCTTACGTTTCTGTAGGAGAGGATGGGGATGCACAAGGGGCAGCTGTGAGTTCCAGGTCCTGGGGATCCCTGCCCCCACCATGCCACTGCCGGGCTCCCAAACTCACATTGGAGATGTATTCTTTATATGCTGCACGGTCCTGGGGAGACAGACTCTGGGGAGACAGAGAGAAGGTGGGGGTTGGAATGCTCCCCAGATTACTGCCAGCTGAGCATACTGAGCTCCAGCCAGGCAGTAGGCTGAGGACTTTACATCACCCATCTTTATACCTGGTCTCTGAAGAGTGCCCCAGGGGTCTAGGAATACAGCTCAAGTTTCTGCTTTTGATGCTACATCCCCACCTCCTTTTATTTTTATTTTGAGACAGGGTCTAAGTTGTCCAGACTGACCTCAAACTTGCCACCCTCCTGCCTCAGCCTTGATTATAGGCTTGTGCCACCATTCCTGGTTAATGTAAGCCACTATGCATCAAGACTGCTCATTTTCATTTTCTTACTCTACCCAAATGGAGGCTCCATAGATGGGGCCTTCTTCAACTTAGAAGTCTCCCCACAATGACTCAACAGAGCCTGATATCATCAACCCTACTTGGTCCTAAGTTCCCTGAGCCACTGATGAGGCATTGGGGCTCATCTAACATTTGGAGCGTCTAATCTCTGGCCAAATTCTTGGCCAATTTGGGTGGCTGGAGAGGACACAGATGATTCTCCTCACTTTACAGATCTTACTACTCAACCAAGGTACAGAGGGAAGCTCAGAGACTAGGAATCAAGCCAGAGTCCAAAGAGGACCCCCAGTCCCAAATGGAGAGAGGAAAGGCAGTCTGATTTCAATTTTTCTACCTACTGTATGACTTTGGGCAAATTACTTAACCTCTCTGAGCTTTGGTTTAAAAGGGTGACAGTAAACACTGCCCCTTAGGACTGCTGGGGTATTGAAAGAAATGATGAATAAGACAGGTTGGTGCCTCCCTCTCCCTCCCAAGGGTCCTTTGCCCTCTCACCTTGACCCAGAGGTCCAGGTGCACCCTGTACTGCTTCTGCTGCTCCTCGGCCAGCTTTTTGTAGTGCTCCTTCTGGCTCTGGGAAATGCGCTGCCAGCGGCTGCCTATTTCCACCATGCGCTCTTTCAGTGGCAGGTGGTTCAGCTCTCCATTGGACAGTAGCTCCTGGGAGAACTTCTGGTAACCATTCCTGGGAGATGGGGTTGTTAAGGGAGGGTCAAGACCCCCAACCAACAGGCCCTCTAGTCCTCACCCTCCCCACACCAAGGCAGGCTTCAGCCCCAGGCTCACATGGGAGGCTTCTTGGGTTCTCCCTGGAACTTCATCTTCTTGGAAGAATTCGTAGCAGCTGGAGGTGCCCGCATCTCACTCAGCTCTCTCTGTGGGGAGACCTGGAAGGGTCACACTCATCCCCACACCCCCTGAAATACTGCTGCCTCCTGCCCCACTCTGTCATGCCTTAGCTGGTTCTCTTTTTATGTGCCAGGAAGAGCAGAAACCAAAGCATGGCCAGGGAACAATTACCTAACAACTCACACCTATGTCAAGCACTATCATTTCAATGTATTTTTGGAATTGAACTCATGTCCCTCAACAATAACCTTGAAGGCCAATACTACCTCCTCCATTTTACTGATGAGACTGAGGCTCAATTTTGGGGGTGGGCGGCGTCGAGTTGAGACTGGTTCAGGGTCACAACAAGGCTGGGATCTCTGGCTCAGAGCCCCAGCTTATATGGGGCGGGGCGGGGGGGGGGGCAGTCCTCTTCCCACCTCATATCGCTTTTGGTCTTCAGCGGCCTTCTTAATCCACATTAGTTTCTCCTTCTTCTCCATGTTGTTCCAGGTCATCTCCATGGCTTTCAAGGCCTTTACCCTATCGTTCTGGGGACAGACAAGGGTATCAGCTAAAGGGGTCACCCAGGGCTGGAGGCTACAGGAAAAACGCCTGTCCCACTTCCTGCCACCTTGAAGCGGGCCAGGTAATCGCCGATGACGCTCTGCTGCCAGATCTCCTCAGCTCTCTTGGGTGACTCTGGCAGCTTGCCCCGTTCTTCGCGCTCTGTGCCTGGCTTCCTCTCAGACTGTGCCTTCAGCGCTGCCTCCCTGGCCTTGTACTTGGCCTATGGAGGACCACACAGGTGTCAGCCTCTGAGCCACCCCTAGGGGGCGCGCTAAGCCCGACCAGCAGCAGCAGCTCTGGGTAGGGAGGAGGGGAGGGCACAAGCGTGGGCGGCACAGATGTCCCCGTGGGCTCCGCCCCGCCTACCAGCCGCTCCCCCTATAGCCAACAGCCGTAGCTGACAGCTTCCCGCCTTCCGGGTCGGCTCGCTGGGCTCCCAGCATCTGAGTCCAGCCACACATGTAAGCCACAGGGGCAGGGGCAGGGGCAGGGGCAGGGGCGAGGCTGCGCAGCTGCCCCAAGAGAGGAAGTGGTCCTAGCAGCCCCTCTGGGGACACTGGTGGGGAGGCGCCTCTCAGGGGCAAGACTAACCTTCTTCTTCTCTGACAAGTCGTTCCACATGCGGGCCAGCAGGCGGGTCAGCTCACTCTCAGAGAGCTCTGGCCTCTCCTCCTGCAGCTGCCGACGCTTCTCCTCAGAGAAGATGAACATGGCGGACACCGGCCGTTTAGGCTTCTCTGAGCCTCCCTGGGAAGGTACAGAAGGGTCGGGGTTCACAGGCCGTTTACAGGAGCCCTTCGTTCCCCTCCCGCTGGGCCAATGGTGCCCCTGCCCACCTTCCCGCTTTCCTGGGTGGGCTTCTTGGAAGCTGGGCTGGTGGCCTGCTTCTTGTTGATGTTCAACATCTTCTCCTCTCCCAGAACCCGCTGCTGCTCCTCCTCGGGCAGGCTCTGGTGGGGAAGACAGAGGTTTGGGGCTGCAGTCCACCTGCTCTCCAGGGATCCTCAGGGCTATCCAGCATAGCCCGTCTTCTCTGCCCAGTCCCCACCTGGAGCAACACTCACCTCAAGGAAACGGAGCATCTCCACCTCGTAATCTTTCTTTTTCTGGGAAAGGGAGGGGAATCAGGGTCAGTTGGGAATAGGCTCACCAGAGACCCCAGTATTAGGGACAGGAACCCTCAGAAAGCCTCCCCCAGGGCCTGCTCTCCTCCAACAGATGGTAGGCAAGAGGCCTGAGCTGTCTGCCTTGACAGGCCCAGATGCCAAACTTAGCACACTGCCATGCTGGAAGCAGGTGCCAAGGCACCTATAACCAAGGACTGATTTGAGCTTTGCTGGGGTCACACTTGAAACCCCGAAGGAGGGCCCCAAAATCTCCATGGGTTGCCCCCTGCTATGAAGCACCTGGTCACACTTCTTGTGATAGGCATCCTTCTCCTTCTGGGACAGCAGCTTCCACTGCTGGCTGCATAGCACCATGCGCTCCGTACTGGGCACATCCTTCATGTTGGCCATGAGCTCTGCGCAGTACAGTGAATAGCTGTTCCTATCAAAACGGGCAGGAAGAGAGACACACCCCATAAGCAAGTGAGCAGTTGACCTCATCGCTGTAGAGCATGGGCCTACATCCTTCACTGGCCCAGTTCCCTAGCTGCCCACTCACCCACCCACCCACCACAGGACAGTGCTCACGGAGGTGGCTTGGTGGGTCGCCCATCAAACTTGTCCTTGAGCTGGCGTTCAGCCTTGGTAAGGGTGGATTTGGTGATGCCCTCCTCACTGATGTTCAGTTCAGGGTGCTTCTGGATATAGTCACGCATAATCTCCTGCAGAGTGAGGTGGGGGGGATGGAGGGCAATGGGGAGTGGGGTTAGCCGGGGCAGGGGAAGGGGGAGAGCCGCTGGGGAGGGGGGGCAGGGAGCAAAGCTGGGGATGGCCATTTCTGCCATTTCACACAAAACGAGCCGAACCGTGGTGCCCTGCCCTGCCCTAGCCTGAGATCTCATGGTGGGGTGGGGGTAGGGAAAATAGACAGAGGTGAGGGGCCCAGAAGGCCCCTCCCTCAATGGATGGCTGGGGAGTGACTGCCTCCCGCAGCATGCGGTGGCACAGAGTCAGAGGGCAGAGGCTCTTGAAGAGCCGGATGGGGAGGAGCGCAGCGGAAGCCTAACCTCGTACTTCTTCCGCTGCTCCAGGGCCTTATGAATCCATTTCAGCCTCTTTTTGTCCGAGAGCTGAGACCACTGCTTCCCCAGGGAGTCCTTCACCTCCTTCGTAGTGGCCTGCAAACCAAAAGCCGTCAGACACACACAGGCAGCCAGGGGCAGGGGGAGGGGGGTAGGGGGCACAGAGGCCCCCGCCCCCTCAGGCCACAGGAGGTCACATTAGTGTCCCCCACAGGCCAGGAGGGGAAGGCAGAGAGGCGGGGATCCCGCCTGGGTGCAAGGGGACAGGCTCACACACACGCGCACACACACGCTCGCACGCCAGCTGGCCCAGGCCCTGTCCATGCAGCCCACCCCTGGGGAGGGGCCTCCTCTCCTGCTCCCCTGCACCGTGCCCAGCCGACCTGGCGCGGCTCCCCCCTTGCCACTGCCGTGCGCCTCCACCCCCACCCCTTGGCCAGACACTCACATCTGGCCGCACTTTGAGATACACCTTCTTCTCATGGGTGTACCACAGCTGCTGGGGGGTTTTGGGCTTCTCAGGGATGTCCGACTTCTTGGCATTCTGGATAAGGTCGGGGTGATCCTCCCTAGCCAGGGCATGGGGAGCAAGGTTCAATGGGGGACACTGCCTGGGCAGACCCAAGTTAGCTGCCCCACCCATAGGGCCTCCTAGGCCTTCCATCTGGGGCAGGCTGCTTGCCTGCCCTTGCCCCTGAGCATAATACATTAGGGTCTGTATGTGACCCATCATATTCCATATTTTGCAGATGGCCAGCACTAGCCTCCAGCCAGCATTAGCCTATACTGTCACACCCAGTGCCCCATGGCCCTCCTCTGGGCTTCACTGCCTTACCTGAATCGGGCCAGGTTTCGCTCGAACTCCTGTTTCTCCCTCTGGAAGTCCTGAATATATTTCATCTGGGGGGAGGAGGGGACGGGGTCATCCAGGACCCAAGGCCTATCTCACCCGGAGCTACAAAAGCCACCAGGAACCCTCCTCGCTAGCTTTCTTGCCTCCCGCTGTGATGTGGACGGATGGTAGCCTGTGCCTTCCAGTGGATTGGGCTCACCACACACCAGACCTGGTGGCTGAGAACCAGACAGTGGGAACTACAGTGGTCTTTCAGACATGGAATCTTATTCCTATTCTCTCTATTTAAGAGAGTTGTAGAAGCGGGACTTGGCATTACCACAACCAATAAGTTGTCAGTGGCAGGACTAGGATTGCCCCACCCCTTTCTCTGACACCATAAAATTCCAACGTTGAGTCTGGTGGAGACCCTGCTCCCATTACTCTGTCTCCCCACTGTCTGAGGAAGCTGACATCAGTGTGTCTATTTGGAGATGGCCCATAGGGCCAGGTGGCTGAATCCTGCTTCCAAAGCATGAAGCGAGATTGTAATGAAGGAAATTCAGAATGAATTCTTATAAGGTAGACCACATCCCAGCAGATCTGTCTCTTGGGTTTTTCTTCCCCATCCATACTACCTCTGGGGCTCCATCTGCCCCTCACATTCCTTCCCAATTCTGTAACCATCCCCTCTTGGTGCCTCAGCCACCACCATCTTTCCTACCTCTGATCCCTTCTTCCAGGCGCCTGGCTCCCTCTCAGGCCTCTTCCCCTCTGCCACTTGGCTCCCTTCCCTCTCCCTCCTCTCCGCCTGGTCTTCCTTTCCCTCTCCTTGCCTGCCTCCCTCTAGAGTCCCCCTACTTACACCAATCCTTGCCCTTCCTTATCTACCTTCTGTCTAATAGCCCTCTCTTTTCCTCCCTTTTTTTCCCCTATAATTGCAAGTATAGCACTGGAAGCAGTCAGGGGCTCATGGAGATCAAGCCAACCCCTGCCTCTCACAGAGTACACAACCAGCACAGAGAGGTGGCTCACTTTCCCCTGTGGTTCCCCAGAAAACCAAGAGCAGAACAATGTCTCCTCTGCACAATCTTGGCCCTCCACAAACAAGTTTTTGGAGCCAAAAGGCACCTCACAGATATGGCTCGCCTTTATAGACAAGACCAGGCCCAGAGAAGCAAAGTGACTTACCGCAAGGCCTCATACATAGCAATGTGGTGGCAGTCCAAGAGGACAAGTCTGTGTCCCCCAGGTCAGCATCTTGTCCACTTTACCCATTTCTTCTGTCCACCCTTGGTTCTCAGATCCTTTGCCTCTCCCTCCCATTCCATGAGTTTTCTGTGTTGTCACTGTCCCTTAACCTCATCAGGGGGTTAATCATAACTCCAATAAATCATAGCTCCTGCTTAGCTTGGGCAGTGGCCAGAGGGCTAGTTTTACCTGGTTCCATTTTGGGTTCAGCACTAAGAGCATATGTGTCTACAGCCAGTATATATGAACCAGTGAAAAGGTCCACTGAGTGTGGCAGTAGGTGTCACTTTTCGAGGGTTGGCTATGTACAACTCTGTCTTTTTTCCCAGTCAATGTGCCTTTTGGCCTCTCCCCATGGCCCTCATCAACTTCTCTCCTTGGCTCCATCTCATCAAAACAGTATCTCTTCTCATCTACCTCTCTCATTCCACCTTACACATGTCCCATCTGCAGGACTCCTTCAGTATTTTATTTCTTATCACTGCATGGGACCTCCTGAGCTGTCCTTGACTTGTGTCCATCCCTGCCTGGTAGACCTGGGCAACTTATGCCTGAGGTCATCAACCTCTGACTGTCTGGGACAGTGTCTGACCTCTGCAGGGGATAATATGAGGCCAGGAAAGATAAGGTGTATTCTTGTACATGGAGAAGAAAGCCCATTTAACATGTGGATGTGGAGGGGGAAAAGTAGCAGACAGGGAGCCTAGGGTGCCAAGGCCAAGTCCTGCTCTAGCATCATTACTTGTGTGACCTGACACTTAACCTCCCTGCACCTCAGTTTTTTGCCCACAGCATTAAGAATAACCCCCTTTCCTGGGGTTTCTTGTGTGAGGATATTACAGGCATTAAATTAGGCCATGAGGGGAAATATGAAGGATCCAAAACTGCTGTGCAGGCCTAACACTGAGGACATGTGTGTGGAGAAGTGTATGGAAGAGGACACTGTGAATGGTCCATAGGGGTCAAGGTTGGTCTGAGCAACTGCTTGGGCCTGGGTCTCACCTGCAAGGGTGCCTCTTTTGACTGTGTATGGGCCTGGGATACAGCAATCAGATATAGCTGCCTGGGACCCCACTCTGCTGTGCTGATTCCTATGTCCCTGATGCCAAGTCCCTCTAAGGCCTACCCCCACCAGTTGCTCCCAGTCTCTTCCCTCCCCGAACCTAAAACCCCCTCCCCCCACCTTCTTCTTCTCGGGAAGCTCCTTGTATTTCTTGGAAAGAATCTTGGTCAAGTCCAGGTTGCTCATCTCAGGGTGGAGTTTTGCATACTTGGCTCGCTTCTCCATGAAGAAGCGAAAATAAGGGGTCAGGGGCTTCTTTGGGAAGTCTGGGTGTTTCTGGAAGGTGGGACAAAGACACAATAGAGGTTAAACACCATCCCTTCTTTGGACCACTCCTCCCCTGGACCCTCACGCTCCTCCTCCTGGTAACTCACCTTGAGTTTTTTGCCTTTATAAGGATTTTTAACATGTTCTTGAGCATCAAGGATCAATTCTGTCAACGTACGGAACTTCCTCACCTGGAGGAAGAAGGGAGGTGAGTAGAAGAAGCTGGGAAATGCTACCCCATAGCAGAGCTCCCTTTCCCAATGGGTTTCCACCACTCTACCAGACAATTGATTGAAAGAACAGAGACCAACAGCCCTACAATACAGGTAATCTCCACGATCCAGGCACTGACCAGGCCTGCTGCGGAGCTCACACCAAAGGACAAGTACCTCATTCGAACAGTTCAGGCAACAGAAGCCCCAGGCCCCAGGCCAGTTAGTATTCACGGCCACCTGTGAGACCTTGGCAGAATTAAGACCTCTAGGCTGATATGTTAATGGTGCCATCTCCTCCACAGGCACAAGGTCAAATAGAGAGCTAACAAGTGACCACATGAACACCTTTCTGGCCTTCTTCCTTCCTGTTTACAGACTTCGTTTCATTTCCCCCTCCAAGAAGGACAAGGTAGGGTTATGTGTAGATGCATATTCATGTGTGTCAGAAAGAGGGGGATTCAGTTACCTCATTAGAAATCTCCACCCATTTGAGCTTGCACATATCTCCAGAAAAATCTTTAAATGCTACTTTTTCCCAGTCCATGTGTGACTCAGTGGTTTTGAACTTGGAGCTGTCATTGGATGGAAGGTTGTTCTTCATGCATTCCAGCAAAGTTAGCATATCTTCCTGGGACCAGCGGTCTGGTGAGGGGTAAAAGAAGCCATCACACCTGGCTCATGCCATCATACTGATCTACTCCCCAGTCCTCGAGTATCCAACCTTTCTTTCCAAGAGTCCCTGTTTCCCATGTAAACAAAAGTATCTTTCCTTAAGTATAACTTATCCCTAAGCAAACTGGTCACATTGGATTAGGGCAGAGACTGGTCCAGTGTCACATATAGAAAGCCTGGCTTGAACCCAGGACTGGCTTCCTTCAGGGATATTTTCATTTCTAACATTCCAGGCTTCCACGGGCCCCTATTAACTGTAGAAAGGGGGCAGGGGGGAATAAAGTTCCTGTGAACTGTGTCTCTATTGGGAAAGCAATTAGTTTATCAGAGAGGAAAGAAAGCAGGAAGGCAACATATCTAAAGGTATTGCCAAATTCACATTCTAGGTAGATACCATAAATGTCCAAGTGCTGAAAAAGGGGTGTGGACAAAAAGAAGACTCCCTACAGATGTCTCTCTAGCACAGCTGGAAACCTACATTAAAGACAAGAGTATATCATCCCTCCTCCCTCCCAGTCCCTCAAGAGAGACCAGAAAATTTCTGGCAAATAAAAATGGGATGGAGGGCTGGGGATGTGGCTCAAGCGGTAGCGTGCTCGCCTGGCATACGTGCGGCCCGGGTTCGATCCTCAGCACCACATACAAACAAAGATGTTGTGTCCGCCGAGAACTAAAAAATAAATATTAAAAAATTCTCTCTCTCCCCCAATTCTCTCTCTCTTTAAAAAAAAATAAATAAATAAAAATAAGAATGGGATGGATATGAAGAACTATATAGGGCAGCTTTGAGGCAAGGCACACAGGTGGGCAAAGGCTCTCAGGACCCTGCTCTAGGGAGACATCCTCCCCACCCAATTCCAAGTTGTATTCTTTGCTTAAACTCCTTAGGGAACAAAAAAGGGGATCTGAACCAGCTATTTTCAGCCACTGAAATGCAATTCTGAGAGCTTGGGGCCTCTCTAAAGAGTGACTGTCCTGGAAGGTGAGCTGGGATAGTAGCCATCCATGGCTCCAAGTCAAAGAGGCTCCTCACTTTTACTTGCATATGGTAACCTGGTCCAGGGTTTCTGCAGAGCAGGGTCACATGGACCCCATAATCTTTTCTCCCCTCAATGTCCTATAAGCATTGCCAGATGCTGAGCTTAGTTCTACTCCCCATGCCCAACTATACTAGGTTCCTCTTGGATGAAGCCGGGGTCTGGTTGTGTATATAACTTCCATGGCCTGGGGCCACCAAACTCACCAAAACGCACATTCTTTCCACCTGCCTCCGCCAAAACCTTATTTTTAACAACAATAATAATAGTAATAATGATAATAAAAAACCTAAAAAGCCTTCCCAGTCCTGCTGCACCCAATCCCCCACCCCCTCTCAATCCTCATCCTTCCAGCCCAGGAATCCGAGCAGGGACACACTTCAGGATGACCTGGAACCCCAGAAAGACGACTTTCAAAAGACGACTTTTACGGGTCTCCCTTCTCCCTCAAACACGGAGCGAGAGGTGTGTGAAAGACACAATTTACAGTCTCAAAGCCAAATAATTTGGATTTGGCCAAACTAAATTATTCCTTCCAAGTGTGAAGGATGCTCAACTTATAAAATTATGCCCAAGACATCCTCTCCAAGATCAGAGAATGCAGAAGAGAATCCTTTAGAAGGAGAGCCCTGCAGACAGACATGTGGGAAAGAAGATTTAAGTTAAAAAGGGCTGGGGGTGGAGGACCCCTACCTTGGCCTTTGGGGGCGGCCATTTCCAGGTCTGTGGGGCAGTCGGCCTCTCCGTTCATCCTCCAGCTGTCCAGCCACCTCCTCGGTCGCGCTGGCCCGGCAACCCGGGGTCAAAGCCACCTCACCCTTTAGAAGAGACACCAGTCCCCACTCAGGCTGAGAGGTGGGGGCCTTTCTATCCTACCCCCATCCCAAAGGGGAGTGGGCACAGGTCCCAGTTCTCAGTAAGACCCAGCCAGGATACTCAGACTTAATGGGTCGGAGGGTGTGGAAGTGCGCCCCTCTTCTTCCCAACCCCCTCCCCCAGCCCCTGCAGCCGGGCTCCGCGGCATGCGCCCTCCCCTGCCCACGCGAGAGACTGCTCCCAGCTCCCGCGTGCAGTGAGAGCCCGCCCTCCTTCCCCCACCCGGACCAAAAAAAAAATCTCCTCCTCTTCGGTGCGCCCGCCCCGGGGAGGCCCCAGGCTGGAGGGCGGGGGAGGAGGAAGGGCGGGTAAAGGGCGCGCGCGGCCACGGAAGCGGGCACGCGCCCCAGTCTCCTCCTCCCGCCTCCCCCCGGCCGGTTCCCCCCGCCTCCGCAACCCGGCGGGGACCCGGACGCAGCGCAGCCGCCGCCAGCCCCGGAGCGCAGCGGCCGCACCGCCCCCGGGGACCGGATCCGGATTCCGCCGCTCCCCCCTCCCGATCGCCCAACGCCGTCCCAGCCCGCCCGGGCGGGCGAGCAGCCGAAGAGAAGAGGCCTAGCTTGGCCCCAGCCCCCGAGCCACCCACCCCGGCTAGAGGCTCTGCCACCGCCCAGCTACCCTGACGCTCACGGAGGAGCCCGGCGCAGAGGCGCGACCACGGCGGGAACCGCCGCCTCCTCCCCCGAGCCTGCGGCCCAGCCCCGCCGGCGCCCCCGCCCCGGCCTCCGGGGAGCCGAGCCAAAGAGAGGGCGGGAGGCGGGGGCGCAGCGCTCGCCGGCCCCGCCGCCCCCTCCGGCGGCCGGCGAGAACTGCGCCTGTCGGCTCGGAGAAGCGCGGGCTCCTCCGCCCGCAGCTCGGCCCGACCCGGGCCTCGCTTCCTGCCTTCCCCTCCCCCGGCTTCGGTGTTTTCCCCAGTCCCCTGGTCTGCTCCAGCCCAGTCCCCTGCTCGGAGGTGGCTCCGGGTCCTCGCCCGGCGTCCACCGTACCCGCGGCTCGCTCCCTTGCCGTCTGGTCCTGGCCCCGACCCTAGCGCGCGTCCTTAGCCGTCTCGGTTACCCGGCGCAGCGCGGCCTCCGGGCTTCCCGCTCTGGCGGCTCCCTCCCCGGCTCTGAGCGGCGGCGCCCTCCCCCGCTCGGCCGGGCACAGCCGCAGCTCCCTCCCGCGGTGGCAGCGGCTCCTCCTCCCGGCGCGGCGGAGGCGCTGGGGCGGCGGCTGCTGCTGCTGTGGCGGCGGCGGCTGTGGCTGCTGCCTGCTGCTCCTCGCGGCGAAAAGCACAAAGCACAGCGCCCTCCGCCTGCAGGCAGCCCGCCCGCCGCCCGCCCGCCGGCCCCGGCCTCAGCTCGCACACCCCCCGCCGCCGCAGCAGCCTCCGCCGCCGGAGCGGGGAGGAGGAGGGAGAAGGGAGGAGGAGGAGCGGGAGGGGGGGCGGGAGAAGCGGGGCAGCGAGCGCGTCCTTCCCCGTAGAGCGCACACCGACCCCCGGGGAGCGAGCGCCAGCCCGCCCGCCTCGCCGGCTCCGCTCCCTCCCACAGCCTGCCCGGGCGGGCTCCGCGGGGGGCAGCTGGGAGGAGGGGCGGGAGCTGGGGGGACCCGGGCGGCCGAGGCGGAGGGAAGGAAGGAGGGGAGGGGGGGTGGTGGTGGTGGTGGTGGTGGTAGTGGTGGTGGTGGCGGCGGCGGCGGCGGCAGCGGCAGCGGCTGCCACTGCCGCCGAAGTGGGGGGGGGGCCGGGCTGGGAGACACGCAGCCGCCCGGATGGCGGCGGGGCTCGGAGCCCAGGCGGGCGTGCAGACGCCGAGAGCGACCTCGCCAGACCCGCGGGGGAACTAGCAGGCTTGGCCGGCGCGGAAGGGAGGGCCGAGGTGCGGCCGTGGAGAGGGTGCCCGGAGGGCCCCCCGGTGGCCGGTAAGGCTCAGGGGGTGCCGACAGCCCTGCTCCGGAGCTCCCTTCCAAGTCTTCCCAGCTTAGGATCGTACTTACAGGCCAGTCCTCACCCTCTCTCGCCTTCCCGGGCGGGCTATTGGCGCCCACCCTCATCCCCGGAGCGTGGCCACCGGCTGGGGCGCACGCACGCCGATAGCGGCGCCAGGCTTCAGCGCCCACCTCGCGGTCCCCTTGCTATCAAAAGGCACTCACGAAACCAAAAAAAAAAAAAATATATATATATATATATATACAAATACATATATATATCACCCCGACTCCCAAAACAAAACGATTCCTTTTGCTCCTTAAAGCCCGGAAACCGCGAGCGGGCTCCAGCTCCAGAGGTGGAACAGCTCTGGGAGCCGGTTCAATCCAGCCCGGCATGGCTCCCCAGGCCTGCTCCGGCGCATGGAGGTCGGCGCCGCCGCCGCTGGTAGTAACCCCTCTCCCCCGAAATACGCGGCAAGGAGGCTCACTTACCGAGTATGTGGATGGGAGCGCAGGCCGGAGGCACCTAGGAGCGCGGCGGGCGGAAGAGCCGAGCTGCAGCTCCGCCGCAGCCGACGCTGGGGCAGCTAGTCGCCAGACAAAGCCCGAGATGGCGAAGCGGAGCGACGGCTAATGGCGAGCCCCACGCGCCGCGCTCCGCCCGCCCCGCTCCGCCCGCCCGCCCGCCCGCCTGCCCGCCTCGGCGCAGCGCAGCGCCGCTCCGAGCGCTCGCCCGTCAGACCGCCTCGGCGCCGCCGCCTCCCGGGCCTCCCCGGCCTCGCCTGGCCCCTCCGCCTCCTCCGGACGGCTCAGCCTCGCCCCTTCCCTCCCACTGCTCTGGGGGCTGTACGAAAATTTAAAAAAAAAAAATTAAAAAAAGAAAGAAAATGCTTTTTTCTTTTTTTGCAGGGCGGGCGTGTTTAGACTTTCGGGTCTTTTAGCCCCCAGCTCGCACTCACCTGCGGAGCCGCCGGCAGGGCTGGGGGTGGGGGCGCGCGGGGCTGGAGCCGGCGAGCGCGGGTTGAAAGCCAGCCAAGCTCTGCAGCGCCCGACCCGGGCGTGTACGCCGCCGCCAGTCCCCGCAGAGAAATCGTCCTCCTACCCCCGCCTCCATCGCTCTGCGTTTCTCTTCCAATCAGCCGGTCGCTTGGCGGCTCCTCCATTCTCCGGCCAAGCCCGCTGCCTAGAGCGAGCTCCACTCCTCCATCTGCTCGCCCGGCTTCTTGCTCCCCTGCCGGGGCCGGCGAGGCGGCTTGGGGCCGGAGGGGAATTTGCGAGGGAACCTGCCTGCTTCCCGCTCCCATTGCTCCATTCCCGCTGCCTCCTGCTTTTCTCCTGCGTCTTTCCAACTCTCTCCTGTCGCCACTGGTGTGTGTCTGAGTGTGTGCGCGGTTTTTTTTTTTTTTTTTATTGCTCTTTGCTTTTGCAACCCTGAAGCCAAAGCGGGGAGGGGGGAGCAAAGGGGGATGTTATAAAAAGAAAAAAGCAAGAAAGAAGCTTTAGGTTTGCAACACATCGGAAAACCGGGGGAGCACCCCGTCTGGTCCGATCTCCGTGCCCCGCGAGGGCCTTCCGGGTTTCGGAGCGAGTCCCTCGTTGTTCGCATTGCCCCCCACTTTCACCCGGCTTAGAATCCGAGAAATCCGAGTAAAAAGTTCTCCCCCTGGGTCGTAGTGAGGGGTGTCAGGGTGAGAGTTGGGATTTTTCAAGAAGCAGCAGCCATCCCTACTACCCCGGCTTCGGTAACTGGGCCAGAGCCGGCGTGGGGATGAAGAGCAAAATCCTGGTGGGTTTGTGCAAAGGAGCTTCTAGGGGGAAGTTGGAGCCGGGAGATCGTGCTTCGCGCATCTCCCCCTCGGTGTCTGCCTCCTGTCCCCTGCCAGCTCCCCCTTTAATTATTATTTCCCCCCTCTCCTTTAATCTAATTTCTTCCAACTCCACCTTTGTTGTTACCGGCGTCACGCCCGGACTAGCCAATCCCTGCTACGCAATCAGCTTGTCAAAAAGGCTCGGCCAGCCCTGAGAAAGCAGGCCTCGGGCGCTGCCCCCCGGCGGCAGCGGGGATCCACGAGGGGAGCCCGGCACCCCGGCCGTGCCAGGGAAGCTGCAGCCCGGCGGCCTTCGGGTGGCGGTCCGCAGTTCACCATCCTGCCGGCGGGGGAAGGAAAGTCTGGGGCGGGAGCCACTCTCTAGCCTCCCAGGGCCTTCGGCGGTGGCTTGTCTCTTTGCCTTCCCTTCTCAGAGAAAAGGTTATCAGGACAGGATGCAGGGAACCAGAAGACAGTGAGAAGGACGTCTACTTCCAACAGGCCAGCCCACAGTTTGGGCCATCTCTCACGGGACAGCGCCACAGCTCCTGGCACTGCTGCTGCCTAGGTCTCAGCCAGGCGGGTCACACAGCCCCCTTTGGACTGTCCCCTGGCACACTGCCTTCTCCATCCCCACACTGTCTGGCTACTGCTGTAATTCCTCTTGTCTCTTGGGAGACATGAGATTCCTTTCCCAGGACTTCCACATCTCACTTCTGCCACGTTGCACAAACGATGGGAAACACTGTCAAGATCTGGTGTGTCTGGGTTTTTTAGAGGGCATGGCATATAAGAGAAGTGGATTAACCATGATACTAAATGAAGTTTAATTCTTAAGACCCCTTCCTTTCAGGGCCTGTTTAAGGCCTGTACTTGATTTTGTACTTATTTATTTTATTTTTTGTTTTGTTTTGTTGGAGTCCCCTCCCCCAATTGTACATCTCCACAAACTTAGACCTGCCCTTGGAGTATACATAGGGCATTTTGTGAAAATCAAGTCATCTCACACTGCACTAAAAGCAGGGTGTGGAATTAACTTTATTTTTTTGACTAGAAAAGAGCAAAGGGTTTTAGAATCAAAAGTCCCAGCTTCCCAACTTCCCCACATTTTTTTCCAGATCTGGGGGTGAAACCAGGGCCAGCCTCCCCACATTCCTAATAGTATGTGAGTTTGGTCAAGTTCTAACCTCACCTTATTTGATCCCATTCTTGTATCTGTGTAATTAGAATAACAATCATATCTACTCTCATTTTCCTGACTAGGAATTGGAGGGTCAAGTGAGATGATATATGTAAAACTGTAAAATTCTCCACATGTCACTTGCTACAATAACAGAAGAAGAAACTTAGACCCTAAGGAAGGTTCTACACCAGGATCTGGAGTCCAGGTGTTCTGGCTTCTGGCCTTGAACTTCTTGGCTGAGCCAAAGGACTTTTTGGTAAAGTGCTTTGGAATAAACAGGATGAACATGAATCACAAGAATTATTGTTATTGATTCCTTGGGCAGGAAAAATCATGGCTGGCACCTTCCCATTTGGAAACCAATTGGCTTGTTTCACATTTGTTGACCTCACATTTGGTGAGGTCAGGAGACCAACACTTGGGCCATGTGCCAAAGCACCAGGGAATCTTCCCTTGGCCCTTTTTCTTTGCCCCCTTTCCCAGTTTGCCTCCTTTCCTCTTCCAACTTGCTGGCATGTGCCTTGAAGCGGAGCCTAGGCATTCCATAACCCCAGGCCCAGGATGGTGACAAAGCATAATCCTAGCTATCCAATCTCTCCTTGGCCACAGACTTTCCTTGGTTTGCCAGCATCCTAGCACCAGCTCTTATAAAACCCCCAGAGTGCCTAGAATGCCTTAACCAAAATGTGGTACTTGATTTCCTGATGTACAAGGAATAATTTTAAATGGTATATAGACATGATTTTCAGAATAACATTTTAGCATGTATGAGAAGTGATCTATTTTCAATTTTTATTTAAGATAGTGATACAAAACCACCTTTTTATGTGGAGCTACTGCCCTTAATTAGGGATTTATTAATTATTATTATTTTTTAATTATTTTATTTTATTTATTTTTTTAAGAGAGAGAGAATTTTAATATTTATTTTTTAGTTTTCGGCGGACACAACATCTTTGTTTGTATGTGGTGCTGAGGATCGAACCCGGGCCGCACGCATGCCAGGCGAGCGCACTACCGCTTGAGCCACATCCCCAGCCCTTATTAATTATTTTTATTGCAGTAAAACTTACAGGTAATAAAGTACACACATTTTAAGTGTACAGCTTGATAAACTTTTACATATGTATACATAGTATTCATCATATGTATATATGCTATTATATATACTATTTATATATCATACATATATCATGTAACCACCACCCAGATCAAAATATTAAACATTTCCAGCATCTAGCAAACTCAAAATCAATACTCTTCCAAATGTCAACAATACTCTGTTGCTCTATTACCACAGACAAGTTTTGTCTGATTTTGTGGCATTCCATGGTACGAATATGCCACAATTTATCCATTCTACTGCTAATGGACATTTAAGTTGTATCCAGTTTTTGACTATCAGGAATAAAGCTGCTGTGCATAGCTTTTGGTGGATATGTGTATTCATTTCCCCTGGGTATATTTCCAGCTGCGAAATTCCTGAATTTTAGGATATAAATATATTGAACATTAATAGGTATTGCCAAATGATTTTCCAAAGTGGTTCTAACAATTTACCAATGTAACAATTCACACACCCCCGCCCTGCACCAGTGTATGGAAATTATAGGTGCTCCATATCTTCATCAATACTGGATATTGTTACTCCTTTTCTTTCTATCCACTCTGGCTAGAATGTAGTAGAGTTTCACTGTGAGTTTGTTGTTGTTTTTCCAGTACTGGAGATTGACCCCAGTGATGTTGTACCACTGATCCACATCCCCAGCCCTACAGCAACAATATTTGATGTGATTTTTTGGGGGGTGGGTACCAGGTATTGAACTCAGGTGCACTTGACCACTGAGCCACATCCCAGCTCTATTTGTCATTTTATTTAGAGTCAGGGTCTCACTGAGTTGTTTAGCACCTCCCCATTGCTGAGGCTAGCTTTGAACTTGTAATTTTCCTGCCTCAGCCTCCAGAATTGCTGAGATTACAGGCGTGCACCACCGCACCGGCTGATGCAACCTTTTGTGATGATAGGAATGTTTTATATCTCTATTGTCTGATAAGGGAACCATTAAACATCCATTGCTATGGAGCACATGAAATGTGGCTAGTAAAATTAAGGTACTGAATATTCAACTTCATACACACACACACACACACACACACACACACACACACACATATTTTTGTAGTTGGACACAATACCTTTATTTTATTTATTTATTTTTATGTGGTGCTGAAGATTGAACCCAGCGCCTTGCACGTGCAAGGCAAGCGCTCTATCGCTAAGCCACAACCCCAGCCCTCAATTTTTAAAAATAATTAATTTAAACTTAAATAGTCACATTTGGTTAGTGACTACCATGTTGAATCCAAAGTTTCACACATCTCTTTAAAGATCTTTGTGCTGGGCGTAGTGGCACACACCTGTAATCTCAGTGGCTCCTGAGGCTAAGGCAGGAAGATTGTTAGTTCAAAGTCAGTCTCAGCAATTTAGCAAGACCTGAATTAATTTAGCAAGACCCTGTCTCTAAAAAGATATACATAAAGGGCTAGGGATGTGGCTCAGTGGTTAAGTGCCCTTGGGTTCAAGCCATGGTACTAAATAGAAAAAAAAAAAAATCTTTGCCAGATCTGTATAGTACAGAGGATTTATACCTTTGGTCAAAGGTATATGAGTAGCTGAACTCCCTTGCTGGAATCTCTAATCAAGCTCTCAAGATAGCTGAGTAGACAAGTAAGAGATGATGGAAACTGTAGGCAGGTGAAGCATGGTTGGAAGAAATAGGTCACTGGGGGCTCTCTCTTGTCCCCGACCCCTTCCTTCTTCTCTCTCTGTGCTTCCTGGCAGTCAGAAGCTAAACAGCTTTCCTCAACTACACCCTTCTGCCATGATGTTTTGCCTCATCTCAGGCCCAAAGCCAACCATGGACTGGAACCTCTGAAACTGTAAGGCAAAATAAATCTTTCCTCTTCTACTTTGTTTTTCTCAGGTATTTGTCACAATGATGAAAAGCTGATTAACACAGTGTTGATGAGAAGAATGATAATAAACAAAAGTGACAGCTAATGTTGAGATCTCACCATGGGTCCAGCCCTGGGTCAAGGGCTCTACATGTTCCATCTCATAGAATCTCCACAAGAGCCCAGTGAAATGCATCCCTTCTACCATCTCATCTCCCTCACCATGTGAAAACAGCATAGAAATGTAAAGCAACTAGAAAAATCTGGAGCTGGGATTTGATCCCAGACTCTGTGAATCCAGATCCTAAATCAAGATACCAGGGGCTGGGGTTGTGGCTCAGTGGTAGAGCACTCACTTAGCAAGTGTGAGGCACTGGGTTTGTTTCTCAGCATCGTATACAAACAAACAAATTAACATCAACAACTAAAAAAATTTAAAAGATATGAGTAGTGCCCCCCCACATGCATGCACACACTAAAGGGTTGTTAGTTTTTTTTTTTAATTGAATTGAAAAGTTTTGGTATATAGTGACCCTTTGTCAGATGTGTTTTTTGCAAATATTTTCCCCGGTCTGTGGCTTTTCTTCTCAGTCTCTTGACATTGTCTTTCTCAGAGTAGAAGTCTTTTTTTTTTTTTTTTAAAGAGAAAGAGAGAGAGAGAGAGAGAGAGAGAGAGAGAGGAGAATTTTATTTTTAATATTTATTTTTTAGTTCTCGGGGGACACAACATCTTTGTTGGTATGTGGTGCTGAGGATCGAACCCGGGCCGGGCCGTACGCACTCCAGGCGAGCGCGCTACCAGTTGAGCCACATCCACAGCCCAGAGTAGAAGTCTTAAATTTTAACAAAGTCCTTCTTATTGGTTGTTTCTTTCATATATTGCAACTTTGGCATTAGATCTAAAAAGTTATCGTACTCAAGTTCATCAACATAGTAGACTCTGTAATCTTCTAGAAGTTTTATAGTTTTGCAGTTTACATTGTCTATGATTCATTTTGAGTTAGTTTTTGTGAGTGTTTATGGTCTATATATTTATCTATATATACATTATATATTATATGTAATATAATACCACATACACGTGTAATATATATAACACATATATATTTATATATAATGCGTGTGTGTGTGTGTGTGTGTGTGTGTGTGTGTGTAGAGAATAAGGCATGTGTCTAGATTTGTTTTCTTTTGTAGGGTTAAGGTCTGTGTCCAGATTTTTTTTCCCAATACTAGGGATTAAAACCAAGAGCACTCTACCACTGAGATATATTCACCAGCCTTTTTAGTTTTTATTTTATTTTATTTTTGAGATAGAATCTCACTAAATTGCTGAGGCTGACCTCAAACTTGTGATTCTTCTACCTTGGCCTCCCATATTACTGGGATTACAGACATGCAGTGTCACATCTGGTCCTCGTTCATTTTTTGGCACGTGGATATCCAGTTTTTCCAGTACTACTGGTTGAACAGACTATTTTTGCTCCATTTTAGTGCCTTTGCTTTTTGGTCAAAGGTCAATCGACAGCCAGATGCTATGGTACATACTTGTAATCTCAGCAACTTGGGAGGCTGAGACAGGAGGATCCCAAGTTCATGGCCAGCCTCAGCAATTTAGTGAGGCCTTAAGCAACTTAGCAAAACCCTGTCTCAAAATTAAAAATAATAATAATGTATATTTAATTCCCAGTACCTTGACTATATATATATAAATCTATTTCTGGATTCTCAATTCTATTCCATTGGTCTATTTGTTCTTTTACCAACACCATTCTTGTCTAGATTTACAGGAAATCTTGAAAGTCAGTCCTCCTATATTTTCTCCAATATAGACTTGACTATTCTGGGTCTTTTTCTTCCCCCTATAAATTTTAGAATAAGTTTGTCAGTATTAGCATAATGGCTTGTTAGGATTTCAATTGGGATTATGTTGAAATTACAAATCAAATTGGACAGAACTGACATCTTGACAATATTGAGTGTTCCTGTCTATGAACATGGAATATCTCTTAATTTATTTAGTTCTTCCTAGAGATCATCATCAGAGTTTTGTAGTTTTCTTCATATATATCCCATACATATTTTATTAGATATATACCTAAGTATTTCTTTTGGGAGGTGATAATGTGAATGGTATTGCAGATTTAAAATTTTGTTTTATTTTTGCAGGGCTTGGGATCAAATCTGGGGCCTCACAAGCTCTGCCACTGAGTTGCATCCATAACCCTAATTGTAATGTTTTTCACTTCAAATTTTTTTTTTTTTTAGAGAGAGTGAGAGAGGGGAGAGAGAGAGAGAGAGAGAGAGAGAGAGAGAGAGAGAGAGAGAGAGAGAGAGTTTTTAATATTTATTTATTTATTTATTTATTTAGTTCTCGGCGGACACAACATCTTTGTTGGTAAGTGGTGCTGAGGATCCAACCCGGGCCGCACGCATGCCAGGCGAGCGCGCTACTACTTGAGCCACATCCCCTTCACTTCAAATTTCAATTTTTCATTGCCGATATGTAGACAAACACTTAACTTTTGTTTCTATGCATTTGTGGTGAAGGAGATTGAACCCTGGGCCTCATGCATGATAGACAAGCACTCTACCACTAAACTGTATCCCCAACCCAACAGTCGATCTTTTTTTTTCCAGGGGGGCGGGGGTATACCAGGGATTGAACTCAGGGGCATTCGACCACTGAGCCACATCCCTAGACCTATTTTGTTTTATATTTAGAGACAGGTCTCATTGAGTTGCCTAGTACCTGGCTTTTGCTGAGGCTGGCTTTGAACTCCTGATCTTCCTGCCTCAGCCTCCTGAGCCACTGGGATTATAGGCATGTGCCACTTTGCCCAGCTACCCAACAATTGACCTTTTTATATTAACTTTGTATCCTGAACAATTTGTTATAATTACTTACCAGTTCCAGGATCTTTTTTTTTTTTTTAGAGTTTTTCAGATTTTTTACATAGACAATCATGTTATCCATGAACAAAGGCAGTTTTATTTCTTCTTTTCCCAATCTGAAAACCTTTTATGTCTTTTCTTTTTTTTTTTTTTTTGGCACTGGGGATTGAACTCAGGAGCGCTTAATCACTGGACCACATTCCCAACCCTTTTTTGTATTTTATTTAGAGACAGGGTCTTGCTGAGTTGCTAAGTGCCTCGCTATAGCTGAGGGTGGCTTTTAACTTATGATCCTCCTGTCTCAGCTTCCTGAGTGGCTGGGATCACAGGCGTGCACCACCATGCCCATCTATGTCTTTTCTTATTACATTACTAGGACTTCCAGAATGAAGTTGGAAAGAAGTGGTGAGTGGGCTGGGGTTGTGGCTCAGTGGCAGAGCACTTGACTAGCATGTGAGGCACTGGGTTCGATTCTCAGCACTGCATATAAATAAATGAATTAAATAAAGGTTCATAAATAGCTAAAAAAAAGAAGAAGAAGAAGAAGAAGTGAGAGGAAGCACACTTGCCTGTTTCAGTTCTTAGTGGGAAGTTTCAAGTTCTCATCACTAAGTATGATGTAATCTACAGGTTTTGTTGATTTTTTTTTTTAAATCCAGTTGAGCAAATTCTCCTTACCTCTCTATTCTTACTTTGATAAAAGGTTTTTTTTTTTTTTTCTTTTGTGTGTGTGTGTTTTACTGGGGACTGACTGGGCCAGGGGTGCTCTATTACTGAGCTATATCACCAGACTCCCCCACCTTAAAATTTCCTTTTATTTTGAGACATTCTTGCTAAGTTGCCCAAGCTGGCCTCAAATTTGCAATTGTGCTGCTTCAGCTTCCTGAATAACTGGGATACAGATATATACACACCTGTTTATTAAAGAGTTTTATCATGAATATTTTTCACTTATTTATTTTTATTTGGTGCTGAGGATCAAACCCATCGTCCCACACGTGCAAGGTGAGTGCTCTACTGCTGAGCCACAACCCCAGCCCCTCATCATGAATATTTTTGAGATTTTTGTCAAATGCTTTTTCTGTATCCACTGACATAATCATTTCTTATTTAGCCTTTAAAACATTTTGTTGTTGTTAAGAATTGAACTCAGAACTTTGCACACACTAAACTTGTGCTTTACCACCAACCTATGCCCAGAGCCCCTTCTTTTACCTGTTGATATGATGGATTATATTAATTGATTTTCAGATGTTTAACCTGACTTACTTTGTCATGGTATTATATAATTGTTTTTTATACTGATTTACTAATATTTAAATATTTAGTAAGGATTTTTGAATCTATGTTCATGAGATTCATCTGCGGTTTTCTTTCTTTTTTTTTAAATATATTTTTATTTTTCGGGCTGGGGATGTGGCTCAAGCGGTAGCGCGCTCGCCTGGTGTGCGTGCGGCCCAGGTTCGATCCTCAGCACCACATACAAACAAAGATGTTGTGTCCGCCGATAACTGAAAAATAAATATTGAAATTCTCTCTCTCTCCTCTCTCTCAAAAAAAGAGTAGCTTGGGAAAGCTGCCCTAGAAAAAATAAAATAAAATATATTTTTATTTTTCAATTGTAGTTGGACACAATACCATTTATTTATTTATTTGTTTGTTTATTTATTTTTATGTGGTCCTGAGGATCCAACCCAGGGCCTCGAATGTGCTAGGCAAGCGCTCTACTGCTGAGCCACAACCCCAGCCCCTGGTCTGTAGTTTTCTTATAACATCTTTGTGTGGTTTGATTTTAGGATAATACTGGCATTATAGTATAAGTTAGAAATATTCCATCTACTTCTATCTTCTGGAAGAAATTATATGGAATTTATATATTTTATTTCTTGAATATTTGTCAGAATTCACCCTTGAACCTATCTGGGCCTCACACTTTCTGTTTTAGGTTATTAATTATTGACTCAATATTTTTTTCTTGGGGCTGGGGATGTGGCTCAAGCGGTAGCGCGCTCGCCTGGCATGCGTGAGGCCCGGGTTCAATTCTCAGCACCACATACAAACAAAGATGTTGTGTCCGCCAATAACTAAAAAATAAATATTAAAATTCTCTCTCTCTCTTTCTCTCTCTCCCTCTCTCACTCTCTCTTTAAAAAAAAAAATATTTTTTTCTTTTTTCTTTTTTAGTGCTGGGGATTGAATTCAGGGTCTGGCATATGCTAAGGCACACATTCTAACACGGAACTATACACCCAACCTGACTCAATTTCTTTAATAGATACAGGCTTTATTAAAATAATCTATTTCTTCTGTGTAAATTTTGGTAGATCATGTCCTTCAAGAAACTGGCCCATTTCATCTAATATGTCAAATTTGTGAGCATAGAGTTGTTCATAGCATTCATTCATTATCCTTTTAATGGCCACTGATATTTAGTGATATTCCTGTTTCTTTTTGAAATTAGTAATCTGAGTCTACTCTTTTCTTAGTTAGCCTGGCTAGAAGTTTATCAAATGTATTAATTTTAAAGGAAATTGCTTACATTTTCTCTATTGATTTCTATTTTTAATTTCATTTACTTATGCTCTAATATTATTATTTTATTTCTACTTATTTTATTTTAAATTTATTTTTTATTTTTTGGAACTGGGGATTGAACTCAGGGGCACTCAACCACTGAGCCACATCCCCAGCCCTTTTGGTATTTTATTTAGATACAGGGTCTCACTGGGTTGCTTATCACCTTACTTTTGCTGAAGCTGGCTTTAAATTTGTGATCCTCCAGCCTCAGCCTCCCAAGATGCTGAGATTATAGCCATGTGCCACTGTGCCTGGGTCTTCTCCTTGTTTTAGATTCAGTTTGCTCTTCTTAGCTTCTCTATACTTTCCAGATACACCCAGATTTGGTGAACTACCTGAAGGTAACCCGTCTCAAACACGCTTATCCCATTATCAACCCTGAAAATTTACTTGTCCTTTGAGATAAAAATATAATGTGTTATACTTTCCAGTAGTGCCACTGTATTTTGTCTTCAAATAAAATGTTATTGTAGTATTTTTTTCACAAAAATTCTAAACTAAAATTATAAAGCTTGTTAGAGTGTGGGAATAAGATGTAAAGGTTAAATTAAAATCTATAGGGCTGGGGCTGTAGCACAGTGGCAAAGCGCTTGCCTAGCATGCGTGAGGCACTGGTTCAATCCTCAGCACTGCATAAAAATTAACAAATAAAATAAAGGCATTCTGTCCATCTACAACTACAAAAAAAATTTTTTAAAAAAATTAAAATCTATAGCCAGACATGGTGGAGCAAGCTTGTAATCCCAGCAATTCAGAGGGTTGAGGAAGGAGGATCACAAATTCGAGGCCAGTCTCAGCAATTTAGCAAGACTTTGTCAAAATAAAAATTAAAAGGGGCTGGGAGCCATGGTGGTACATGCCTGTAGTCCCAGTGGCTCCAGAGGCTGAGGCAGGAGGATCACGAGTTCAAAACCATCGCTAGCAGAACGAAGTGCTAAGCAACTCCTTGAGAACCTGTCTCTAAATAAAATACAAAATAGGGCTGTGGATGGGCTTAGTGGTCCAGGGCCCTGAGTTCAATCCCTGGTACCCCTCACCCCCCAAAAATAAGGATTGGGGATGTAGCTCAGTGGCAAAGTACCCTTGAGTTCAATACCCAGTACCAAATATACATATATATATATATATTATATATACACACACACATATATAATATATATGTATATATATGCACATATATATGCATATATATAATAAATACACATAAATATATATGAAATGTTTTTTTCCTTTTTTTCCCCTATGCAGTACTGCAAAATTGATTGAACCCAAGGCCTTGTGCCTGCTAAGCAAGCATTCTACCACTGAGCTATATCCTAACAAACTGTGCTAATTTTATAATTGCTCAATTTTTGTAGATTTTGTCTTATTTTCAAATTCCGGCTTATCATTATGAGGTCACAGAAATATACTGAAATGTAAACAATGTTTAAAAAATAGAAAAGTACAGTCAGTTGTGGTAGTATATGTATACTTGTAATCCCAGCAACTCAGGAGGCTAAGGCCGGAGAATCATTAGTTCAAAGCCAGCCTCACCAACTTAGGTGAGGCTCTATGCAATTTAGTGAGACCCTATCTAAATAAAACATAAAAAGAAATGGGGATGTGGCTCAGTGGTAAAGCACCCCTGGATTCAATTCCCAGTACCAAAAAAGAAAAAAAGAAAAGAAAAGCACGGGTGTTGGAAATTATTTTTAAGATTGTATTTTATATCGTTTTATCTATCTTTGCAAGTAGTCTTCATGTTGGAGATACTTCTAACTAGGCACTGTGGCACTGTGGCACAGGCCATCCAGCTGCTCAGGAGCCTGAGGCACAAGTGCAGGAGTGCAGAAGTTGGATCCTGGCCTGGACAAGTCCCCAACTCAAAAAAGAAAAGAAGGAGAAGGAGAAAAATAAGGAAGAGGAGGAGGAGAAGGGGGCGGAGAAGGAGGGAAAGGGGAAGGAGAAGAAGAAAGCAACAATTTTTTTTTTTCTGGGGCACTCCCTGGTTGGAGGGTGATATTTGTAATAAGATACAGTACATTTCCTCTGTATGTTAATTAGGTGGGATAATAGAATTTATAACTCACCATGTTCTTTGCAATGTTATGCCTTTTCACAAATAAATTAGTTTACAGACAGGAAGTGGTTACTTGACATTTTGACATCAACTCATTTTGCAAGGCTTAAACAACTAAACATTATTTAAAATAAAATATTCATTTATATTGCATGTGTGTCTATCTTTAGTCGGTTATCTCTCAGTTTTTGAGGTATATTATTTTAATTATTCCATGTATTAATATGCTTGCAACACACAATTCTTCAGAAGGGTGAATACCAAAAAGCTTTCAATGTTGAGAATAGAAATCTACAAGCCCTGGTGGGAGCCAAAACCCATAGGTTAACTAAAGAATCATGGTAAAATACAATGATTTCATTAAGTCATATCTAAAATAACAAATGAACCAGACTTGGCAACACATTTTCCATGAAGGAAATATTGTTAGGTGCAAAATAATTGCATATGTTGTTTTATGCAACACTACATTTACGAAAAGTACTGAAGGGCTGGGGATGTGGCTCAGTGGTAGAGCTCTTGCCTAGTCATGTGGGAGGACCTGGGTTCAACAACTAATACTGCAAAAATAAGAAAGTAAATAAATAAATAAAATAGAACTGTTGAGAAGAAGACTAAGTATGATTTTAAAACTAAATTGATTTTTTTCTCACTCTTATTTTTTGGAATACTGGGTATTGAACTCGGGTACTTTTTACCCTTGAGCTACATTCCTAACTTTTTTTTTTTTTAGTTGTACTTGGACACAATATCTTTATTTTATTTATCTTTATGTGGTGATGAGGATCAAACCCAGGGCCTTACACGTGCTAGGCGAGCGCTCTACCACTGAGCCACAACCCCAGCCCCCCCAACTTTTTTTATTTTTTATTTTAATATATGGTCTTGCTAAGTTGCTGAGGCTGACCTTATTACTTACAATCCTCCTGTCTCAGCCTCTGAAGTTGCTGGGATTACAATGCCTTACTCTGCCTGGTTTGTCTGAATCCAGAAAGAAGTACTACTTTGTGAAGCAATTTTTACAGTTTTGTTATCTCCCAATAAAAATTTTTATATATTAATGTCACTTCTTTTTTTTTTAGACTTTTAATATTTATTTTTTAGTTCTCGGGGGACACAACATCTTTGTTGGTATGTGGTGCTGAGGATCGAACCCGGGCTACACGCATGCCAGGCAAGCGCGCTACCGCTTGAACCGCATCCCCAGCCCTTAATGTCACTTCTTGTCTTCCACATTCTATTGTCTTAATTGTACTGTTTTCTGATTTGTATTTATGTGCAGATACAATCGATTTTGGAATAAAAATAAACCTACAGTTAAAAAAATGATCTGCTCTTCCTTTTTTAGTTTCCTACCTAGATGATTGATTTTGTCTTTCTTCTTTTCAATATATGTACTTGATGCTATAAATCTCCTTCTAAGCACTGCTTTTGATGCATCCCACTTTTTTAATATATATATTTATTTTTAGTAGTATATGTATACCTATAATCCCAGTGACTTTTAAACACAATATTTATTTATTTTTATGTAGTGCTGAGGATCAAACCCAGGACCTCGCACATGAGAGATGAGCACTCTACCACTAAGCCACAACTCTTATTTTTTTTTTAGTTGTAGATGGACACAATGTCTATATTTTTATTTATTTTTTGTGTGGTGGTGAGGATCAAACCCAGGGCCTCACGCATGTAAAGCAAGCACTCTACCACTGAGCCACAACCCCAGCCCCATCCCAAGTTTTTTGATAAGTGTATTTTCATTTTCATTTAGTTCAAAACATTTAAAAATTTCTCCTGAGATTTCTTCTTTGACTCATGTGTTATTTAGAAGTGTGTTATTTAGTCTCCAAGTACGTTGGGATTTTTCTACCTATCTTCCTAAACTTCTTGTCTAGATTCATTCCATATGATCTGAGAGTAGATATTGTATAGTTCTGTTCTCTTAAATCTGTTAAAGATGTATTTTATGGCCCATAATGTGGTTTATTTTGTTGAAATCCTTGTGACATCTTTTTTTTTTTTTTTTTTTGGGGGGGAGGGGTACTGAGGATTGAACTCAGGGGCACTTAACCACTGAGCCACATCCCCAGCTCTATTTTATTTAGAGACAGGGTCTCACTGAATTGCTTAGCACCTTGCTGTTGCTAAGGCCAGCTTCGAACTCAAGATCCTCCTGCCTTAACCTCCTGAGCCATAGGGATTACAGGCGTGAGCCACCATGCCTAGCAAAATCCTTGTGATCTTGAGAAAAACATCTAACAACCTGCTATTGTTGGACGTAGTCTATAGATGCCAGTTATATCCAGTTTATTGATGGTGCTGTATCCTTATTGATTTTTTCGCTGCTGGATATGTCCATTTAATACAGGGCTGTTCATGTCTCCAATGATAGCCTCTGCTTCATCTAGTTCTCCTTGCAGTTCTATCATTTTTTACCTTACATTTGATGCTCTGTTGTTAGGCATATAGACATCAAGGATTGTTTTATTTTCTTGACTCCTTTATCAACGGGTAATGTTGTCTTTATAACTTTTCTTATTTTGAAGTCTGTTCTGTGTTAATTTCTGTATAAACGTGATATACCTACTTCTGCTTTTTTCTATTAGTGTTACATGGTTTTTCCTTCTCCTGCCTTTACTTTTAATCTACGTGTGTCTTATATTTAAAATGGGTTTCTTGGACTACGGGTGTAACTCAGTGGTAAAATGCTTGCCTTATAGGTGTGAGACCCTGGGTTCTATCCCCAATACTGCATAAATAAATAAATAAATAAATAAATAAATAAATAAATAAATATAAACAAAGTGTCTTGTTTTTCATTTTCTTTTCTTTTTTCTTTTTTTTGTACCAGAGATTGAACCCAGGGGTACTTAACCACTGAGCCACATCCTCAGCCCTTTTTACTTTTTATTTTGAGACAGGGTCTCACCAAGTTCCTTTCAGCCTCATTAAATTGCTGAGGCTGGCCTTCATCTTGTGATCCTCTTGTCTCAGCCTCTGGTGTTGCTAGGATTACAGTCCTGTGCTACCACATCCAGCTGGGTTGTTTTTGGAACCACTCTGATAATCTGTATTTTTTGGGGGGGGTACTGGGGATCAATCCCAGGGATGCTTAAACCCTGAGCCACGTCTCCAGCCCTATTTTGTACTTTATTTAGAGACAGGGTCTCACTGAGTTTCTCAGCACCCGGCTTTTGCTGAGGCTGGCTTTGAACTCGTGATCCTCCTGTCTCAGCCTCCCAAACTGCTAGGACCGCAGGCATGTACCACTGCACCTGACTAATTATCTGTCTTTTAATTGGTGTATTTAGACCATTGATGTTTAAAATGATTATTGGTATAATGGGATATAGCATTTGTTACTGTTTTCTATTTATTGCCTTATTTTTTGTTCCTATATTTTTCTTCTTACAAAGTAATTATTATACTGGCAACAAGTTCTCTCAGTTTTTCTTTGTCTGAGAGAAAGTCTTTGTTTCTCCTTCAATTTTCAAGGGTAAGTTAGCAGGGTACAGAATTCTAGGTTGGTGTGGACTTTTTCCTGTCAACTTTTTTTTTTTTTTGGTACCAGGGATTGAATCCAGGGGTGCCTAACCACTAAGCCACATCCTCAGTCCTATTTTATTTATTTTCTTATTTATTTAAATTTTGAGACAAGGTCTTGCTAAGTTGCTGAATCTGGCTTTGAATTTGAGATCCTCCTGCTTTATTCTCCTAAACCACTGGGATTACAGGCATATGCACCTGGCTCTTTTTTTTTTTTTTTTTTTTTTTTGAGACAGGGACTTGCCATGTTGCTCACACTAGCCCAGAACGCCAGGGCTCAAAACAAAAACTATAGGAGTGTGTCACCATGCCCTGCTCCCAAAGCCTTAAATATTTTACTCTGCTCTCTTCTTTCTTGCATTGTTTCTGAAGAGAAGACAAGTATAATTCTTCTTTTTCTTGTCTATGGGAAAGATATTAAAGGTGTTACCCACCCCCCTTCCCAGCTTCTTTCAAGATTCTTAAATCTTTGATTGTCTGAAGTTTCTATATGATATGCCAAGCTGTAGTTCTTTGTTTTTGTTTGTTTGTTTTTGCATTTATCCTGTTTGGTGTTCCCTGAACTTCCTGGATCTCTGCTTTCCTGTCTGGCATTCATTTGAGAAAATTCTCAGTCACTATTTCTTCAAATATCGCTTCTGTCCCTTTTTGTCTTCTCCATCGGCTATTCCCATTACACATGATACCTTTTTTTTTTTTTTGTAGTTGTCCCATAGTTTGTGAATATCTGTTTTGCTCGTTTTCATCTTTTTTCCTCTTTGCTTTTTCAGTTTTAGAAGTTTCTATTGTCATATTGTCACGTGCACAGCCCATTTGTGCGAGGGCAGTGGGATAGGTTGCTAAGAGATCAAAGAACACCCCCCCCACCCAGCAATACATGGCATGAGGCTTTATTGAGAAATGCTCATGGGGAATGCTCAAGAGTGTCAGTCTGAACAGCACCCCTGTCCAGCACGGTGCTTGGGCACACAGTGCCTCCTCTCCTTCACGGTGTTTTGGCCAGTGGCAGCCAGCTGGATGAGGGACGCACATTCTTTCCACTGTGACCTCAGTTCCCTGCCCATCACCACTGAGAGAGGGGTTTTATATTCTAGGCTGGAGAAGCGTGACATCATCAGCATTAACTTGCTTAGTTTTCTTGTGTGACTAGCATCCCAAGGAGCTACTATTCCAGTGTGCACAGAAGAAAGTAGCTTTCCACAGATAACACTTGCCCTTAGACCCCAGTGTGCATGAGCAGAAACCAGTGTTCTTCAAGATAGTATGTATCTTGGTAACTGGTCCACTCTCATACACATTGATCCCTTAACTTGGTGTTTTAGCCAGCTTTTTCATTGTGACTAAAAGACCCAACCAGAACAATTGTAGAGGAGGAAAAGTTTATTTCGGGGCTCATGGTTTCAGAGGTTTCAGTCCATAAGAGGCCAGCTCCATTTCTCAGGGCTGGAGGTGAGGCTGAACATCATGGTGGAAGAGTGTGGTGGAGGGAAGCAGCTCACATGATGAACAGGAAGCAGAAAGAGAAAGAGAGACTCTATTCACCAAATACAAAATACATACCCCAAAAGCCACATCCCCAATGCCCACCTCCTCCAGCCACACCATACCCTCCTTTAATTCCACTCAGTTAATCCTCACCAGGAGATTCATTCACTGATTGGGTTAAGACTCTCACAACCCAATCATTTGTCCTCTAACCCTTATTGCATCATTGGACACATGAGCTTTTGGGGGACACCTAATATCTAAACCATAACATTTGGTTAGGTTTTGGGGAACATAAAAGGGGCATTCAAAAACATGATGTTTTATTCTCCCTGTTTTCTTTAAGGGTAATACATACATCTTAAGGTTCAGAGATTCTTTCCACAACCATGTTCACTGTTCTAATACCATCAAAAGTATTCCTAAGGGTTGGGGTTGTGGCTCAGTGGTAGAGCACTTGCCTGGCATGCATGAGGCACTGGGTTCGATTCTCAGCACCACATACAAATAAATAAAATAAAGGTCCATCAACAACTTTAAAAAAATTTTTTAAAAAGTATTCCTCATTTCTGTTATAGTGTTTTGTTTTGATTTTGCTACTGAGGATTGAACCCAAATGTGTTTTACTGCTGAGCTACATTCCCAACCCTTTTCAATTTTTAAATTTTTATTTATTTTATTATTTTTTAAGAGAGAAAAAAATTATATATATATATATATATATATATATATATATATATATATTTATTTATTTATTTTAGTTTTCAGTGGACACAAGATCTTTGTTTTGAATGTGGTGCTAAGGATCGAACCCGGGCTGCACGCATGCCAGGTGAGCGCGCTACTGCTTGAGCCACATCCCCTGCCCCTTAATTTTTATTTTTATCTTGAGGTAGGGGATGTCACTAAATTGTCCACGCTGGACTCAAACTTGCAGTCCTCCTGCCTCGACCTCCAGAGTAGCTGGAATTATAGGCATGTACCACCAAGCCTTGTTGGCCCTTCCTTTCTTTAGTTCTATGGCAAATAACATTTGTCATCTCACCAACATGAAACCTAGAATTAAAATGCAGAAAAGTAATGTGTCTGTTTGCAAAGGAAATGCAGGTGCAGGCCCCAGGAAGTCAGGGTTCATTAACATATTCTGGGAGCTCTAGAGAGGAAGACCCCACCCAGCATGTGAACTTCCTGCCCATTGTTTCACTATACCCCATTTTTCTCCTAAAGGAATGCTCTTTGTGTCCTGAAACCCCCTAAAGGAGAGTTTTTTTTATTCTTTTATGGTATTGGGAATTGAACCCAGGACCTCACACGTGCTAGACCAGTGCTCTACCACTGAACTACATCCCCACCCTGTTTGTTTTCTTTTTTATTTTGAGACAGGGTCTCATTAAGTTGCTCAGGCTAGAGTAAAACTTGGGATCCTCCTGACTCAGCTTCTCAAGTAGGTGGAAAGGTAAGATTATAGGCACATGCTACCACCCCAGAATAAAATAGATTTGAAATGTAAAACCTCTTCTAACTTTACTTCTTCAGAGCTGAACTTGAATAAGATAGATTCCTGTCCCCATCTTCTCTCTCAAGTTTCTGGTTGAGAAGAGGGCAACACCAAAAAATAAATAAGCAAATAAATAAAATAAAAAATAATAAAATAGATAAGTATGTATACATATATATATACACACACATTTTATTTTTTATTTTTTTTTAAATTATAGTTGAGCATATTTTATTTGTTTATTTTTATGTGGTGCTGAGGATCAAACCCAGTGCCTCACACATGCTAGGCAAGCGCTCTACTCCTGAGCCACAACCCCAGCCACACACATTTTATATGTACAGAATATATACATATAATTTAAAATTTTTTTGTGTGTGATTCTGAAGGTTTAACCCAAGGATGCTCTGAGTTATATACCTCACCTGTTTTGGGGAGGCAGGAGGATGGCAAGTTTAAGGTTAGCCTGCTCAATTTAGCAAGATGTTGTCTCAAAAATTAAAAAATAAAAAATGCTGGAGAGGTAGCTTGGTGGCAAACTAATTCTGGGTTGAATCCCCAGTACCACACACACAAAAAAATTATTTCACTTAAGATTTTAGCTTTGGTTTATGTGTAAGGGTCCGGCGAACGTTGGAAGAAGAGACCACCAAGAGACCGGCTCATGCGATCAGCAAAAGGGGATTTATTGAGGATCCAATCCAGCATGCTGGGGCTCCGTGCTCACTCAAGAAGGGAGAGCAGCCCAGAGCCCAGAGCAGAGGTTAAGCAGTGTTTAAGTACACTTTTTTGGGGAGGGCGGGGGCTTTGCATACATCAGAACAAATCATCATGAGGTGTGGGAAAATTGAACAACAACTCTCAAACATGATTAGCACATTCATTGGCAGGAACAGGTCATTCCTAAAGAGGGGATACATTCAAACTGATTGGTTTAGGCCCTGAATGCCTACGTGCCAAACTGCACAGGGTCCTAGGTTATTAAACAACTAAGTGGTCAGTACCGGGCATTGTCTTAACTGCCTCAGGAATTTCAGGTTCTGTGTGCAGTTCAGAAACTTTACAATACCTAGTCCTTTACTTTTTTTTTTTTTTTTTTTTAAATTTTTAATATTTATTTTTTAGTTCTCGGCGGACACAACATCTTTGTTGGTATGTGGTGCTGAGGATCGAACCCAGGCCGCACGCATGCCAGGCAAGCGTGCTACCGCTTGAGCCACATCCCCAGCCCAGTCCTTTACTTTTTAACTCAGGCTTTGCAGCTTAGAAACTTTACCCTTTCATATGGATTATTTAGAAATGCATTGTTTAGTTTGCAAATATTTGGATCTTTTTTCATCTGTATTTCTGTTATTTGTTTAAATTTTTTTTTGTTTAATAAATATGTTTTAGTTGTTGATGGACCTTTATTTTTATTTATTTATATGTAGTGCTGAAAATCAAACCAAGTACCTCAGCCCTCTGTTATTTATTTTTAATTTAATTCCATCATTGGTATAGATTATATTTTCTAATATTTCAATTTGTTTTTAATTTGCCGAGGCCCTGAATGTGGTCTATTTGGTAAATGACCCATGTGTAATTGAGAAGAATGTGTATCATGCTATTGTTGGGTAGAGTGTCCTACAAATATAAATTAGGTCAAGTTGGTGGATAGGGCTGTTCAAATGTTTTATATGGTTAATAATTTTCAGCTCTATTAGTTTTGTTTCATGTATTTAAAGCTCTGTTTAAAAATTATGTATGCTCTGCGAGGTGTGGCAGCACAAGCCTATAATCCCAGTGACTCAGGAGGCTATGGCAGGAGGCTAAGAAAGGGCTGAGGATGTAGCTCAGTGGTAGAGCATTTACTTAGCATGTGTGAGGCCCTGGGTTCAATATCTAGTACCACCAAACACACACACACACACACACACACACACACACACACACACACACATACACACATACTATATATGTTATAGTTATATATATATATAATTATTATATATATATTATAGTCCATTAAATTATATATGTAAACTACTGGGCGCAATGGTGCATATCTCTAATCCCAGCAACTTGCAAGACTGAGGCAGGAGTATTGCAAATTTAAGGCCAGCCTGGGCAACTAAGTGAGATCCTGTCTAAAAAAAAAAAAAAAAAAAAGAATGACTGCACAATGGTAAAGCACCCCTGTGTTCAATCCCCAGCATGGGGGGAAAAAAAGGAGGGGGCATTACACCGCCTGTCTTTAAAATTAGAATACTGGATATTAAAGAAGCTCCTGGAAGGAGCTGCTCTGTTACAAAGATACATAAGTTACAAATAACAGAAAAGAGAGGACCTTATTATAGGCCCTAAAGACATTAAAAAGACAAGGAAGGAATACTACAAACATAAATAGCCATAAATTTGACAACTTAGATTAAATTAACAAACCTCTTAACACACACAAATTGCCAGCCTCACTCCAAAAGAAATAGAGGCCAGCCTTAGCCTTGGCAACTTGCCAAGACCTTGTCTCAAAATAAAAAGAGCTGGTGAAGTAAGTAGCTCAGTGGAGCACCCTGGGTTCAATCCCCAGTACCAAAAAAATAATTTATATGTAATATATGTGTATACACACATACATACACACACATATGTGAATTAGTGTTTGTCACATAGAGGCAGTGGAGACCTCCACTTAGAGTTCCCAAGCTCTTGATATATTGCAGAAAAGAATTTAAGGACACTTCAGCTTTTAGCCAAGAGGAAGAGTTTTATTAGAGTGTGAAAGGTGAAGGCAGCATTCTCAGAGCAGATTGCCAGCTATGCTCCCTCTATCTAGAGAGTGAAAATTGCTTTTGGGATCTTTTCTTTTAAAGGAAACTCTGTGAGAGGTAGGCATGGGAAGGTAGGTGGGAACCACAGCCTGGTGACCACAGGAGATTGGTGGTGGCCTTGTCTTCTCCAAGATCTTCAGGTTGGCATTATCTCTTCTATCTAGATCAAAGAATGTGCCTATATTATAGATATTTAAAAAAAAATTCAACTCCCTTGGTTTGATCTAATCTGAAAATACATTGTGTAGGCTAACTGAGTGCTTGAGCTCTAATCAAAACAAAGCAATTTTCACAGATGGGTGAATCTGCAGTAACTCTAGGACTTGTCGATTTCTCAGAAATTTGGGAGTGACGGGTCTGCAGGAAAATATAGATCTGGGGAGTAAATCTGTTCATGGGCTTTTGGATTTAGAGCTACACTCTTGTTTTCCTTCCCTGTTGTCTATTTTCTACCTACCTTTATTCCTTCTATCCTACCTCAGCATTCACATATAAATAAATCTGGAGGAATACACTCTAAATTATTAACAGTGGTTACTAAGGACTCTTAATTCTCTGTTAAATAATTCTATAATTTGAAGTGTTTTATAATGTACACATATTATTTTTAAAAGCCGAAAATATAAAGGTATGTTTAAAAGTAAGGGGAGATGACTGCATCTGTGAATGTGTCCCCTCACCCAGCAAAGCGGCAAAGTGTTCTCTGGTCCACCTTGGAAAGATGTCAGCCGAGCTCTGCCTGTCCCTCTCCCACCGAGCTCTCGGCTCACAGCCCACACTCCCTGCGTCTGTGGCCTCACCAGGCCTTCCTTCCTCACCTGCCATCTGGCTGTGGGCCCAGGCACCTGGGAGAGAAACAACTTTCTGAAGTCACCTTGTGGACTGCCAACCCAGCAGGCTTTCCATGATGTCACTTGGCTTTGCTGATCAAATGTCACCCCTTTTATCTTCAGGATATATGTCAGATGTATCCCATTTTACAGACCCTTATTTCTCAGGACATTCCCTCTTTCTTGTCACTGAGCCAATTCTTGCATGTCTCTTAGGGGACAATATCTCTGACTGCAAAAGGCCTCGCCTAGCACCCCCCACCCCACTCACTGCACAAAGCTCATCACCCCGTTGAGCGCCTGGCCCCACGCTGACTGCAGATGCTAGAAAAGCCTGGGCTATGTTCACTTGCCTCGCCTACTAACTCACTGACATGCAGAGATCACCAATTTTTCCTCCTTACAGCCACGTCTGCCTGTATGTAGCTCCCAGTTAAATCATTTTAATCATGTCACTCCCCAGCTTAAGAACCAGCAATGACTTCCTGGTACCTCCTGAATCAAGTCTATGCTCTTCCTCTTGACATTCAGTGTTCTTCAAACCTGACCTTGCTCTCCCTGTTTTATAGTAACCTTTCTCCAAGAAGGACTTGCCTCTGCAGCCAAGACCTTTTCTGTGCTTTCCACATATCATTTCCACTTCCCTGCCTTTGGCCAAAACATTCCCCTGCATATCCGGAAATTACCCCACCCATGACTCTATGTCACCCTAGAGGCCAAACTGTATTCTAGCTATTGTTCAAAGTCCAACTCTTCTCTCCAGTCTCTGGACATTAAGTATATAAGTCCATTCAGGCTGCTATAACAAAATAGACTGGGTAGTTTAGAAACAAGAGATTTTTTTTTTTTTTGTAATGGTGGGGATCAAACCCAGGGTCTTTTTTTTTTGGGGGGGGGGCGGGTGCCAGGGATTGAACTCGGGGCACTTGACTACTGAGTCACATCCCCAGCCCTATTTTGTATTTTATTTAGAGACAGGGTCTCATTGAGTTGCTTAGCACCTGGCTTTTGCTGAGGCTGGCTTTGAACTTGAGATCCTTCTGCCTCAGGAGCTGCTGGGATTACAGGCATGCACCACTATGCCTGGCTAAACCCAAGGTCTTTTGCATGTTAAACACACACTCTAACAATGAGCTACACCCCCAGTCCTACTACTGGATTTTTGTTCACAATTCTGGAGGTTAAGAAGTCCAAGATCAAGGTGCCAGAAGATTTGATGTTTGATCAGGGCCCCTTCCTTATAGATGGAAACTTCTATGTGTCCTCATGTGGAGGAAGGGCAAAGCAATTGATTCTCTGAGGCCTTTTTTTTTTTTCTTTCTTTCTTTCTTTTGGTACTGTGGGATCGAACCCAGGGACACTTTGCATGAATTACATCCCCAGCTTTCTCCCTCCCTCCCTCCCTCCCTCCCTTCCTTCCTTCCTTCCTTCCTTCCTTGGTACTGGATTTAATCCAAGGGTGCTTTACCACTAAGTCACATCTGCAGCTCTTTATATTTTTTTATTTTGAATCAGGGTCTTGATGAATTTCTTTTTTTTTTTTTTTTAAAGAGAGAGAGGAGAGAGAGAGAATTTTTTAAATATTTATTTTTCAGTTCTCGGCGGACACAACATCTTTGTATGTGGTGCTGAGGATCGAACCCGGGCCGCACGCATGCCAGGCGAGCGCGCTACCGCTTGAGCCACATCTCCAGCCCCTTGATGAATTTCTTAGGGCCTCACTAAATTGCTGAGGCTGGCCTTGAACTTGCAATCCTCCTGCCTCATCCTCCTGAGGAGTCATTGGGATTAAAGGCATGTTCCACTTTTTTTTTTTTCTTCTCTTCATTTTTAGAGATGGAGTCTTGCTATGTTGTCCAGACTGGTCTTTAATTCTGGGCTCAAGGGATCCTCCTGTCTCAGTCTTCCAAGTAGCTGGAACTATGGTGTATGCTACTGTACTGAGATCTGAGGCATATTTTATAAGGGCATTAAATCCATCCAGGGGGCTCTATCTTCATGACCTAATCACCTCCCAAAGGACCCATCTTCTAATATCATCGTTTTGGTGGTTCGGTACCCACATATGAATTTGGGGGACATAAGTATTTAGGCCACAGCTGTGGGGTTGTAGTGGAGACCAAACTCTGTAGTCAAACACTTGTCCATTTGAATCTTGTGCTTTAGTCTCCTCATCGGTAAGTGGGTTGGAACCTATGGCACAGGGTCACTGGGAGAATTAAAGGAGCAAGAAACTGGAAGAACAGACATGTGCCTAGGCACATAGTGTTTAGGAAATGTTAAGAGCCATCCCTTCAGTCCCTTCTGATCTCCAACCTCTGTGTTTCCCAGTTGTTCCCATCCTGGCAGCGTGCCCACCCCAGGCTGCATGCTGTCATACTTCCCTGGAACTACTCCATAGGGTCAGCAAACAAAAGTGCCAGACCCCTCCCTTTTTTTGCGAAGAGACAGAAACCAACAGCTCAAAGATGGCATACCTTGTTAGCAGTGAGACCAGAGAAGAAAATAATTTATTAGCCAGCCCAGGGGTGACATTCCCTCCAACAACTACTTAGGGCATGCTATGGTCTGGAGGAGTGTCCCCCAAAGGTCCATAGGTAAGTGTATGGTTACCAGAATGGTGTCACTGGGAGGTCCTATGGACCTCTAAGAGGCAGGGCCTAGTGGAAGTCCTGAGGTTATCAGGAGCTAATACCTTCAAAGGGGATTACAGAATCACTGACCCTTTCTCTCTCTCTCTCTCTCTCTTTCTCTCTCTCTCTCTCCCTCTCTCTGTTCCTGGTTGGATGTGACAACTTGCTCTGACGTGCATTCTTTTTTTTTTTTTCTATTAAGAGAGAGGGGAGAGAGAGAGAGAGAGAGAATTTTTTAAATATTTATTTATTTATTTATTTATTTAGTTCTCGGCGGACACAACATCCTTGTTGGTATGTGGTGCTGAGGATGGAACCCGGGCCGCACGCATGCCAGGCGAGCGCGCTACCGCTTGAGCCACATCCCCAGCCCTCTGACGTGCATTCCTGCCATGATGTGCTACCCTCACCAGAGGTTCAAACCAGTGGGGTTGCCCAATCTTGGATCTGAACCCCCAGAACCATGAATCAAAATAAACCTCTTTACTTTATAAACAGCATGTGTTAGGTATTCTGTTATAGTGTTGGAGAACAGACTAACACAGGGACCAGAGGGGAGAAACCTGAAGAGCAAACTGCCATTTCCCAAGTTCCAGGCTCTTTCTGTCCCCAGCACAGTGGGCAGAGTTCCTGTCCCTGGTTCTTACCCTTCAAGGACTTTTCCAAGTGTCCACCCATATCCTGGCCTCTAACTGGCCTTGTGGGTGCATTCTTTTTTTTTTTGGGTGGACACAACATCTTTGTTTGTATGTGGTGCTAAGGATCGAACCCCGGGCCGCATGCCTGCCAGGCGAGCGCGCTACCACTTGAGCCACATCCCCAGCCCTGTGGGTGCATTCTTTGCAGAAATTGTGCTGAGAACAGGGAATTGGGATGTTGATGAGCAGAGGAAAGAAATACTGGAGCAGAAGTCCCTGCTTATAGGACCTCCCACTCGACTGGAAGCAATTAGACATATAAAATAATTAAATTTAAAATGAAGAATACTGGGGCTGGGGATGTGGCTCAAGCGGTAGCGCGCTTGCCTGGCATGCGTGCGGCCCCGGGTTCGATCCTCAGCACCGCATACAAACAAAGATGTTGTGTCCGCCGATAACTAAAAAATAAATATTAAAAACATTCTCTCTCTCTCTCTCTCTCTCTCTCTCTCTCTCTCTCTCTCTCCCTCTCTCACTCTCTTTGAAAAAAAAAAAGAATACTGCACAATCATAAGAATGAACACAGGGCTGGGGTTATGGCTCAGTGGTAGAGCGTTTGCCTAGCAGATGTGAGGCCCTAGGTTCAATCCTCAGCACCACATAAAAACAAACAAACTAATTAATTAATTAAAGGTATTATGTCCACCTGGGAGTCCAGTAGTGGGGCCTCTGGGGACACAAGGGGAGATTTGATGGAAGAGGCACCATTTCAGCCTTGGCATTTGGACTTGGGAAGATGGACAATGGAGTCAGTCTCTCTCTCTCTCTCTCTCTCTCTCTCTCTCTCTCTCTTTCTCTCTCTTTTAGTAATACTAGGGATTGAACCCAGGGCCGCATTACCACTGAGCTAAATCCCCAGCTCTTTTTATTTATTTATTTATTTTTGGTTCTGAGGAATGAACCCAGGAGTGCTTTACCACTGAACCACATCCCCAGCCCTTTAATTTTTTTTTTTTTTTTTTTAGTTTTGAGACAGTTGCTCAGGCTTCACTAAGTTGCTGAGGCTGGTTTTGGACTTGCAATCCTCCTGCTTCAGCCTCCCTACCTGCTGGGATTACAGATGCTGCCACCACATCCAGCCCCTTTTTATTTTTTGAGACAGGATCTCAATAAATTGGTAAGGCTGGCCTGGAACTTGTGAACTTTAAACAAAGTATAAAGTGGGGTTTGGTTGAAACATTTTAGTCTGCAGTGAATATTCATGTGCGTTTCCAATTTCAGAGGCTCTTTGGAGTTAAGTGGGGCCATGTGACTAGTTGTGGCTAATGGGCTATAAGCAGAGGGATTGTGTCATTGTCTGGCCAAGTGCTGTAAGGGCCATATGCACCCTCCAGCCCTGTCTTCTGCTGCCACAGTGATCTGAGAGTTAAGGAGATGTCATTAGCCTAGATCCCTGAGCCTGGCATGGAAGGAGGCTGCCCAGGAGAGGCGCCATGGACCTTTGTGAAGTGCAAAATAAAGATTTGTGGATTAAGACACTGAGATTTGGGGTAATCACCATGACACAACCTACCCTATCTTAACACAAGGGGCACTTGTATTAGGTGCTTCTAGTAGATTATATGGTACATTAGATAATGCCAAGGTATCATTGCCAATTTTGGTTGGGCATGATGATGGCACTGTGGGTAAGTGAGAAAATATTCCACACTGGTGGATGTATAACTGAAGAACATAGGGAAGGAATGGCAGGCAGTCTGGATTTGTGTGTGTGTGTGTGTGTGTGTGTGTGTGTTTGGGAATACAACCCAGGGCCTTACACCTGTCAGGTAAGGTCTGCACTGAGCTATACCCCCAGCCCACGGAGATAAATTTTTGTCTACTAATTGCCAGCCCTGGGCCAGGACTCCTAGGTATGCCATGTCATTTTATCCTCTCAGGAACACTGTGAGAAGGATCACCAACTTCCTTTCACAGATGCATTTAACTGAGCTCAGGGATTAGGCTGACTCCTACTGAATCACAAAGCCAGCCTCAAAGGCCCAGGATCATGTGATTGCCCCAAGTTGATCCAATGGCTTCTTCGTAATTATTCTTTTGAAGGCCTGCCTAGTGGCCCATTTTATTGATGTAGGATAATTTACTGTAATTTACTAACTGCTGTCCTGTTTCTGAATCTTTGGGTTCTTTCTAGTCCTTTGCTTTCATTGATAGCTCTGCAAGGCAACTTCAGATTCAGAGATTTTTGATTCTATTGAATTATTCCCTACCCAGGTAGGCTATTTTGTGCGCACACACAATCATTAAAGCAGTTTATTCCTGGTGAGGTAGTTTTCGTGAAAGGGCTGATCTGGTCAACAGGATTAGAAACTGCAGAAATATTCAGGGAGTGAGTGGTGAGGATAGGCCCGGGCAGGGCAGATAGGAGGGGCAGGAAGTGAGGGCCAGGCCAGTCTGGAAGTCAGTTCAAATTTCCCTAATGCTTTCCTGGCTCAAACTGTTTGGGGTTTGAGGTAAAAGAGGGATTAGGCTAACTAATCCAGCATCCCTTCTTTGTCCTGATACCCAGCCCCATCCCTGGAGCCTCCCTCCATCTTTAAGAGAGGGTTGATACAGGACACCAACCCTCAGAATCTTCCCTAAGTGAAATGGGTAGAACAGAAGACTGAGGTCCACACACCCTTGGTCCTTCCCCAGTCCTCCCTTTCCCTAAGGCCAAGATTTCCCCACTGATTTGTGAATGCAAATGGCCTGTGGATCTGGTTAAAAGCAAGTTCTTATCCGTCAGTTCTGGAGCAGGGCTTGAGATCCTGCATTTCTAGCAAACTCCCTAGGGGTGGTGATGCTTCTGGTCCTTGGTCCCACCGAGCAGCCGTGCACTAAGGGTTCTGGCCCAGGTTCCTGCCTGGCCCACAGCCTGAACTCCAGGTACGGTTTCAGAATTGAGATAAAAATTTAGAAGGAAGTGTAAGCCTTGGCAGGGGCAGGAACTTGTCTCCAAAATCAAGGCAGCATTTGTTTTGCTAAATCCAGCTCTGATGAGCTGGTTTCTCCCTCTGCAGACGGGAAGGACTTGCAAGAACAAGCCCAGCAAGAGGCTGAGGCCCAGAGAACCACTGGGGTGCCCAGGGCTGCAGAGTCTGCCTGTGGGAGGGGACTGGGGACACCCTGGGCCTGAGTCCTCTGCAGGCCTGTCTCAAAGACTGGCTGACCTGTACTTAGAGGTGGGGAATGGGGGGGGGGTCTGGCAAGCTCTGGGGACAGGGCCAGCCCTGTGGGGAAAATGCAGCTGCTGTGTGTGGGAGGTGGGCACTTGGGACCGCTCTCCTGAGGGCGGAATCAGCACTCCGACCTTTTGCCCAGGCCAGCCTTGGGAGGGGTCAGCTGGGGAGAGGCAGCAAGTAAATATAGATCCAGGGAAGGAAGCCAGGCAGCCCAGCCCTGCACTGACCTCTTGCTGAAGGCTGGGGAGGGCAAATTGGGAGCAGATTCCAGCCCCCTAAGCAGCCCCCTAGAATTGTAGGAAGCAGTTGGAGCTGGGAGCAGAGCCTGTAAAAGGGGCCCAGGTGAGGCCAAGTGAAAGCTGCTCAAGAGATGCTATTCTGGGGCTGGGAATGTGGCTCAGGGGGAGAGTGCTTGCCTAGCATGCAAGAGGCACTGGATTGGACCCCTAGCGCTGAAAGTGAGGGTGGGGAGAGAGAGAGACAGAGACGCTGACCTTGTGAGGCCTTCAGCAAGCCCCATTCCCTCTCAGGGCCTTAGTGTTCTTTCGTCATTTCTCAAAAGTGCTGTCCAATTTGTTTAATGGAAAAACAAACAAACACAAAAACAACTGGTCAAAGGGATTTGGGGGCTGGGGTTGTGGCTTCATGGCAGGGTGCTCGTCTAGCACATGTGAGGCCCTGGGTTCGATCCTCAGCACCACATAAAAATAAATAAATAAATAAAATAAAGGTATTGTGTTATGTCTATCTCAACTAAAAAAATTTAAAAAGGGGGGTGATGCTGGGGTTGTGGCTCAGTGGTAGAGTGATCGCTTAGCACACATGAGGCCCTGGGTTCAATCCTTGGCACCACATAAAAATAAAATAAAGATATTGTGTCCACCTAAAACTTAAAAAAAAAGAACTTGGGGCCGGGCGTGGTATCACATGCCTGTAATCCCAGCAGCTCAGAAGGCTGAGGCAGGAAGATGGCAAGTTCAAAGCCAGCCTCAGCAAAAGCGAGGCACTTAGCAACTCAGAGCTGGGGATGTGGCTCAAAAAGGGACATGGGGATCAACAAGGGGCAAAGGGTAAGAAGGCTGCCCAGTGTGTAAATTCATCTCCCCTTAACTCTCCCACTCACTCTCAGGGTGCAGGCGCTCGTCAGGCTCAGGCTACCCCCAGCCTTGCTCTCCTTGCCCCACACCGTGCCTGCCATGTCTGCCTGGCCCAGTGAGACGCTCCGGGCTCTTGTTTCTGGGAAGGGAATTCAGGCAAAGCAGCTGCTCCAACACAGACGCATTTATTGGCAAAACCTATTCCCAAGCCTGGTGGAGGGAAGGGCACTAGCTCCTTGGTGATGTTCAAGGGGCAGGGGGCGGGAAGAGGTGGGACATTACGATCAGAGTAACCATCCCAGCAGCTCCCACCCAGGCCGGGCTCTGCGCTGCTAATCAGGGCTTTACTTCTACTGTCTAATCCTTCAACACCCCTACAGGTAGGCACCATGAATGTCCCCTTTATACAGATGAGAAAACTAAGGCATGGTGCCATGAGGTGGTGAGTGGCGGGTGGTGGCTATCAGGGCCACCTGAGAGCCTTCTGTTGGGAGCCTCCAACAGCCTCTCTGCCAGCAGATTCTCCGTGTCTCCATTTCTCATCACTTGATGTTCTTTCAACTCTTTTTTATATTTTTGTTTTGTTAAAAAAAAATAGATTTTGCCCATGTTCTAGAAAAGACACTGTCTCCTACCCCGTGGGATCAAATCTGGGTTCTCCCCAAGACTTGGTTTGGATGAGGTTAGACAGAGTGGGTCTCTAAAGGGGGACAGAGGTGTGTGTATGAAGCCAAAATACAATGAAAGCTCTGAGAAAATATACAGTTAATAAGTTACAAACCTCCCTCCCCTCCCTGACTCTACCATACCCTCCCTACCTCCCTCTATCCCCTATCCAAATCTAGAATAGACTATTATGGTTCCACGACCCCCAACCCAGGGAAGGGTCTTGTCTCAGTCTCCCCTGTGTCCACCGGGCCCAGGCCCTCAGTTAATGTGTGTGGAGTGAATGAAGGAGCACTTGGTGGGAAGGAGCAAGCACCTAGGAGACCCCAGTCCAGGCCTTCCCTGGAGCTCATCTGTACCCTCACCAGGACACCTCTCTGATCCTTGAGAAGAGGGTCTCAGGTAGGGCTGGGACAGGAAGGGGAGGGATAAGTCAGCCTATAACATGGGTATTATTATGAATGTACCCACTTTACAGAAGAGGAAGCAGAGGCTAGAGAGGTCAAGGGACCTGCCCAAAGTCACAAAGCCAGCCAGCAAAAACCTGAACCACCCCCAACATCCCATCTTTGTTACTACCCACATCTGTGCTTTGAAGAGGTAGAGTTCAGACCTAAATCTTCTAGCATGTGAGGATCCCCATGTGGCCATGTGGCAGCAGGAGGGACTATTGGCTGGATCCCCTGATGTGGGCCTTCTGGCCATCTCCAGGCAGAAAAACCAGTGTAGTTTTGTGGACGGTTTCCTAGGTACCTCCTCCCTCCCCACCCACAGGCTTGCGCCATGAGATGCCTCTGGACTTCTGCTTTCCCTGAGAGGTTGGAGAAGTGGAATGGTTGTGGGGGTCTGGGCCTGGACCTGCCTGTCACACAGGCATGGGCACCTCATCGTATTCATCTCGACCCTCCTCTTCATCAAAGGTCGCCTTGGCGTCATTGGCATCCAGCTGAAGTGGGGAGGAAGGAGAGAGGGTGAGAAGCCCCAGGCCTGAGTAGGCACTTAAATGCCCCTCTGCATTTACCAAAGGGTCTGGTTGTCCTTGAAGATTAGACAACTTGTGTGTCCCCCCACCCCCACATCTCTAGGGTTATCTGAATGAGTGGTTTCCAAAGGACAAGGAGCCCTGGGGATCAGGTACCCCAGCTGGGAGGGACCTGGAGAGGGTGAACAGAAGACCTTTTTACCATGGCAGCCCCACAGTGACCTGAATCACATCATGGAGGAAGTCTATTCATGAAACTCTGTCCCAAATGATTTGGAAGGCTTGAGGACTAATGGCTCAGGGGCCGAGGCAGTTCATGTAGCACACAGCCCATGTTCCTTTTAACATTTCCACCAGCCCTCTCCTCTCCTTATTTCGCCCTTCACAGCAGAGGCACAGAGAAATGAGGCCACTTGCTCCAGATCATATTAGGACACAGCAGGCCAGGATTCAGACATTGTCCCCAGGCCCACACCTTAAACATCATGCTTTCCTGCTTCCCCTAGCTTCAAGATCCACCCTTCATATTCTTCCAGGCCTTTTGCTGTCCCCTACCTGTCCCCAGTCTGGAGTCCTGCCCCCAGCCTCTGGCCTCCCAGGATGCACTTGTCTGTGCCCTCCCTCCAGCCCAAGGCCCAGACCCACTCACACACTGGAGCTCCAGCTTGCTGAAGATGCAGGGCAGCAGGAAGTGCCGCAGGGGCACAGTGAGGATGAGGATGAAGGGCAGGGCCAGTGATGCAGGGGTGGACTTCACCACCCACAGCACTGCCAGGCAGAGGATCTGGATGCAGGTGAACATGTGCATACGCCAGGTCCTCACCTGCAGGGAGGCTGGGGTCAGTGCCTGCCCTGCTCCAGCAACCCCACCCCACCCAGGCTGCGCAGCCATCAAGGCCCTGTACCCGCTTGACGAAGGGCACGTCCGGGTGGTACTTGGGAGGCTTGCATAGAAGCAAGATGCGGTCAAAGAGCTGGATGCCGCTGAGGGACGTGACCCCCATGTATAGGAAGATGCCAAACAGTACGGCCAGGGGGATGCGGGACAGGATGGGCTCCATGAGGATGGACAAGCCTGTGGGGAGGACCACACACTCTCAGCCATAGGTCACCCAGAGGACCAGCACCCCTATTTGGGGTAACATGTGGGCCTTTCTTTGGGTCCTCTTAATAGGTATTATTCCCATTTTTCAAATGAAGAAACAACTTCAGAGAGGTTAACTCTAGCAAGGAATCAAACTCCTACTTGCCTGCCTTAAGTCCACAGTTTTTTGGGGGGCGGTACTGGGGACTGAATTCAGGGGCACTTGACCACTGAGCCACATCCCTAGCCCTGTTTTGTGTTTTTTTAGAGACAGGAGCTCACTGAGTTGCTTAGTGCCTCACTTTTGCTCTGGCTGGCTTTGGACTCGTGATCTTCCTGCCTCAGCCTCCCAACAGCAGGGGTGTGCGCCATGTCACGTGGCTAGCCCACACTCTTAACCTAGTGGGAGTTACTGAGTTCAGAGAAACCCGTTCTCCTCACCCCACCCCAGAATATCTCCCCCACTCTCCACCTATCCAAATCCTAACCCTCTTCTAACTTTGCTTCCTTTAAGAAACTTCCTGGGGCTGGAGCTGGAGCTCAGTGGTGAGTGTGTATCTAGTATCGAGAGAGAGAGAGAGAGAGAGAGAGAGAGAGAGAGAGAGAGAGAGAGAGAGAGAGAAAGAAGAAGAAGAAGAAGGAGGAGGAGGAGGAGGAGGAGGAGGAAAGAAAGACCCTTCCCTATCCTCTCCAGTGACTATGGCATTATTGCCCACATTAAGCCCAGACGAACTAGTCTTCTCTGAACTCAGATGGGGCCCAGTGACCCTCTGTCTTCTGCCCTTTGTCCCTGGAACATCACCCCTTGTGCTAGTCATAAAACAGCTGAACTGGAAGAGAGCTCAGCGGCATCTAATGAATTCCCTAACTGTACAGATGGGGAAACTGAGGCTCAGAGACCAGGAGGAGTACTGAGTCAGCAGCAGGGCAGGGCAGGAACTCACAGCTCACTAAGCTTCTGTAGGGCGAGCCCAGGGAGTGGTCTATAGAAGCCTCAGGGCGTAGCCCCTTCCTCCCCTGCTCAGATGCCCAGCCCAGTGTGTCAGCACTGCAGGAATTTCCTCTAGGTTTCCCTCCTGAGTGGCTGATTCTGGGAGAGGTGGGCAGTGCCTGTGTGGGGACCTGGCTTCAGGGTGAACAGAGCTAGAGGGAACCTCGGATCCTTAGGGCAGGGACTGGGAGCAGGGTGGGCGGGGCAGGATGATGGAGGGCGGGACCAGCCCTCACTCACCCACAAGCACAGACACCAGGAGCCCGCTGATCCTCTGCTCCTTGACCTCCTGGATCTGGGCTGCAGCCCCTGGCGCGCTGGCCTTGCCCATGACGGTAAGGGCGTTGGCATGGGTGACTGAACGCACCGTGGTGGCACTGAGCCAGGGCATCCCAAAAAGGGCGGCCACTCCACCCATGCCCACAACTAGCAGCAGGTCCAGGTGAAAGCCGGAGCCCTTTATCATCTTGCGCTCGGGTTTGCTGACAATCAACCTGGGGGAGCGGGGAGGTCTGGTCAGCCCCTATCTCCTTTGCCCCCTCCTTCCTTCCCTACGGTGGGGTCTCTCTGCACCCCAGTTTTGCCTCCTGTCCCTGTCTCTCTTTGAGTTCTTCGCTCCCTCCCTCTGGTTCATCTTGAGAATCTAGATTCTGGGAGTAGAAATGTCTTCAGAACACCCAAAGGTAGATTTGATAAAGCTTAAAAAGCTTTGATTTCAGGGGGTTTTGCCTGTATGGGCCCTTTCTGAGAGTCAGCACCAATTTCATAGTTCTCATTTTTGCATTGTCATAAAAAGGGGCCTGAAAATTATGTAACTTCAGGAGCCACAAAACCACAGTCCAATACTCTTACTAGTGGGGTCACCTGCATGCTCAAAGCCTGCCCCTTTCCCTGCCTCGGACCTTCCCAGGCTCAGCTGCCATCCAGGCTCTTACGTGGTGATCTGAGACTCAAGGAATATGAGGATGAAGACCAGCAGGGCAGGCAGGGCAGAGGCGAACATCATCCAGATGGGGAACTCGGAGTATAAGCCCAATGGGTGGATGACCCAGCCTCGGGCTGAGGAGTTGGACACTTTGAGGCCATCAGGCACTGAGAGTTTCTGTGGGAGGAGGAAGCTGGTGAGAATACCAGGGGCTGGGGGATGGGGAGAGAAGGGGATAGCTGGAGTCAAGGTCCTGGGGGTCAGGGAGTTGAGTGGGGTGCTTGGGAATGTACTTATCTTGAGCACTTACACTGTACCCAGTCACTGCACTAAGTTGTTCCCAATTTTATGGATGAGGAAACAGGATCCAAGGGGTTATGTAGCTTGCCCCATATCACAGAGCTATTCAGCAGCAAGAGCTGAGTTTTATATCCAGGTCTGCCTGGCTCAAAGTAGACACTTTTCTACTGCCTGAACTAAGGAGTAAAGAGGGTGATCTGTTGGGCTAAGGGGTCTTTTAGACAGTAGGAAGAGAATGGGGTTTCCAGAGGAGGCAGGGAAGAGTAGAGGTAGTTCTAATTGGGGAGAGCTGATCTGGGGAGGGGGCATACATGAGGAAGGAAATGAGAAGGGGGCTGTCAGAGGGGAGGAATAGGAGGAGGGGTCACCTGGGTGTAGGTTATGCCGGTGAAGTAATCCACCAGGACCATGAGGAGGATGGAGATGGGAACCCCAAAGTCCCCGATGATCCGACGCAGCTAGAGACAGATGAGGGACCAGTGATCAGCATCCAGTTGCTCCCCACTTCCTGCCTCCCACCTGTCTTCCCTCTTGTGCCACATTTATTCACGGAATCCCAAGGGATCTATCAATATCTAATGGCCTTTCCTCACCTCAACTATATCTTCCTCTGGTTCAGCCCCTCCCCCATGGTCACCCCCCCACACTCCACCAAGAGGGACCATGGGCTTGCCTGCAGAGTGAAACCCTGGTATGGGGGCCAGGGAGGCCTGGAATTGGGGATGGGTAAGAAGGGGAGTTAAGGATAGGGCCTGGGGGTGGCATGGGGACTTTGGCTTGGGTCAAGGTAGTGTAACAAGGACAGGGAGAGAGGGTGTGCTGACCTTGCCAGGGAAGTAGGAGCTGTTCTTGAACTTGCGCAGAGTCATGGCAAAGAAGAAGGTGCCAGCCATGAGCACAAGGGAGAAGAGGGCTGTGTTGGGCAGGGCCACCTGAGGTTTGGACTTTACTATTACAGGCGGTTGATACTGGTCCTTCAGCGGGTGGTCCTGGAAAATCTACAACAGAAAACCAAGACATCCTGCTCCCTCCCAGCCTTGGCTTGGGACGAAAAGTAGCAGCCAAATCTACCAGCCCTATCATCCATCTATCCATCATCTATCCATCCATCCATCATCCATGTATCTATCCATCCATCCATCCATCCATCCATGCACCATCTATCCACCTTCGTCTTCGATTGATGTAGTAACAGAGAGGATTCTACAGCTTGGTTTTCAGGGAGGGATGAACACCAGGTTAGGCTTGGGCAGATATGGGCCATGGAGGCTATTAGTGTATGTGTGTGCAGATAAGCTTTCCCAGGTCTTGGAGGACACAAGAAGCCTGGAGGGTAAGAATAAGTAATCCAGGCACAGTGGCGCACACCTGTAATCCTAGCAGCTCAGGAGGCTGAATCAGCATCACGAGTTCAAAGCCAAGCTCAGCAATTTAGTGAGGCAAAAAACAACTCAGTGAGACCCTGTCTCTAAATAAAATACAAAAAATAGGGCTGGGGATATGGTTCAGTGGTCGAGTGCCCTTGGGTTCAATCCCTGGTACCTCTAAAAAAATTTTTTAAAAGGGGGCTGGGATAAGCTCAGGGGTACAGCACATGCCTAGCAGGTATGAAGCCCTGGATTCAATTCCCAGCACTGTGATAAATTAATTAATAAAATAGGCTGAAAAGACCTGGAAAATAGAAAGATCCACCAACCAGTAGAATCAAGGGGAGACATATAGCAGAGTGAAACCCTCCATATAACTTGCAGATGCAGAAGCAGGTGTGGTGACAGAGGCAAGGGAAGGAGCACAGTGTGCCCCTGGGTTCTTGAGTGCTAGTGTGTGTGTGTGTGTGTGTGTGTGTGGGGTCAGGGCCTCACTGTGCATGCACATGCTGTTTCCCACACAGCCTCGCTCACACACTGGCCCAGTAGTCACATTCTGTGTGGTCATGAACATGGACATGGGCCCATAGAGGCGCCTTTTCACATGCAGCCACTCTGTAGAGTTAGCAAGAACACCAAGTCCCAGGCAGCAGGTATGTGGTCACCGTCAGCAGATGAATGTATGATCTCACATTCATGCACTGTCACACGGTTATGCACACAGGTGGAACATGGCCACACAACACTGTACAGATGACACACACAGTCATGTCTCATAGACCGTCTTGAGTGGTGTTAATAACCGCACAGACCCACACCTTGATCAGCTTGGAGAAGGTCTCGTAGATGAAGATGAGGGAGATGAGGAAGGAGAAGATCTCCTGAGTATAGCGGGTGATGAAGCGCACCAGGAAGCTGCCCTCGAAGGCCACCACCAGCACCACCAGCAGGATAAGCCAGAAGCCGATCCAGGCACGGCCCACGATGTACTCCATGTTATTGTTCTCGCAGAACTGCAGGGCGGTCAGAGGACACCGAGTCAAACCAACAAGGCTCAGGCACAGGTGCCTCAGGCAGGTGGGGCCAGGGTCAGGGTCAGAGAGCTACCGAGAAGAAGGCTTCCTCAAACACCAGCAGGGGTCCTGAGAAGCCAACAACCAGCAGCGGCTGAGCCCCCAGGAGGGCAAAGATAATGCCCTGCACCGCAGTAGAGATGAGCAGTTCAGACACCCCCATCTGGTTCTGGGTCTTTTC